>NC_137153.1:11986819-13186819 GCF_951394435.1 Stenella coeruleoalba | reverse complement strand
AAGAAAAATATGCAGATGTTGCACAAGGATTCCGGTTGCTTAGTTTTGAATAGCTAATAATAGAGATAGTGATTTATTTGTGTGTGTGGTGTGCCACTTAAGTATGATACCATTGATTTTTTCCCCCTAAAGCAGGCAACTAACACTAAAACTACTGTTTGTAAAATTAATTAGATGTCCTATATGAGATGCAAGTGATTTTCTCATAGATTATTTCAGTTAACATAATGGTCTTATTACTGGGACAAAAGCACCTCTTCTAATAGGCTGAATATGAGTTTCATAAAGCACTCAAAAGGGGACTATATACACTAATACGGCAAATTGGAATCAGGCTGAAGCAGATAAAATGCTAATACCAAATCTCAGTAAAATAAACTAGCTTCCATTTGGAGGATTGACTTCTGAATATGTAAAGTCTTTCGCAGGCTGAAGTAAATACTTCACAGAGAGGTTACCGTCATTTAACATTTTCCATGCAACTTTCCTACCAGCTGTCTTTATTATTTCACAAAAAGTCTTTCTATAGCTCATATATATATATATATATATATATATATATATGTATATATAAATCCACACCTCTACTTTATATTGTAAAGAATCACCAAAACGGAGCTCTAGCAACTTTGAAATGAAAACAAGAACTGATTCAAATACACAAGGCTCCAACACAATGTGATGTTATTTCAAACTGACTAATGTAGTGGTATTTCTAAAACAAATGTACAAATAGCAACAACAGCAGACTTATAAAACATTCCATCTTCACAGAATTCTTCCACTGTGCTCAAGAATCTTAGAACCAAGTGGCTGAAGGCATGAGATCTAGAGCAAGTAAAACTGAGGTTTAATACTAACTTGTGATGTTAAGGTAGACAGGCTTTCTTCATTTGTTAAAGGGTGTTAACAGAATAACACTGAGTTTTTGGGAGCAGCAGAAAAGAGAGCACATTAAAATGGTGGTTACTGTGGTTTCATTTGACATGTAAGTGAATAACTACACTTCATGATAGAAGGTGTGACTACTTTAAAACAGGTACTTTTGTATTGGAGTTTCCAAATTCTAATGAAAATGCATTTGGGAGGGAAAGGGAGATGTTTATGCTAAAGATATGAGTTTGCAAAACAAATAGAAATAGAAGATGGGGGAAAATGTTGACGTATGAGGAAACAGTATGAGCAAAGAAAAGGGGTAAGAGAGTGAAAAAAGGTGTATAGATGGGAAGAGCATTTTAGTTTACATAAACTGAATGACATGTAAATTTGGTAGAGGAAGAGGAAGACACATGGTTGTAGAATATTTTCAGAGTATTTGAAGAAATAATGATCAAGATATTCCAAATTGGATGAAAAACATCAATCTACATATACAAGAAGCTCAATAAACTCTAAGTAAGACAAACTCAAAGACAGCCACACCTAGGCACATCACAGTCAAAATATTGAAAGACAAAGAGAATCTTGGATGCAGCAAGATAAAAAATGACTCATTTGGTATAGGTACCTTCAGTAAGATGGTGACTTATCAGAAAACATGGAAATTAGAAGGTAAAAGGATGCCATATTCCAAATGCTGAAAGAAAACTTCAACTAGGAAGTTTATAACCAGGAAACCTACTTTTCAAAAATGAAGGAGAAATTATGATATTCTCAGATAAACAAAAAAAAAATCAGAGAATTCATTGCTGGCAAACCTGCCCTACAGGAAATACTAAATGAAATACTTCAGGGTGAAATGAAAGGACAATAGACAAAAACATGAATTCACATGAAGAAATAAGGCATACTATTAAAGATAATTACACAGGTAAAGGTAAAAGCATAAATATAGTTTTTATAATTCTTTTCTTTTCCTATCTGACTTAAAAGGCACTGTATAAAGCTATAATTGTAAAACTGTGCCGGTCAACTTATAACCTATAAAAGTATAATTTGTGTGAAGTAATAGTACAAAGCAGAGGTAGCAAGAACAAAGCTACATTACAACAAGTGTTTTGTTTACTATTGAAATTAAGTTGATGTGAATGTGAATGAGGTTGGAAATTATATTAATTGTAACTGCTGGGAAAACCACTAAGGGAAAAAGTATATGTGTATTTGTGTGTGTATGTATAAACAGACAACAAAGGTACTCAATTAGTACACTAGAAATTGTACATATAACTCAAGAGAAGGCAATAGTAGGAGAAAAGAGGAACAAAATAGACACAAAAATTTTGAAAACAAATAACACATGGCATATAAATTCCACCTTATCATGACAGTAATGAATTTAAATATAAATTGACTAATTATAACTTGGCTAAATATTGACTAAATATAACTTGACTAAATATTGACTAAATATAACTTGACTAAATCCTCCAATCAAATGGCAGAAATTGGTAGAATGGATGAAAAAAATAGCCAACAATATGCTCTCTAAAATTACACACTGAAAATCAATAAGTTGAAAGTAGAAGGATGTTAAAAGATATATTATGCAAACAGTAAACAAAAGAGAGCTAGTATTACATTGATATCAAAACCAAAGACATCCCCCAAAAAGAAAACTATGGACCAACATCTCTTATAAATGCAGACACAAAATTCTCAACAAAATACTAACAAACCAAATCTAGCAACATGTAAACTGGACTGTATACCGTTACCAAGCGTTTATTATCCTAGGGATGATTTAACATCCCTAGGATAACATCCCTAACATATCCTCGGGTTGATTTACCATTAAAAAATCAATTAGTATCAAGCATAATATCAATAAAGGATAAAAACCACATGACCGTTTTAACAGACATAGAGAAAGCATTTGATAAATACATCATCTTTTCATAATAAAGGCTTTCAAAACATAAGGACAGAAGGAAATTTCCTGAACTTGATGAAGGGCATCTACCAAACAGCAGAGTTAAGAAGACACTTGAGCAGGAAAGACTGCTTGCTTTCCGTGTTAGATGAGGACAAGACAAGGATGTATTTATTACCTTTTTATTGAACTTTATATTGGGGACTCTTGCCAGGACAATCAGGCAAGGAAACCAAGTAAAAGGCATTCATATTGATAAGAAAGAAGTAAAATAACGTCTAACTGTAGATGACAGGTTCTCATATAGAGAAAATCCTATGAAATCCACATAAAAAATTAGAACTAACGATCAATTTTATTTGTTCTCACCCATTTCTCCCATCTTGCACCCCCACCTCTGGCAACCACCAATCTGTTCTCTGCAGTTATAAGCTTAGCTCATTTGTTTATTTAGGTATCCATTTGAGATGCCACACAGAAGAGAAATCATACAGTATTTTTTATTATCTGACTTATTTTACTGAGCATGATGCCCTCGTGGTCCATCTATGTTGTGGTGAATGGCACGGTTTTGCTCTTTTTAATGGATAAATAATATTCCACTGTGTGTGTGTGTGTGTGTGTGTGTGTGTGTGTGTGTGTATGTATGTATATACCATAATTTCTTTATCTTTATTCATTGATAGCCACTTAAGTTGTTTCCATATCTTGGCTAATGCTGAAATGAGCATTATCTTTTCAAATTGCTGTTTTTGATTTCTTCAGGTAAATATCCAAAAGAAAATAGAAGTACTATTGCTGGATCACATAGTACTTCTATTTTTAAATTTTTGAGGAACCTCCATACTGTTTTTCCATAGTGGCTACACTAATTTACATTCCCACCAACAGTGTAGGGGGTTCCCTTTTCTCCACATCCTCATCAACATTTATTATTTGTAGACTTTTTGATGATGGCCAGTCTAACAGGTATGAGGTGATATCTCACTGTGGTTTTGATTTGCATTTCCCTGATAACTAATGATACAGAACATCTTTTCATGTACTTGTTGGCCATCTATATGTCTACTGTGTAGAAATGTCTACTCAGTTCCTCTGCCCAGTTTTAATTGGATTTATTTTTTTTTTTGCTATTAAGTTATATGAGTTCTTTGTATGTCTTGGATATATATGCTTAATCAGTTTACGCAAGGTTAAAGGATACAAAATCAATATATAAAATCAACTGCATTTTTTTTTTTTGCGGTACACGGGCCTCTCACCGCCGTGGCCTCTCCCGCTGCAGAGAACAGGCTCCGGACGCTCAGGCTCAGCGGCCATGGCTCATGGGCCCAGCCGCTCCGCGGCATGTGGGATCTTCCCGGACCGGAGAACGAACCCGTGTCCCCTGCATCGGCAGGCGGACTCCCAACCACTGCGCCACCAGGGAAGCCCCAACTGCATCTTTATACACTAGCAATGAACAATCTGAAAATGAAATTAGGAATACAATTCCATATACAATAGCATCAAAAACAATAAAATATTGACAAATTTAACAATACTTCAAGACTTGTGCACTGAAAACTACAAAACATTTTTGAGTAAATTAAAGAAAACCTAAATAAATAGAAAGATTTCCCATGTTCATGGATTGGAACATGCCAATAAGCACATGTAAAAAATGCTCAACATGCATATTCACTAGGGAAATGCAAATCAAAACTTCAATAAGACATTATTTCATACCCAGGAGGATTATTAAAATAAAAAGCAGAGCTTCCCTGGTGGTGCAGTGGTTGAGAGTCCCCCTGCCGATGCAGGGGAACCGGGTTCGTGCCCCGGTCCGGGAAGATCCCACATGCCACGGAGCGGCTGGGCCCGTGAGCCATGGTCACTGAGCCTGCACGCCCGGAGCCTGTGCTCCGCAACGGGAGAGGCCACAACAGTGAGAGGCCCGCGTACTGCCAAAAAATAAATAAATAAATAAAAATAGAAAAATAAAAATTAAAAACATAATAACAGGTGAGGGTGAGGATATGGAGAAATGAAAATACTCACAAGTTACTGATAACTGACTGTAAAATGATGCAGCCATTTTGCAAAGCAGTTTGGCAATTCCTCAGAATGTTAAATATATATATGGCCCAGCAATTTGACTCTTAAGTATATACTCAAGAGTAATGAAAACATATGTCCTCATAAGTTGTACACGAATGTTCACAGCTGCATTATTGATAATACCTGCTGAATTGATGAATATAGTGTGATCTATTCCTACAATGGAATATTATTAATTCATAAAAAGGAATTAAGTATTTATATGTGCTACAACCTGGATGAAACTCTAAACATTATGAAAAGGAAAGAAGCCAATCACAAAAACCACTTATCACTGTATCAGTCTATTTATATAAAATGTCCAGGATAGGCAAATACAAAGAGACAGACAGAAGGTGACCTCTGAGCAGCTGCAGTACCCTAGCCAGTGAGATTTATCCATGGTGCAATTATTGCTAATTGAAAACTTTTCCAAAAGAGACAGAAAGTAGATTAGTGGTTCCCAAGAGCAGGGGGGAGGGAGGAATGGGGAGTGACTGCTAATGGATATAGGGTTTGGGGGTCGGGGTGATGAAAATACTCGAAAATTGGATAGTGATGATGGTGGCACAGCTCTGAATATTGTGAGAAACACGTGTACATTTTAATATGGTCAATTTTATGGTATATGAATTATATATCAATAAAGCATTCACTACAAAAGAAAAAAGGAAATAAATTTAAAGGAAAGAAACAATCAATTATCTTTTATCCAAAGAGCAGATCTCAGCTTCTTTGTCCGAAATTCTTAGAGAAAATGAAAAAATGATAAAAACAAGGGATAATCTCCATGGAGATTTTTAGAGGTTTATTCAACTTCCCTTTACATTACTGTTTACATTAGAATGTCTTCGGCAAATTATATGAATTCCTAACACTTGCTTAGCAGAGGGTAGTTAAATTAAATCTACAGTTCAAAGTATGATAGGAACATAAACCGTAAGATAATGTTCAGATTTGGTAGATTATCTCTTCAACTTAACTGTAACAAAAGTGAAATTATTTTCACACAAAACAAAATTTATTCTCATTAACACTCTACAGCAAAAAGGAAAAGGAATAAACAATTTGACAAGTTGAAAATCAACAAACCAAAATTGCTTTAGGATGAATTGTTCTAAATGTCTTCATTGTAAAAAACAAAACAAAAATTGGAATGTAACCATTTTTAGACTGTCACTTACTTCTCTTTCATGGTAAATTATATGGAATATATTTTACAGATTCCAACTACATTTTTGAAGTTTTAAGGGAATAGTGCTTCTTTGTTCTGAAATCCCATTAAAATAGATTACTTTTGTTAATAGATGCATATTAGAGAGTGTCAATGTTCTTATTTTTCCTTACTAACCTAAAGTGTACATCGTTGCACAGTAAAAAGGAAAAACAAACAGAAGATATAAACTACAAGTAAAATTCTACCAGAATAACATCCATCTTATACTGACACATTCTGGTACTGAATATTGAAAGGTTTTAGATAAAATCATCAAAAAGAGCAACATAAAATATTTAATAAATGATCTTCGATAATCGTCTGATATAAATAAAAGATAAACATCAATTTCATCTAGCTCATAATGCACAGTCTCTCAAAGATATATTTGTTAAACATTGTAGCTGAAAGCATATACACTTTAGAAATCAATGTGTAGGTAATGTAATTTCTTCATTTTGTATCTTATAAAATTAATAATTTATGTTATTATCAACCATTAGCTTCCTATAACAAAAGACAAACTCCTAGAGT
The DNA here is from genome assembly GCF_951394435.1 of Stenella coeruleoalba. Classification (NCBI taxonomy): domain Eukaryota; kingdom Metazoa; phylum Chordata; class Mammalia; order Artiodactyla; family Delphinidae; genus Stenella; species Stenella coeruleoalba. The sequence continues at coordinate 13,180,181 of NC_137153.1, read as the reverse complement.
GGAAATTATAAATTGTGAGAGTTTTTATTCACTTGAATATAAAGTAAGAACACGCAACCCAACCAAACAAATATCTTTATAATTCATTTCACAGGGAGTTCATTTAAATTTCATCAAATTACTGGTATTTCAATAACTGCCTCTTTATTTTTATACAGTATTTTTAAGATAAATGCAAAATCAGTGTTAATTAATTAACATTAATTTTGTGCCAAATGTTTACAAACTAAACAGGCAATCTTTCATCCTCTCAGGACCCTGGGATGCTGGCAGCATTCTTATATTCGTTTTTGAGGACCATGAAGTAGGGACTGAGTCAAGGTCTCTTTTTGACTCTACTCTGCAGCTTCCAAACATTAGTACCTATTCCCAAGAACTGTACTCCAGCTCTGGTACTGCCAAGTGTTTCTTTCGTGCAACGGGAATTACTGAAGAACCATAACTTTAGTATTAGAACTTTACATCGGGATGTAGAGTGTCGTACACTTAGGTGGCTCTTTTGGTTAAGGGTGACTGAAAAAGCAGTTCACAGTGCTTGCAATATCTCTGATCTTCTGTAAGAGCTTGGTAAGCGTCATTATAAAACTATTTCTAGACCTATTTGCATGGAAGGGCAGCAGTACTTGAAGGTGATGTGTACTGCAAAACCAGTCAAGCCTTCCTGATAATTTTATACCCATTGTTACTGATGCTATTTTGCTGGTATTTCTCCCCCAAATCTTATAATAGAAGATAAAACAATTTTTTCAGATACATTTTGACTATCATTTTATGTCCTCAGCTAATACTGAAAAAAAAAACTACAACCTTTATTATTTAATAGAACAGTGATGGTGTTGACAAAAAGGGTTAAAAGTTTGAAGTTTTATAAATTTACATTAATCTTCTCAGATTTATTAACGAGACACATACATATTCATGTCTCAGAGGGTTAAATTACATTCCTTTGGAAGAAAACATGTATGTATAAGAGTTACATAGTATAACTAAACTATTAATTCAAGGAGACTTCATTTTGTTCATTTGTAGAAGTATAAAATGGGAAATCTACCTGCATTAATATGTCAAGATTTAGCACAGCCCTTACCCTAATTCCTTGCATATAATTCAGGACATTGGGATATTTTTTTAAAAAGCTAGCACTGAATGAGATTAACAGTTATATTTAACAACACATAGGAACATCCTTCTTTCACACAGTTTTTCCATTATAGATCATATTCAGAAATACAAATAAGAACAAGGTAACACCTTTATCAATACCGCCTCAAGAAAACTTGCCTATTAGTGGCCTTATTGTGGGGAGGGATCATTATCTGGTAAATTTATCAAGGTCTAACAGGCGACTGAAGTGTGCAACTTCTACCCAGGTCTGTCAGATGGCAGCAAAAGGTCCCAGTTAATCAGTATGCACAGGGTGAACGTGCATAGATGAAAATACTCACACCCCGACAAGCAGCTCTTTTGAAGCTTGCGGTCAGACCAGCATGGGAAGAAAATGGCCAGCCTGTTTGTTAGCCAACAAAGAGAAAGCAATACCAGAGCTGTCCACACGAACAGAACCCTCCTCCCTGCCTTTATTTTCTCGCTTGCAATCAAATGTACCCATAAAAGAGGCATGCTAGGACCCATGGGGTGTTAATTTTAAAGCCTAAATCTTAGAAACTAGTTCTAATTCTTAGCGGACACAGCTTAGGAGTCTTCGTGTACAGAGTGTGCACTTGAGAACTTTATGTCTCTTCTCTTTATCTACAGTCATCAATCAGCTAACATCTGAACCTGACAAGTTGTTACTAATTTTTTTTAATCCTAAGAAAAGCATTAAGAATATTTTTTTAATATATATCTGTTTTTAAATTTTATTTATTTTTTTGGTTGCATTGGGTCTTCGTTGCTGCGCGTGGGCTTTCTCTAGTTGTGGCGAGCGGGGGCTACTCTTCCTTACGGTGCGTGAGCTTCTCATTGTAGTGGCTTCACTTGCTGCGGAACACGGGCTCTAGGTGTGTGGGCTTCAGCAGCTGTGGCTCACGGGCTCAGTAGTTGTGGCGCGTGAGCTCAGTAGTTGTGGCTCGTGGGCTCTAGAGCACAGGCTCAGTGGTTGTGGCGCATGGGCTTAGTTGCTCTGTGGCATGTGGGATCTTCCTGGACTGGGGATGAAACCCGTGTCCCCTGCATTGGCAGGTGGACTGTTAACCACTGCACCACCAGGAAGTCTCGCAGAAAGGATATTATATGTCTTATAATATAAAACTATGTCAAAATATGTCAACATGTCAATCACAAACATACTTACTCACATTCTTAAATTTAATGAATTTAAATGGTTATCATTGCTTTTGTAGTTTGTACATACATTGGCCAGATTTAGCAAACAAAATAGGGAGACAAATTTAACTGGCATACTGTTTTTATTCTGTCGACCAGATCTACCTAAAAACTTATGAGAAAACAATATGTATATAGTTTCTATATGACCTTAAGTAATAGGGACATGTGATATGACCTTTAGTAATAAAAAGTGGGGGCGAAGTTAGAAAACCTGCCATACGCCACAGCAATCACCAAAACACACGCTGTCAAATTATCTACCTCGTATCCTCCACCAGCCAGTTTCAAGCTGAAATGAATAGAGATGAATTGCTGCTTTTTCTCTAGGCTTATCCTAGATTTTGACAGGGCCTGCACATAACAAGGCTCTTAATGGAAGCTGAAATTGTCTTCAATTATACCCAGTGTCTAAAGGTGGGTCAGCCTGGCTTTTTAAGCTCTTCAAATGTCTCTGATTTTTGTCAGGGTTACCAAATTAATAGGACTCCATGAACTTCTGTCCTTACTTAAAAGTTAAAATTTAGAGCAAAGTACTACATACAGTATGATGTTTTTTAAAGATTTCCCATGTTAGGTTTGCAGATGAACTCACAAGTCTAGGCATGAGAAGGAATTTGAAGAAAATCAAGGCTAGGATTGAAGTTGAAGTTTGTTGCAACCAAGAGGGCTGACGATGTTACAGTCTCTGATTTCAGAAATGGAGGGGGACATTTTTCATTTATGATTTATTCATTTATTTAGCAAATATTAATTAAGCATCTTCTCTTCTGTATTCTAGGCATTGGGGATGTAGCAGTGACAAACCAGGCAACTGTATCGGCCTCCATGGAGCTAACAGTCCAATGTGAGGACAGAGGCCATGTATATGCTATTTTAATTTGAATAAAAGTTCTTTTGAAATAAAAAATTTCCAATGTTTCTTTTTCACATATATGAATTATTGTATCTAAATGTATCTTATTCTGTCCATTAGTTGAGCATTCTTATTGTATCTTTTTAGTTTCATTTTGATCAGGGGATAAGCAGGTAAGAAACATATTCCTCTGCACACTTTTTATTTAAAATTCTGAATCTTTGTAAATAACATTGGATCAAATATATTTAACACATATTTCTTTTCCCATCCCATGCCACCCTGCCACTGAGACTCAGTGTGAAAGGAAGAAATATTTGTTATCTTTTTTCACATGTTAATAGATTTGCACTATTGGAATTCAAAATTCCTAGAGATCAAAGAGCTTTTCAATCAAAATAAACAGAATTTATTTTGTATTTAACATAAGTTTCCTCTGACATTGGTCACGGACAAGTTGTGACCCTAATTTTATTAATTCTATTACATTCTGCTTTCCTAAAATTGTCTTATCTTGGAAAAATTAAATAACATGTTTAAAACAATTAATACCACATCTTAAATTACTTACAAACTCTCTAAAATGGAAATAACCTCATATCGTGAGCTTGTAACATGTGGAGACAATTGTTGCAAAGAAGCAATTTGTTCCTGGAAGCTCCATTATCTCTGACATATGTCATTATTATGCAGTGGCAAACTTTTCTATTTTGGGGAATCTCTCAATCATTTTAATTAATTAAAGGAAGTGAAGAAACAAACTCTGCTAAAAGCTGAACCTATTTTTCATATGTTTAATTTTGACGATGTGAATGATTTCTATTTTCAGGGATAAGTATATGAATGTATATGCAGATTGGTCCAACCCACAACAATTTTATGCCTGTGACCCAGACTCAAGTTTACTCAGGTAAACATGATGATCCTCTTCTTCAAGGAGCTCATTAGTCTACAGTGGGGATAGATGTAAATTCACAACCAAATAATGTGGACATTGCAATGATATTAACGCAGAATACTACAGAAGTAAAGAGGGATCCTTCCAAAGGTAGTGGCCAACAGTTGTTATGTGCACTAGGTACTTTAGATGTATTCATTTTGATTCTTATAACCACCCAGTGAGATGGGTACTATTATTATTTTCATTTCACTGTTGCAGAAATCGAATCACAGGATTTTGTTGTTGTTTGTTTTAAAGTAATCTGTTCAAGGCCTCCCATTTGGTAAGTGGCATAGCCTGACATGGGAGGTTTCAAGGAAAGTAAGCTGAAGATGCTGTATTAGTCTTAAAAGATTAGTTAGAATAAGGGACACAGAAACAAGGAAAGTGTAATGGAGATACATTTTAGGTAGAGAAAACAGGACTTAAAACAGTACACAGGTAACAAATATATGCTGTGTGCTATTTACAATAGCCAGAACATGGAAGCAACCTAAATGTCCATCAACAGAGGAATGGATAAAGAAGATGTGGTACATACATACAATGGAATATTACTCAGCCATAAAAGAGAACAAAATAATCCCATTTGCAGCAACAAGTATGGACCTAGAGATTGTCATACTGAGTGAACTAAGAAAGAGAAAGACAAATATCATATGATATCACTTATATGTGGAATCTTAAAAAAAAAGGTGCAAATGAACTTATTTACAAAACAGGCTTCACAGATGTAGAAAACAAGCTTATGGTTACCAGAGGATAAGGGGGGGGGGTGGTGGATAAATTGGGAGATTGGGACTGACATATACACACTACTATATAGAAAACAGATAACTAATAAGAACCTGCTGTACAGGGAACTCTACTCTATACTCTGTAATGGTCTATATGGGAAAAGAATCTATAAAAAAGAGTAGATACATGTATATGTATAACTGATTCACTTTGCTGTACACCTGAAACTAACACATTATAAATCAACTATACTCCAATAAAATTTTTTTTTAAAAGGCTCTGTGCGGGGGGCTTCCCTGGTGGCGCACTGGTTAAGAATCCACCTGCCAATGTAGGAGACACAGATTCGAGCCCTGGTCCGGGAAGATCCCACATGCTGCAGAGCAACTAAGCCCGTCTGCCACAACTACTAAGCCTGTGCTCGAGAGCCCATGAGCCGCAACTACTGAAGCCCAGGTGCCTAGAGCCCATGCTCCCAACAAGAGAAGCCACCAGTGAGAAGCCTGCGCACCACAATGAAGAGTAGCCCCCGCCTGCCACAACCAGAGAAAAGCCCGTGTGCAGCAACGAAGACCCAATGCAGTCAAAAATAAAAATAAAATAAAATTTTAAAAAAAGGCTCTGTGGATGGAATACATGCAATCTTCACTTTGCAATGGCAAAATCTGGAAGGTGGAATTCAGAGAAGATGAGTAGAGTACTCATGAACTCAGGGCCTCTTAAGGAAGAGTGGGCTCTGATTGGCACGTTGGCGGGTGGAGGGGGGGGCTCCAGGAAGCAAAGAAGAGTTTTAAAAAGAGGTGGTTGGGGCAGTTTTGCTGGTTATAAAGATCATTTTGATAATGGATGATGGATTTGAGAGGGACGAAGCTGGAGGCAGAGCAACAAGTCAGAAGGGCATTTCAGTGAGTGAATTACAGCTACTTTGAATGGAATTAGAAGAGAGGATGGTTTGAAAAGTACTCAGGAGGCACACTGGGCAAGATCTGCTCCTTGACTGGATGTGAGACGTGGGCAAGAAAGAGACTTCACAGGGATAATTCTCAACGATTTAGAAGAGTTTGGATGAACAATGACGTCATAAACTGAGAAGGAAGAGAGAATTAAAGTTGGGAGAGTTTAAACACATTGAGTTTGAAACACCTGTGGGTCACTGAGGCCCAGAGGTCCAGTAGTTTTCTGAATATTCAGGTCAGGAAACCAAGCAGGACCCATGGGGCTCCTGGGCACAGAAGCATTTCTGTCCCCTGTTTCTTATGTCTAGGGAATAGACCCCAGCCTCCATGACCTTCCCTGAGTTCCAAAGGGCAGATTCGAATGGTTGCTGATCAGGGAAGGGAGGGGATACAGAGACAAGGGAGGAGCTGTCAAGACACAATAGTGCAGCCTTGGGGCAGGTCCTGGTTCCCCCCAAAGGGTACACGTAACAATATCTTTAAGCTCTTTTTTAACATCTTTATTGGAGTATAATTGCTTTAAATGGTGTGTTAGTTTCTGCTTTATAACAAAGTGAATCAGCTATACACATACATATAACCCCATATCCCCTCCCTCTTGCATCTCCCTCCCAGCCCTCCCTATCCCAGCCCTCTAGGCGATCACAAAGCACCGAGCTAATCTCCCTGTGCTATGCGGCTGCTTCCCACTAGCTATCTACCTTACGTTTGATAGTGTATATATGTCCATGCCACTCTCTCGCTTTGTCACAGCTTACCCTTCCCCCTCCCCATATCCTCAAGTCCATTCTCTAGTAGGTCTCTGTCTTTATTCCTGTCTTACCCCTAGGTTCTTCATGACATTTTTTTTCTTAAATTCCGTATATATGTGTTAGCATACAGTATTTGTCTTTCTCTTTCTGACTTACTTCACTCTGTATGACAGTCTCTAGGTCCACCCACCTCACTACAAATAACTCAATATCGTTTCCTTTTTATGGCTGAGTAGTATTCCATTGTATATATGTGCCACATCTTCTTTATCCATTCATGTCGATGGACACTTAGGTTGCTTCCATGTCCTGGCTATTGTAAATAGAGCTGCAATGAACATTGTGGTACATGACTCTCTTTGAATTATGGTTTTCTCAGGGTATATGCCCAGTAGTGGGATTGCTGGGTTGTATGGTAGTTCTACTTTTAGTTTTTTAAGGAACCTCCATACTGTTCTCCATAGTGGCTGTATCAATTTACATTCCCACCAACAGTGCAAGCAGGTTCACTTTTCTCCACACCCTCTCCAGCATTTATTGCTTGTAGATTTTTTGATGATGGTCATTCTGACCGGTGTGAGGTGATACCTCGTTGTAGTTTTGATTTGCATTTCTCTAATGATTAGTGATGGTGAGCATCCTTTCATGTGTTTGTTGGCACTCTGTATATCTTCTTTGGAGAAATGTTTATTTAGGTCTTCTGCCCAGTTTTGGATTGGGTTGTTTTTTTGATATTGAGCTGCATGAGCTGCTTGTAAATTTTGGAGATTAATCCTTTGTCAGTTGCTTCGTTTGCAAATATCTTCTCCCATTCTGAGGATTGTCTTTTCATCTTGTTTATATTTTCCTTTGCTGTGCAAAAGCTTTTAAGTTTCATTAAGTCCCATTTGTTTATTTTTGTTTTTATTTCCATTGCTCTAGGAGGTGAGTCAAAAAGGATCTTGCTGTGATTTATGTCATAGAGTGTTCTGCCTATATTTTACTCTAAGAGTTTTATAGTGTCTGGCCTTACATTTAGGTCTTTAATCCATTTTCAGTTTATTTTTGTGTATGGTGTTAGGGAGTGTTCTAATTCCATTCTTTTATGTGTAGCTATCCAGTTTTCCCAGCACCACTTATTGAAGAAGTTGTCTTTTTTCCATTGCATATTCTTGCCTCCTTTATCAAAGATAAGGTGACCATATGTGCGTGGGTTTATCTCTGGGATTTCTATCCTGTTCCATTGATCTATCTTTCTGTTTTTGTGCCAGTACCATACTGTCTTGATTACTGTAGCTTTGTAGTATAGTCTGAAGTCAGGGAGTCTGATTCCTCCAGCTCCGTTTTTCATTCTCAAGATTGCCTTGGCTATTCAGGGTCTTTTGTGTTTCCACACAAATTGTGGAAATTTTTGTTGTAGTTCTGTGAAAAATGCCATTGGTAGTTTGACAGAGATTGCACTGAATCTGTAGGTTGCTTTTGGTAGTATAGACATTTTCACAATGTTGATTCTTCCAATCCAAGAACATGGTATATCTCTCCACCTGTTTGTATCATCTTTAATTTTTTTCATCAGTGTCTTAGAGTTTTCTGCATACAGGTCTTTTGCCTCCTTGTGTAGGTTTATTCCTAGGTATTTTATTCTTTTTGTTGCAATGGTAAATGAGAGTGTTTCCTTAATTTCTCTTTCAGATTTTTCATCATTAGTGTATAGGAATGCAAGAGATTTCTGTGCATTAATTTTGTATCCTGCTACTTTACCAAATTCATTGATTAGCTCTACTAGTTTTCTGGTAGCATCGTTAGGATTCTCTACGTATAGTACCATGTCATCTGCAAACAGTGACAGCTTTATTACTTCTTTTCCGATTTGGATTCCTTTAAGCTCTTTATAGAATTAAAACCCCCAACAAATGGAAGATGTTAGCATTCTTCATTCCAGATTAAAGGAACCAGAGAAGAGCTTCAAGAAGGCCATGTGAGGCCAGATTAAAGGAACCACAGAACCTCATCAGAACACCTGAGACCAGATTAAAGGAGTGCAGGCCCTGCACACAGCCTAATCTTATCAGCAACTCCACCCTTGAACTTGCTATAAAACTCATCAAATCCTCCTGGGTTGGGAAGTATAGTTTTTGAGGGCACAAGCCTGCTGTATCCCCCTTCACCTGGCAAAGCAATAAAGCTCTTCTTCTCTACTTCATCCAGAACCCTGTCTCAGAGAGTCAATTTGGGACTAGTACACAGAGGCCAAGCTTTTGGCATCAGAAGCAAGAGAAGAGTTTACCTGTATAGAAAGTGGGAACAGATCACTCAAGCTTAGTGCACACAATGGCATGAGCTGTGGGTGGTGAGTAGGGCCCTGAGGATCACCAAAGTTCAAGGAGAAAGTTGAGCAAGGGACATCCACGAAAAATCCTGAGAAAGAATGACTGTAAAAGCAACCCCCATATAAGAAAGAGGAGGTATACAAAGAATATCAAATGAAGCAGAGAGGTCCGACTTTAAATTACTAGTACATGATTGAATTAAACGAATGTATTTTCTTCCCTAAGTAAAGTTATTTATTTAATCAAATTTTAAAATATTTATTTACTTAAAGTATTCAATTAATTATTCAATTCTCATATATGGAGCTCAATGGATTCTGCAATACTCAGAATTACAATTTTCAGTGGTAGTTGTATAGCTTCAAAATCCTCTTGATGAAATCATAGGGATACCAGAGGCCCCTTAAGACAGTGCGTTTGTCCTCTGTCGAGGTTTAGGGACTCTTCCCACCACTGTGTTGCAACTATTCTGTGTGTCCAGTTTTAAAGGAAACAATTACTTGCTTAATATTTTTTTAATAACCTATAAAGCACAGATACTAATTCTGTACTCAAAATTCTTTGAGATAGATTTAGAAGTCATCTAGTTCAATTCAGCCTTTTATAGCAAAAACAATAATAGCCTAAATTGAATAAGTGCTTACTTTGTACCCATCGAAGTTCTAATTGCCTTATAGGCAGAAACCCAATTTCCCAACATGTATGGGACAAGTGAGATAAACAGCTTGTTCATGGTGACAACATCAGTAAAGGTAAAGCCACGATTCACACCTACAGTGATGCCCAGATCACCTACTTAGCCGCCCACTCTCGTGGCAGAGGAAGGTAGGAGGCGGCACTGGCTGATATGACTAGTTGGTTATCAGAGTGCAGCGTAGCCCAGGGCCCCTCCTCAGACGGGAGGCCCTGTGGTCTGCCCCTTCTGACTCATTGTTGATAACATAAGAGAAGCAACCACATTTTCAGACATTGAAATGAATGGGAGATGCTAATACTACTCACCAAGCATTGTCTTGGCAAAAGCTTATCCTGGGTTCAATGTTTAGGCCAAGTACGGAACCCTAACCCATAAGCATCCCTCAGTTCCAGCGGGGATGAAGCCCAGCATTCAGGGGAGGCACTGTGGCAGCTTTCTCACCGGGCGCTTTAGGTTTCAGCTCCCTTGCAGATGTTCCCTGATCCTCAAAGGGACAGTGGCTGAAGGAATTTGAAACGACCATTTGCTCTATCTGTTACTAGTGACGTCCTGTAATTGACATCTCTCACCAGAAAAGCCTTCACCATACTGAATCATCAGAAGCTCTCAACCTACAGTGCCAAGGGATTTGAATTTACCATAAAATATTAACTAGTCTGTAGTAAAGACTAAGAAGCTTTCCCTAAAATTACCAAAATAGATAACCCTTTTGAATTCTGAAAGAGGCTAAAAACACATTTCAGAGATATTAAGTGGCCAGCATTCCTAAAACTTGAAACATATGGTTGACATGAGACATGCATTTGCGGAATTATTCTACACACTATCCTTAATCAACAGGTGTCAAAACATGAAACCACAGAGTACGTTCATTCCTTTCAATTACAAGGAGAGAGAGAGGAAGAAAATTAGGAAATGAGCTGAAGATACTGAATGCAAACTTCTATTCAGGGCTTGAAAGTAATTGCCTCTGGCCTGCAGAAGAGTTCAGTCTTTGATACCTGGATTTGAGCTGAATAATTACACATAGTAGATTTGCCTTTGGGACGACAGTCTGACATGAAGGAACTACATCTTAATCGAAAGTATCCATTGCTATTCTCTTTCAAGTTCTACCAACTAGTAATATCTTACAATTTTTACCAAGAGCAGTGCAATCATTGGCAGTTCTGAAATAGGTTATACAGTCAAGTGCGATAGTATTGTGATTTAAGTCCCCTCCTTTTCCTAAGTGGTGTCTACTTCGTGGCTCCCCTGTACTTGATGATTCAATTTTAGGAATCAATCCTCAGTTCCCTGATCCCTAGTAAGTGTCGCCTTATTAGACTTGGCAATAAAGCTGCTCATTTAGGAGGAGCAAGACATCTGCACCCTAGAAATTAGAAGAAGCGGCATTGGCTCCTTTGATTTTTTGACTAACTATACAGTTTTAACTATACTGTGTACTTTTGAAATGTGTCATATCTCTGCAGATGAATATGTAGTTCCCAGGATACCATTTGGCTAAAATTAAGGTAGTCATCATAAAGTGTACCTTATGTATTAGTACCACTTGCCAGTTATGAGAAAGTGTTCCTGCAGGAAGAGAGTATACACCTAAGAATACATCACTGATGCGCTTATAGCTTTTAGTATCTCCTATTAAGCTGACTGTCCGCTATGCAGAAGCTACAGATATTTAAATGAAGATCTGGTTTATACGTCCCTGAATCTTTGTCCATCGCAATGACTTCTCCTTTTGATTCATAAATCCTTTTCCAATGAGGGACCTATGGGAATTTATAAGACAACCATGTCGCCTATGGTCTTAGGTAAGTTGTCAGGACTGCCAAGCCATTTGGGTCTCTTCAGGGCTTCACACTGATGTATAGGGTAAAGGAAAACACAAAGATTACGGCCAGCAAAAATATGTCCAGGGATTCCCAGGAGCTTATGGTACAACCAAGAGTCATCTTACTAGGGCATCTTGGGCTCAGTCCAGCTTCTATTTCCATGGAGATGCCTCCACTCGTGTATGTTTCACCTTTCACAGAGAAGCGTGACAAAGTGGTTTACTAGGTGAGCACGCACGTAGGCTGCTTGGTGTCATGCGATCTGGGGTAACTCCAGATGATTCTAAGAGTGGTCTAGGAAAGCTATCTGCTGCACCTGGGAGCCAAGGGACAGCTTGGTCCATTCGGTCTCAGGAGATATTATATTACGGTCACTCCTGGGGGTGGGGAGGAAGTCCCAGGTCTAAGAGAATCTGAGCTTGGAAGTCATACCCGCCTGAGGATGATGTCTGACTGAAATCTAACAAACTTGTACTGACTCCTAGTGCTTCACGCCACTATGGGTATTACTATGAGCATTACTATTATCCAGAAGTGTTACTTAAAAAGCACTGATGCAATTACTTTAAAAATTTTGCAAAGATCAAAAACAAGTGCACTGAACTTTGGAACCTGAAATGTGCCTTTTTATAGATACAGACACTGTATTTATCTGACTCCAGTCTTGGGAAGTTATTTCCTTCATCATCATTTCATGAAGATTATTCATGGTTAAAAGGTAAATTTTGTAACTTCTCCAAGCACGTGGCAATCGTTTAGACCTTCAAGCACGAACTTATATGAAGCGGTCACGGATTTTCCTGCTATCTCCTCTCTATAGTGAGCGACGTGTTTTTCCTAACCTTTCAGTTTAGGGAGATTTTTTTTTTTTGAAAGTGAAAAAAAATAGTGACATTGTGTCTTGTTGTTTCTGAAATCTAGGGTCACATCAATCCTTTCTAAGGTCTCCAGGCCTCAACTGGCAGAGCTGAGACTTGGATTCGAGACTCTAACATATAGGTTGTTAACTGCTCGCAGTATTTGTATCTGTTCCATGAGTCCATAATTTTATAACAGTACTATAAAATAAACAAATATCTTCTTTTCTTCATAGAGCCTTTATTTTCAAAGAAGCAGTGCTTAAACTGAGCAAAACTAGAGGGAAAAAAATGTAGCCAACCTGAAAAAAATCAATGGCTTAAATTTTACTTTAAACCCTAAGTGTATCTCCATTAGGTTGGAGGTGGCCTTAATTTATCCTGCAGAAACACGCAAAACTCAAAATGATAAGTGACGGAGCTTAAGTTTATTCAAGACATAAAATTAAGCTTCCCTTGTCGCTGTCCCCCTACAATGTTGGGGTCAGTGTTTTCTGAGCTATGAGGCACCGACTAGTTTCCCAAGTGGTTTGTAAACATAAATATATTCCACTTAGTTTTAGTAGATAAGACAAAAAAATAAAAAATAAAGGGAAAATCAACGATGTGTATCTAATGAGTATCCCATGTTAGATATTTGCCCATTCACCCCCACCCCTTCACCCCCAGCCCAGCTGCTCTGTCCCAGAAAGACTCTCATTTTCTGGGGACATTTTACACAAGAGTGGCCCCGGCGATCTCAGAAGTGTCTTGGTTTCTGTGAAGTGAGGCTGCCTAAATCTGGAACAATATATCCAGAGTAAAGACAGACTCAGATGATCTACAAGAGGACAGCCTAAAATCCATTCACTTACCTCAATAAATTCTACTTTGAATCAGCCTGGGAAGCCACATGAAACATGTCTAACTATGTTTTATGCCCTATTTCATTACTTTGTGAGCCTTTCAGCATGTTAGAAACAATCTTCTCTCCAGGAGGAAAGCCCTGATTGGCCCCTTGCAAGGCTAAAAGGCCATTTGGACACTGAGATTTGTGTGCTCAAGTCATTACTTTGCTCATGAATTCTTCATTCTACTATGTGTGTGTACACAGTGAAATGATGGTTTCTATTACGACCCTGCACCTAAGGTGAGAAAATGGGTAATAAATTAGATTCAATTATCTAGATTGTCTATGTAACTGTAGTACAGTTTTATCAAATTGAAGATAGTATCAGAATGGTTCTAGCTTCTCAGAATTAGATGTCTGAGAAAACTACAGAGGAGAGGAACCCTGAATGCCTAAGCAGAAAAACCATCCATTTGAGGTTAATCTAGCATTTATCTCAGCATATAAAGTTGACCTAGTGTGTGACCTAGGATGTCACCTCCCTGAGCCTCTATTTATTCAGCTATAAAAGGGTACAAATGTGCCAGGTCACCTGCAATTTCCTTCATCTCAAAGATCTTACCAGTCTAATGTGGAATTGTTCCTCAGTTGACATAAAAGACAATTCTTATTAGGAGAATTTTGTTAAAATGTGTTTTATCAAGACAGATGTCCTTGATGTTTAAAACTTGTCGGCTTATCAAAAACCCTGACTGATGAGAGACTGATCATTTTCTAAGGAAGTGTTATAATTCAAGATAAAGGAGGAAATATTTGTGTTTTTTTTCATTGTGTCAATGCAGTGATTTTTTTAAAAAATTAAGAGCAGGTGGATCTTTAGGCGCCAAAAAAGGATTGTTTGAAATACAAAACATTTTATTATTAAAGCTCACCAGCTGCGGTTTGCTGACAAGAGAAATCCTCATACAACATAACCTTTTATTTCATCAAAGGAAGTCATCCCTACCCAAGATCTGAAGCCCCAGATCCACAAAATGGTTTCATATGAGTGACAATCCTATTCAAAACAGCTGTCTGCGAGGAAAATAAATGGGATTTAATCTGCCATAAAATGAACGGCACAATTTATTTTTCTTGAGGAAGTCATGCCTTGTGACATTGGTGAGCTGTAACGGTTTTGCTTTGAAAAGAAGCATTCCCTTCCATGCCAAACCCATATGAATTCATCCATGTGGAGTTTTCATCCAGAAAAAGCAACTGGGTAGCCAGATTGGCTTACCCACCACCTGAGGATGGGAGCTGCCCTCCCCTATCTTTAAAAGGACTGATTTAAAACATGAGCCCTAAATAATTATTCAATTCAGGGAGAGGTTTTAAGATGGTCGGTTATTAAGGTTGAAATATATGAAATGATCAGCCAGCCATTAATGTTCTACAAAAAATGACAATTTCATATGCCTCAAGCTAATATTTAAAGAGAATAGAACTGTAAAATAGCAAAATGCTAGTTAAAAAAATGACAATTAGATGAGATTTATCATTTCTTCAAAATGAAAATATTTTTTAAAAACTTAAAAGCAACTAATAGAGGAAATATAAATACTTACAACCCCTAAATTGACAAAATTTTCTGTGTGGGCATTTTTAAAGCCCTCACAGGAATTAACAGTATTTTAAATGTATCTCATTCATTCAAGTACACAAAATATTTTTTAAACGATAAAGAAAAAGAAAGCGGTAACAAAATTTTTCAACTGTGAAACATGCTTTAATATTATATATGATACCTAACTACAGCCCAACTAGACAACAGAACCTAAGCGTGCCTGTTCATTCTATTTTCCAAGATACTTATTTTTGTGTTCAAAATTCATCTAGAACTGGTCCATTCCAACACTCTAGTCTCAAATTCTACATTAGAACATTTTTAAAACAGTTTCTAAGACCACATAAAAATGTCTATTTGTGTGGAAGTTTCAGCACATGTATCTTTATTCAATCAAATATAAATTTTACTGAAATTGAACTGAAACAAATAAATTTCATCAAATTTGATATATTAGGACTTTATTGAGAATATATTGAGGATATATTAGGATATATTAGGACTTTATTGAGAATATATTGAGGATATAATCCCCCAAATTCTGAACCTTCCAGTGCCAGTCTTATCGAGGCTAATTCCTAAAACAATTCATCAAGAAAAACATATACCTTTATAGAATCTGAAGACCTTTTATCCTAATCTGCAAAAAAAGGATCTACTTAGAATAGGCTGTTTCTACCAGAATAAAGAAAGCGTTCCAGTGGTATTCATGAGGATCGTGACCCTCGCGACTGTGTGTAACGCTCAGGAACAATCCTGAAAACTGCAAGGATTAGTCACATTTGCTCTACAGAAGAAAAAGGAGAAAGCAAAATGCTGGTCTAACATTATGGCAAATATCAGGCTCAGCAAGGACACATAACTCGTTATTTTGTCAGATACGGTCCTTTGTTTACACAGACATTTACAACACGTGAGACTGGAGTTTTCGTTTAAAAGTAAGAGGGAGAGAAATCCCAGGAGTGCTTTGCCTTCTGAGACAGCTTCTATTCAAAGCATATGCTGCCACTGACGAGTAGGATTCATATTTTACAAACACATAAAGACATTTTTATGAGCTGATTTTGTGTTTTGGAACTTGCAGAATGTACGCTTCATAAATTGTCTTCCCTATTTTCCTCTGACTTTGAGAACATATAACTGTTCTACGTTCATATTTACGACTCTATGCCCTGGACTCCCTTCGGCGGCAGATGCAAAAATAATTGCGAAAACAGAACAGTTTTATTAAAACTGTACATTTCATCCTTATGCGGCATGATATGCAAATTTATCAACAGAAATCAATCAGCTTTCTTTCACTTCTGTAGCAGGTGATGATAAATTTCTAAAAGTTGAATTTTATAATATTTTCTCAGCTCCTGTTACTTATTAGTATTTACTATTGTATTTTGATTTTAAAATGCAATTATCCTTACAACTTGAAATCTGAATAATAAATCTAAGCAATTCCAAGATTCACTTAGAGTGACCGGCGCTCAATAAATCTGAGACATAAAAATGGCTTGTCTTACGGTCTAGTGGCCTGACGGAAAACCAGCACAAAGGCATTTCCGTTGACTGTCCCCTCTGAATCTTTATATGCACTTTAGTGTTAGTATTTTATCATTTAAGATAGAAATGCACTACCATTCTTCATCTATTTTACAACCTTTTCACACCAATGGTACCTTCCAGCTTTGAACAGTTGTAAAACTTGTGCCAACTGATTTGTCTGGTTATGGAAACTTTCCTTAATGGTATACTTGGAGACTATCTGAGTAAAGTGGAACCTGGAATTCAAGACTCATCATTACCACCTGTGAAATGACTTAAAATATTCTCAGTATTTTAAAGATTTATAAACAATTTATCTATGTGAAGAGTCTAAGATTTTGATGGTAATATGGACCTTTAAAGAAATTGTGTGTGTGTGTGTATACACATACGTGTGATTTCTGAATTTGGCACGAAAATTATTAAATGATTTCAAAGCAAATTAGATCTACAAAATATTGGAAGGCACATTTGTATAACAAAGAAGGAAAATTGGCGAAGGAGGAGTAACAGCAGTAACCTGAAATTCAACATAAAATGCTACAAAATGAGTTCATGAGAAGGCATAGTAAGTGTCTATAAACTTGTGAAAATGCCAACATTTATCAAAGAAATGTTATCACAAATGTCACATAAAATAATGTAGAGGTAACACTATCGAATTCCCATCCCAAATTTCCCCTTGCAGATTTATAAATCCAATATCAATTAAATGCTAAATAATAAGAGTAGAAAAATGTACGTCAAAATAATATGGATAAGACACAGGAGATTTTTGAAATTAAGCTATTTATGCATTTATATTACTCACTGAAGCTCCAACCCCAATTCTGAGACACATGACAATTATTCTGAAACCCTGATTTGCATAAAAATGACACATAGGTTTTGTTGAAGTGAAGATTCTGATATATCTGGATGGAGCCTGACAGTCTGCATGACTGGTAAGCCTCAACGTGATGCTGACGTTGCTGATCTATGGACCACACTTTGAGTAGCGAGGACCTATGCTCCCTGAGGAAGAGTAAACTAGATTTCTTTAAAGTGGCTGATTTTGCTAGATCGGAAGGATAGTTTTAAGTTTGTGATTTTCCCTCTAACTAGAACATGGAAAATAACAGGTCTTTGTGAAACTCTAACACTCAGCTCCCTACTTTCCCTGTCCAGGAAGTTTGAAACAAGCAGGGGCGAGAGTGAGTTAGTGTGCATGCGTGTGTACATACACATGCAGGGCACAATAGTGCCCTCACACCTGCATTAAGGGAAGTGTATCAGCAACTCTCCTGTGAGTTCCCTCGGTTTAAACTTGAATTCCTCTAAGCACACAAACTTTAGAGAACTGTCAGGTTCAAATCTGCCCTGTCTCTGAGGCTAAGCCCCAGCTTAGTTCACACATTTCAACATTTTCCGTGTGGATGCCGTGAAGGTTGCCTGGAATTTGGAGATAAGCCCAGGATTAGTCCTGCTTTAAAGTCATCATGAAGTCTTGTTAGAAGCCTCAAGTTAAGTTGTTAAATGTATTTCTGAGAGCTTACTGAAAAATATATATATATATTCACTAACTTTGGTAAGCGTCAGATAGCAAAAACATGGCGTTGGTTTTGAAATTTTACCTGTAGGCCTGTACCTTCCTGTTTTTATAGACAGTAGGCTTATGTTCTGAGGCTAAAACAACACTCTGTTTACCAAGCTCATTTCAGGAAGAATATCTAAACTGAGAAGTGCTGGGATGTTCATTTTTTAAAAGCATTTTGATAACTGGGTCAACTGGGTAAATTCAAGCTGATTTTTAGAAAGCACTTTGCACTGATTTTATAATTCGAAAATACTTTAGTATTTTTTTCTCTATTGCTATGAAACCAATTGTGCAGAATTCACCAATCATAGAATGATTACATTTTTTGGAACTATGAATTCCAAGCGATATTACACTTGTGCTATTAACATGGCTAACATGTTGGCTTTCCTTTTCTTTTTTTTTTCATGTGTAGCTATTCTATTGACCTGAAAGACATAAAATATAAAGCAGTAATGTTTGATTAAATCTTGTCAAAATTTTATTGCCTTTAGCCAAAGGACATTAGAGAATATTCAAAAGAGCTAAGGTGTTAAAATGCATACTGAACAGACTTGGGACTAGAATATATTTCTGAAAATAAATATGAAGTGTAACATTTCAGAAATAATTTCCTGAAGGAGGCCAAAAAAATCCCCTATATTTTCTTGTACTTTAAAATTTGTCTAGCCTACTTAACTTGATTTTTAAAGAAGCGGCGGAAAATACTCCGATTTCTGGGTTGTCCAAAAGTAAAAAGAAAAAAGCATAAAGTATAATAGCTTTTAACAGCATGGCTATGCATCATATCTGACTAAAAAGCAGAGAAAACTTCTTTGTCTTAGAGGCCCTGTAAACAAGAAATGCCTGGAAATACCTTCCTTCTCTTACAATAGTAAAAACAATCCTGAAAGGAATTTTTGATAAACATTAAGGTCACTGACATAATTTAGGGAGGTGACATGTTCTATTTACCCTCCTTTTGTTGAAACTCTAAAATTTCATTTTTCTTCAGTACCCGTATAAACTACCTGCTTAGTAGTAAAACTGGAGATTTAAAAAAAAAAAATGTTAAGGCAGTCCTAATTTTTCCAACATGTTATAAATGACCACAATTCGTCTTCATATGCCTTCTATGAAGGCATGACTTCTAAATAACTTCTGTTGCAACTGGGGTTGTGGGGGAGAGGTGGTAGGTGATAGGTAGATGGGTAGATGATGGATGGATGGATGGACACATAGACAGAGGACTGACTGATTCAATTTTGTGAATAAGATTTCATTAAATTGAGAGGATCTCCTCACAAAAGTATGTAGAATATTGATGTTGTGTTTCCGGACAGTATTTGGGGAGGAGTGGTCAGAAGTTGAGAGCAGTTGCTCTCCTGTGGAGCACAGTTCCTTCAGCCATCAAAGTAGGTCTTCATCACAACCTCCCGGGAGGAGGTACTTAGATAACTAATGAGTTACTTATCCCCATTTTGATAAGGAATTTGAGACACTGCGAGGTTAATTTACCCAAAGTCATACAGTTCATAGTTGGTATCAGGATTCTAACCTGTGTTTACCATGTTGATTTTCTAGATTTCTCACAATTCAGAAAGCAGGAGTGATGCTTTTAGGTTCAACTAAACCCTAATATTTTATCAGAAGAGATTCTGTAATCTGAAACAAAAATTTGAAAGAAGGGCTTCTCTTATTCCATGCACCTTTAGAATTATGGTGTATTCTAAAAGATTTGTGGAAGTATTTTTATCACATGTGTTTCAACGTTTAGTCTTACACTGTCGTCAGGCTAGTAAAATGACAAGCAATATTCAAAAAGCTTTCCCGTTTGAAAGTTTAATGATCATCAAATACGACTTTCAACTTGATAGTTCACAGGAATAGAGTAACTAAAGGACAGATTTACGAAAGCATTAAAATAATGATTATCCTTAAAAATGTCCCGCAGGAAAGTCAAAATCACCATTACTCTCCCAACCAATCCTTTTTGTGTTGCTTCATGTCACTAACAGCAATGACATGGACCATGCAGAACACACTTCCTTCCTGGGTAACATTCTAAGCAGAAGGGACAGTCTATCAAAGTCGCTACAGAAGGGACAGTCTATCAAAGTCACTACTATACAGAGATGACAATGATTTAAACTCAAGACAAAAGGAGATGCCACTATTTTCTCCCTCTTTAGACTTTCAGCTGAAAAATACCTTTGAGAAATATCCAGCAGAAACTCTACAAACCACAGTGTACTGCTACCAAGTGTCTCCTACTTTATTACCCCCAGGTCAAAATTCTGCTGTAGGAAATAGTTTACCAAGACAAAGTTAATTATGTAGAAAATTGTCCACAGATACACTGTCTTATTTCTCTTGGTACCAGTCAATCAAAAAATGCCATTTATTTGGTGATGTGTGGCCCCAGATCTTTATCCCCTTCTTCATTCTTTTATTTAAAAGCACAGTTTTAACTTTAACACATGAAATGCCTATTTTTAGCCTGAGGTGGTAATGACTGCTTTGAAATAAGTAGCCTCAATTAGAATAAAAAAGAAATCAATGTGTTATTTAATTTAGGTACTTATTAGATACTGATTTAGATACTTATCGAACACACAACTATAGAAGCAATGCAAGGCAAAAACTACTTTGAAATCAACCTAAATTACCAAGTTCGTAGTTTACTATTTTAATAGAACAACAGACAACCTTTTTTTTTGGCCTACGAACTTCAACACATATGAATTACCGGCAAACCCTGAATCAGTTTTTGAAGCGAATCATTGCAGACAAAAATGCTAAAGGAACCTCAAAGCTAACACTCCAAGCAGTTTTACTTCTACAGAATTTTCAAGTACTACGAAGAAAATGTTTCTGTTGCAAATGAAATTTCCAAAACCTCAATTAATCCATAGGATCTCAAGACGCATGTCCTCGAAGGCATAAGAATAACACGCAAACTCGTTTCCTGCCGCTCTTTCTTACACACATACAGTGCAGTTAAACAGAGCTCCTTCATGCAAGGAAACAGAAGGTAGATGAATATCTTTAGAAGAGGTTTCCGCCTCTCCACTCACACCAGCCAAGAAGAATTTTACTTTCCCCTATTTAGAGTGAATATGATTTATCAAGTCCTAATCTCAAGAAACTTTCTATAATCTTATTCCCCTGACTTATAAACCAAACTGTGTTCATGAGAATAGTAAAAAATAAAAAAAAGAGTAGAACTGTGTCAAATTTTCTGATACACCGCATTCCAGGCCTTTCTGCTGTTATTATTGTTCAGATATGATAAAATAGCTAAAATTGCCAAGTAAAAATACTTATTTGTGTTACTTATAATTTCCAGTATTTATGAAGTAACACAAGCACAGCCTGGAGAATGTATCACACTGGTAAATAACAGAGCAGATCCTTTTCAGAAAGGGGAACAGATTTTCTGGTTCTACTGGAATATTTCACCATTCATTTGTACTTACCGTAACATATTTTACAATGTTTGTCCTGAAGCTGCAGGTAGAATTTGAGGCATTCTGCCAATACCTCTCTAATTTACAACAGAAATGTAATACAAATTTCTTATAGGTCCCCAAATGATGCCCATAACTTTTTGTTCAATTCCTTTCGCATTTTGGTCAACATTTTATGAAATCACAGCATCACAACATAGACAAAACTTTATCATCTCCTTTCAGATAGAATTAGAAAGAAACCATCACAATGATCATCTGCTTTATTTTAAAAGCCAGTAATGATTACGTAGGTGGTAAGAGAATCACATAAAATATTATTAATGACATCTTACCTCTATCACTGAAGTCATCGACCAGGATGATTTCTGCAATCAGACTTTCTGGGGTTCGGTTGATGATGCTGTGGATGGTCCGGAGGAGTGAAGTCCAGCCTTCGTTATGGAATGGGATAATGATGCTGGTGTTTGGTAGCCTTTCCAGGTACATCTTGTGCTTACAGCTGGAGATGACAGAGGAAGGAAAGGCTATATCAGATACAGGACTGTAATATGTCTTATACTGCCATTGACTCATTGTGTTATCAGACAACTGTGAAAATTAGACTTTGCCTAGTACTTGCCCAACCAAAGCTTCTACATCATCATACTTACTCTACCCATTCCTGGAATTCATTAATGATCTCCTTTCACACTCACTCTTAATGACATAATTATTTATCCTCTGTTATACCAATGGCTCAAAAACAAGGTAAGAAGTACACTTGTGCTTCCTGAAATGTTGTGCTCTTGTTAATATGTTCTCTAATAGTAATAAGGATAAATTATAGGTATTAACAACATTTCCACTGAGCACACAGCTAATGTTAAACTTTCCGGGAAAGTTTGGAAATTTAACTTCTGTAATATTTATGCCCAATTAATCAGTTTTGGTTGTGGTCTGTTTCCACAGCTGGGCAGTATTTAAGGCTCTAGGGGAGAAAAGAGTCTTAAAGTGAAATAAATGAAGATTTAATCTTAAATAGTCACACACTGATGTAACTGCATGGTAAGATTACATTAAGATCCAAATCATGACACTATCACATTCCTAATGAAAACTATACAGAGAAATCTCATGTTGCTGTTTTCACTGTAAAACAATCTGAGATGCCAAATAGGAAGTAGGTTTTAAATTTTGGCATAGTTTAAAGCAATTTAGTATACGTCATGGCTATTCTTTCAATATTCGTGATTTATTTAAGTAATTTATAAGCCACATCAGGGCAGAAAGCTGGTCTCAAATCTGATTTAATTCTTAGTTCAGCACTGGTCATAGTTGCCCAAGCTTCATTAAAGACAATAAATTAATTTAAGTTTGTGAAATCTTTAAGTTATTTCAAAAATAAAATAGGATAAAATTTCAATCAATTACCAAATTTAGTGATTTTTCTGGTATGGATAACATGAAAACAAACAAAAAGAGAGTGGAAATCTGGAAAGAAATGCAGTTTCTGTTTAAATACAGGAACATCTATTATATCATCTTTTGCCAAGACACTGGCTACTGTCTAGTCCAGATATTATAGTGTGAATTTGAAGTATGCATAGATTCTACCAAGATGTATAGACATGTACCAGCATATTCAAAACATTACTTAAAATATGGTTTTTTAGTCAGTTATCTCAACACTTCATTCTACTATGATCTCAACAGGATATCTTAAATATCACTGTGGATGTAAAACAAAGAGATCTTGCCTTGCAGCTTCAGATAATAGAATATAATGTAATTAAAGCAAAAAAATTTAACTATCCTGGAAGGTAAAATAAAATGAAATAATTTAGACAAATAATTTAAATATAAAATATAGGCATTTCTTTTTTATCTTGTCCTTTTATTATCATTTAATCGAAATTTTAAAATCTGTAACAATATTTATCAAACAAGAGATTTAGAGGTTTTCAAGTACAATGAAAAGCACTGGAAAAGACCATCAAAAAGATACCATGAAATGGACATGAAAATACTAGAAAAAAACATGAAGTTCCTTGTAGGATAACATAAAATAATTTAAAAAAGCAATATATGAAACAGATCTGTCAGTGATTTCCAAGAGAGTGTAGTGAGACGGATGCTTTCACATCTGATGCGCAAATGTGGAAAAGAGTTGCTAAATTAATTCAGCACATCTCATCATAATTAAGTAGAGCCATCCATCCTTCTCAACAAAGACAAGAGCCCAAGACAAATGTGCTCTCCTGTATCAATACTCAGGATACTACAAAACACCATACCTAACAATGCTCTGGGAATGTAACTGATATCCCCAAGAAGGCAAATTAGTTTTTAAACATTAAGAGGAGACGCTGTACATATCGCTTGCTTATTAATGAAATAGGAATTGCATTCAGAGTAATACATGATAAGCAGTCAATAGGCTCAGGGCTTTAAAGAGATGTTTAACAGCTATCTACAATCCATTCAGAAAAAAAGGCAGACATAAGAGAATGCAAGACTAATCGTGTGCAAAAAGGGTTTTCCCTCATAAAAATGTTTTCGGTAATTTCTATGTAAGCTCAAATTATTACCACACAGGGGAGGTGAAAATATCCTTCTATTCATTCATGCTCTCAAGTCCCAATGATTTGCTGAGGGTTTTCTCTAAGCCAGGAAGCAAAGTGGAGATAAAAGAATGAAAAAACCCTACTCTCCAACTTTAAGATGTTTACAGTACAATAGGAGACACAGAAGAGTAAAGAGACAGTTAAAACTTTAAAGGGGAATCAATACGTAGAAGTGTAACAGGGTGCCACACAAGCATCTGAGAGAGGCCCCTGAAGCAATTCGCAAAGTGCTACAGAAATGCAAGTGAGAGTTAAAAGTGGCCTGCAAAAGACTAGTTCGAGATATATTTAGGAAAAGAACTGATATGACTTAGTCACTTTCTGGGAGAAACAGTTAAGGAGGACTCCCATGTTTTGGACATAGGAAACTGATTTATGAAATACAGACCTACATCAGAGCACTGTGTGTAAGGGGCATTCGAGGGTTGCAAGGCTTGAGGGTAAACATGAGTTCAGTTTTGACCACATTAACTTTGAGGTGTCAAAATGATATCTAGTTGAACATGAAACCAGCTCTTTTGCTCCTTTTCTGTTTGTCCATTTCTGTTCCCCTCTAACCCTGAAAGAATCTAATTATAGGAATGAGATCAGTAAGCAAATGAAACCAACTCCTGACTTATGCTCTCCTGAATGCACACCATGCCCTGTCTAACCTGGTGATTCTTTTCCTAGATAAAAAGAAGAATGAGGAATGGAGTAGTTAGAGAATCACGGGCTCTCTGCCTCTAACAATCCCTTAGCAATCCTGCTGGCAGATCACTCGGACAAGATGCCATCTGAAGAGAGAGTCAGCCAGTCTGCACGCAATGGAGATGCAGAACCCAACCTCCTGCCTTGATGATTCCCTGAGATTCTTCCCCCTTTTCTCCTGTAAAAACTGTCATGGCTGAGCAGAATCTTCAGAGCTGGTCTCTGGACACAAGTCCACCTTCTCCCCAGATTGCCGGCTTTTCTGATTAAAGCACCTTTCCCCTCTACTGACACTTGCCTCTCGAATGATTGGCTTTTGAGCAGCGAGCAGCTGAACCTGAGTTCGGTAACAGAGCAATCGTATATATGATATACACATCTATCTGTCTATGTATGTCCCTATGTGTGCATATCTACCTATCTATCTATCGATCTATCTATCTATCTATCTATCCATCTATCTAGGTGCATATGTGTATTGCTCAGAAAAAGATCTGATTTACAGGAGGCACAGTGATAGGCTCTAGCATTGATGCCAGGGCACTGCCACTGTCTCCCTAGCATCAGCATCCCGAGACTTGCCAAGAGGATCCTCCGATAAGTACCAGCAGACAGCCAACTGAATGCACTCTCTCATCTCTGAAAAAGGTCAGATCAAAAGTTCTGGGGCAAATGGATGTCCCTAGCTTCAAGATGGCGGAGGAGTGAGACATGGAGATCACCCTCCACTCGACAAATACATCAGAAATACATCTACATGTGGAACAACTCCTACAGAACACCTACTGAACGCTGGCAGAAGACCTCAGATCTCCCAAAAGGCAAGAAACTCCCCACGTACCTGGGTAGGGCAAAAGACAAAAGAATAAACAGAGACAAAAGAATAGGGACGGGACCTGCACCTCGGGAAGGGAGCTGTGAAGGAGGAAAGGTTTCCACACACTAGAAGCCCCTTCACTGGAGGAGACTGCGGGTGCAGAGGGGGAAGCTTCAGAGCCACGGAGGAGAGCACAGCAACAGGGGTGCAGAGGGAAAAGCGGAGAGATTCCTGCACAGAGGATCGGTGCCGACTGGCACTCACTGGCCCGTGAGGCTTGTCTGCTCCCCCGCCGGGGCGGGCAGGGCTGGGAGTTGAGGCTCCGGCTTCGGAGGTCAGATGCCAGGGAGAGGACTGGGGTTGGCGGCGTGAACACAGCCTGAAGGGGGCTAGTGCACCACAGCTGGCTGGGAGTGGGGGAGACCGGGAAAAAGTCTGGACCTGCCTAACAGGCAAGAGAACATTGTTTTGGGGTGCACGAGGAGAGGGGATTCAGAGCGCTGCTTAAAGGAGCTCCAGAGACGGGCGCGAGCCGCGGCTAACAGCGTGGACACCAGAGACGGGCATGAGACGCTAAGACTGCTGCTGCCGCCACCAAGAAGCCTGTGTGCGAGCACAGGTCACTCTCCACACCTCCCCTCCCATGAGCCTGTGCAGCCCACCACTGCCAGGGTCCCGGGATGCAGGGACAACTTCCCTGGGAGAACACACGGCGCGCCTCAGGCTGGTGCAACGTCACGCCGGCCTCTGCTGCAGCAGGCCCCCCTCGCACGCCGTGCCCCTCCCTCTCCCCGGCCTGAGTGAGCCAGAGACCCCGAAGCAGCTTCTCATTTAACCCTGTCCTGTCTGAGCGAAGAACAGACGCCCTCAGGCGACCTACATGCAGAGGCGGGTCCAAACCCAAAGCTGAATCCCAGGAGCTGTGCGAACAAAGAGAAAGGGAAATCTCTCCCAGCAACTTCAGGAGCAGCGGATTAAATCTCCACGATCAACTTCATGTACCTGCATGTCTGGAATACCTGCATAGACAACGAAGCATCCCAAACTTCAGGCGGTGGACTTAGTGTGATTTTGTCTGTACAGCTTTGCTCTTACCATTTGTCCTCGGGTTCTGTCTGTCCACTTTTTTTTATTTTTTAGTATTGATTTTTAGTGCTTGTTACATTTGTAGATCTGTTTTGTCAGTTTGGTTGCTCTCTTCTTTCTCTCTTTTCTTAATTGCTTTTCAATTTTTTCTTTATTTTTAATTATTTTGTACTTTAATAACTTTACTTTACTTAATTTTTTTCTTTCTCACTTGCTTTTTTTCTCCCTTTTCTTCTGAGCTGTAAGGCTGAAAGGGTGTTGGTGCTCCGGCCGGGTGTCAGACCTGTGCCTCTGAGGTGGGAGAGCCGAGATCGGGACATTGGTCCAACAGAGACCTCCTGGCTCCATGTAATATCAAACAGCAAAAGCTCTACCAGAGATGTCCATTTCAATACTAACACCCAGCTCCACTCAACAACCAGCAAGCTCCAGTGCTGGACACCCTATGCCAAACAACTAGCAAGACAGGAACACAACTCCACCCATTCGCGGAGAGCCCGCCTAAAATCATAATAAGGTCACAGACACCCCAAAGCACACCACCGGACACGGTCCTGCCCACCAGAAAAACAGGATGCAGCCTCATCTACCAGAACAAAGGAACCAGTCCCATCCACCAGGAAGCCTACACAACCCACTGAACAAACCTTAGTAACTGGGAGCAGACAGCAAAAAAAAAAGGAACTATGAACCTGCAGCCTGTGAAAAGGAGAACCCAAACACAGTAAGTTAAGCAAAATGAGAAGACAGAGAAACACACAGCAGATGAAGGAGCAAGGTAAAAACCCTCCAGACCAAACGAAGAGGAAATAGGCAGTCTACCTGAAAAAGAAGGCAGAGTAATGATAGTAAAGATGATCCCGAATCTTGGAACTAGAATGGACAAAATACAAGAACGTTTAACAAGGGCCTAGAAGAACTAAAGAGCAAATAAACAATGATGAACAACATAATAAATGAAATTAAAATTTCTCTAGAAGGAATCAATAGCAGAATCACTGAGGTAGAAGAACGGATAAGTGACCTGGAAGACAAAATAGTGGAAATAACTACTGCAGAGCAGAATACAGAAAAAAGAATGAAAAGAATTGAGGACAATCTCAGAGAATTCTGGGACAACATTAACCACACCAACATTCAGATTATAGGGGTGCCAGAAGAAGAAGAGAAAAAGAAAGGGACTGAGAAAATATTTGAAGAGATTATAGTTGAAAACTTCCTTAATGTGGGAAACGAAATAGTCAATCAACACCAGGAAGTGCACAAAGTCCCATACAGGATAAATCCAAGGAGAAACACACCAAGACACATATTAATCAAACTGTCAAAAATTAAATACAAAGAAAGCATATAAAAGCAGCAAGGGAAAAACAACAAATAACACACAAGGGAATCCCCATAAGGTTAACAGCTGATCTTTCAGCAGAAACTCTGCAAGCCAGAAGGGAGTGGCAGGACATATTTAAAGTGATGAAAGGGAAAAACCTACAAACAAGATTACTCTACGCAGCAAGGATCTCATTCAGGTTCAACGGAGAAATTGAAATATTTACAGACAAGCAAAAGCTAAGAGAATTCAGCACCACCAAACCAGCTTTACATCAAATGCTAAAGGAACTTCTCTAGGCAGGAAACACAAGACAAGGAAAAGACCTACAATAATAAACCCAAAACAATTAAGAAAATGGTAATGGGAACATACATATCGATAGTTACCTTAAATGTAAATAGATTAAATGCTCCAACCAAAAGACAGAGACTGGCTGAATGGATACAAAAACAAGACCTGTATATATGCTGTCTACAAGAGACCCACTTCAGACCTAGGGACACATACAGACTGAGGGTGAGGGGATGGGAAAAGATATTCCATGCAAATGGAAATCAAAAGAAAGCTGGAGTAGCAATTCTCATATCAGACAAAATAGACTTTAAAGAATGTTACAAGAGATAAAGAAGGACACTACATAATGATCAAGGGATCAATCCAAGAAGAAGATATAACAATTGTAAATATTTATGCACCCAACATAGGAGCATCTCAATACATAAGTCAAATGCTAACAGCCATAAAAGGGGAAATCGACAGGAACACAATCATAGTAGGGGACTTTAACACCCCACTTTCACCAATGGACAGGTCTTCCAAAATGAAAATAAATAAGGAAACACAAGCTTTAAATGACACATTAAACAAGATGGACTTAATTGATATTTATAGGACATTCCATCCAAAAACAACAGAATACGTTTCTTCTCAAGTGCTCGTGGAACATTCTCCAGGATAGATCATATCTTGGGTCAGAAATCAACCTTTGATAAATTTAAGAAAACTGAAATTGTATCAAGTATCTTTTCCGACCACAACACTATGAGACTAGATATCAGTTACAGGAAAAAATCTGTAAAAAATACTATCATATGGAGGCTAAATAATACACTACTAAATAACCAAGAGACCAGTGAAGAAATCAAAGAGGAAAGCAAAAAATACCTAGAAACAAATGACAATGAAAACACGATGACCCAAAACCTATGGGATGCAGCAAAAGCAGTTCTATGAGGGAAGTTTATAGCAAGACAATCCTACCTCAAGAAGCAAGAAACTCCTCAAATAAACAACATAACCTTATACCTAAAGCAATTATAGAAAGAAGAACAAAAAAACCCCAAAGTTAGCAGAAGGAAAGAAATCATAAAGATCAGATCAGAAATAAATGAAAAAGAAATGAAAGAAATATAGCAAAGATCAATAAAACTTAAAGCTAGTTCTTTGAGAAAGTAAACAAAATTGATAAACCATTAGCCAGACTCATCAATGAAAAAAGGGAGAAGACTCAAAGCAACAGAATTAGAAATGAAAAAGGAGAGGTAACAGCTGATACTGCAGAAATACAAAGGATCATGAGAGATTACTACAAGCAACTGTATGCCAATAAAATGGACAACCTGGAAGAAATGGAAAAATTCTTAGAAAAGCACAACCTTCCGAGACTGAACCAGGTAGAAATAGAAAATATAAACAGACCAGTCACAAGCACTGAAATTGAGACTATGATTTAAAATCTTCCAACAAACAAAAGCCCAGGACCAGATGGCTTCACAGGCGGATTCTATCAAACATTTAGAGAATAGTTAACACCCATTGTTCTCAAACTCTGCCAAAACATAGCAGAGGCAGGAACACTCCAAAATTCATTCTACGAGGCCACCATCACCCTGATACCAAAACCAGACAAAGATGTCACAAAGAAAGAAAACTACAGGCCAATATCACTTATGAACATAGATGCAAAGATCCTCAACAAAATACTAGGAAACAGAATCAAGGAGCACATTAAAAGGATTATACACCATGATCAAGTGGGGTTTATCCCAGGAATGCAAGGATTCTTCAATATATACAAATCAATCAATGCAATACACCATTTAACAAACTGAAGGAGAAAAACAATATGATCATCTCAATAAATGCAGAAAAAGCTTTGGACAAAATTCAACCCTCATTTATGATAAAAACCCTCCAGAAAGCAGGCATAGAGGGAATTTACCTCAACATAATAAAGGCCATATATAACAAACCCACAGCCAACATCGTTCTCAACGGTGAAAAACTGAAACCATTCCCTCTAAGATCAGGAACAACACAAGGTTGTCCACTTTCACCAGTAAAATTCAACATAGCTTTGGAAGTTTTTGCCACAGCAATCAGAGAAGAAAAAGAAATAAAAGGAATCCAAATCGCAAAAGAAGAAGTAAAGTTGTCACTGTTTGCAGATGACATGGTACCATAGAGAGAGAATCCTAAAGATGGTACCAGAAAACTACTAGAGCTAATCAATGAATTTTGTAAAGTAGCAGGATACAAAATTAATGCACAGAAATCTCTTGCATTCCTATATGCTAATGATAAAAAAATCTGACAGAGAAATTAAGGAAACACTCCCATTTATCACTGCAACAAAAAGAATAAAATACCTAGGAATAAACTAGAACAGAACTAGTTCACAGAACTAGAACAGAACTAGTTCACAGAACTAGAACAAAAAACTTCACAATTTGTATGGAAAAACAAAAGACCCCGAATAGCCAAAGCAATCTTGAGAACGAAAAACGGAGCTGGAGGAATGAGGCTCCCAGACTTCACACTACACTACAAAGCTACAGTAATCAAGACAGTATGGTACTGGCACAAAAACAGAAATACAGATCAATGGAACAGGACAGAAAGCCCAGAGATAAACCCACGCACATATAGCCACCTTATTTTTGATAAAGGAGGCAGGAATATACAATGAAGAAAAGACAGCCTCTTCAATAAGTGGTGCTGGGAAAACTGGTCAGCTACGTGTATAAGAATGAAATTAGAACACTCCCTAACACTATACACAAAAATAAACTCAAAATTCATTAAAGACTTAAATGTAAGGACAGACACTACCACACTCTTAGAGGAAAACATAGGCAGAACATTCTATGACACACATCACAGCAAGATCCTTTGTGACCCACCTTCTAGACAAATGGAAATAAAAAGAAACATAAACAAATGGACCTAATGAAACTTAAAAGCTTTTGCACAGCAAAGGAAACCATAAACAAGACGAAAAGACAACCTCAGAAGGGGAGAATATATTTGCAAATGAAGCAACTGACAAAGGATTAATCTCCAAATGTTACAAGCAGCTCATGTACCTCAGTATCAAAAAAACAAACAACCCAATCCAAAAATGGGCAGAAGACCTAAGCAGACATTTCTCCAAAGAAGATATACAGACTGCCAACAAACACATGAAAGGATGCTCAACATCACTAATCATTAGAGAAGTGCAAATCAAAACTACAGTGAGGTATCACCTCACACCGGTCAGAATGGCCATCATCAAAAAATCTACAAACAAGAGAACAAACGTATGGACACCAAGGTGGGGAAAGCAGCGGAGGATGGTAGTGGTGCTGTGATGAATTGGGAGATTGGGATTGACATATATACACTAATATGTATAAAATGGGTAACTAATAAGAACCTGTTGTGTAAAAAAATAAATAAAATTTAAAAAATAATTTTAAGAAAAGAAAAAAATTCCATGGTGAACTTTAGGTTGAATTAGTTCTTCTATAATCCATAAACTGAATTAAGCAGAGCCTCATCCAAAGCTTAAAGTACCTGTAAACGAAATCACTCTGTATAAGAAAGTGAGAAAAACAAACAAAAAAAATTCTGCAAACAATAAATGCTAGAGAGGGTGTAGAGAAAAGGGAACCCTCTTGCACTGTTGGTGGGAATGTAAATGGATACAGCCACTATGGAGAACAGTATGGAGGTTCCTTAAAAAACTACAAATAGAATTACCATATGACCCAGCAATCCCACTACTGGGCATAAACCCTGAGAAAACCATAATTCAAAAACAGTCATGTACCACAATTTTCATTGCAGCTCTATCTACAATAGCCTGGAGATGGAAACAACCTAAGTGTCCATCATCGGATGAATGGATAAAGAAGATGTGGCACATATATACAATGGAATATTACTCAGCCATAAAAAGAAATAAAACTGAGTTACTTGTAGTGAGGTGGATGAACCTCGAGTCTGTCATACAGAGTGAAGTAAGTCAGAAAGAGAAAAACAAATACCGTATGCTAACACATATATATGGAAACTAAAAAAAAAAAAAAAGGTCTTGAAGAACCTAGGGGCAGAACAGGAATAAAGATGCAGATGTAGAAAATGGACTTGAGGATGTGGGGAGGGGGAAGGGTAAGCTGGGACAAAGTGAGAGAGTGGCATGTATATATATACACTACCAAGTGTAGAATAGCTAGCGGGAAGCAGCTGCATAGCACAGGGAGATCTGCCCGGTGCTTTGTGACCATCTAGAGGGGTGGAATAGGGAGAGTGCGAGGGAGACGTAAGAGGGAGGAGATATGGGCATATATGTATAGCCGATTCACTTTGTTATACAGCGGAAACTAACACACCATTGTAAAGCAATTATACTCCAATAAAGATGTTAAGAAAAAAAAAATGAATGCCCCTAAAGCAAGTATCAAGCAATGAAGTTGGGGAATAAGCAGTCCTATGGTAAGACATATCTGAGCTGTTTTCTATAACATCTCCCAGGGTTTTCCAGTGAGATGGAGCCTCACTTGCCCACAAGGATAAGCATCAGGCCAGGCACCTTTTAGTGGCTGCTCTCCCTTCCCTGTCTTACTTCTTCACCCTACTTCTCCAGGTTCATTCTGTGATTACCTGTTTAAAACTATTGCAAACAAATCTGTCTCAGAGTCTGCTTTAAGGGAACCCAATCTTAGACATAGCCATATAAATTATACTACACTTGGCAAGAACTGTCCCTTGAATACAGAGTGATGGTCAAAATTCCCTAAGAAACACAATTATTTCTGTAGTGTTATGAAACTTGTAGTTTGTTACACCTGGAGATATTTTTAAATAATTAAAAAAATCTGTCACAGGTACATTTTACTCTTTCTTTGAACTTTTTAATTATCACTGATACTCTGTTCAGAGTCTACTCTATGCCTATGAAATACAGCTATCAGGACTATTTTTATAAGTACAGTGTGTACACATAAAATCATGTACGCAAATTACATTAAAAATAGCCTTAATTAGTAACTATTAGTAGTAAAGTTACCTTCTTTACATAGATGTCTGTAATTAAGTTGTTCAATTAGACCACACTGAAAACTCCTATTTTGTGCTTATAATTATTCCTGAAATATTGAAAAATCACACTTTATACATTAGACTATCGAGGTTTAAGTGATGGCTTTGCCACTTACTACCTGTGTGACAAGGGGCAAATTATTTAACTACTATAAGGGTAGTTTTCTTATGTGGAGCAATTAAGAAGCAAAAGGTTATACCTTCTTCATAATGTGTAATAAGAATTAAATTAGATAATTAAATTAGATAATCCATACAAAGTATTACATCTGATAATAGCAAGAGTTTGATAAATACTATCATCATTACTGTTGCTGTTACTGTTACTTTAACAGTTACTGTTTTACCTGTCAAGTCCTCTGTGGAAGGAGCTAGGGAACTAGTAGAGATGAGAACTGCATGAGAGAAAGTGAGAGACACTTATGATACATAAATGAATAAATTACGGTTTCTTCCCTTAAGGATTCACAGACCGGTGGACAAATATATAAAATAATTAGACTCAAATGAGACAAGTGACATAATAGATGGCACACAGGCAATGAAAAGCCCGAAGGAAGTATGGTTAACTTTGTCTGAAAGAATGAGGGAAGTCTTTATAGATGAGTCTGTATGTTGAGAACAGATCATGTACGATCTTGAAGTGATTCTAAGAAATCTGGACATTAGCCCGCAGTCAACGTGAAGTATTTCACATATTGTTAATGATGAGGAAGACAGGATCACGTTTACATATTCCTCTGGCATCCGGGCAAATGATGCACCGAAGACAGTAGAAACGAAAGGAAAAAAGATTAGAGACTGTGATACTCTGGGCAAAAACAATGAGGGCGCTGATCTGATTTTTACTCTAAGGAAAATCAGCCTGTTTGTGATGGTGCCTAAACTGATTAAATTATACTTAGTTATTCTAGCACGTAAGCTGCTCCAGAGGAAATTGCATTCACTCTCAAAGTCAGCCCATTGGATTGGCCAAGTTGTGGTCCAGATGACTGCTTCTCATTATTACTAGAAATACTGAAGAGTATCCAGGGTTTTATTAAGAATCTGCAACCTGTGTATTTTAGATTTAATCTGAAGTCAGGCTGAGAACGGGAAAGTTGTGAAATGGGAAGACAATGTGTCACTGTGGAACTGTGTTGAAGAAATAAGTAAAATGAAGTCAGACAATTTGTATGCTTATGGTTACAAATTTATAGGCAGCAAATTTATAAAAAGAAAATAGGGACAATTTAAAACATTTGTTGCATTAATTTATAGGAATATGGGTGAAGATGCCTGTATTATTGCATTTCATATTGCTGTATTATTTTGAAATAAGCCTTCACATAAAATTAACTTGGAGTTTAGGAATGGCTCAGAGATGAGGAAATGCCTTTGTTAAGTAACAATTTATCTAAATGAATGGAAAAAACATTCTTAAATGCACCAGAGAGATGAAAGAAATAGTTTAAATTCTTAAAAAGCTACTTGTGAGAAATAAATCATGAAGGCATTTTAAAAGCTAACAAAAAACCAAATCAGTCTGTAAACATTCTGCTAAACCATTCACAGTAATGAAAATAAGATTCAATAGAAAATTTCTCATAGGCTTCTAAGTTTCCCCAAAATAGAACACACACATTTTCTGATATTCTCTATTGGCATTTAATAAACTGAGAGATTTAAAAATAGATTTAGTTTAACAACATTGTTTATTTTAAACATTTTAACTGTCATTCCTTTCAGAGTTACGTTCATTTATCTTCATAATTTCATTGGTTTCACAAAAAATAAGTGTTTCTTTTGACTATAGGAATAAGCCAATGTTTTTAAAAAATAAAGGTACATGAAATAAGTACTAGACTTATTTGTGACTTTTTTTTGTCTAAAAGAGATATTGTTCATGCAAGAATGTCAACCTTTATACTGTTAGCTTTTAGGTAAACTTGCATTTAAGGTTCTTAAGACCTTCATAAACATTCTTTCTCACTGCCTAAGCTGAGTATTTAGTTTTGGACACAGTGTCAAAACTCACATTTTAAAAATTCAAATTTTCAGACTGTAAGATTTGACTAGAATGTTTGAATAAAAGTATTTGCATATTTTAATCCTTAGATCATTCTGTTAGCTTATCTGAAGTATGACTTTATTTTTTGTTTTACTGGATTTTTCTATCTATTTATATTAAACAGATCAGTCAGGGTGTTATGTTATGGTTATAAATAACCCTAAATCCCAATGACTCAAAAAAGTGAATATTCTCTTTCTTGCATCTTCTGCTTATTCATCACTGGTTTGCGAGAGGGTCTCTGCCTGTTGTCACTGACAACAGCCAACATTTGGACCACTGTCAATCACTGTGCCAGAGGTCAATGAGAACAGTGATGGGTCTCAAGCTAGTAATTAAATGGTCTGTCTCTAAAACGACATAGTTCTCTCTGCTTACAAATAGCTGGTCGGAACTATTCACGCTGGCATGAGGGCCCAGGAAGTGCAATCCTATATAGTGCAGAAGAATTATAGCCAGAAATAGTGGGCAAACAACACAAATGAACACGACCATCTTAGTCTTCTGCCTTCTTTCAAATAAAAAAGGAAATAGGAAAAAGGAAACTGCCTGTTATACTATATTATATGGAAACATTAAAGAGATTCAGTTTCTTCACAAAGAAAAAAAAAACAAGAAAAACCTGATCACATATATTCGAGGTGTCCCATCTACAGAAGCATAGTTAGCTGTAGGCAAATTTTTAGAGCTGCAACCACAGTTACAGTATCATCAAGTTTAGTCCCTCATTTAATTGAAAATTGAGACATGTTTTAGAGAGTTAAACAAAAATTATTTTAACAATCAATTTGGTAAAACAGTGTAGTGGGTGAAGAGGTTATACAGTGATGGGGCACTATTCCTGACTCAAAGAGTTTACAATTTTTTGAAAGGTATTTATAACTCACACAGCTGGATAACACAGAGCAATGAACTAGAATCTGACATTCTTCAGTTTTGACTACGTCATCTTTTGGAAATGCCATTCTATCATTGGCCTTTTAAGACATCTTTATATTAATGCAATCAATTAAATTATATAAATGCTGTAATATTTTAAAGTGAGGTAGGCAATTACTTTATTAGACCAAACATTTCTGTGAAATGTATTATCTATTCTCCATTAATACTTTTGGAAACAAAAGTTTCAATACACACTCTAAGAGGGCCTGGACCACTGAACCAATGGGCCATCTGGATCACTAGATTACACTATTAGGGGAATAAAACAAACAGACATTATGCCCACTATATCTAATATTCCTTTATTAGTGTTGTATATTTTAATAAAAATAGAGAGCTTTGCTATTTCTAGCTAATAATATTTCTAGCTGAGATTATCACTAAGATTTCCTCTTTTAACAAAGATGGAGTAACATGGACCATATGTACCCTTCCACTCGACCAACTGAACAGCTAGATTAAAAATATGAAACAATGGTTTTTCAAGACATTGGCCAAAAAATATAGATACCTTTAAGAAACAGGAAACAAACAAGTTTGCCTGCTTATACTCCAGACTGAAATTCCAGGCAATGATGAAGTTAGGAGAACCCCAAGCAGATCCAAGTGATCTCCCTAAATTGTGGAAATAAAGCCAAGAATCTAGGGTTATCAAGGTAGATAGAGTTTGCAGGATACAATTCTCTCTCTAAAGGAGAGAATTGTATAGAAAAAAAACCTAGGAGATCTACAGAGTCCCCTTGAGTCTTCAGCTGAGTACTGATAAGTGCATGTGTGTGAAGAAACAACCCTGAACTGAGGAATGAACCACCAGAAAAGATCAGAGGGATCAATAACTCATACAGGGCATGAAATACTTTTTGTTCTCAGCAGGCATAATGGAAAAACTTATATCTCATGGAGAACTGGGTAGAGTATTGGAGAAAGGGTTAGAAAGGATGGACAATTAGCCCAGGACTAAATACACTTCTGGTTCAACTTAACAAAGCTTTAGAGCAATACTTAACAGTATCAAACTGTTTCTAAGTTACTGTACTGTATCACAGGTAAAAGCTCAATTATACTTATAGGAATATCAAAATATTTTACACCTTAAAAAGTAAAATTCAAATGTCTGACAACCAAGAGAAACTACAAACCTTTCAAAGAAGCAGGAAAATAAGAAATCAAATGAAAAATCATTTAAGTGAAATTGACACAGAAGATAGACTAGGCAATGATATTAAAATAGTTATTGTGGCTGTTTTCCAGATGTTCAAGAAGCTAAAGGAATACATGAACATGTTAAGAGTCACAGAAGATATTAAAAATGCCCAAATACAACTTCTAGAGAGTAAAACTACAGTATATGAGATGAAAAATACATTGGACAAAATTTAAGGCAGAGGGGCTTCCCTGGTGGCGCAGTCGTTGAGAGTCTGCCTGCCAATGCAGGGAACATGGGTTCGAGTCCTGGTCCGGGAAGATCCCACATGCCGTGGAGCACCTAAGCCCATGCGCCACAACTACTGAGCGTGCATGTCTGGAGCTTGTGCTCCGCAACAAGAGAGGCTGTGATAGTGAGAGGCCCGCACACTGCGATGAAGAGTGGCCCCCGCTTGCCACAACTAGAGAAAGCCCGCGCACAGAAACAAAGACCCAACACAGCAAAAATAAATAAATAATTAATTAATTTAAAAAAATTAAGGCAGATTAGGTATTGCCAAAGAAAAGATCAGTAAACCTGAAGACATGAAAATAGAACTGTCCAAAATTAACAAAAAAGAGGAAAAAAAGAACATAAAATGAACAGAGCATCAGTATTGTGGGACAACTTCAAGAGGCCTAATGTGTGTGTACTTAAAGTATCCAAAAAGAAGGCAAGGGAGACATAAAAAAGTATTTGAAGATACATATGAAAGTTTTGAAGATTTAATGCAAATGTGAAGCACTAAGCTTCAAAAAAGTCAATGAAATCTGAGCACAATAAACATGAAGAAAACTACATTAATGCCGACCATAATTCAACTGTTAAAATCAATGATAAAGAGACCATCTTAAAAGTAACCGGAGAAAAAAGACACATAAGTCTAGTGGAAAATGGCTAAGAGTGACAGCAGACTTCTCGTTAAAAATGATGCAAGATAGTAAGGGAGTGGAGAAACATCTTTAAGCACAGAAAAGAAAAATTCAATAAAAGAGAAAAAAAATCAACCTAGTTTTCTTTAGTCAATGAAAATACATTTAAAAGACAAAGGTAAAATAAAAAAATTTCAGACATGCAAATATTGATCAGGAGACCCACACAAAAGTAAATGCTACAGGAATTACTTCAGAACAATTAAATGGAAGCCTCTATATAGACAAAAAATAAAAAGCAACATAAAAGAATTTTGTGGGCACCCTGGAAGAGACAGCACAGCAGAAACTCTTACACTAAATAGCTCTGTGGCAAAAGTTCCACGTCAGCAACTGTAATTAAGAGACCTAGGGCTCACTTCCCCCACCATGCCCACAAAAAGAGGGCAGGCCAGCAAGGTTGGACTCCAATCACCCTAACACAGCTCACATTTAGGGTGAAGGTTCCAAGGCAGACTAGTTTCCTCCTAAGATAAGGAACAAGACAAGGATGTCTGCTCTCACCACTTTTATTTAACATTGTACTGGTACTTCTCCTCAAGGAAATTAGGCAAGATAATAAAATAAAAGGCATTCAAATAGAAAAGAAAGAATTAAAACTACTTCTACTTGTATATGACATGACATTATATATTCTAAATAATACACACATGCAAAAACACACACAAACATACCTGCACACAAATTAGAATAATCTCAGTAAAGTTGCAGAATACAAGCTCAATATACAAAATCAAATGTACTTTTATAGGTGAGCAATAAAAAATGTTAAAAATAAAATTAGGATGACAGTGTCATTTGCAATAGCATGAAGAAGAAATTACTTAGAAAAATATTTAAGAAAACAAGCTCAAGACTTGTATGCTAAAAACTACAAATCACTATTGAAAGAAATTACAGGGCCATCTAAATAAATGGAAACATCCTGTGCTCTGGATCAGAAAACAATAGTAAGATGGCAATATTCCCCAAATTTGTGTACAGATTCAACACAAACCACATAAAAATCCCAGGTGTCTTTTTGTTTTATGACAAATTTATTTTAAAATTCATATGGTTATGTAAGTGTTATGAATCAACTGTATTCTCCATAAATTCATCTGCTCAAGTCTTAGCCTCAGTACCTCAGAATGTGACTGTATTTAGAGATAGGGTCTTAAAAGAGGTAATTAACTTAAAATGAAGTTATTAGGGTGGACCCTAAATCAACACGAATGGTGTTTTTATGAGACAAGACAATCTGGACACAAACAGACATCGAGGGAAGACCAGGTGAACACACAGGGTGAAGATGGCCATCTATATGTACATGAGAAGGGTCTTAGAAGAAACTAAACCTGTTGACATCTTGACCTCAGACTATGATCCGGAATCGTGAGAAAATAAATTTCTATTGTTTAAGTCACACAAAATAAGAATTTTGTGGGAAAATGATAAAATTACTATTTTATTTTACTTAAATCATTTAAAAAGATAAGTGATTAGTCTATAGCAAAAATAATAGCAACATATTTTGACATTTATAACATGAGTTGAAACAAAATACATGGCAACAATAACATAAAGGCCAGGAGTGGAGAAATGGATGTATACTGTTGTCTGGTTCCTTTACTACAAATGAAGTCATATAATATTACTTAAAAGCAGACCATGATACATTGTTATATTCCATCAGCATTAAAGCAATGCTAAAATAACACAACATACATTAAAATAACATAGTTATATCTACTATGCCCTCCCCCAAAGAAGACTAAATGGAATGATTACATATGTAATTAATTCAAAAGAAGTTAGAAACAGAAGAAAGGGAGAAAAGGCTTCATGGTTTATAAATAGAAAAGCAATAGTCATGTGATATATTTGGGTAAAACATATCAAAAATTATATTCAATGTAAATGGTCTAAACATGCACATAAAAAGCAGACTGATCTCTGTCGCCTCCAAGAAACTCATTCTTAATGTAAAGATGCAAATAAAAGTAAATGCACAGAATATAAACAATGCCGACACTAATAAAAAGAAAGCTAAAGTGGCTTTAATATAGCCAACAAAATAGATTGCAAAGCAAAGAATAGCACCACGATATAAAAGTTTATTTCTTCATAAAAGGTCAGTTTATCAGGAGGACGTAACAATCCAAATATTTATGCAGCTAATAATAGAAATATATGAAGCAAAAGTTGAGAGAACTGCAAGGAAATACAGATAATCCAAAAATTACAAGAAGTTTACTCTCTGGATTTATTTTGAAATAACAAATCTTCGTAATAATAATAATAAATCTTCTTTTCCAGTTAAGGTGAAAGCTTAGATTATTGATTTAAGGCCACTTTTCATTCTTTTTACAAGCATTGAATTATAGATGATTAGAATAAGTTTACTCTAGGTACTTCTTTAAATATATCAAAGTTTTAAGAAATATTTTTATTTCAAAATATTTTCTAATTTCCCTTGAAACTTTCTTTTTGATATATTGATTACTTAAAAATGTGCTTTTTACTTCCAACTGAATGGCAATATTCCTGTTATCTTCCTGTCATTTAATTTTTAATTTAATTCTATTATTATGGTCAGAGAATATACTTTGTATGATTTCAATCTTTTCAAACTTGTAGTCTTTGTTTTATGACCCAGGATATGGCCTGACTTGATGAGTGTTTCATGCACACTTGAGAAGAATATATATTCTGCTGTTTTGAGGTTGAGTTTTTTCTGTTTTATCTTTACATTTTATATTTTCCCTTTTCTACAATCTTTGGGTTATTTTTCCATCTTTTAGTACTCTATTTTAACGCATCCATTGTGATTTTGATGTTATTTTGCATAATATTTTAGTGGTAGCTTTAGGGATTACAAAATACATACTTTCTGTTTCAAGTCTATTTAAAATTAATACTGTACCACTTCACTTTTATATAATATACAAATCGTATTACCATATAGGTCCCTTTACACCCTCTCTTTTATGCTATAGTTGTCTTACAAGTTTATATACATGGAAAACCATCAGGAATATTGTATTTTTGTTTTAAACTGTCAAACATGTTTTCAGGAACTCAAGAACTCAGCATTATTTTATTGCTATTTTGAATTCTCATGTCCTTCCCTCCTCCACCTATTGCTATTTTTTTCAACACTGTCAATTAGCTGGACCATACAACTGTATAGGTCTGATAGTTGAGTTCAGTGGGATGACAGTAGCATGTGTTTACTCCTTCTTCTCCAGAAATCAGAATGCTGTTGGCAGGCTATTAATAACAGATGTGACATATATTTTTTTAAATAAATTTATTTATTTTATTTTTGGCTGCGTTGGGTCTTCATTGTTGCCCGTGGGCTCTTCTCTAGTTGTGGCGAGCGGGGACTACTCTTCGTTGCGGTGCGTGAGCTTCTCAATGCAGTGGCTTCTCTTGTTGCAGAGCACGGGCTCCAGGCGCACGGGCTTCAGTAGTTGTGGCACGTGGGCTCAGTAGCTGTGGCTTGTGGGCTCTAGAGCACGGGCTCAGTAGTTGTGGCTTATGGGCTTAGTTGCTCCACAGCATGTGGGATCTTCCCAGACCAGGGCTCGAACCTGTGTCCCCTGTATTGGCAGGCAGATTCCTAACCACTGTGTCACCAGGGAAGCTCCAGATGTCATATATTTGATAGCTATAGTGATATTCAGGTTTTCTGCTTCATTTTAGGACAGTATCCATTGAATTGTCGAGAAAATTTTATATTTCAACTAAGTGTCAAATTTTTTGCATGATGATGTTTATAATATCCCTTTATTATATCTTAAATGTCTATTGGAAGTTGAATAATACCGATTCTTTCATGCTGATAGTGGTACTTGGTAGTTTCTCCCTCTTTTGTTTTTCCTTAGAGATAATTGCTGGGGATTTAGAAATTTTATTAATCCATTCAAAATTCTAAATTTTGAAA
The DNA here is from genome assembly GCF_951394435.1 of Stenella coeruleoalba. Lineage (NCBI taxonomy): Eukaryota > Metazoa > Chordata > Mammalia > Artiodactyla > Delphinidae > Stenella > Stenella coeruleoalba. Next base: position 13,137,992 of record NC_137153.1, on the reverse strand, counting down.
TTATAACCTTTTTGACAGTCACTGATTTATTATTTCCTTTTTTATACTTATTTACCTAGATGATTCATTTGAAAATTTTCATACTTAATGTAAACATTTAAACCTATACATTTTCCTATAAGCAGCGCTTTATACGTAAAGCCTATACACAAGCTTTGGGATGTAGTTACATTAACATTCCACTTGAAATACTTTTTAATTTTTCCAGTTTCACATTTGACCTGTAGGTAATTCATAAATGTGTTATTTAATTTCTAAATATTTGCAACTTTTCTGCATATATTATTATTATTGATTTTTAATTTAATTCAAATTTGGTCAGAGAACATATTCAGGATTATTCAATCTGTTGAAATTTATTGAGAGTTGTTTATTCATAAACATAGGCCTATTTGGGTAAATATTCCACATGCCACCGAAAAACAAGGTTGATTACGAAATTATTGACTGTAGGATTCAATAAATGTAAGTAAATTAAGCCAACTTACTGATTTATACACACACACACACACACACACACACACACACATATATCCTTCATGTGAAACATATAACACTTGGGACATTTTTCATGTAATGCTAGATGTACTAAAATGTTATTGCATAGTAATGGCAATAATAAACAGGGAGGGAGTTATATTTTGGGCTTCCTTTAGGGCCCAACATTTGAAATATTTATGATTTTGTTCTATTTTGTAATAATCATGAAAATCCTCTGAAACGGTGATAAAGACAGTGCCAACCCACTTCCAGTCAGTTTAACTGGGATACGTGTGGGAGGGAAAACAATTCAAAATACTACAGTGCTTGACCTCATGGCTATTGCAGACTAGGTTTTTTTTGGTTTTTTCTTTGTACCTTTTGACCACCTTTTGATACATTTATGAGTGCCAGTTTACAGCACCTTGGACAGACCCCAAATTAAGTGATTTATTACCTGTCTATCAAAAATCCTTGTAAAACGGTTTTCCTGATAGATGACAATTCAGACAATTGTGTGAAGTTCTGTTTTAAACAGATTTCCTAACAAGATTATCAGAATAGCTAAGTGTATTATTGTTAGTGAACCACAATTTTTTAAATCTCATCAAAGAAATCATTCATGTTCAGGAAGGGAAGAAAACTTCTTTATTTTCTTTTAACTTTATGCCACTGTATGCCTTCTTGCAAAGCCATTTTGGCTCAGCTAAAGTTCTCTCAGTCTCATTCTCAATTGTAACAGAATAAAATGTCATCTTGGCATCTGGCTACTGACGAGCAGACTATACAGCATATCTGTATGTCATTTCCAAGCATCAATTTACATAGTAATTGTTTTAATGTCAGCTTATTCAATTTTCAATGGCTAGTTTTAGTCACACTGTTTTTCTGTTCTAATCTTGCCATGCCAGTTGGGTTTGATAAAGCAATGATAACTGGTTAACTTATTTGCCTTTGACAGGCCTGAAAAATTAGTTTGGGCTGCTGAATATATAACGCGAAAGGTATGAGTGACTTGGGCAAGAAAAATGTTGGTGGCGTTGTCGTGTCTGGAGTCAAATTAGGGCTCTGAAGATCTGGTGGAAGCTGAGCAAATCAATATCTATTAGAAGTTGGGGCTGATTGCTGGAGGGAAACACCAGTTATAGGGGTCATTTTACACATAAGGAAGTAGTGATGTTTTTATCATATGGGATTAAATTTAAGCCAGAATAATGAACTAAATATTTTTAAATATTAAGAACTAACTTCTCCACTTTTGTAGAGAAGAATGCTTTCCACAGCAGCAGTTCCAGATTTTTAATGGAATTTTATCAGAAAATAAGTGTTTCTGTTACTGAAACAGTTGAATCGCACAAAAAAATAACAGGTACTTATCACTACACACCAGTTACAGAACCCTAGAGATTCATACTTATTACATGGATTCAGATGAGAAGGTCTACCGGAGTAATTAATCACTTGATTTGGTAAAAACGAAGTAAATAACATTATTTGACTACGAGAAAACTGAAAGTGATTTATCTTTTTTTCAAACAGCTTTAGGGAGATATTCACATACCATCTAATTTATTTGTTGTACCAGTTAAAGTGTACAATTCATTGATTTTTAGTTTATCCACAGATATGTGCAACCCTTAGCACAACAGATTTTAGAATATATTCATCAACTTAAAAAGAAATCTCATAGCCTTAGTTATAACTCCCCTGTTCTTTATCCACTGACAGCCCTAGAGACCACTGTTTACTTTCTGTTTCTCAGAGTTTCCTCTTCTGGACATTCATACAAATAAAATCATAGATTACGTGGAATTTTGGACCTGTTTTTTTCATTTAGCATAATGTTTTCAATGTTAATCCAAGATGTAGCATTTATAAGTATTTTATTCCTTTTCATGACTGAATAATCTTCCATTTTGTGGATATACCACATTTTGTTTATCCAGTGCTTTACTGGTGGATACCTGGGTTGTTTCCACCTTTTGACTACTGTGAGTGATGCTGCTATAAACATTCATGTGCACATTTTGTATGGACATGCTTTCATTTCTCTTGGGTGTATTCCTAAAAGTAGAACTGCTGGGTCATACGGTAACTCTGTGTTTAATTATTTGAGGAACTACTGGAGTATTTTCCAAAGCACTGACACCATTTTACATATCCACTAGCAATGTACAAGCGTTCTAATTTCTCCACATTGTCACCAACATTTACTATCTGACTTTGCGGTTCCAGTCATTGTAGTGGGTGTTAAGCAGTATCTCAGTTTGGTTTTGATTTGTATTTCCCAGATAACTACTGATGTGGAGCATTTTTCATGAAGCTATTGGCAATTTTCATATCCTCCTTGAAGAAATGACTATTCAGATCATATGCCCATACTTCAACGGGGTTGTCTTTTTGTTATTGAATTGTAAGAGTTCTTTATATATTCTAGATACAAGTCCCTTATCAGATACATGATTTGCAAATATTTTCTCCAGTTCTCTGGGTTTCGTTTTCCCTTCCTGATTCTGTCCTTTGAAGCATAAAAGTTTTTAATTTTGATGAAGTCCAATTTATCTATTTTTTCTTTTGTTCCTTGTGCTTTTGGTATCGTATCTAAGAATCCTTTCTCAAATCATAGGTCATGAAGATTGACTTCTGTGTTTTCTTCTGAATCTTACAGTTTTAGCTCTTACATTGAGGTCATTGGTACATTTTGGGCTCATCTTTTGTGGTCTGAGGTAAGGGTCCTACATCATTCTTTTGCAAGTGGCTACCTGGTTGTCCCAGAAGCCTTTGTTTAGATGATCGTTCTTTTCACATTGAATGGTTTTGGCACCCTTGTCAAAAAGTCAATAGATCGTGGATGTACAGAACTATTTCTGGACTCTCTGTTATATTCTGTTCATCCATATATCTATCCATATAACACACGATACTGATTACTGTTGACTTGTAATAAATTTGAAATCAGGAAGTGTGTGTTATCCTATTTTGTTGTTGTTCTTCAGGATTGTTTTGGATATTCTGGATCCCTTGCAATTTCATATGAATTTCAGAATCAGCTCGTTGATTTTTTTTTTGTTTTTCTAACATCTTTATTGGAGTATAATTGCTTTACAATGGTGTGTTAGTTTCTGCTGTATAACAGAGTGAATCAGCTACCCATGCCCCCTCCATCTTGCGTCTCCCTCCCACCCTCCCTATCCCACCCCTCTAGGTGGTCACAAAGCACCAAGCTGATCTCCCTGTGCTATGCGGCTGTTCCCACTAGCTATCTATTTTACATTTGGTAGTGTATATATGTCCATGCCACTCTCTCACTTCATCCCAGCTTAACCTTCCCCCTCCCTGTGTCCTCAAGTCCATTCTCTATGCCTGTGTCTTTATTCCTGTCTTGCCCCTAGGTTCTTCAGAACCTTTTTTTTTTAGATTCCATATATATGTGTTAGCATATGGTATTTGTTTTTCTCTTTCTTACTTACTTTATTCTGTATGACAGACTCTAGGTCCATCCACCTCACTACAAATATCTGTTTCATTTCTTTTTATGGCTGAGTAATATTCCATTGTATATCTGTGCCACATCTTTATCCATTCATCTGTTGATGGACACTTAGGTTGCTTCCATGTCCTGGCTATTGTAAATGGTGCTGCAATGAACATTGTAGTACATGACTCTTTTTGAATTATGGTTTTCTCAGGGTATATGCCCAGTAGTGGGATTGCTGGGTCATACGGTAGTTCTATTTTTAGTTTTTTAAGGAACCTCCATACTGTTCTCCATTGTGGCTGTATCACTACATTCCCACCAACAGTGCAAGAGGGTTCCCTTTTCTCCACACCCTCTCCAGCATTTATGGTTTGTAGATTTTTTGATGATGGCCATTCTGACAGGTGTGTGGTGATATCTCATTGTAGTTTTGATTTCCATTTCTCTAATGATGAGTAATGTTGAGCATCCTTTCATGTGTTTGTTGGCAACATGTATATCGTCTTTGGACATTTCTCCAAAGCTTGTCAACTTCTAAAGTGAAGTCAGCTGGGACTCTGACAGGGATTTCTTCAAATCTGTGGCTCTGCTTGGAGTGTTCTGCCGAGTTAATATTAACTCTTCTGATTCACAGACATGGGATGTTTCTTCATTTCTGCAATTTCTTTCAACAGCGTTTTGTAGTTTTCAAAGTGTAAGTTTTACATCTCTTCTGTTCAATTTATTCCTAAGTATTTTATTCATTTTGATTTTATGGTGAATTGAGCTCTTTGGAGGTATTTTCAGATTATTCACTGCAAGTGTATAAAACTAAAATGATTTTCATATACTGATGTCATACTCTAATACTTTGCTGACATTATTAGTTCTACTAGTTTTCTCAGCAGATTCCTTATGGTTTTCTATACACTGATAGAAGATTATGTCATCCGCCAATAGAGAAGTTTTAACTTCCTTTGCAATTTGGATCCCGTTACTTCTTTTTCTTGCCTAATTGCCTGGACTACATTGTACAGTACAATTTTGTATAGAAGCAGTGAGACCAGACATCCCTTTCACCTCATGATCATAGGGGCAATATATCCAGTCTTTCATCACTAAGTATGATGTTAGCTTTCCAAAAATGGCAGATTTCCCCACATTTTTAAACAAATAACCTTAACTATTAATCCTTACCTCTTATCTCATTAAACTTCCATGAGTGGAAATATTTATAATGAAGAGGGAACAAATTTAGAATTCCTACTGCAATATTAATCTTACAGAACAAGATGCATCAATACGTCAAATTTCCATTTTCTTTAAGGAATTAAAATTGCGAATCTATTTGCGTTCCTCAAACTTACGCTTTCGGTTTTATTTATTTGATCCTTATCACGTAAGTTTCTCAAACGTGCGGTTTTCGTTTTATTTATTTGATCCTTATCATGGTTACAAAGGATATACTCTGAAATTTAACAGACATGATTCTGACTAGAGGTTATTTTTGTTTTGTTTGTTTTTCTGGACTTATTCAATACCTAACACTTAATATTAATCACGTGATGAACATTATATCATGGGTTGAAGATCACAGAAAACCAGTCTTATTGTCAGGGAGCCACTGTTCCAGTGGAAGGCACCAGCCAAAATTTCCAATTCATAATATAGTAGAATAAATCTAAATATTGTGTATGTGCAATGTCCTATAAGAACAGCTAACATCATCTGGCAGGCTGCTATTAAAGTAAATGAGATTAATTTTGCAAAAGAGAGCATTTTAAAATAAATAAATTGTAGTAATTTGAAACAGTGCAAAAGTATAGATAACTTTGGAATCTAGTTGCTAATCAGGAAATAAGAGTACTCCCTTTGATAGCTCAGCTGTTAGAGCAGAGGACTGTAGCATTTCCCATTATAGTCATCCTTAGGTCACTGGTTCAATTCCGGCTAGAAGGAGGAGTTGATGTTTTACTAACACAACATTGTAAATCAACTATACTAGAATAAAAATTAAAAAAAAAAACTTTATATATGGGAAAAAAAGCAATGAGAGTACTTCAAGCATCTGTGACTTTAAAATTTCACAATGAAATTTCTATATGAGTATCTTAGTTTGTAAGTAGATAACACAAACAACTAGGCATAGAATATCTACATAGACTCTGTTGTATCTATATTTTTTCTTTTATAGATCTAAATATAATTACCAAACAGTAGACCAATACAGAAATAACCATCATAATAAATGACTTTTGGCCTTTGACTTTCGTCATTTTAATAATTCTGATGTTAACATAGGACTCTGGTGTAAGACACCATCTTTTTTCAGTTATGGAAAAATTCCCATATCTAAACACTAAAACTCTATGATTATTCAAATGTTAAAAAATAATAATCTGATAAGATTGACTCCATGATCAATTCTGGTCTTCTAGTTTGATGTCAAACTTCCAAAAACTAGTTGCTTTTCTGTGAGCTCAATAATTTTGACTTTTCCAGTGGAACTTTAAAATTTGGATGGCTTTGCAGTCACACTGATTGGAGATGCTGACTTTGCCACCAAGGTCACACACAACCGAAATAACTGTCTCAGTTTAAAGCACATTGCTATTTCCCAGTGATGCCATGAAAGTGTACAGTGATGACTGCCTAGTGAAAACCTAGCAGTTTAACACATCTCTAATTACGATTTTTCTCTATCACTGATGTTGTAATGCAGTCTCATAGTTAGCTACTATTCTCTTGAAGAGATGCGTTCAATTTGAAGCTTTATACACTTGGGGTAATAAAATTACATAAAATTAAAAATACATGTAATAATACAAATATATATATATATATTCAGGACTGAAATAGATATCTCATGAATGACAATAATGATCAATCATGAATTCATACTTGATTTTCCAGTTTCTTTGTGTAACTTAAAAAGCAATTACAGTTTTGGGATCTTAACGAGCTAGTACACCGCAACTCATTATAATTTCAACCTTTATATTTTTATCCTGATTTAAAGCAGAATAACACAGTAATAAGCAATAAGGCAATAATAAAGCAATAATAAGTAATAAGGTTTCGGAGTTTGAGAGCCCTGGTTTGGAGTCAAATTTACATCAATTACCAGCAATGGTGACATTGGGAAAGTTATATAACATACTTAGGGTATTTTTAGAAGGCTTTGTGTGTGTGCACAACTTCCCACCGCTACTCTTTCACACCCCCATGCCCTTGTGTTTGTCCACATTCTACCTTTCAACGAATCTGCTGTATGATCTGTCATTCACTCCAGAGATGAGATGTCTGACAACTCTTGAACTGTTGTCTATCCTTGGAGGATTCTCCTTTCAACAGGCATACATATTTAGTTACAGTGGTAAAAACTCTTCCATGTCTTTCAGGCTTTAGCCAATGGAAGAGATACTTGTGTACATTTCTGTTGTTATATTATCATGGCTTTTCTTTAATGGCCCTTAGAAACAGACTAATGTACTAATGGCTACACTAGGTTGCGTAAGCCGGGTTTCAAAAAATATTATTCAAATAATTATTCAGTTCTTCAAAACAATTGCAGTTTTGAAAGGTTACTTCCTATCTGTAGTTCCTGGTCGTTCCTCCCTCGATCTGCTGCTTAGGAGTTAACTGTTTTGTCTTTTTTCAGTCATACTGAGACATACACTATGCTAGAGCATCATTTGATTCAAAGGATACACTTCCAAACTCTTCCAGGGCAGTATTCCCACCTGACTGGAGTGCACAAGTCCTTTAGCTTAATCTGCTTCAGAATTGACTTGTGAAAAAAAAAAAAAAGATACTTCATCAAATTCACAAGTAAATCATAATGAAAACATGAAAGGAAGGCAGTGCCTCCCCAGCTTTTGAGGAGCCTTTGAACTTGAGAAATTTTAAGAAAATCCTTGCACATTTTTGGATGGCTAACCTCAAACATTTCTGTGGATGAGTTCTAACATTCAATAGCCCAGAGTCAGAGCAGTTAAATCACACTTTCCATTTCACACACAATTAAAATAAATACCAACCTATCACATTCACTACATTATATTAAAATACATTGGACACACATAATTATTTTTCCTAATAAACTCAAATCTGACTCCCAAAATTTAATCATTTTTGCAATTTATGTTTTTGAACTGTAGTTCACTTGATCTCTTTATATTTTATCTCCTCATGATATGAATGCAAAAGAAGGAAGGAAATCAGAAGGAGAATCATCAGAAGAAAAAGAAATAACTGAATAGATCATGGTGCAGCTGATTTGGTAGAACTGACACCAATCGTATTTATCTTAATACTCTGTGAGAGACATAAAGAAAGTCAGCACCCTGACTTAGAAAAGTGGGTAAGTAGAAAATCAGAATGACAACTGCCTGGTTCAGCGTCACGGTCCAAGTCAGGAAAGTTAACTTTTTAATAATTATTATTCAACATAATTTCCGGAAGGCATGATTAGACTTAGAGTCTAATTGAAAAAGAAAAATTACTCCAAATCTGTGTATATCGAGAATTTGCCTTTCTCCTTGTATACAAAGTAGATACTGTGCCCTATTCATCCAGGGAGGAGGTCCTTTCCCTCCACAGATGGTCCCGGGTGGAGGGGCAGCTGTCATGCTAACACCCCACCTTCTCTCCATCCATCCTCCCAGACGTCCCTTCCAGGAGGAGGAAAGACACATGACTGCTGAGTTTGAGTTACAGAGTTTATCATGCTTGGCTCAGCTTCTGCTTCAGTTTTGTGCACGGGAACCCACTTGCGTGCAGAGACCAGACATCTCCCTCTGCCCTCCATGCCCGAAATTCTACATTTGTCCTTTTCTCGGCAATGTCTGTGACTGGAAGGCTGAATGCGCCTCCTTCTATTAGAAATCACGCTTGGCCCAGGTCTAAACCACGCCCACCAATAGACTCTGATCAATGATAAAGGTAAGGGCTTCCCTGGTGGTGCAGTAGTTAGGAATCCGCCAGCCAATGCAGGGGACACGGGTTCGAGCGCTGGTCCGGGAAGATCCCACATGCCACGGAGCAACAAAGCTCGTGTGCCACAACTACTGAGCCCACACATCACAACTACTGAGCCTGTGCTCTAGAGCCCACGAGCCACAACTACTGAGCCCATGTACCACAACTACTGAAGACTACACTCCTAGAGCCTGTGCTCCGCAACAAGAGAAGCCACCGCAATGAGAAGCCCGCGCACCGCAATGAAGAGTAGCCCCTGCTCGCCACAATTAGAGAAAGCCCGCGCGCAGCAACAAAGACCCAATGCAGCCAAAAATAAATAAATAAATTAGTAATAATAATAATAAAGGTAATACTTTACTTTCAAACCATTTCTGAGACAATCTCTCCATTGGTTTTGAAATTGCGCAGAGAGCAGGGTTGTGATAATCTGATATATCTGCAACATTGCTGAGAGCAATCCCATAATGCTATCATGACAAGAGGTTGTCAAAATTCTCCTAAATGTTTTCAAAAGATGGGATCTCTCAGAATTTTCTATTAAAATTCAGTATCTTGTTTGTTGTCAAGGCATGAAGCTAAAACTTCCTTATCTTGGGAATATAAGTTAAACGAAAAGGAAAATTTAAATGAAAACGAACAGCCACAATTCAGAGTAGAACTACTTTAACTCAAAAATATCCCAGCTACTCAGCCGCCTTATAACTGCATCGTAATTAATGTGGATGCATATGAACAGGTATCTGGATTCTTTTATAAGAGCAAAGAATGAACCTTACATCAATGATGCATTTACCTGAATTCTCTGCAAAGCTGATCTCAACTCTCTGCAAAGCTGATCTCAACTCTCCTATTATTCATGACTCTTATGTGTCCTAATCTCACATACTTCCTGTTTTCATAAATGTAATTTCTTCTTACACACATTAATTCTAGCATGGTTTGGGAGTACTTGTGGTAACTGCTGATACATGTATTCATATCCAGGGAGTAATACTTGCTCAACTATTCTTTAGTTTTCCCTTGTTAACAATATATTCATGCATAAGTTTATCAGAATTTCTTTTCTATGCAGGTCATCCTTCCATGGTTTTCTTCCCCCTTATTTTATATGTATTTTGTACTCTAAATACATGTTTTAGAGTCAAAATAAGATGTTCTACAGCATACGAAGGTGTGACATCCCAATGGGTGACTGAATACAAAGAAAATGCACAATCAAAATACAGGTGAGGAAAAACTAACCTGGCCAGCCAGATATCCAGTGACTGGACATTTGTCATGCAGAAGCTCTCATAGTAAAATTCTTATCGACATTGCATTAGATAAGACGGGAAAAATAAGATGTTCTAAGGACAGGTTGAACTCAGGTGCTCTGAGATTGAGCCCAGGTACTATGGATATAGATGTAATTAGGGAGTAACTGAAGAAAACAGTGAGTATTTAAACTATCATCATATAGATACTTCTCCAAAAAAGTACAAAAGTCAACCAAAAGTGTCAGGCTATGACTATGGAAGAAGAGGTAGAAAATTTGACAAGACCAAAGCATAGATGGCATGAAAAACTAAAATGTAATTTACAAGATAAGGGGATGCTAAAAATAACTGGAAAAAAACACAAGAAATTCAAAATGTAAGTTAAAAGACTGAAATTTATTATTAGGATATAAGTAAAAATGTTCTTGTTCTGTATAGATTTAAATTACTGCACACATGCCAACTGACTTGCCTTTATCTATGCTTCCTACTTAATGGGAATCTATTACTGATTCAATGAAATAACAAAGCCAAAAGAAAGCTCTTCATTTTTATGCTAGTGAAGTAAGCAGTGAGACAAATACAAGTGCTCTCTGGATTGGGATTTCTGAAGTAATCCATGTTCTAAATATTCCTCACAGTGGACTAGACTGTGCACTAAGCATGTCAAAGCACCTAGAACCATGAACATTTTTGAGAATATGAAGAGGTAAAGAGCATGGGCATATACACAGAGAGTCACCTATCATGCAGAACAGTGTAGTAAGAACCACGATGATGTGTTTTGGAATAACGATCAAGTTCAGGAAAATTGCAAGATGGTATTCCCGGATATTTTCCACTGCAAAATCCTAAAGCAAAGAAAAATAACATCCTCTCTCCTGGCACTCTGAGCCGGTAGCTGGAATTGGCTGACTGCAAATGCAAAGTTTCTTAGAACTGTTACGTTTGATTATAAAAGTCACATACATTTTGCATTCTCTTCCATAGATTCTGTCAATATAAACGAGCCATGGTCAATTACCTGCAGCCTCCTTAAATTGATAACACTGGAATCTGTGTCCAGCTGCTTTTACAATTTGAAGGACAGAGTTACATACTCCTGTAATTATCTATGCCTGCATTGTGGGAAGCATAACCGAGGTCAAAAGCACAGGACTTTATAAACAGCGGGATCCCTGTAAGACTTTCTTTGGCTTCCGGTTTCCTGCAGGTGGCACGCTGACAAAATCAGAGGCATCATCTCATCTCGCTTCCTGCATTACTGAGAGTCAGAAACTGGGCTAACCAAGTAAATGACCATTCCTGGGATCTCACACTTAACATGCTGCTGGCATGCTTCTCCAATCTTCTGTTAAGACCGTCTGTTTGTTTGAGTTCTCTTCTTGGTATCATTTTACTAGCATCTGTCCTATTACATACCCAGCCTCAGGAAGTAAGAATATGGTCACACACCATGTTTTAGCCATATTTTTCTTTCCTAACATTTAGGAAAATACCCTCCAATACTATAAATTTAGTAGCTCTGATAAAATTTTCAAAATGTTTTTCTTTCCATTTTTCCATCTTCTTCTCCATTATTGCCTAAGAATATCTTTTCTCAAAAGGTGGTAGTGGCATTAAAAATATACTCTCTGTGGAGAACAGTAACATCAGCTTTCTTTTGACTTCCATGATTTTCTGCACTGTTTTCATCTGCAAATATTTCCACTTGAATACGCATGAAAAGATTAGCAATGTCGGGCTGGAGTGGATGGAAATTATGCTCTGAGCATATTTATTATGCCAACAATGCAATTTAATGCATCTTTGAGGGTGTGCAATTAGGTATGAAAATTTCTCATAACTAGAAACGTTCTTGGTAGTGGGAATCACCGTAGATAATTTCAGGTGACATGGGAATAATTTTGCTAGATAGAAGGTGTAGTCCAATATATGAAGCATTCAGCTTAGGGGAAAATGGATTTTTTCTTCACATTAATTCTTCGCTTAACACTATTGGGAAATGCAAATTCACATAAAACCTAAGGAGCAGACCAGTAATTTTTTTATATTTTAAAAATCCCTATCAAACTACCACTGGCATTTTTCACAGAACTAGAACAAAAAATTTCACAATTTGTATGGAAACACAAAAGACCCCGAATAGCCAAAGCAATCTTGAGAACGAAAAATGGAGCTGGAGGAATCAGGCTCCCTGACTTCAGACTATACTACAAAGCTACAGTAATCAAGACAGTATGGTACTGGCACAAATACGGAAAGATAGATCAATGGAACAGGATAGAAAGCCCAGAGATAAACCCACGCACATATGGTCACCTTATCTTTGATAAAGGAGGCAGGAATGTACAATGGAGAAAGGACAGCCTCTTCAATAAGTGGTGCTGGGAAAACTGGACAGGTACATGTAGAACTATGAGATTAGATCACTCCCTAACACCATACACAAAAATAAGCTCAAAATGGATTAAAGACCTAAATGTAAGGCCAGAAACTATCAAACTCTTAGAGGAAAACATAGGCAGGACACTCTATGACATAAATCACAGCAAGATCCTTTTTGACCCACCTCCTAGAGAAATGGAAATAAAAACAAAAATAAACAAATGGGACCTAATGAAACTTCAAAGCTTTTGCACAGCAAAGGAAACCATAAACAAGACCAAAAGACAACCCTCAGAATGGGAGAAAATAGTTGCAAATCAAGCAACTGACAAAGGATTAATCTCTAAAATTTATAAGCAGCTCATGCAGCTTAATAACAAAAAAACAAACAAGCCAATCCAAAAATGGGCAGAAGACCTAAATAGACATTTCTCCAAAGAAGATATATTGCCAAGAGACACATGAAAGTATGCTCAACATCACTAATCATTAGAGAAATGCAAATCAAAACTACAATGAGATATCATGTCACACCAGTCAGAATGGCCATCATCAAAAAATCTAGAAACAATAAATGCTGGAGAGGGTGTGGAGAAAAGGGAAGCCTCTTGCACTGCTGGTGGGAATGTAAATTGATACAGCCACTGTGGAGAATAGTATGGAAGTTCCTTAAAAAACTACAAATAGAACTACCATATGACCCAGCAATCCCACTACTGGGCATATACCCTGAGAAAACCATAATTTAAAAAGAGTCATGTACCAAAATGTTCAATGCAGCTCTATTTACAATAGCCCGGAGATGGAAACAACCTAAGTGTCCATCATCGGATGAATGGATAAAGAAGATGTGGCACATATATACAATGGAATATTACTCAGCCATAAAAAGAAACGAAATTGAGTTATTTGTAATGAGGTGGATAGACCTAGAGTCTGTCATACGGAGTGAAGTGAGTCAGAAAGAGAGAGACAAATACCGTATGCTAACACATATATATGGAATTTAAGAAAAAAAAATGTCATGAAGAACCTAGGGGTAAAACAGGAATAAAGACACAGACCTACTAGAGAATGGACTTGAGGATATGGGGAGGGGGAAGGGTAAGCTGTGACAAAGTGAGAGAGAAGCATGGACATATATACACTACCAAACGTAAGGTAGATAGCTAGTGGGAAGCAGCCGCATAGCACAGGGAGATCAGCTCGGTGCTTTGTGACCACCTAGAGGGGTGGGATAGGGAGGGTGGGAGGGAGGGAGACGCAAGATGGAAGAGATATGGGAACATATGTGTATATATAACTGATTCATTTTGTTGTAAAGCAGAACTAACACACCATTGTAAAGCAGTTATACTCCAATAAAGATGTTAAAAAAAAACCAAACAAACAAATTTATAAAGATACAATACGGCAACTAAAAAGTAGTCCTCCAAACCACAATATACTGATTTGTTTTTCCCTAATGGGTTAATTATTTTTGCACAAGGAGATTTACGTAATGTACATTACTGGTTTAATTTAGATTTCTAGTCCTGGTTTCATTTATGCCCTTTATCTTCTCCGATTTTCTTTCTCTCACACCAATGATTCTAAAGGAAGATGAACTGCAAAAGTCAATATACTCTATTAGCTGGATAGATTTAACAAATATGCATGACAACGCCACAATTTCAAATTCTGCCCACATTCTATGTTCTTGGCATACTTTTGGCATAGCATATGCTAATAAGAAAACCATAACAGACAAGAAAAAAAAGTACATTAAGCAATGTTAGGATTAGACAGGGGTGGACAGAGAGAGGAAGGCTTTCAGCCAACTGTAGGTAATATTCTTCTTGTTTCCATTCAGACTACAATTTTTAGCTACAATTCAGTAAAAACTGAGCCCACTGTCAACTGACAAGCCACAAGCAATTCCTAAGTGATGGGAAACTGAGCAACCAAGCATTACCTTTAGATTATGGATGCACTCATGTTAGGCACTTTCTAAGAAAATGTAACAACAATGGCACTGATAAGGCCGAGGTGAGAATGCAGTCGTTCGAAGGCATGCACGTGTAGACAGTTCTGACAGCACTAATTACCAGAGAAAAACATGAGCTTCATAATGTACGTGATCAACACAAAGTTATAGATTTCATCTGAAAGCACTTCGGTTTAAATGGAGATCATACCGCCAACTTAATTATGAAAATAGATATTAAGTTTTTGAGAGTCGACAGTGACTCTTTTGTAATTTTAAAGGTTACTTCAATTTAAATAAAAAGTATTTAAGATTATGTTGGTTAGTTATCTTATATATAGTAGCGTATATATCCCAAAATCCTAATTTATCCGCCCCCCCACCTTTCCCCTTTGGTAACCATCAAGTTTCTTTAGGGAAAAGAATCTGAAAAAGAATACACACACACACACACACACACACACACACACACACACACACACACACACATTATATACATATATACACATACATATAACTGAATCACTTTGCTGTACATCTGAAACTAACACAACATTGTAAATCAACTATACTTCAATAAAAAAACAAAAACCAAAATATATATATGATTGTAGAGTATAAACAGCTTCTATAAAATTAATAGGGCAAAGGTTTTCACTGTGTATCTCACCATGATATACATCAAACATATGAATCAAAAGAGACAAAAGAAAAACCGCTCTGCAGAGGTGAGCTGACACTCACTTTGCGTGGCGGATATCTGGCAGGGACCTCTCTAGAGCAATGTTGTTGCTGACAAAAATATTGAAACCATTTTCCCTGTAAGCTGACTCATCGTGGTCCTCTTCAGTGAGGGGGTAAGGTTTCCCATGTTCACCTTTCCCTAGCAGGAGAAGAGAAAAAGGGATTACTGTCTGCGTCAAAACCATTTCATCTTCTAGAACAGATAATAAGACATGAATGCGTGTGTTTCTTTAGTTGCCTGTTACTATGCTCCAAAAACAGCTCTAGCAGCAAGATTTTACTATATTATTTTATTTCATTTAGAGAGACACTCATGCTAAAAAGCAAGCGACACAGAAGTAAAAAGTATAATCTTATCTCTCAGAGAAAACCACTGCTAAGAGTTTACGTGTATGTTTGCTAACATCTGTATACAGGTTCTAATATACATACTGCCTTATAATTTGACTTTCTCCAACATAACTGCATAAAAGTCATCACTTCACTGAGTTCTGCTAGTTGATATTATTTCATTGCATCCCAATTTACACTATGCTGCTGAAGATATATTTTAAAATTATTTCCAATTTTACATATTATAAACAACGTTAAAATAAACATATTTGCTTAATATTCCTAGTTAGGTATACTTGGAAGTGGTGGCGGGGTGTAAATTTTATTTTACAAATAAAATTCCCAGACTACCTTTAGAGTGAGTAGATAGTTTTCACACGTCCCCAGAAGCATTAGATACTATTTTGAAATTTACTGGTAAAAATATATATTAGTCACACACTTGCCTTCTCTTGACTAATAATAAAATTAATTTTTCATACACCTATCATTTGTATTTCTTACACTGTAAAATGATTGTTCGGAGATTTTAAAAAACAGTTTAAGAACAATTTACATATTATGTTTGCTAAAGCTTTCTTAATTACGTACATTGTAAATATTTTGTAGGTTTTTTTAATTTAAATCTAATTTAAGGCTTCTGTTTTCTGGTTCTGCAGGTAAGGAGTTGGAAGTTTCCACTCTGTCTTGACAACCAGTACAAAGCTGAACACACTGAAAAAACCAACAGCTCTTCTTGGATCCAGAAGAGAGGAGAGGACACGGGGCAACAGAGACAGACGGCGGAGTACAGGAGCTAAGGCTTACCAGAGTAGGGGCTCATGAGTACAAACACCAGGAACCAGTGCCAGGGTAGGAAAACCTGAACTATAATTGACAAATTGCTGGGAGCTCTGAGCAGACAAGTCAGAGAAGTAAAAACCTTCTAGAAGAACCAGTCATAGAGAGGCTCCAATTTTATTGAGATTTATCTCTGGGAGCTCAACCAAGTTCCCAGAGTAAGTACTGAAGAAATATTCCCTTGAGCTCCTGGCAGGAGGAGGAGAGAAGGAACCATTGTGAAATACGTCAGAGCACCCTGGTGTTCTCAGTAAGGTCTGCCCTCAGGGGAAACTAGTTAACCAGAGCCCCACCTGCTCTGGTGTATCCTGTGGAGCCGAACTGACCCAAGAGAAGGGAAATTCCTGACTCTAGCCGCCTCTAACCATTCTGCCCAGGTGCGGAGAAAAATCCTGAGAAACTGCTGAAAAATTCACAGTTCAGAAGCCCAGGGTCACCAGAAGTCTGAGGTCTAATCACGAAACTGTGGGCACTGCCCTCCCACCACACCTCTACACCACATCATGAAAGGCTTATTTCCAGAAATTTCTTTCATCTGGTTCATCATATCCAGCTATCAAGGAAAAAATCACAAGGCATGCCAAAAGGCAAAATCACAACTCGAAGAGACGGGAGAGATGGAGAAAGCATCAGAAACAGACACAGCAGGGATGTAAGAATTATCAGACTGGGAATTTTAAATAACTCTGGTTAATATACTAAGGGTCCTAACAGAAGAGTAGAGAACGTGCAAGAACAGATGGGCAAGGTCAGCAGGGAGATGGAAATCCTAAAAAAGAACCAAAAATAGATGATAAAAAAACACCTTAAAAGAAATGAAGGATACTTCTGATGGGTTTATGAGTAGAAGTGGATACAGATGAGCAAAGATTCTCAGAGCCAGAGGATTTATCCATAGAATCTTCAAAATCCAAAAAGCAAATAGAACAAAAACTTAAGAAAGTAGAGCGGAATATCCAAGGGCATGGGATAACTACAAAAGATGTAACATATACATAATGGGAACAATAGAAGGAGAAGAGAGGAAGGAACAGACTATTTGAAAAAACATTGACAGAAAAATTTCCCCAAATGAGGAAACCACAAATCCAAGGCCCCAAACCACAGATCCAAGAAGCTCAGAGAACACAATGCAGGACAAATTACCAAAACACTACACAGAGGCATATCATTTTCAAACGATAGAAAATCAAAGATAAAGAAAAAATCTCAAAAGAAAACAGAGGAAAAACTCCTTACCTACAGAGGAACAAAGATAAGAATTATATCCAACTTCTCTTCAGAAGCCATGTAAGCAAGAAGAGAGTGGAGTGAAAGAGTTAAAGAATTGAGAGAAAAAACCTCCCCACGTAGAACTCCATACCCTGTGAAACTAACCTGCAAAACTGAAGGAGAAGTAAGGTCATCTCAGACAGACAAAAATTGACGGAATTTGTTCCTATTAGACCTGCCTTGTGAGAAATGTTTTAAAAAAAGTTCTTTAAAAAGAAGTAAATGATATAGGTCAGAAACCTGGATCTACATAAAGGAAGAGCACTGAAGGAAGCATAAGGGAAGATAAAATAAAAACTAACACCCTGAGAGAGGACCTTCAAGATGGCGGAAGAGTAAGAGTGGAGATACCTTCCTCCTCACAGATACACCAGAAATACATCTACACGTGGAACAGCTCCTACAGAACACCTACTGGACGCTGGCAGAAGACCTCAGAACTCCCAAAAGGCAAGAAACTCCCCACGTACCTGGGCAGGGCAAAAGAAAAAAGAATAAACAGAGACAAAAGAATAGGGACGGTACCTGCACCAGTGGGAGGGAGCTGTGAGGGAGGAAACGCTTCCACACACTAGGAAGCCCCTTTGCGGGCAGAGACTGCGGGTGCAGAGGGGGAAGTTTCGGAGCCGCTGAGAAGAGCACAGCAACAGGGGTGCAGAGGGCAAAGCACAGAGAATCCCGCAGAGGATCAGTGCTGACCAGCACTCACCACCCCGAGAGGCTTGCCTGCTCACCCGCCGGGGTGGGCGGTGCTGGGAGCTGAGGCTCGGGCTTTGGTCGGAGCGCAGGGAGAGGACTGGGGTTGGCAGCATGAACACAGCCTGAAGGGGCTAGTGCACTACAGCTAGCCAGGAGGGAGTCCGGGAAAATGTCTGGACCTGCCGAAGAGGCAAGAGACCACTGTTTCAGGGTGCACGAGGAGAGGGGATTCAGAGCACCACCTGAATGAGCTCCAGAGACGGGTGTGAGCTGCGGCGAAAAGCGCGGACCCCAGAGACGGGCATGAGACGCTAAGGCTGCTGCTGCCGCCACCAAGAAGCCTGTGTGCGAGCACAGGTCACTAACCACACCTCCCCTCCCAGGAGCCTGTGCAGCCTGCCACTGCCAGGGTCCTGTGATCCAGGGACAACTTTCCCGGGAGAACACACAGTGCACCTCAGGCTGGTGCAACATCATGCTGGCCTCTGCCACCACAGGCTCACCCAGCGATCCGTACCCCTCCCTCCCCCTGGCCTCAGTGAGCCAGAGCCTCGTATTCAGCTGCTCCTTTAACCCCGTCCTGTATGAGTGAAGAACAGACGCCCTTAGGTGACCTACACACAGAGGTGGGGCAAAACCCAAAGTTGAACCCCAGGAGCTGTGTGAACAAAGAAGAGAAAGAGAAATCTCTCCCAGCAGCCTCAGGAGCAGCAGATTAAATCTCCACAATCAACTTGATGTACCCAGCAGTGTGGAATACCTGAATAGACAACGAATCATCTCAAAATTGAGGGGGTGGACTTTGGGAGCAACTGGGAGTAGACTGGGGGTTTGCTTTCTGCATCTAATTTGTTTCTGGTTTTATGTTTATCTTAGTTTACTTTTTAATGCTGGTTATCACTGCTGGATTTGTTTATTGGTGTGGTTGCTCTCTTCATTTTTTTAATTACTTTTTTAAACTTTATTTTAATACTTTTTTATTTTAATAACTTTTTAATTTTATTTTATTTTTATTCCTCCTTGCTTTTTTTTTCTCCCTTTTCTTCTGAGCTGTGTGGCTGACAGGGTCTTGATACTCCAGCCGTGTATCAGGCCTGAGCCTCTGAGGTGGGAGAACCGAGTTCACAACACTGGACAACCAGAGACCTCCTGACTCCACGTAATATCAAACGGTGGGAGCTCTCCCAGAGATTTCCATCTCAATGCTAACACCCAGCTCCAATCAATGACCAGGAAGCTCCAGTGCTGGACACCACATGCGAAACAACTAGCAATACAGGAACACAACCCCACCACTAGCAGACAGGCTGCCTAAAATCATACTAAGTTCACAGACACCCCAAAAAAACACCACCAGACGTGGTCCTCCCCACCAGAAAGACAAAATCCAGCCTCATCCACCAGAAAAAAGGCACCAGTCCCCTCCACCAGGAAGCCTGCACAACCCACTGAACCAACCATACACACTGTGGGTGGACATCAAAAACAATGGGACTATGAACCTGCAGCCTGCAAAAAGGAAACCCCCAAAACAGTAAGTTAAGCAAAATGAGAAGACAGAGAAACACACAGCAGATGAAGGAGCAAGGTAAAAACCCACCAGACCTAACAAATGAAGAGGAAATAGGCAGTCTACCTGAAAAAGAATTCAGAGTAATGATAGTAAAGATGATCCAAAATCTCATAAACAGAATGGAGAAAATACAAGAAACGTTTAACAAGGACCTAGAAGAACTAAAGAGCAAACAAACAATGATGAAAAACGCAATAAATGAAATTTAAAATCCTCTAGAAGGAATCAATAACATAATAACTGAGGCAGAAGAACGGATAAGTGACCTGGAAGATAAAATAATGGAAATAACTACTACAGAGCACAATAAAGAAAAAAAGAATGAAAAGAATTGAGGACAGTCGCAGAGACCTCTGGGACAACATTAATTGCACCAACATTCAAATTATAAGGCTCCCAGAAGAAGAAGAGAAAAAGAAAGGGACTGAGAAAATATTTGAAGAGATTATAGTTGAAAACTTCCCCAATATGGGAAACGAAATAATCAACTCCAGGAAGCACAGAGTCCCATACAGGATAAATCCAAGGAGAAATGGGAGAAGACACATATTAATCAAACTATCAAAAATTAAATACAAAGAAAAAATATTAAAAACAGCAAGGGAAAAACAACAAATAACATACAAGGGAATCCCCATAAGGTTAACAGCTGATCTTTCAGCAGAAACTCTGCAAGCCAGAAGGGAGTGGCAGGACATATTTAAAGTGATGAAAGAGAAAAACCTACAACCAAGATTACTCTACCCAGCAAGGATCTCATTCAGTTTTGACACAGAAATTAAAACCTTTACAGACAAGCAAAAGGTAAGACAATTTGGCACCACCAAACCAGCTTTACAACAAATGCTAAAGGAACTTCTCTAGGCAGGAGACATAAGAGAAGGAAAAGACCTACAATAATAAACCCAAAACAATTAAGAAAATGGTAACAGGAACATACATATCAATACTTACTTAAATGTAAATGGATTAAATGCTCCAACCAAAAGACAGAGACTGGCTGAATGGATACAAAAACAAGAACTGTATCTATGCTGTCTACAAGAGACCCACTTCAGACCTAGGGACACATACAGACTGAGGGTGAGGGGATGGGAAAAGATATTCCATGCAAATGGAAATCAAAAGAAAGCTGGAGTAGCAATTCTCATATCAGACAAAATAGACTTTAAAATAAAGAATGTTACAAGAGACAAAGAAGGACACTACATAATGATCAAGGGATCAATCCAAGAAGAAGATATAACAATTGTAAATATTTATGCACCCAATATAGGAGCATCTCAATACATAAGGCAAATGCTAGCAGCCATAAAAGGGGAAATCGACAGGAACACAATAATAGTAGGGGACTTTAACACCCCACTTTCACCAATGGATAGATCATCCAAAATGAAAATAAATAAGGACACACAAGCTTTAAATGACACATTAAACAAGATGGACTTAATTGATATTTATAGGACATTCCATCGAAAAACAACAGAATACGTTTCTTCTCAAGTGCTCATGGAACATTCTCCAGGATAGATCATATCTTGGGTCACAAATCAAGCTTTGGTAAATTTAAGAAAATTGAAATCTCATAAACAACCTAACCTTACACCTAAAGCAATTAGAAAAGGAAGAACAAAAAACCGCCCCAAAGTTAACCAAAGGAAACAAATCATAAAGATCAGAGCAGAAGTAAATGAAAAAGAAGTGAAGGAAACAATAGCAAAGATTAATAAAACTAAATACTCGTTCTTTGAGAAGAAAAAATTGATATGCCATTAGCCAGACTCATCAAGAAAAAAAGGCAGAAGAGTCAAATCAACAGAATTAGAATTGAAAAAGGACAAGTAACAACTGATACTGCAGAAATACAAAGGATCATGAGAGATTACTACAAGCAACTATACGCCAATAATCTGGACAACTGGAAGATATGGACAAATTCTTAGAAAAGCATAACCTTCTGAGAATGACCAGGAAGTAATAGAAAATATAAACATACCAATCACAAGCACTGAAATTGAAGCTGTGATTAAAAATGTTCAAAGAAACAAAAGGATCAGATGGCTTCACAGGTGAATTCTATGAAACATTTAGAGAAGAGCTAACACCTATCCTCCTCAAACTCTTCCAAAACATAGCAGGAGAACACTCCCAAACTCATTCTACCAGGCCACCATCACCCTGATACCAAAGTCAGACAAAGATGTCACAAAGAAAGAAAACTACAGGCCAATATCACAGATGAACATTAATGCAAAAATCCTCAACACAGTACTAGCAAACAGAATCCAACAGCATGTTAACAGGATCATACATCATGATCAAGTGGGGTTTACCCCAGGGATGCAAGGATTCTTCAATATATGCAAATCAATCAATGTGATAAACCGTATTAACAAATTGAAGGAGAAAAACCATATGATCATCTCAATAGATGCAGAGAAAGCTTTCGACACGATTCAACACCCATTTATGATAAAAACTCTCCCAAAAGTAGGCACAGACGGAACTTACCTCAACATAATAAAGGCCATATATGACAAACCCACAGCCAACATCGTTCTCAATGGTGAAAAACTGAAACATTTTCACTAAGATCAGGAACAAGACAAGGTTGCCCACTCTCACCACTATTATTCAACATAGTTTTGGAATTTTTAGCCACAGCAATCAGAGAAGAGAAAGAAATAAAAGGAATCCAAATTGGAAAAGAAGAAGTAAAACTGTCACTGTTTGCAGATGACAAGATACTATACATACAGAATCCTAAAGATGGTACCAGAAAACTACTAGAGCTAATCAATGAATTTGGTAAAGTAGCAGGATACAAAATTAATGCACAGAAATCTCTTGCATTCCTATACATTAATGATGAAAAATCTGAAAGAGAAATTAAGGAAACACTCCCATTTACTACCGCAACAAAAAGAACAAAATACCTAGGAATAAACCTACCTAAGGAGACAGAAGACCTGTATGCAGAAAACTATAAGACACTGATGAAATAAATCAAAGATGACACGAAGAGATGGAAAAATATACCGTGTTCTTGGATTGGAAGAATCAACACAGTGAAACTGCCTATACTACCCTAAGCAATCTACAGGTTCAATGCAATCCCTGTCACACTACCAATGGCATTTTTCATAGAAATAGAACAAAAATTTTCACAATTTGTATGGAAACACAAAAAACCTGAACAGCCAAAGAAATCTTGAGAAAGAAAAACAGAGCTGGAGGAATCAGGTTCCCTGACTTCAGACTATATTACAAAGCTACAGTAATCAAAACAGTATGCTACTGGCACAAAAAAAGAAATATAGATCAATGGAACATGATAGAAAGCCCAGAGATAAACCCACGCACATATGGTCACCTTATCTTTGAAAAAGGAGGCAAGAATGTACAGTGGAGAAAAGACAGCCTCTTCAATTAGTGATGCTGGGAAAACTGGAGAGTTACATGTAAAAGAATTAAATTACAACACTCCCTAACACCATACACAAAAATAAACTGAAAGTGGATTAAAGACCTAAATGTAAGGCCAGACACTATAAAACTCTTAGAGGAAAACATAGGCCGACCATGCTATGACATAAATCACAGCAAGATCCTTTTTGACCCACCTCCTAGAGAAATGGAAATAAAAGCAAAAATAAACAACTGGGACCTAATGAAACTTAAAAGTTTTTGCACAGCAAAGGGAACCATAAACAAGATGAAAAGGCAACCCTCAGAATGGGAGCAAATATTTGCAAACAAAGCAACTGACAAAGGATTAATCTCCAAAATATATAAGCAGCTCATGCAGCTCAATATCAAAAACAAACAACCCAATTCAAAAATAGGCAGAAGACCTAAATAGACATTTCTCCAAAGAAGATATAACAGACTGCCAACAGACACATGAAAGGATGCCCAACATCACTAATCATTAGAGAAATGCAAATCAAAACTACAGTGAGGTATCACCTCACACCGGTCAGAATGGCCATAATCAAAAAATCTACAAACAATAAATGTTGGAGAGGGTGTGGAGAAAAGGGAACCCTCTTGCACTGTTGGTGGGAATGTAAATTGATACAGCCACTATGGAGAACAGTATGGAGGTTCTTTAAATCCTAAAAATAGAACTACCATATGACTCAGCAATCCCACTACTGGGCATACACCCTGAGAAAACCATAATTCAAAGAGAGTCATGTACCGCTATGTTCATTGCAGCACTATTTACCCTAGCCAGGACATGGAAGTAACCTAAGCGTCCATCGACAGGTGAATGGATAAAGAAGATGTGGCACATATATACAATGGAATATTACTCAGGCATAAAAGGAAATGAAATTGAGTTATTTGTAGTGAGGTGGATGGACCCAGAGTCTGTCATACAGAGTGAAGTAAGTCAGAAAGAGAAAAACAAATACCGTATGCTAACACATATATATGGAATCTAAGAAAAAACTGTTTCTGAAGAACCTAGAGGCAAGACAGGAATAAAGACACAGACGTAGAGAATGGAGTTGAGGACATGGGGAGGGGAAAGGTTAAGCTGGGACGAAGTGAGAGAGTGGCATGGACATATATACACTACCAAATGTAAAATAGATAGCTAGTGGGAAGCAGCCAGCTGCATAGCACAGGGAGATCAGCTCGGTGCCTTGTGACAACCTAGATGGGTGGGATAGGGAAGGTGGGCGGAGACGCAAGAGGGAGGGGGTTGGGGATATATGTATACATATAGCTGTTTCACTTTGTTATACAGCAGAAACTAACACACCATTGTAAAGCAATTATACTCCAATAAAGATGTTAGAAAAAAATTAATGTTCTTATTTCAAAAAGAAAAACTAACACTTTTTAATTTTTCTTATTCTTAATATATCAGTTTGTTCAATGTATAAAATCAACAATGTAATAGATTATATATGCTTATGTATAATTATATTATTTCTCTATATATTACATATATACACACAGTCATGTATGCTTATGTAGTATTTGTGTATATATATTTTATATATATATATGTACACACACTCACGTATGCTTATAAAAAAGTGGAATGGATGAAAGCAATGACAGATGAGATAGGAGGAAGGAATTACTATTTAGGATCATTTTGTTATTTCAAGGTACTCACACTACCTGTGAAGTGCTATAGTGCTATTTAAAAATAGACTTGGATTAGCTGTAAATGCATATTGCAAACTCTAGGGCAACCACTACAAAAAAGTAAAAAAGAAAAAAAAAGCGTAACTGATATGCTAAGACGTGGAGAAAAACAAAATCATATAAAAACCTCAGTTTAATGCACAAAAGACAAAAAAAAGTGGAAGATAGACATGGAACAAGGATGACAAATAGAAAACAGTAATGAATAAGGTAGAGATTAATCAAAACTATATCAACAATCACTTTGAATGTCAATGGCCTAATTGCACCAATTAAAAGAGACTTAGAGTAGATCAAAATAAATCTAATATAAGATTTTTTCCACCCAGATTATTTTACTTTTTTTCATAGTTTCTTATTATGCATTATATTTATAAAGTAAATCCTTTCCTACTCCACTATTATTTTTAAAATTCATTCATGAATTCAGAGTTTTGCTAACATTTTGTTTTGTTTTATTCATTAAAATTTTTGAACCATCTGGAACATGTTCTGGTGTGAGAAGTGAGAAAAGAATCACCTTTATTTTTAAACACACAGATAGGTGCTGTAGGAATGACATTTAATGAGTAATTTGTCATTTTCTTTCCTGCTTTAAAATGCCACATACAAAAGTAAAAATAGAGTTACCATATGATCCAGCAATCCTACTCCTGGGCATATATCTAGAACAGATGAAAACTCTAATTCAAAAAGATAGCCATCCCGATATTCATAGCAGCACTGTTTATAATAGCCAAGACATGGAAGCAACCTAAATGCCCATCAGCAGATGAATGGATAAAGAAGATGTGGTAAATATATAGAATGGAATATTACTCAGCCATAAAAAGAAACGAAATAATGCCATTTGAAGCAACATGGATGGCCCTAGAGGTTATCATACAAAATGAAGTTAGAAAAAGGCAAATATAAAATGATATCACTTATATGTAGAATCTAAAATATGACACAAATGAACTTATTTACAAAACAGACACAGACTCACAGACATAGAAAACAAATTTACGGTTACCAAAGTGGGAAAGAGGGTGGGGGAGGGATAAATTAGGAGTTTGGGATTAACATATACACACCACTGTATATAAAATAGATAAGCAACAAGGATTTACTGTATTGCATAGGGAACTATACTCAGTATCTTGCAATAACCTAGAATGGAAAAGAATCTGAAAAATAATATATATATTTCAGTAATACCTCAAATAGAAGTGAAAACATCTTTTTTTTAAAGCTTCTGGTTTCTGCCACAGTGGCATTAACCTCAGTAGAGCCAAGAGTTAAGATCAAACAGCTAGGGATTGATAAGGAATTTTATGCTCAAGAAGGAGACTAAAAATCTCTTCAATTTTAAGGGAGAGAAACAAACATTTTTAAGTGTTTCACTTTTGGCATCAAAAAAAAATCAATACTGAGTCTTGTCTGATTTTGTTTTGATTTCTTAGGAGAAAATGTCACTTGCTTTTACAAACTAAATGGTAAGTAAATGAGTCCGTGAGAAATTTCATTTGTATACCAGCTAATTCTTGAGCATCCACTAAGTACAAAGTACTATGTTAAAAAATTTTATATACATTTTTTGATGCAACACTGTGAAATAAACATAGTTTTACCCATGTTACATGTAAGTTAACAAAAGAGACACTGGTATTTTCAATAAACATTGCCACATTTAGCCATTAGCCATCTAACCTGGGGAAACTTTTTTTTTTAAATAAATTTATATATTTTATTTTATTTATTTTTGGCTGCATTGGGTCTTCGCTGCTGTGTGCAGGCTTTCTCTAGTTGTGGCGAGCGGGGGCTACTCTTTGTTGTGGTGCACCGGCTTCTCAGTGCGGTGGCTTCTCTTGTTGCGGAGCACAGGCTCTAGGCACGCGGGCTTCAGTACCTGTGGCTCGCGGGCTCTAGAGCGCAGGCTCAGCAGTTGTGGTGCACGGGCCCAGCCGCTCCACGGCATGTGGGATCCTCCCGGACCAGGGCTCGAACCCGTGTCCTAACCTGGAGAAACTTTTAAAAGATCTAAGTCTCTCTCCCATGAGTGGTCAAACTAGCTAGAAAAGGTCTTTTGATCTTATATATTCTTTGGTGTTAACTGGACTTATAGGCCACTCCGTAAATCCTATTCAATAACAAAAAACATCACAGTGCATAATAGTCTTCACTTTCTTTAACAAATTTTTATTTTTAAATTTAAATGCCCTAAGTGAAATGTACGCACACACCTGAGGCTTCTTTTCTGTAATTTTTTGGTAGCTATTTTTAATGGTGAACTTTTAGATTCGGCCACTTTTAAGACTATAGATAGGAAATGTTAAAGCTACACATTCACTCAAACATCTGCCAGTCAAAGGGAAAGTCATTTTCTTTGTATAACAATGTGGTCTTCAGATGATACATCTCAGGTGGCAAGGCTTTTCCAGTGAATGAGTGACTCTTTACAGCTTTAAAGCAAAGCTTGTGGGTCACCAGTGAGGGCTTTCTAGAGACTTCTTCATGGCAGTTGTGAGGAAAAGTTTTAAAATTTTCTGTTCTCACGCACTGTCAGCAGTTTTTACTGCAAATGCTATCAACTCATCTTAAGTGTTAATATGCAGATCCTCAGGGTCTATGACATCTCATGTGGTGTGACATTTCTTTTGTAAAACAACAAAACAAAGGAAACAGCTCCAGTCAAAAAGCGTATGTTGAAAAATGACATTATTCAAAGATCTTTAATTTATTAGTCTACAGACTTACCTATTTATCTTTAAAAAAACTCTAATGTACCTTACTGTTATCACTGTAAATTCAGATTCCTTTACTTTAAATTAAAAAACAGTGCACTATCTGCTGTGTTTAAAATAGTATAAAAGGTATAAAAATGAGGTATTTTAAAGAATAAAAATATAAAAGTTAAATACTATATATAAATGTACAGGTATTAAGCAGAAAGTTTCTAAGTTTTCCAAATATGTCTCTGATCCTATGTTATTCAAGGCATAGAGTAGAAGTTAACATGGAGATTCCATTAAATTTCTCATAGTGCACCTGGTATTTATCCTCCAGATTAAGTGACATTTTATTTAGTCTGGCTGTCTCCTAGATTGGTATGACTATCATTTTTTTAATGTTTATCTACAATATGCACCTCTGGGTAGGAGAAGTGAAAATGAGTATGGTATGACTCCAGGCCTGAAAAAGCTAGAAATAGATTCTGATTAGGAAGACACAGGGTGCTATAGATAACATTTGTGTCTCTGAAAAATGCATATTGAATTCTAACTCCCAATGGGAGAGCATTTGGAGGTGGGGACTTTGGGAGGTGATTAGGCCATGAGGGATTAGGACTCAGAAATGGGATTAGTGCCCTTATAGAAGGGACCTCAGAGACCCTCGTCCCTCCCACCAAGTGAGGACACGTGAGGAGACACGTCTTCTGGTCTATGAACCAGGAAGTGGGCCTCACCAGACACTGAATTTGCTAGTGCCTTGATCTTGGACTTGAAAAGCTCCAGAACTGTAAGGAAAAAGATTTCTCCTGTTCATAGGCCACCCAGCTATTTTATTATAGCAGCCCAGACGGACTAAGACATGACAACCCTATAAAAATGTTGTTACGGGGCCTCCCTGGTGGCGCAGTGGTTGAGAGTCCGCCTGCCGATGCAGGGGACACGGGTTCGTGCCCCGGTCCGGGAGGATC
Organism: Stenella coeruleoalba; assembly: GCF_951394435.1. Taxonomy (NCBI): domain Eukaryota; kingdom Metazoa; phylum Chordata; class Mammalia; order Artiodactyla; family Delphinidae; genus Stenella; species Stenella coeruleoalba. The sequence continues at coordinate 13,109,150 of NC_137153.1, read as the reverse complement.
CCACATGCCGCGGAGCGGCTGGGCCCGTGAGGCATGGCCGCTGAGCCTGCGCGTCCGGAGCCTGTGCTCCGCAACGGGAGAGGCCACAACAGTGAGAGGCCCGCGTACCGCAAAAAAAAAAAAAAAATGTTGTTATGGAAGGAAATGGATCCATGGAATCTAGAAAAATGGCACAGATGAACCTATTTGCAAAGCAGAAATAGAGACACAGACATGGAGAACAAACGTATGCACACCAAGGGGGGAAGGGGTGGTGGTGGGAGGAATTGGGAGATTGGGATTGACATATATACACTACTATGTATAAAATAACTAATGAGAACCTACTGTATAGTGCAGGTAACTCTACTCAAGGCTCTGTGCTGACCTAAATGGGAAGGAAATCCAAAAAGGAGGGGATATATGTATATGTATAGCTGATTCACTTTGCTGTACAGCAGAAACTAGCACAACATTATAAAGCAACTGTACTCCCAATTAAAAAAAAAAAAGAAATGGAGTATTTGTGGACGAGAACTAACTGCACAATAAATCCTGCAAGAGTTTCAAGACTGTGGCAAACTGAGGAACATTATATGGCTTAGAAACTCCAACTAGAAAAAGTGAGTTTTCAGCTCAAACTTGAAGGAGAGTTCAAGTTTAATTTCAAAGGTCTGGGGCTGGGGACACTGCATAAGAAAAAACTGAGGTGAATGAACTGGTACAGATAAGAATTTTGAAACATGCTATTTAAAAAATAATAAAACTATCTCAGTACATCAAGATCTCATGAAATGGTATATTGAGAGATAAAGCAGGTTTCTGTCAGAGGAAGAAAAATTCCAGGGACAGACAACTAAAGGTATTTAAACTTCTCCTTAGAAATAACTGAGTATAAAAATAACATAAGGAGGGGCTTCCCTGGTGGTGCAGTGGTTGAGAGTCCGACTGCCTTTGCAGGGGACACGAGTTCGTGCCCCGGTCCGGGAAGATACTGCATGCCGTGGAGCGGCTGGGCCCGTGAGCCATGGCCGCTGAGCCTGCGCTCCGCAAGGGGAGAGGCTGCAGCAGTGAGAGGCCCACATAACGCAAAAAAAAAAAAAAAAAAAAAAAAAAGAATAACATAAGGAAATCCCTGTTTTAACATTTTTCCTGAAGGTTCTTGAAGATAAGCAATTGGAACACTCAAGAATCTCTACAGTCAGGCCTGTGGTCAAATAGAATTGTCTTGGAGAGATTTTTCATAAATAATCCATCTTAAACCAGCATTCACAGCACTCCATGCCCTCTCTAGTTCCCAAATCTGTTTTTATCTTTTACTGTATAGTGCTTGTTATTCTACATTTATGTTTTTACCTGTTAATCAACAATCTCTACATCAGGATAGAAGCTTCATGAAAGCAAGGCCTTTCTCTGTGCCCCATAATATCCCCAGAACCTAGAAGAGTGCCTGCCACATAGAAGATAACTCAAATATTTTATGAGCCACACACAAATAAGGAACTGATGCAACTGGGTTTGTTACCTAATGGAAACAAATATACTAATTTATTTATTCAAAACCACATCTTAAGCACCTACTCTGAGCCAGGGCCTGGGGATTAAATGATGAACATCAGAGTTATTACCTTGGATATCATGTTTAAGAGAAAAAAGTAAAATCAGACCACTGTGATTAACACAGAAATGTGATAAGCTATGCGGTCCTTGAGCCATGGACCATGTCTTGCTATCGATGGGTCAGGAAGTCTTAGCACAGTAGTGATCACATGGCTTGCCCCCCAGAGTTCCTGTGAGATGAATAAATGGGGAAATAAATGAACGCACTTAATTAATTAACACAGAAGGAGGACAGAGAATGTCTCTCAATGATATGGGACCTTCCAGGAGATGTAGGGAAGCCACCGGGTAAGCAGGCAGAAGTGTCACAGGCATGGGTCAGAGAGGAGAGTAGAAAGTGTGATTGGGAATTCCATCTATGGTTTGGTATGGCTGGAGTGAGAGGCATGGCTGGAAAGGTAGTAAATTATTGGTTTTGCATTATTCTGAAAGTGGTAAAAGTCCTAATTAAAGTGAAGTGTAGTAAGTCAATAATCTGTCCTGGAATCTCTAGGGTAAACAGCTGAGAACCACGTAAGAATGTATAACACAAAACCTAACAAAGGGAAAACATAAAAATAAAAATAAAATACACTATTTATGTAACAGAAGATCCCAGAACTTATTCATCTTATAATGTTTCTGCCCTTTGACCAACATCTCCCCATTTCCCTCAGCCCCCAGCCTGTGGTAATCACCACTCCACCTTGTTTCTAAGAGCTAAGCATTTTTAGATCCATATATAAGTGGTATCACAGAGTACTTTTTAGATCCATATATAAGTGATACCATAGAGTACTTGCCTTTCTCTGCCTGACTTATTTTGCTTAGCATATACAACGGGTTATCCTTCACCCATGAAAAAGAAGGCAATCCTTCTATTAGTGACATGGACAGATCTTGAGGGCATTATATTAAAAAAATTGAAAAATCCAGGCCCACATGGATTTCCTGATTTATTTTTCCAAATATCAAAGTGAGAAGCAGTACCATCTTGACATAGCTATCTTAGAAAATAGAGAAATTCCTTTTAGGATACCAGCATAAGCTTGATATCAAAAACAGGTAAGGGCATTACAGGAAAGGAATATATCAGACCTATCTCTCAGGAGTATAGATTAAAAAAAAAACTCAACAAAAGATTAGCAAAATGAATCTACATTTTAAAAGATACTATATGATGCCCTACTGGGATTTATTCCAGAAATGCAATGTTGACTTAATATTCAAAATCAATCAGTATAACTCACGTTGAGGAATAGGTCATCTTATTATCTCAATAGTCACAAAAAATCATTTGATAAAACTCAACCATAATGGAAATTTTCAGTAACCTAGGAACAGAAGGGAATTTTTAAAAAATATGACAAAGGGTATCCACAATAAAAATGTGGCAAACATTATACATCATTGGTGAAATAGTGAACACTTTCCCCCCTAAGGCTGGAAACACAACAATGATATCAAGTGTTACTACTTCTACTCAATCCATGACCTTGATCCTCTCTATCTGGGCCAATCAACTGAAATAAGCCATGAAGAAGAAATAAAAGCTGTAAAGATTGTAAAGGAAGAATAAAAACAATTTTTTTTTTTTTTTTGCCATGTGGCATGCAGGATCTTAGTTCCCTGACCAGGGATCGAACCCGGGTACTGGGAGCGCGGAGTCTAGGCCATCGGACCGCAGGGAAGTCTCAAAACAAATTTATTTTAAATGACATGAATGTGTACAAAAAACTGACAAAATTGAAAAACTATGAAAATTGATGCTAATTTTTCAAGGTTTTTACTGATAAAGATCAACATAAAATCAACTCTATGTACTAGCAACAAATTTGAAATAAAATTTTTAAAATAGCTTTTCAAGTAGCATGAAAATATCAACTATTTAGGAATAAACCTAACAAAATATGTACAAGGCTGCTCTCCATACTGTAAATATAAGAAACATTGTTGAAAGAAGTTAATGAATAACTAAATAATTGGAGTGTTATATCATGATCTTGGATTGGAAGAAGTGTTTTTAAGTTGTCAGTTCTCCAGGAACTGATCATTTATTTGCCTACAACGTAATCCAAACTGAAATCTCAGGACTGCTTCCTCTGGAGTGGTGGGGGGCTCAGTGTGCTTGTGATTGGGATGTTCTGTGTAGTGCAATGAGGAGCTGAGTTAAACATGTATTTGGAAATAAAAAATACCTAGGATACTCACCACAGTATTAATGAAGGAGGACATAGCTGAAGAAAATTAAACTAATACACATGTGGTTACAGGATAAACCAATACTAATCTGGTTACATAAAACAATAATGTGATCTATAGTAATAATAACCATTCATTACTGATAATAATATTACATCTCCATTGTCTGATTATGAAAACATTTTTAAGAAGAATAGTTGTCTAATATGTCTAAGATCTAGAGATATGGGTATTTTTTACATTAAAAACCTTATATATGTTTTGATTTAGCCTATAAGGAGTTAAATAGCAAGAAGTATTTATATTCACTCTGAGCACAGATCTTTAACGTGGAGATAGAATAAATCTATGTACACGAATTGATGTTGTTGGTAAGAATTTGTTGTGAATGAAATTAAGGATTCTCTATGTTTAAAATCAGCATGTTTGTGTAGAAATCTTAGTGTTCTATCAGTTTTCAGCTTTCATGTGGGCTCAGGGAAAGGTTTTATCGTCTAATTGTGTAGTTATTCTTCAAATTGTCATAAAAAGCTTCACTGTCTGCAGACAATGCAGGACCAAATCATGTTAAGAAATATTTTGCCTCCCAATCATTTAAAAGTGTATTTTTACGGCTGAGTAATATTCCATTGTATATATGTGCAACATCTTCTTTATCCATTCATCTGTTGATGGACACATAGGTTGCTTCCAAGTCCTGGCTATTGTAAATAGAGCTGCAGTGGACACTGTGGGACATGACTCTTTTTGAATTATGGTTTTCTCAGGGTATATGCCCAGTAGTGGGATTGCTGGGTCATATCGTAATTCTATCTTTAGTTTTTTAAGGAACCTCCATACTGTTCTCCACAGTGGCTGTATCAATTTACATTCCCACCAGCAGTGCAAGAGTGTTCCCTTTTCTCCACACCCTCTCCAACATTTATTGTTTCTAGATTTTTTGATGATGGCCATTCTGACCGGTGTGAGATGATATCTCATTGTAGTTTTGATTTGCATTTCTCTAATGATTAGTGATGTTGAGCATCCTTTCATGTGTTTGTGGGCCATCTGTACGTCTTCTTTGGAGAAAAGTCTATGTAGGTCTTCTGCCCATTTTTGGATTGGGTTTTTTTTTTTTTGATATTGAGCTGCATGAGCTGCTTGTAAATTTTGGAGATTAATCCAAAGGTAAAATAGATAGCTGGTGGGAAGCAGCTGCATAGCACAGGGAGATCAGCTTGGTGCTTTGTGACCACCTAGAGGGGTGGGATAGGGAGGGTGGGAGGGAGACGCAAGAAGGAGGAGATATGGGGATATATGTATACATATAGCTGATTCACTTCGTTATACAGCAGAAACTAACACAACATTGTAAAGCAGTTATACTCCAATAAAGATATTAAAAAAAAGTGTATTTAGTTTGATTCATCACTGGTATGTATGGGTTCTACTTACACAGATATAAATTTAACCTTTTCTTAATCAATAAAGACTAATGATAAAAAGCATTTTTAAATGCAAAAAGTATCTGTAATTTACACACAATAGGATTTCTGCCTCCTATCTCTCCCTTTCCACCCTTCCCCTTTAAGGGGAAGTGCTTGATTTAATTCCCATGCAGTGCATTCCCCAGGAAGTGACAACTTTTCTTTTTAAATGGAACATTACTGTTAAATCTGTCTGATGTGGTCTGTTAGCATCTTCCTTTGTGTAAAAATTACAGAGTGTCCCAGTGTCATGGCTTGGACGTTTTTACCCCTTCTAAAACAGTAAGGGAACACAATCACAAAGCATCCCCTATGTCATTTGAAGCATACAGAGAAGAAGCTGAGATCAAAACCATCAAAGAGAGTGGAAAAAAAATCTAAAGAAAATAAAGAGGCCACTGGTTAAGAGGCAAATTAGAACGAAAGTAGCAAAAGAAAGAAAGATTAGCAAAGAAAACACTAAGTGAAGATATGATTTGGGGGCTAGACTCTTTGCAATAAATTTATTCCTTGCAATAAATAAAAGTCTGATTAACAAAATAATAGTTAACTTTGTCATCTGTTATTACTTACACTATGTATAGCCTAAGAAGACAACTGAAATTACATTATACTATACAATAAGGAAAACATATAGGCTGTGATCCTCAATAAATTCAAAAAATTACTTTAGTTAAATATTAACAGGGACCCTGACATGATCTTGGCTTTTAGACTGAGTGATAAATATGTGTATATGTCAGATTTAAAATAGCTTCTACATAACAGCAGTATCTTAATTTTGATTATGAATGACAACAATGCCTTACAGAGCATATGCTATTTATGATAAAATTTTACATGATGCTGAGGAAAAGTGAAATCTTATTCAATAGATTATAAAGGAAGCTTTATGCATGAAAAGAGATGAAAGAATGAAAAAGGATGATACTTGCCATAATCATAAAGAATAAAACCACCACAGATATCACATCCTCAGTCAGGGGAGTGGTAGTGAGGTGATTTAATATCAAATGGACAAAAGAAGGCAATTCCTGAAAGTTCGCACTAAGGACTGGATGTAATGTATAATTTTTCTTTTAAAGATGAGTGGAATTTACATTTCTATGGAACCAGAAAAGACTTCCAAACTGCTCACTGAAGTATAAATGTCTCTTTCTCTCTGTCTCTCTCATGTCTGTAGTAATGGAATGAAAAATTATCAGTGGTCCATGTCTCATAAGCTTCTGATTGTTCCAACAAACGTGGCATACAGAGGGCACAGACACCTGAAATGCGCAAATAGTAATTCTAGCGATGTTGTTGAGTGAAGAGATTTTAATGGAATGTTGAACTGCATTAGATTTATAGTAATTTCTTAAAGAGTAACTTCACATCATTAATATCAGAAGTGTCTATATTTTAAATTAACCAGATAGCTTCCCTATCTGTATACTAAAATTTTCTACTGTTCTTCATGTATATTTTATTATATTTTCTTCATTTAATTAGGTACTGGTTAACTACATCTAGGTAACCAGCTCTATTACTATAAAGGGAATAAACAATTCTCGTCCTGCCCATACACTTCTTGGAATGTGATCCGGTCAGGCTCGGTCCTAATTCCATGCCTCACTCAAGGAATTTTCCTTACCGGAATGAATCATCCTGGAAGTGATACCTCCAGATTGGTTTTCACGAAATTGTGGTTTTCATCACTACGACCATCGGTAAAATATTTCCATGCAAGTTTAGCTTATTCTTTAGGAAACCTAGTAAGTCATTCCTTTCCCAAGACTCCCAGTACATTTGCCTTCAATAACCTCCTCTTCTTCTGCTTAAGGAACAGACTTGTTTTCAGATGTCAGGGAATTTTCTTTTCCTTCAAACTATAACGTATATAAGTTCGTTTTCTGAAAAATCATAAATCATCAGATCTCTTTAAAATTGCATGTTTTTCCTTTCTTCAATATAAAAGTTTATATGAAATACCTCGGTACCTGAGTAAACAGACAGAATGATTGTAAAGGATACTGTGTCCACTAAAACCTATACACTAAGTATTCATTTGTAAAAATCACAGAGCTGATAATTATATTAATCAGAGTTTGCATTTATACAAGTGAATACCAACAGATAATTTTGTGAACACTGTTCTAAAATTTTGATGGTTTACTTTATATATGTTATAATAGGTTTTAAATGAGTTTAACTATGATTTTTTTTTTTTTTTTTTTTTTTGCGGTACGCGGGCCTCTCACTATTGTGGCCTCTCCTGTTGCGGAGCACAGGCTCCGGACACACAGGCTCAGTGGCCATGGCTCACGGGCCCAGCCGCTCCGCGGCATGTGGGATCTTCCCGGACCGGGGCACGAACCCGTGTCCCCTGCGTCGGCAGGCGGACTCTCAACCACTGCGCCACCAGGGAAGCTCAACTATGATTATTTTTAATGTAATTATCGTTTCAATTTTTCTTTTGAATTGCTTTTACTTTTAACTCCTCTTGAAATGCCATTGATTTTTATGAGAATATGATTTTGTTAGAATTTTTAGGCGTTTGTATTTTATAGATTTGGATGGGGCCGATGGAAGAAAAATAGGCACCAAGTTCATATTTTGGGGTTAAATAAGTGTGAGATGGCCTGAAAACTTATACATACATAATTACTTAGTTCTCACTAATGGCCTCTTTCTTTAGGCTATGTAGAAGATTACTACATAAATATTACAGATAAATATTTCAAAGTATAAAATCCCCATTGAATTTAATAATTGGGAGAACTAGTACTGCGTATAAGGACGAAAAAAGAGCTAACTTGTCTCTGATAGTCTGGTTCATCCAGATATCACTGCTTTGTCATCACCCTTACAATTATAGTATGAAAAATTAGGGTTTTCTCCAAATCTTTAAGCATTATAAATAAAAGATATTGAAGTGAGGTGAAGAACAAAGAATCCATTTGTAATTTACAAAGTATCAAAAGACTTGGGGTTTCTGTTTCTATTCCTGTATTTATAAAATATGTAATTGTGTCCCAAATTTTCTCTCAAGAAATGTCACTTTCTTCATATTCAGATTGGAAATTTTATCTTTCAGGGCTACTGTTATGTTTTTATGAGTAAAATATATAAAAAACCTGAAAGCAGTAAAGACTTCTTAATACAAAGGAGATGTGATATTCTTATGGATGTCAGTTTTATATGTTAGCAGCAATTGAAAATCCTGGAACTTTGGGGGGCAGGTTTGTTTTCTGAACGTTTTCAATAACTCACTAAACTCCCATTACTCCATTTGTTGTGGTGGAGGGGAGTGGACGCTGTTCTAGTTTCAGCTTTCAGCATCATTCATAAGATGCTCTCCTCCCCCATCCCCTTCTCCTCCTTTTCTCCTTCTCCTTCTCTTTCTTTCTTCTTATGGTTCTTGTCTGTTCTTTTTACCTGAATTTTATGTCTTAGCTTTAAACTTTAATTCATAATGTTTGTTAAGAATAAGATGAGTCTCCCTCTTCTTTTTCCTCATTGCCACAGCATCTGCTTTCAACAAAATTACACACACACACACACACACACACACACACAAACACACAGCATGCATATGTTGTTATTTCCCATTCTTTTTTTTTTTTTTTTAAATTAGGGCTTCCCTGGTGGCGCAGTGGTTGAGAATCTGCCTGCCAATGCAGGGGACACAGGTTTGAGCCCTGGTCTGGGAAGATCCCACATGCGACAGTGAGAGGCCCGCACATCGCGATGAAGAGTGGCCACCACTGGCCGCAACTAGAGAAAGCCCTCACACAGAAATGATGACCCAACACAGCCAAAAAAATTAATTAATTGAAAAAACAAACAAACATTTAGTTTATATTGAGGTATAGTTGATTTACAACGTTGTGTTAGTTTTAGGTGTACAGCAAAATGATTCAGCCATACATATACATACATGTACCTATTCTTTTTCAGATTATTCTGTATAAGTTTATTACAGAATATTGAGTATTGGATGTCACAATTCGGAGTTGGATGACAAATATCTAGGTTCTGAGATTTACATCCAACTTTTCCTCCTAAGAAGCTGTGTAATTCGGGTGGAATCTTTCACATTTTCACCCTCAGTGGCCTCATTTACAAAGACAAGAGGTGGCTAAATAGTTTTATTCTATCTAATACTGTACACCACCAAATCATTCAGTGATTGTTTTTAAATCATCATACATCATCAGATATTTCATTCAGCTTTAAAGCTGACATGCAAATATTACCTGAAGCTTGAGTACTTTGCAATAATAATTGCTTGAAAGCAATTATCAATAATCTCAAAGGAAAAACTACGTAACTTAGTCATACCTCCAATCTTCTAGAAGAAATGAAGGTTCATTGCGTAGGAAGGGCAACAAGATGTTTGAGGGCAGACTGAGGGGCTGGTGAGATTTAAGAGACACTTGTTGCCTGACTAAAATATAACTAATGCTAAGAAGGCAAGGACAAACTAGATTAAAATGTACAAAGTTCCGTAACACAACTGGCCACAAAAGGATGTAGACTGCTGTTTTTGTTATGAAAATCTACAGAAAATAGAGCTCCAGCTCATACTGAGTTAAAGAAGACACTATTGTATGATGCAATACACATTAAAAGTTTCCTTATAAAAGTTAGAATTCATACTGTTTCAATTAAAATTGTGTCTATTCCTCCAACTCATGAAATTTACTCTCTCCAGGCCTGCAGAGTTTCCAGGTCATGGAAACAACCTAAATGTCCATCAACAGATGAATGGATAAAGAAGATGCGGTGCGTATACCACGATGGAATACTACCCAGCCATAAAAAGGAACGAAATTTGGCCATTTGTAGAGACATGGATGGACCTAGAGACTGTCATACAGAGCGAAATAAGTCAGAAAGAGAAAAACAAATATCATATATTAACGCATTTATGTGGAATCTAGAAAAATGGTACAGATGAACCTATTTCCAGGGCAGGAATAGAGACGCAGGTGTAGAGAACGGATGTGTGGACACAGGGAGGGAAGGGGAGGGTTGGATGCACTGGGAGATTAGGTTGGACATAAATACACTACCATGTGTAAAACAGATAGCTAGTGGGAACCTGCTGTAGAGCCCAGGGAGCTCAGCTTGGTGCTCTGTGGTGACCTAGAAGGAGTGGGGAGGGAGGTCCAAGAGGGAGGGTATATATGTATACATAGAGCTGATTCACTTCATTGTACAGCAGAAACTAACACAACATGGTAAAGCAATTATACTCCAATAAAAAAAAAAGTACTCTCTCCAGTTAAAGCAAACTGATCCCAAAGCAGAGATGAAAGAGTGGGTCCCTAGACCTTCAGAGGCAAGAGTCTTCTTTCTCAAATAAGGCAGATAAAATAAGTAAGGATAATCCATTATAAAGAGCCAAATGGAGGAGTGAAATTTGGGACAGAATAAGCTGAATCCTAGGAAAGGAACCCAAGGCTGTTCTGTATGATTTAGATGAGAAAGCAAGGACTTCTCATCTAATAATAATCATCTTCTCTTCTTATCCAATAATATGATCTTCTTATTAAAATACTAAGTTCTAAGATGACTATCCACGAACTACAGAAGTGATTACTGAGAGGTCTGGAGAAGAGGTAAATCTCCTGACAAAAGTATCCCAGGCATCGCTGAAAGGAGGGATTCTTGTATCTCTCGTGAGAGCTGTTGAACTACATCCCCACCCACGTTCTGAGGTTTAGTTGTGCAGAGACTGGGGGAGTCTGACCCCATGGCTCTCAGTTCTATACTCAGTAACTCAGGGCCAGAAGGTTGTCTCTGTCACATAGGCCTTTTTGAGAGTGATTCTTTGCCAGGTGTGTGCCAGTCTTAAGGGCTGGAGCGTCTCGAGTCATTTTAAATAACGAGGTTTGAGGATGTTAAAAAAAAAAAATTAGGCTTTGGAGATGTCATTCAATTCCATAATTATCACATATGTTCCTTCTAAAACAATTATTGTCAATTAAGAAAAAAATGTAGTATGAGAAAAATACTTTTTTTATATTGCCACTTAGGAAGCTAAATTGTGGTAATTACCAGATAACACAGAATAGGAAAATAATAATTAAATCACTATGATGTTTTCACATGTGAGGAGGAAATGATCCTTCAAGGAGAAACTCATTATAGAAGGTCATTTGGAGTGCAGTGTGAAGACAATTGAAGAATGATGATGAGGGGCTAATCACCACCCCACGGCATGATGGGAGAACGAGTGTATCAAAGGACACAGCGAAACTCGGAGGACAGAAGTCTTAGCTTGTATTCATAACGCATCTTATTCTTTCATCAACCTAATTTTGATTTTCCAATTTTAACCAGTGGTTGAAAGAAAAAGCATCGAGAACAATAAAACCACACACCTACGGAAGCATTCGTTTTTTTCAAAGCATGCTGTACATGGCAATATTTTTTACATAAATATGATAATTTAAACATTCATGAAGGACAACCATAGGGCCATTACAAGATAGCTATAGCCTCTACCAAGTTACTCCCCTCTCAGATGGTGACTAGAATAGAGAAAAGAGAAAAATGCAAATAGGAATTGGGGTTGGCTTTTAATTATTGCTGATACAGCTCTGGACTTTTATCACTTCACCCATTAATGTTAGAAGGACTATTAACATCTGTATGAGTTCTAGATCTCATTCAGCTAACCTTTGAATTACAACTTGCTGTCCAAAAACACAAGCCTCTAAGAATGTTCTGACCAGAAGTTTTCATAAGTTGATTCATTTGACAAACATTGATTACAAACCTGTTATGTCCTGAGAGCTGTCATAGGACACAGAAAACATACACGGTTCCAGCCCTCACAGAAACTACAACCAGGACACGGGTTAAGGTAAGGTATTCAGGTATCATGAAGAGCCTACTTAAATAATGCTTCCCTCTTCTAAATTTGTTTTCCTTTAAAAAAATGCAATTCTCTCAAGCTTCATTACCAACAGTAAGCAGCAGAATAATTCAGAATCTGTTCTCTTTTCTCCCTCAATTGTGACCTCATTTCTGGGCCCTGACAGCAAAATCCATGTGCTCTTCTAAGATTGGATCAGGCATTTCTACCCTGCCTGCAGGTTCAGGAATGCTGATCCTTCTGTTTTTGTTACAGGTGTTCATTCCCCAAGGTTCCAGAAGCTTCTATATATGTCTCAGCACTCACTGGCACCATCAGGAGTTTCCACAGGCAGAGGGGCCTCCCTTCCATCTCCTAGCACCCACTCAGAGACCCTTGTAGGTTTATTCAAGAGCAGTTACCACCCTACCTTTTCCAGGAAAAAAAGGCAATCTAAGAACAAGCACTAGAATAACTCGGTGTTGAAGGTTTTGTAAGCATTTCTCCCTTTGTTATTACTGTACTAATTATTTCTTAGGTTAGTAAGACATCCTTATAATACTACGTGGCAATTTTGTTGTACATTATAATGCGTACGTGTATCCACAGATATGGGTAGTGATATATAAAACACTATCTATTTTGTAGATCTTCTCAGGCCACCAGTCAGGTATTTGCTCAGTAAAATGGTTTTAATTAAGGTCCCAGTCAGAAGTGTCGAAGCCCAGGTACTGTGAGAATATATTCAGCATGAGGCTGTTAGCTGTGGCCAGTAGCCCTGGACTCATGCGCTCGGGGCCAGGGAGACCTGAGGGAATGTTCTGAGTTCTGGCAGGTTTTCTTCCAAAGAGCAAGGTGGCATTTATCCCTCTGCCATTTTGCACTCAGAAAATGTAAGCTCTTCTTAATTAAGAGAAAAGAATGAAGTATCCTCCAAACTTCATCACGTGATCAGCTTGGGACTGACATATACACACTACTATGTATAAAATAGATAAGCAAGAATGACCTACTGTATAGCACAGGGAACTCTACTCAATATCTTGTAATAACCTAGAGTGGAAGAGAATGTAAAAAAAGAATACATATATATATATAAAACGGAATCACTTTGCTGTACACCTGAAACTAACATGACATTGTAAATCAACTGTATTTCAATAAAATTTTTTTTTAAAAAGAATATGCACAAAATGGGCTTCCCTGGTGGCACAGTGGTTAAGAATCCACCTGCCAATGCAGGGGACATGGGTTCGAGCCCTGGCCTGGGAAGATCCCACGTGCCACGGAGCAACTAAGCCCGTGAGTCACAACTACTGAGCCTGCGCTCTAGAGCCCGCGAGCCACAACTACTGAACTCGTGCCACAACTACTGAAGCCCGCGCGCCTAGAGCCCGTGCTCCGCAACATGAGAAGCCATCACAACGAGAAGCGCATACACCACAACGAACAGTAGCCCCCGCTCGCTGCAACTAGAGAAAGCTCGCATGCGGCAACGAAGATGCAACAAGCCAAAGATTAATTAATTAATTAATTAAAAAAGAAAAGAATATGCATTCTGACATAAAAGGACGGAACAAGAAAGTGAGATAAGCTTTATCTGAGATAAGCTTTATCAGAAGGCAATGGTGGGGCTAAAGAGAGGCTGCTCCACACCTGGTACACTGACTCCCCAGGGCAGCCAGCCTGGTGGGGCCCAGGCTCTGCTGTGTAGCCAGCATCTCCTGGATAAACTCAGCGACAGGAAGAAACAGCCTTGGAGGATGTCCTGCCCAGTGTCCTGCCGCTCCCCACATGTGCAGGTGCTGGCACACCCACATACCTGGCCTCCATCCAACTTGCAGCTGCATCTGTTGAGATCTGAGTGCTTCGAAATGTCTCTAATGATTGTCAAGGCCAATCCACCCAGCCCTCATGTCCTCGGGCAAATCACAAACTCTCGTATCCACTACTCCGGGTTCCTCTCCCCTCTAGCGCACCACCCCTCTTCCATTCTGAATTACTGTTCTTATTAGATCTCCCACATCAGAATAAAATAATTCCCTACATGCTCGTTCTCTTCACCATGCCCTCAAACGAAACCTGCTTGTCCCCTGAATACGTAGCTTTACTTACAGGTCTTTGAGGCAGACGCTGAGCTTCCTTTCAAGCTTTGGAAGTCTCACATCAGGAAGATGTGAAAAGCGATCTTCCCACACCTTGTATTTCATCTGCTACCACCCATACAATTTAGCTGTAAAACCCTCTTCTTAGCCTTACTGTGTCATCCTGTGATTTTATCTTTACTTCCCCTTAATTCAATAGATATTTTCATACACAACACAGAGTTGCCCAGCCTACAAAGTCCTACCATTATCCTTTGTGATTTCATCTTCTACCCAGAAAGCCATCCAAGTGTACTGTTCTCTCCAAATGACCTTCTTATACTATCTCGGTCATCAGCTCACGGTCACACGTTGGCACTGCCATGAGCCCAAACGGATCCAACACTGAACTCACCAGAAAAGTACTCCTATCCTTCTGGCTTGGAGTTACTTACTTATTTCCTTTATACCTGTCCTTGTACCCCATTCAGACTCTCAGTCCCCTGACATTCTTTTTGTCCTATTGTCCATCATTTGGATGAATATTTTCCCAGACTATCCTCTCAGAACCAAACTTCGATGGGTTCCTTTATCTGCCTTCTTCTTCCCTCTGCCCTGCTTATCAACGCTGGGAAAATCACATCCTACACCCTCTCGAGGTGTCTCAGGTGCAAAGCTGGGGGTCATTCTTGATCCCTCTTTTCCTTCACTTTCCACGTCTAGTTCACAAGACATTTGCATTGGCCCTATTTCCATTCTAATCCCCACATCTGTTGCTACATCTTCAACGTGCTGTATTATTGTTCACAAATAGCTGATGACCCTGTCTTGAGTAAGATTAAATTTCTTATCTTATTGGGACTTCCCTGGTGGCGCAGTGGTTGAGAGTCCGCCTGCCGAGGCAGGGGACACGGGTTCGTGCCCCGGTCCGGGAAGATCCCACGTGCCGCGGAGC
Source organism: Stenella coeruleoalba (assembly GCF_951394435.1). Classification (NCBI taxonomy): domain Eukaryota; kingdom Metazoa; phylum Chordata; class Mammalia; order Artiodactyla; family Delphinidae; genus Stenella; species Stenella coeruleoalba. The sequence continues at coordinate 13,094,015 of NC_137153.1, read as the reverse complement.
GGCTGGGCCCGTGAGCCATGGCCGCTGGGCCTGCGCGTGCGGAGTCTGTGCTCCGCAACGGGAGAGGCCACAACAGTGAGAGGCCCACGTACCGCCAAAAAAAAAAAAAAAAATTTCTTATCTTATTAATGCTAGGCTTGTTGATGTGACTTGCCTCAGACAAAAGAAAGGGGGATGTGCAGGGAGCAGAACGGCACATGAGTTTTTGGAGAGTCTTTAAGAGCCAGTGCAGAATGTACTGTACTGTGTTCTCTGTTTTTACATGTCCACAGCGATCAAGACAGAGGCCCTTCTGTCAGCCTGAGTCTTAAAATACACATGATGTAGAAGAGAGCTTCTGTAGACCGAGGAGGGGCACTTAGAGTGGGCCACAAGGGAAGCTTCTCTGTTGAAAACCACTGAGATGTTTGGTGGTGTTTGCCCCACATCATAACGCATTTCTGACAAAATAACCTGGCTGTGGTCACTAGCATCTTTACTCTGAGCTTAATCTTCTCAGTGGTCTCCCTGAATCTTCTCTTGCTCCCATAGGGCTTATCCTTCAGATCCTTCACTCAGGACCTCGTAGGATCATATAAAAGCATACATCAGTTCACATCAATAGGAAAAGGTCTTACAACCTTCCAGTGACTTTCAGTTATACTTAAAATAAAACCCAAATCACTACGATGGTATACCAGGCTCTAGTCACTAGACTCCAGCCTACTTCTGAGAGCTCATCTCATTCCACTCCGCCCCCTGCACTCGAGCCACGGCAGGCTGATTCTTCTCCACTGAACACACCAAGCTAGTTTCCATCTCAGGGTTTCTGCACCTGCTATTCCATCAACAGAGAATACTCTTTCCTAAAATGATACCGTAAAAAAGTTAATAAACAGAAACCTCAATTCAATAGAGTCAGGAGACCAGCAGGGGGCGCTCTCATGCCCTGTGACCATAGCAGAGCCCAACAAGAAGTAAGACTCAGCTAAGAAAACTCATGGACTCTTGTCTACTATGGCCCTCCCAAATCCCCTTTCCTCCCTATAAAAGTGTTTTCCTTCCCTTGTTGTGCCGGTACGTGCATGTGCCTCTCCAAGGTTGCAGACCCCTCATTACAATTCTCTGCTGATCCCCAATATACCCATGTTTACTGGAGAAATACCTGGCTATTTGTTTCAGGTCAACAATATCATAGCTCTATGCTCCAAACCTCAGTTTCAAAGTCTTCTCTGTGAAGTACCTTCCCCTAACTGAAACAGTCCTCTCTCTACCTTGTTCTCTTCACTGCATTACCTTACGGTATTAGAACCTGAACGTATCTTTCCTCCACTATAATGTGAGCTCTTGAAGGGTAGGAATTCTGTCTGCCTTGAGGACTGCTGATTCCCCAGTGTCTGGAAACATGCTCCACTCACAGTAGACACCCAGGAAAGATCTGATGTCTGCTTACTGGCAGACACAGGGACATTTCCACCAACAACGAACGAGAGTTCCTGTTGCTCCGAATGTGTGCCACGTCTCACGTTGTCAGTGTTCTGACTTTTGCCCGAGCTAGTAGGTGTGTAGTGGTGTGAAGATGTATACTTTCTCACTGTTGTTAATTTGCGTTTCAAAGCATCTATCATTTTCCTTACATCAGCACCTATTACTTTCCTCCTTCCCCCTTGTTTTATTGGAAGAGTTTCCTCTTATCATACCATAGTTATAACTAATCTCTCCATCTATTCTTTTAATCCCACCTCCTTTCCTGCTTTCTTAGGGCATCTGTCCTATTGATTGTGTCACTGCCCAACACACACCTCCTTTTTTGGTCATTCTCTATTTCGTCTTTCCATTTGATATGCAGACTTGATCAAATCTCATCTTAAATTTAGAAAAGGAAGATGATCATACTAAGCGAAGTAAGTCAGAAAGAGAAAGACGTACCATATGATATCACTCACATGTGGCATCTAAAATATGGCACAAATGAACTTACCTACTTATCTTTGGAACAAAATCAGACTCACAGACATAGACATTACCAAGGGGGAGGGAGGGTGCAGGAGGGATGGAGTGGGAGGATGGGATTAGCAGATGCAAACTAGTACACATAGGATGGATAAACAATGGTCCTACTGTATAGCACAGGGAACTATATCCAATATCCTGTGATAAACCAGAATGGAAAAGAATATGAAAAAAAGAATATATATATATATATATATACACACATATATATATATAAGTATAACTGAATCACTTTGCTGCACAGTAGAAATTAACACACTGTAAATCAATTATACTTCAATAAAATAAAATTTCAAAATTATAAAAAGACTCACTCTCCCTTGAGTTCTCCTACCTTCCAAACCAACACCTGATTCCTCTCCTTCCACTTCTTTTGCACTCACACCTTAACACACTGCTCTCTGGCTTGTACTTTCCACATCCACTGAGCCTGTCTGCACCAGTGATATGAACAATTATCCCCAGGCTCCTTCCACTGATGGATTCACTTCATTCCTTGTCTTGCTTTGACTCTTGACCTATTTGGATTGACTCTTCTCTCATTCTTAAAACTCTCTCTTCTCTGTCCTTCTTAGAAGCCAAGCTCTCTTGGTTTTCCTCCTTTATCTCCAGGCATCCCTTCTTCTTATATTTGTAGGCTCACTCTTCTCTACCTGAGTATTGAAGTTTCTTCAGCTTTGGCCCTACATAGTCTCTTCTTCCTGCATTTTCTTCCTATGTCACCTGGTTCACTTTCATGCCTTTAATTATGATGTGTCAGCTTAGGACAATGGATACACTTCTTCTGTCCAGATTTCTCTCCTCAAATTCAAGCACTTAGCATCTTCACGTGTATGCCTCACAAATACCTCATATTGAACATGTCCTATACTAACTTCCCAGATAAAAGTATTTTCACACCTGAAGCACTGTGATAACCTCTTAAATAGCCATCCTGAAGCCAACCCTCCCTCCCTCTCCCCCCCGGCCACCAGCCTGTTCCTTTCTCCATCCTGCATTCTCCATTCAATTATCTTCTGAAAATACTGCTCTGGGTTTGTTAGACCCTCAGCCCCTTAACGACATTTCTTTAAAATCCTTAAGACAAAAATCTGAATTCTTTAACTTGGGTCTATAGGGCTTTTGAGGATTTGCTCTATTGGACTTCTTTTAATTCCTGGGAAGGCCCATGAGCTGTTTTATCCTTTGCATCTATGCTTTCCTCTGCCTGAAAAATTATTACTCCATCCTCTATCAAACAGCCCACTTACTCGGTTGACTTCTACATATGCTTCTAGTCTCAGTTTAGATCCTTTTCTTCAAGGAGCAACAAGGCGTCTCCTTTCACAGGATCATCACATGTGTTTAAGTACCCTGTGCACCACACTACCTGTGTAGCACCTGCCTTATGGTAGGTGCTCAGTAAATGAATGAGTCAATCCACGTATAAAGGTTACAGAAGTCAAAGAACGTATCATTAGCTTACTTTTAAGGGTAAGACATTAGCTTATTTCTTTATTTTTAAATTTTTCCTCAGAATAGAAGACATGCTGAGGTCTTCTGCACTCCTGTCAGTATCTCAAGATGAACAGCCAAACACGAGAGCTTTTCAGCACATTTCCCCTGGGTTGCAAACTAGCAAGAAAACCAACACTAGTTAGAAGAACACGTAATAATCTCAGAATAGGTACTGACAGATGTGGGATGAAAAAAGTCCACAAAATAATACAGCAAAACAAAGTAGATTTGATTTAGGAAGTGAAGGTTCTAGTGCTTTTGACTCATGGTATGCTATTTGTAATCCATTTAGTTTTTTTATTCTTGGCAAAAATAATGTTCAGATGTTAATTTTCATCTGTCCTCTGTATTTTCCAGGCAGGCACACCGCCCCTTTGAATTCCTTGCCTCAGGGAATTTGACAAATGCAAGGGCAGGGTCTGCCTGATGTTTCTGTAACTGCTAAAGCTTCAGGACAGGGATGAGAATACACTCCACTGACGAGGAAGAGGAAGAAGAAGGGGTATCTGTGATCACATCTCAAAGAAAGTGGAACAGGTTTCCACCAAGATAAGAAGGAGGTCAGAGCTTGGCCTGTCCAGTGTGTGTCACTGAAAAGACAACGGTGCAGAGGATGCCGGGGCAAAGCGAATCCAGGGAGACTCTGAGAAAGCAAATCTTCCCAAACAGCTCTACAATTTAGCAGAGCAGAGAATCTCCTAAGCCCTTGGACTCGAGAGACCTAAAAGAGCCTGTTAGTTTGAAGCAAGGGCCCAATGATCAGGAGCACAGACAACAGAACAGAGGGGCTTTGTAGAATATCTTCCTCTGCTTAAGACATCAGACTAGGGCTTCCCTGGTGGCGCAGTGGTTGAGAGGCCGCCTGCCGATGCAGGGGACATGGGTTCGTGCCCGGGTCTGGGAAGATCCCACATGCCGCGGAGCGGCTGGGCCCGTGAGCCATGGCTGCTGAGCCTGCGCGTCCAGAGCCTGTGCTCTGCAATGGGAGAGGCCACAACAGTGGGAGGCCCGCGTACCGCAAAAAAAAAAAAAAAAAAAAAAAGACATCAGACTTTTACTAGATTTTCAGTTATACTTATGAAAGGGGGGAGGGGGACAGTAACTGTGACTGAGTTTCCTGTTGGTCTGGTGGGATAAGGATTAGGTGTCAATTTATTTTATTTTAGACAAGCATAAACATTTCATGCATACCTGTATCTGTAAACTAAGATTCAACACTTGTATACCTTTTTTCAACTTTATCATCCGTAAGTTCAGAATGTGAAAAACTTGTCTAAATTCCTGTTCAAACTTGTAAGCACTACAAATATGTAGGAAAGAATTTTTCAGTAAGAAATCCCCTCAACAGGCTGCCACAACTGAGGAAAGAGCTCCGCCAAGAGACACAGAGGCAGCTCAGACCCAAGGCTACGTCAGAGCAGGGCGGGGGCAGCCATTACAGGTGCTCACACACAGCGTGTCAGAAGCAGTCTGGGTCTTTGACCCCAGTGGGACCACCACACCCATGCCCCATCCATGCTGAGTGCCCACACCAGCCCCACTTGCTCTAGCCCTGCTTACCTCTGGGGAGAGGATGCCAGTACTGGGAGGGGGAGAGAACACTCTTAGGGGGAAGAGAGACAGCTCAGACCAACCCTTAGGGCTTCTGCTCCAGCAATCTGAAACCTGCCCCCACCCCTGATGGGGCACTGATGGCCACTGAGTAGAGGGGAAGCCCCGGCTCACGCCTGCCTCGACTTCTAGCCTCTGTACCTCCAGCCCCACCTCCTACCACGGTGCTAGCTGCCAGCCCCCTTGAGGAAAGGCATGACTTATGTTCACATCAAATCCAGCTCTCCAATAAAAGCTACTAGGCACACGGAGATTGTTCACGGACGCTTCCACATAAGGACACAGCTTCAACTGCAACAGGTAACAGTATCACATAATTTATAGAGACAGAAGGTTAAGCAAAATGAGAAGACAGAAAAATGTGTCTCAATTGAAAGAGCAAGAGAAAACCCCTAAAAAACCAGCCAAGGAAACAAAAATAAACAATTTACCAGATACAGAATTCAAAGCATGAGTAATAAGAATGCTAACTGAATTCGAGAAAAGAATAAACAGTGAGAATTTTAACAAGAACTAGAAAAATATAAAAAAAAACGAACCAGTCAGAATCGAAGAATGCAATAACTGAAAAGAAAAACACACTAGAAAGAATTAACAGCAGACGAGGTGATACAGAAGAATGTATAAGTGATCTGGAAAACAGAATAATGAAAATCACCCAATTAGAGCAGCAAGAAAAAAAACAAATTTTAAAAAAGAACAGTTTAAGGGATCTCTAGAATAACATAAAGTGTACCAACGTTTGCACTATAGGAGTCCCAGAAGGAGAAGACAGAGAGAAAGCAGTTGAAAATATATTTGAGGAAAGTTATGGCTGAAAATGCCCCAAACCTCAAGAAAGAAACAGATATCCAGTTACAAGAAGAAAGGGTCCCAAACAAGATGAACCCTAACAGACCCACACCAAGACATATCATAATTAAAACGGCAAAAGTTAAAGAGATAATTCTAAAGACAACAAGAGAAAAACAAAGAGTTACATACAAGAGAACCCCCATAAGGCTATCAGCTGATTTTTCTGCAAAATTTTTGCAGGCCAGGAGTAAGTGGCATGATATATTCAAAGTACTGAAAGGGAAGAACTTGCAACCTAGGATATTCTACTCAGCAAGATTATCATTTAGAAGTAAAGGAGAGATGAAGAAATTCTCAGACATATAAAAACTAAAGGAGTTCATCAACAGTAAAACTACCATAAAAGAGATGTTAAAGAATCTTCTCTAAGTGGAAAAGAAAAGGTTTAAACAAGAAGTAAGTAACTATAGGAAAGGGGGGGAAACACTAGTAAAGGCAAATATATAGTAAAGCCTGAGGATCAACCACTTAAATAAACTAGTATGAAGATTAAAAAAGAAATCATTGTAAAATCAAGTATGACGACAATAATCAGTAAAGGAATAAACATGAAAATGTAGAATATGCCATCAAAAACACAGAATTTGGGGGAAGGGAGTAAAAATGTAGATCTTGTAAAGTGTGTCTGAACTTAAAGGACTACCTATTTAAAACAGGTAGATATAATTATAGGTCAACAAATATGAACCCCATGGTAACCATAAATCAAAAACCTACAAAAACTGGAAAGAAAGGAACACAAGCATACCACAAAAGAAACTCATCAAACCACAAGGGAGGAAAAGAAGAGGAAAGGAACAGAGAAGAACTGCAAAAACAACCAGAAAACAAGTAACAAAACGGCAATAAGTACACACCAATCAATAATCACTTTGAATGTCAATGGATTAAATGCTCCAATCATAATACACAGGGGGGCTGATTGAACAGAAAATAAGACCCTTCAATATGCTGCCTACAAGAGACTTACTTCAGAGCTATAGACACACACAGACTGATAGCCAAGGAATAAAAAAAGATATGTCATGCAAATGGAATGATAAGAAAGTCAGGGTAGCAATACCCATAGTAGACAAAATAGATTTTAAAACCAAGTCTATAACAAAAGACCAAGAAGGGTGTTATATAATGATAAAGGGATCAATACAAGAAGAGAATATTATAATCACTGACATATACGCACCCAATAAGGAGCACCTGAAAACATAAAGCCAATATTAACATATGTAAAAGGAGAAAATGACAATAATATAACGCTAGTGAGAAAATTTAATACCTCTCATATAAATGGACAGATCATCGAGACAGAAAATGAATAATGCTACAGTGGTATTAAATGACACAATAGACCAAATGGACTTAATAGGTATCTACAGGCCATTCCATCCCCAAAAGCAGAATATACATTATTTCAAGTGCACATGGAACATTCTCCAGGATAGATCACATGCTAGGCCACAAAACAAGTCTTAACATGTTTAAGAGGATAAAAATTATATGAAGTATCTTCTCTGACCACACTGGTATGGAACTAGAAATCAATTACAGGGAGAAAAATGGGAAAAGCAAAGACACATGGAGACTAAACAACAGGCTACTAAAAAAGTTGGGTCAATGAAGAAATCAAGTACCTTGGAAAATATACAGAGGAAATCTGAAAACACCTTGAGACAAATGGCAATGAAAGCATAACTTTCCAAAATCTATGAAATGCAGCAAAAGCAATTCGAAGAGGGAAGTTTATAGCAATACAGGCTTACCTCAAGAAACAACAAAAAGTCTTAAATAAACAACCTAATCTTTTATCTAAAGGAATCAGAAAAGAACAAACACAAAGTCAGCAGAAGGAAGGAAATAATAAAGATCAGAGAGGAAATAAATAAAATACCGTAAAAAAAAAATAGAAAAGATCAATGAAACAAAGAGCTGGTTCTTTGAAAAGAAAAATAAAACTTATAAACCTTTAGCCAGGCTCATCAAGAAGAAAAGAGAGAAGCCTGTAACGAACAAAATAAGAAATGAAAGAGAAGAAATAACTGATACCACAGAGATACAAAAATCATAAGAGAATACTATGAACATTTATATGCCAACAAATTCAGCAACTTAGAAAAAATGGGCAAATTTCTAGAAACCGTCCAAGACTGAATCAGGAAGAGATAGACAATCTGACCAGACTGATCACTAGTAGTGAAATGGAATTTGTAAAAAAACAAACAAAAAGCTCCCAGAAAACAAAAGTCTAGGAATGGAAGGCTTTATAGGAGAATTAAATCTGCATTACTACCACATCCTACAAGGATACTCTACTGACACTGGCTTCCTTTTTGTTTCTTAAACAAGCTATGCTTTTGTTCCAATTTATAAAATAGCACTAAACAGTTTTCCAAAATGGTTGTGGCAATTTACTTGCCAGCAGTAATGACTGGTAGTCTGGGGAGTGTATAAGAGTTCTTCCAATTGTCAGTCTTTTTTAGTCATTTTGGTGGGTGGATAGTTGTATCTTATTGTGGTCTTAGTTTGCATTGACCAGATATCTGGTGAAGTACAGCAAAATGTTTTACATGTATACAGAATATTTGAATACTTCCTTGCTCAAATCTCTTGATCATCACATTTCTTAATCATTATCTCTTAGGTTACCTATCTTTTTAGAATTATTTGCAGGAATGTGTGTGTGTGCGCGCACACACACACACACACACACACACACACAGCTTAAATAAGCCCCTTGTTGGTGATTATGCTTATATGTTTCACTCAGTAATGTGCTTTGATGAATGAAAATTTTTAATTTTATTATAATACAGTTTATCAATACTTCACTTTGTGGATAATGCTTTTTGTTCCATGTTCTAAACTCTAATTTCGCTGCAACTTTAAGTGATATTAAAAAGGTATTTTATCAATTAAAGCCACAATTATGCCACATAACAAGCCAATACAAAATTCAGGTACTTATGACAATCTGTTCTGGCTCAGGTACATGCAGGTTGGCTGTGAGTTGGCTGATATAGGCTGGGCTCAGATGGATTTGCTCTAAGCTAAAGCTAGATCTATGTCTGCTTCATGTACACTCTGAACTAGTGGGCTAGCCATAGTTTTTTTTTTTTTTTTTTTGGTTTTTTTTGCTGATGACCGCACGTGAGTATATTTCAAGCACATTCTTGTTTCATACCTGCTAACATCCCATTGGCCAAATCGGGCTACATGGCTGAGTCCAAAGTCAAGAAGCTGGGATGTACTCTCTAACACTGAGAGAAGCAAATTCAAAGTCACATGACAAGGATAATGGATAAGAGATGGGGTGATACATCGGGAACGACAATGCAACCTACCACAGGCAATCTCCTGTACTAACTTCTGCAAGCCTTCTTGTTTTGATTCCACGTTTAGATCTTGGGGTGGGCAGAATGCCCCCCCTCAAAGACATCCACCAGGAACATCACCAGGAACCTGTGATATGTTAACTGACACGGCAAAGAGAACCCTGCAGCTGTGATTACGTTAAGAGTCCTTTTTTTTAAAAAATTTTTTTGCGGTACGCAGGCCTCTCACTGCTGTGGCCTCTCCCATTGTGGAGCATAGGATCCGGACGCGCAGGCTCAGCGGCCATGGCTCACGGGCCCAGCCGCTGCGCGGCATGTGGGATCTTCCCAGACCGGGGCACGAACCCGTGTCCCCTGCATCGGCAGGTGGACTCTCAACCACTGCGCCACCAGGGAAGCCCAAGTTAAGGGTCTTGAGATGGGTAGATTATCCTGGATTATTCAGAGAAGACCCATATGATCACAGTGTCCTTTCTAAAGGAAAAGAGAGTCGAGAGAGTCAGAGAAGGAATTATGACAACAGAAGGAAAGCTGGAGTAATTTGGAGCCAGGCAGCCTCTAGAAACTGGAAGATGCAAGAAAATAGATTTTCTCCTGGAGCCTCCAGAAGGAATGCAGCCCTGCTGACCCATTTTGCACTTCTGACCTCTAGATACATGAGTTAATAAATTTGCATTAAGTCTTAAATTTATGGTAATTTGTCATAACAGCAATAGGAAACTAATACAGAAATGTAATTTACCTGGAATTTATTTCAATAACATTACACTTTTTAAATAAATTCTTCACCTGTCGGTATACGCGTGCATGTATGCGTGTAGAAGTCTTGCAAATCTTGTGTTAGATTTATTCTTTTGTTTTTTACATTTTTGGATGCTGTTGTAAATAAGTTTTAATTTTAATATTTACTACTATATAAGGAAAGATATATTTTTTTGTATACTGACTGCATAATGCAGTCTTGCTATAAAGCACGGGTTAAGCTCAGCTGGTCTTTATAAAACGCATGTTCATTTTTAGAGCTGCCTGGAGCATGATGGTAAATTCAATAAAATTGGTCAATTCTAGAGAATATAGTAGTAACTAGAGATAACTGATGTTTCATACATGGGTCTGTGAGTCTTGGGGGCCGGGACCTACAGGTCTGTCGGCATTGTTTAGTAACAGTAGTTCGATTTACCATTTGCCCCTGGTTTTGGTAGAGCCTTGGGGAGTTTCTGCAGTTCAGACTCGTTTTAAAGTGAGGTGTGCTTACTCAGCCTCCTCTCAGAGACCCACCATGAGATAACTGTGGACTCCCTGCAACTAACGTGCTTTGCATGCAGCCAGTGGTGGTGTGAGGCTCAGAGACGTGTGTCCCATACGACTCAGCAGAGGCAGGACACAGAACCCTGTACTTGAGATCTCTGGACTTGCTGTGATGATCAACTGAACCCTATGAGTCCTTTTAACGTTTGAACAATCACGGTAATTACTGTGTAATTAACATATTTGCTAAACTCACTTAAAATCTTAATAATCTACATGCCAATTCTTTGTACACATTTTTATTGTAAGTGATTATAGTTTTATTTTTTCCTTTCTAAATTTCATATACTTTATTTTTCTTGCTTTATTATATGGTCTATGAGGCCAGATCGATGTTCAATAGAAGTGGTGACAGCAGGCATCCCTACCTTACATATAATCTCAGAGGACAAAGGTCTGCAAGTTAACAATAAAGTATAACTGCTGTAAGTTTTGTGAAGATCCTTTATCATATTGAGAAAATTCTCTTGTGTTCTTATATCGTTATTTTTAAAAATCATAAATGGATATATAATTGTTACAAATTTATATTCTATATTTATTGAGATACTAATCTGATTTGTCTATCTTACTCTGTTAATGCAGTAAATTAGATTAAAACAGCTTTACATTCCTGAAATAAATATAAATTTGTTGAGATTATAATCATTTTTATGTATGGCTGGATTTGGTTTGTTAGAATTTTGTTGGAATATTACATCTACATTTATGAGTAAGATTGGCTTATAAATTGGCCTAAAATTTTCCACAATAGATAGATGTCCATAACTAAAGTTTGGCCCCAAATGCTTGGCTGGCTCTGAATTTTCTTCTCAAAGATATTGGCTATAATTCTTCATTGTTTTTCACAGTTCTCTCAAGCCTTTGAAAATGCTGGCTTTGATATTTTACAGGTTTTGTGTGTGCTCTTAGTTGACTATTATGCCTGCAATATGTAGGCCATCATTACTAAAAGTAAACTTTCTTCCTTTAATATTTTTCAGTGTATTATATTTTTTTCACAGAATTCTTACACATATCTTATTGTCAAGTCTGTATTTAAACAAAATATTTGTATTACTATTATTCTAGAATCTCACCATTATATTTCCTAAAAGTATTTATATTTTTACATTTTTTTTCTGGCCAATTTTCTGAGCTCTCTTGTAATTGTAACAATTCTTTAATTAAATTTCATGAATAATTTTGCTCTGTGTTTCAAATATGTCTATGCTTTTTTCCATGCTTTATTGAACTTGCGAGAAAATTCAGAACAAGGTTAAATGAAAAAGCTAAATGACATTACTCACATTTTGATTCTGCTTTTAATGGGGGTGCTTCCAAGGTTTTACCATTAATTACAATGCTGGTTCTTGATTTATGATAGATATTTTATAATGATACAAATGTATCTTATAAACCCTAGCTAGTAATTTTTTTTCAAAAATAAGTGAGCAATACCTTATATTTTATTTTGTTTTCTATGGCATGCCTTCTTATTACCAATGGAGATTATTACATGGATTTTCTTATTCAGTAGATTGTGCGTGTGTATTCCATTTCTCACAATTAACTAAAGTTGTGTACTGATAAAGCTGAACAAGACTGAAGGGAACTTCATGTGTTACCTTATTTAAGCATTTAGAATCTGTTTCAAGGACTAAATACTTGGAAATTCAAGGACTACCTTAAAATTGCAAATGTTGACTATTTGCTTTCAATTTAAAAATCATAAGATTATGTGTCTATAATAAGGTTGTTTTATTTTGCATTCTGTAAATATAATAAAAAGAAAAACCTTGGATATTATATTACTAAAATGTCTGTCAAACCAAACTCTGTGTTTAAAAACTAATCCTAAAGAAAGATTTATTTTAGAAGGTGTTCAATTGAATTTCAGTGTGTTCCAGGCAAATAAAAGTGTCTACAATGAATTTAAGGGATAAAACACACTTTAGGGTCAAATCTCAAATTCTTACCTATTCAAGAAAACAAAAATTCCCTACATAAAGAATATGGCTAGTCCTTGATGTTTTATCTAGCATCTGGAGGAAAAAAACAACAACAATTCTCATAACAAATGTTTCTTTTTTTTTTTTTTTTTTTTTTGTGGTACGCGGGCCTCTCACTGTTGTGGCCTCTCCCGTTGTGGAGCACAGGCTCCGGACGCGCAGGCTCAGCGGCCATGGCTTACAGGCCCAGCCGCTCCGCGGCATGTGGGATCCTCCCGGACCGGGGCACGAACCCGTGTCCCCTGCATCGGCAGGCAGCCTCTCAACCACTGCGCCACCAGGGAAGCCCACAAATGTTTCTTTCATGGAATAATATTGATCATAAAATATTTCAATCTAGTGATATAAAGAAGTACACTTTAAATTCAGGTAAACTGTGTTAAATAATATCAGTACCTTTAAAAAGCTCATACACAGTCTCAAATAAAATGATCATTCTAAGCCTAGGACTCCCTGTGGTTCACAGTTGTGGATGTGAATCCTCTAGGACCAAAGACCTAATAACAAACTATTTCTCTCCCCAACACGATACTAACTGTATAAGAAAAAGAAACCAGGTTCAATGCACATGCACCTTTGAAAAAGAACAGAAAGGGAGATCGCAAAAGTCACGTCTACAGGGACTGGGAAATCCCACTGAGCGAAGGCTGTGAATGCTCCCTCTGTTTTGAACTCTTTCTTTTACATTTCTGTTTGCAAACCAACCAATGTACCCCCGAGCTCAGGTCATGTCATGTCAAACAGAACCAACTGGGGCCAACACACAAAGGCTCAGATCCTTACAGTATATCTCTCTTCCCAATTAACCACATGTTACCGAGTATTTCACCTGTGCATAGCAAACACTGTCCTCATCCTGCTGCTAGTACCGGCTTCCTCAGAACCCACACCCTTACCAATGAGCTAACGCTTCTCCCACACCCTCCTTTTTAAACTAAAAGAAACAATTTTCTGGGGGGGTATAGTAGTCATATATTGGTACTTGTTCGGACTTCTACAGGAAACGAGAAATCACTTTAGGAGTTTCAGGCAAAACCGATACTTAATACAGACTATCAATTGTATATAAAGCCTCTGGAAATAATGCAAACTTGGAGAGCACCCAAGCCCATAAGCGGCAGGAGAATGCCCCGGAGGTGTTTATAAAAACTCACATCCGTAGCTGAAGCTCTCCTGGCTACCTGCAAATACTGAGTAGACACTATGCTTCTGCTTCTTTTCTGCCTTCTGGGTCTGGCACAAGCCCTTTGCTTTGGTGGAGCTGGAACCAGATCACTGTGGTAATAAGTGTGGTTGAAAATGTAGATTTTAGGCTTCTGGTCGCAACGTAGGAAAGCACCGAGAGCAGCAACGGGGTTAATTTCCAGTAGAAGGTATAAGACACAAGTTCTAGGCATGAGGGATCAGAATAATTTTGGACTTCTTAAAAGTAACACTGGAGGTAAAAGATAACACTAATTATGACAACAGAGCTAACACAAATGGAAGATCCTATGTATTTCAAGTACAGATTTTTACATATTCTAACTTACTTCACTGAGCATTCTCTTCAGAATTAGTTTGCATTGAAAACATGGAGGAAAAATACCCAGAACATAAATTTTACCATTTTAACTATTTTTAAGTGTAAAGTTCAGTAATGTTAATTATATCCACATTGTTGTACAACCAATCTCCAGAAACTGACTCTATACTCATAAGTAACTTCCCATTTTTATCTCCTCCCAGCCTCTGGCAACCAACATTCTTTCTCTTTTGACTGTTGTAGACCTCACATAAGTAGAATCACACAGTATTTGACTTCTTGTGACTGTCCTGTTTCACTTAGCATAATGACCTCAAGGTTCATCCATGTTGAAGTAGGTGACAAGATTTTTTTAAGACCGGCTGATACTCCATTGTATGTACATACCACAATTTTTTTAATCCATTTTTCTGTCAATGGGTGTTACTTCTACTTCTTGGCTATTGTGAATAATGTTGCTATTGACATCAATGTACAAATATCTCTTCAAGATCCTACTTCCAATTCTTTTGGATATTATTTAGAGGTATAATTGCTGTATCATGTAATTCTATTTTTGATTATTTGATGCACAGAATTTTTTAATTTGATGTAATCCAACTTATTGATTTTTACTTTTACTACCTGTGCTTTTGGTGTCGTAATCCAAGAATTATTGTCAAATCCAAACTCATGAAGCTTTTCCCATAGATTTTCTTTTAAGAGTTTAATAGCTTTAAGTCTTACATTTCAGGCTTTGATACATTTTGAGTTAATTTTTGTATATGGTCTAAGGTAAGGGTCCAATGTCATTCTTTTGCACATGGATATCCAGTTTCCCCAAAACCATTTGTTGTAAAGAGTCCTTTCTCCATTGAAAAGTCTTGGCACCTGTGTCAAAACTCATTTGCTCATGTATGTAAGAATTTATTTCTGGGCTCTCTTTTCTATTCCATTGGCCTATATGTCTGTCTTTATGCTGCTCACATACTGTTTTGATTACTAAAGCTTTGTAATAAGTTTTGAAGTCAGCAAGTGTGAGACTTCCAAACTCATTCTTCTTTTCAAAACTGTTTGTATCTTCCAGGTCAGACTTTTTTTTTTTTTTTAAAACACAGAATTTTACTATCAATCAATCAAAGGTAAGCAGAGAACAAAGATATTTTTAGATGAAACTTCAAAAATTTACTTCTCATGGGCTCATTCTCAAGAAGATACAAGAAGAGTTAACTTACCAATATGGGGGTAAACCCAAAAGGATAGGACAGGATTCAGGAAACAGCTGATGTAACAGAGGACAGAGATCAAAGTGAATTCCCAGAACAGTGATGAAGGGGAGACCCAGGATGATAGAGAAGGTTTAGAGAATAATCAGATCAAGTTGGAATAGGATGAGAAGAAGCCCCAGTAAGGAAAAAAAACTAGAACAAATAAATCATCATACAGGATAGACACGCTGAAGTTGTTTTGTTGGGCAATTTAAAGTTATTAGAAAGGGGATGTGAAGACTTAGCCAGAAAGGCAAAGACACCTTCAGAGATGAGAAAACAAAAGAGGTCCTTGTTAAGTCTAGGTCAAACACAAAGTGTCACTAGACAGGAAATGTGATCTTATTAAGCCATTTGGCTCACTGTAAACAATTTAAATAACTATAATGATGAAAAAATTTGTGATTTAAAAAAAAAAAACTAGAAAATGAAAAGATGGGAAGATCGGACATATGAGAGAGAAAATTCTCACCTGCAACAATAGGAAGTTAATAAATGATAATATAAATCAATGAATTTGGGACTTCCCCTGGTGATCTAGTGGGTAGGACTCTGTGCTCCCAATGCAGGGGGCCTGGGTTCTATCCTTGGTCAAGGAACTAGATCCCGCATGCATGCCGCAACTAAGAGTTCACACACTGCCACTAAAGATCCTGCATGCTGCAACTAAGAACCGGCACAGCCATACATACATACATACATACATACATGAATAAATAAATAGCAATATTTACTGGCTATTTTAAAAATATGAGATAAACAGAAATAGAGAATGTTCTCTCTAGAAAATTGAGAAAGGGAGAAAGTGGTATTGAGTTCTGTTTTAATATTATAAATTTATTATCAATTTAATATTTTAATTAGGTACATGTATCTCATTTGCAATTAGAAAAGCTTAAAATATTCTAGATTTGCCTTTCTATATTTAAACATGTTAAAAATTAACTGATAGGGGGCTTCCCTGGTGGTGCAGTGGTTGAGAGTCCGCCTGCCGATGCAGGGGACACGGGTTCGTGCCCCAGTCCGGGAAGATCCCACATGCCGCGGGGCGGCTGGGCCCGTAAGCCATGGCCGCTGAGCCTGCGCGTCCGGAGGCTGTGCTCCGCAACGGGAGAGGCCACAACAGTGAGAGGGCAGCGTACCACAAAAAAAAAAAAAAAAAAATTAACTGACAGACTGATAAAAGAAGCATGTGAAAGTCAGGTTTAACAAATGTGCTACATTCAAGGGTAGAATTCCATTTTTCCACATTCAGAAAATAATACAGTTTACCAAAGAAACAAACCAAACACCACTTTGACTTTGCTCTAGGCAGGTGCAGCCATACAGAGCAAACATGAATATTTGTCAGGGTGGAAAATGATGCAACAGAGACTTGGCCAAATTAGTTGTTTGTCATGTTACTATGGGAGAAAAAACAATTCTCAATTTTTGATGTTCCATTTCCCCCTGCAACGCTGAATTATGTGAAAACAAGTGGTCTTAATTTGTTGATGCCAGATTATCCCATTGTTTATATGTTTTTAATTTATTGGTTGTTATCATTTTCTCTCATGTTCAGGAAAAAAAAGATCACGTAAAACCATTCTTGGGGCTGCCAAATATTACTAGGCTTGAACTTGTTTCCAAAGCAACAGACTCATTATCAAGACAGCTCCTGGGCACGTGGAACAGAGCTTCAGCCCACTAAATGGAAACCTGTAGGCAGGATTTCACACAAACTTCCACTGCTGCAGAATATTTGTGTTTCTTTGGCCACATGTTATTTTTAGTCCTTAGGGTCCATGTATCCATATTCTTCTTCCATCATTTATATTCCTCACTGAGAAGAATATTTGTCTTTTTTTAGTTTGTGTAAATGCTCTGAAATTAATTTAAGCAACGATATGGTCAAAAATAAAAGTAACGTAAACCCACATCCATCCATCCTTTCACATCCATTGTTATTTAGTCTTCCGAAAGGTCTTACTAATGTTCAGTCTATCTGTTGCCCAGTTGCTCTATCTAAACAGCCTTACTTTAAATTTCTAAATCCATATTAAGGGCAAAAAGAATTTTAAATGTAGTAAATGGTTAAGCTCAAAAATCTAAGAAACTTTATCAAATTCTTAAGGGGTGGGAGAGTCCTCAATCTCAATTCCTACAACATAAAACAAGTAATAACCACAATTTATTGAGCACTATGTGCCAGAAGCTATTACATAAGTTATTTTATAATCACAATAATACAGATTATTCCATTTTAAGATACATTAAATTTAAATTTAGTGAAAAGAAACTTGCCCAAGTTCAGCTCTTAGTGATGACACTGGAATTTGAACCTCATCTCTGACTGACTACAAAGGCACAGTCTTAGTCTTAACCTTTACACTTACAGACCTATATCATATCACTCTTATTTGAACTCAAGAAACAATTATTACTGGCACAACAATTATAAGCACAATAAATGAAGATACGCACAGAGCCTTTATCTCAGCTATTGTTGGATGAGGACTGATTTTATTCTGGACCAAATGCATCATCAAGAACCAAGGCCCATCTTAGAATCATACATTGAAGATTATTATGCTAAGTTAAATCAATCATTTGAATTAATTAATTTTTCATTAATAATTTAATGTCTCTCTTGCCTGAAATGGTCCCCTTTTATTGAATAATCCAGTATTAAAGGAGGAACCACATCTAAGGCATCTATAAATTAATTAGGGGACTTTTTTTTAGTGTGGTATACTTGATTTACCACATTATATGTTTCAGGTGTACAACAGAGTGATTCGCAATTTTTAAAAATTGTAGTCCATTTAAAGTTACTATAAAATATTGGCTTTATTCCCTGTGCTGTACAGTATATCCTTGTAGCTTATTTATTTTATTTAGCATTTTTTGAGGCAATGCTACCATCTGGAGATGGTGTGGAAGAAGGAAGATATCAATATTAATATGCTGACCTAGTGATATTTTGCAATACAGAAGTAGATACCTTCAGTATGAATTTTAGAACACAACTATAACATGGAAGAGAAGATTTATACATTAACTAAACGTTGTCTAAGTGCCTGGTATGTGCCACGAACTTGTCTAGAAGTTGGATATGACGCAATGAAAAATATGACATAAAAATCCTGTCCTGTGGAAAATATATTCTGTTGGGGTTTAGACGGCCAATAAACAAGGGAGTGAAACATATATCAGATGACTACAAGTGCCAAGAAGAAAAATAAAATAGGCGAGGAGATAAAGAATGTGAGTTCATTTCAATTTCTCTTAGAATCATCAGGAAAGACCACACTGAGAATGGAATCATCTGAGTGAAGACCTCAACTAGTTAAAGGTGTGTGCCACTGGGGAAAGAGCAAACCAGGCAGAAAAACCAGTCAGTGGAAAGACCCTGAAAGGGGGCATACCTGGTGTGTTCAAGAAAAGGCAAGGAGACCATCATTTGGGGGCAAAGGGAAAAAAAATACAGAGTGATTGAAGAAGCAGTCAAAATTATAACAAGGGAGCAAAACATAAAGGAACATAAAGTCACAGAAAGCATTTTCATATCAGTATAGATGAGTCAGGAACTCATCAAAAGGTTTTGGGTCAACTAATAATGCCATCTGACTTTTTTTTCCCTAACAGGATGACTTTGGATGATGTATTGAGAACAGACTGTAGGGGAAAGAAGCAAAGCAGGAAACCAGATATGAAGGTGTTGTAATAAACAGGATAAAAGAAGACACCTGCTCCAGAGACGATGTTTGTGGAGAAGGTGGTGACAAGAGGTTGGAT
Organism: Stenella coeruleoalba; assembly: GCF_951394435.1. Classification (NCBI taxonomy): domain Eukaryota; kingdom Metazoa; phylum Chordata; class Mammalia; order Artiodactyla; family Delphinidae; genus Stenella; species Stenella coeruleoalba. Next base: position 13,074,883 of record NC_137153.1, on the reverse strand, counting down.
TCTGGATATATTTTAAAGGTTGAACTAAGAGTATGTACTATTGAATTGCATTTGTGCAATAGGAAAATAAAGAAACTATGGATGATTTCAAGGATTATTTTGTTTTGTTGCCTGTTCTTCCTTAACATCTGGAAATATGATGTTATTGAATGAGAAGGTACGGCATTGCAGAAAAAACACATTGGGAGGGAGGATTAAGGTGAAGATCAGCAGTTCAGTTTTAAACAATCTAAGTTGGAGGTCCCTCAATGGATATCCAATGAGGTGTCCAGTAGATAGTTAAATACATAATCTGAAGCCCAGGGAAAAGGTCCAGTCTGGGGAATTAAATAAGGCAGCCATCAGCATATAGATGTCATTTAAAGTCATCAGGCTAGATGACTAGATTACCAAAGTTAACTACAAAGAAAGGAAAAAAAAGAAGAGAAAAGAAAAAGAGGTCTATGGATTGCTTTACAAATTAACTTTAAGGATAAGAGATGAAGAACAAAACAGCAAAGATCCTGAGACTTAATAGGAAGTGGGAAGAAAATCTGATGTCTGCGGTGCTAGAAGCCCATTTTTTTTAAATGTCTCAGTACTTCCCTGGTGGCACAGCGGTTAAGAATCAGCCTGCCAATGCAGGGGACATGGGTTTGAGCCCTGGTCTGGGAAGATCCCACATGCCGCAGAGCAACTAGGCCGGGCACCACAACTACTGAGGCTTCGCTCAGAGCCCACGAGCCACGGTTACTGAGCCCATGTGCCACAACTACTGAACCTGTGCGCCACAACTGCTGAAGCCCACGCACCTAGAGCCCGTGCTCCGCAACAAGAGAAGCCACTGCAATGAGAAGCCCGCACATGGCAACGAAGAGTAGCCCCCATTCACCACAACTAGAGAAAGCCCGCGCACAGCAACGAAGACCCAACTCAGCCAAAAATAAATAAATAAATAAATAAATTTATGAAAAAATAAAATAACTGTGTCAAAGAGAAGCAGTCCAATTGCCTCCGTGTTGCTGATCAGTCAATATGAGTGCTAATCACTAGACTGAACAATTCGGAGGCCATTCCCAAATCTGGTAAGAGATGCTTTGATAGAGTAGTAAAGATAAGACTTCTGGTTGGTTCATGAGAGAATGCACAGATAGGAGACAGGGGCAGTGAATATAAATAACCCTTTGAAGAATTTTTCTAAAAAGGAGAATCGAAAATCAGTGTAGTAGTTTGGGAAGGTGGCATCAGGGAAAAGGTGAAACAACAGCATGCTTATAGCCTGATGGGAATGCTGAGAAGAGAAGTACAGACTGAAAACTCAGGAGAGGCGACAGGAGACTTGCTGGAGAGATGTCTTCCAGGAGATGAGAAAGTACGGGGCTAAAGGAATAATTAGAATGGCTGCCCTTCAATTAGAACATAGTTCACGGGTGGTATCAGGCAAAACCAGAACATATAGATAAGTGACAGGTATAGGTGGTGGAACATCTGTGTCTGGAAGTTCAGAGCAGATGTGTAAATGGTTGATGGCTGTGGAGATGGAAACCTGTGTATATGTTTCTGCTGATTGCTTCTATATTCTCAGTCAGGTATATAACAAGGCCATCATCATTTGAGATTTGGAAGTTTTGAGAAAACAATAAAAAACATGAAGGATCTTTTAGAGAGTGGTAAAGCACATGGAGTAGATTACAGAAGTTAATAAATTACGAATCAAAAAATCAAGAGGGAGACCATTTAGAATGATTTTAAGTTTTCCTGTACCCATGTTTAAACACACAGTAGTAGCACCATTTAGGAAGAATGATGGATATAAACGTGGCTGGTATTTTGCTAGTTAATAAAGAGAAAGGAAAAGAAAGGAATTAAAGGTGTAATCAATTTAAATTATGTTATTACAGTTAAAGAAGACACAAGTGGTTATGGGATACTGACACCACTACAGCTATAAACTGTCGGTATCAGTAGGTCAGATAATAATTGGAATATGAATAGTATAGGGATTAAATTAGAAAGATAGAAGATACTAGTCAATTAATGATATGCTTTAAATTGGAATTCTAGAGGAACTGAAGCCTTGATAATGGCCTAGTGCATGCTCTCCAGAGGAGTGCAGAGGTATGGTGGGGCTCAGGTATATTGAAGGAGAGGTAGTCAAGGAACTGAAAGCCCAGAGTATTTGGAAGAATCATCTACACAGATGCTAAAACCAGCAAGAATTATGATGTATGTGGTGATTGAGAAAGCGTTACTCTGTTCAGAGCTAAAATCTTCAAAGCAAAAAGGGGGGTGACCCAGCATTTCTTAGATAGAGAATGGATGGTGGGTTTCATTGACGGATGACATGAACTCAATGTTTTTAGTGAAAAGGGGTGGAGAATGATCTGGGTTTAGCACTGAAAAGCAAGAAAATCACTTATGCTGCTACTTTCATACCGTAAGAGGTATGGAAGGAAAGCATCTACGACTTGAGGGGGCAGCAAGGAAGCAGTGTCCTCAGAGAACTGGGTTTCGGTTAGGGCAAGAATGTAAGGATAATGTTTCTATAAGGGGTTAGAGATAGAGGAGAGTTCCTTGCTGACTGATCTTGTATTCCAAAATAAAAGGATTTGGGAAGTTGGAGATTGGTTGATGATAGGTCAGAGAGCAGAGACAGTGACAGATAGAAAAGATAGATAAGATAGATTAGATAGATACACAAATACACAGATGATAGAGAGATAGGTGACATATAAGATAAAGATAGACAGCTAGGCAGACAGATAGAAAGATACATACATACATAGATGGACAAATAGGTAGATAGATACAGATAGGAACTTGGGGGTTAAGGTTTAGGATCTGGGGAATTGATGACCTGGAAATACTGTAAAAACTGAAGTAAACAAGGGATTAATGTAGATGGAGCTCAGGGGAACCCCATGACTCTAGTTAATAAAAGTGAAAGGGGTTAAAGAAATTGAAATATTTAAAGCTATGTGAGTAGACAATATCCAACAAGTAATGAATATAAGGTTTAAAGAAAAGAGGGGTAGGTAGTGTCAACACTTAAAAAGTAGCTAAAGAGGTATCAATAGGGAAGACAGAGAAAGGGAACGGAGGTGGGAGAAAACCCAGGGCTGTCTTCTTTCAAGAAGACCTTGTGGTCAAAGGCATTAAATCCTGCTGTACTCAAGATGCAGATGAAAACTGTCCACTAAATTCATAAAATACCCTGGTTTCTTAATGTATTTAAATCTGTGTTTAAAATACATTTTACTATTTAAATTGATTAAACCCTGAGGTGACTGGTATCAGTTGAAGTATCCAATCCCTGTATAAAAGGATTAGTACAGACTCTGAAAAAACAATTTAAGATCAATATACGCTATGACACAGGCAAATACCTGGCTGTGCTATTGAAAAAGAGAGTTTAAGAAATGGTTGTCACCACACCACTGTCCTTGTTCAGTGTCTCTGCATAACTAAACAGCTGGACTGGTTAGGTATCATGTCCCTTGTGAATAAGAACAAAACTGAAGTTCCCATAAGTTGAGGGGTTAGCAACATGATAGCATATATTTTACAAATGTATGACGCTGCAAGCAACCTGGGTTTCAAAATAGTTCACTTTCCTTGGATACTGAGAAAGCCAGAGTTCAGTGATCACTGGCATTGATTCGGGTCCTTGAAATGCTATCACAAGCTCAGTCATTCTGAGGTTCCTCAGTGTCTTACTGTTCTTCTCTCCCTGGCATACTGTCTTCTTGTCCCACGCTGGCCACCTCATGGTCACAGAATGACCGCCATAACCTCAGGAAACATGTTCACATTCATATAAGTAAAATGGATAAAAATTCTGTTCTTTCTTCTGAGAGGAAAATGTTTTCCTTGAAGCCCGCATTTCTGTTCACTGACCAGATCTGGACCCCATGGCCAAGCCCAGCTACAGGGGAATCTTAGGAAACAACTATCATACTTTAGGAGGCTGCAGAGTGGGATGTGAAGAGGGATAAGAAGTTTGGGAATAACTCATGGCATTAAGCAACCGACAATACCTAACAAAGTGAAAAACAATTGGAAGCAAAACTAAAACCTGTTTCCTGATTTTCATTGACAGGATGCTACGTGTTGTGCCAGGTTTCTGAGGTAGTTATTTTTATACCCATCTGACATCTAAAACAAGTGAAAACTCAGAAAACTTAAGCAAATTGCTCACAGCAAACATAATGAGTAAGTCAGTCCTTAGTGTATTTGTTCAACCCCAAACCTGTTTTCTTCATCTCAGTGTCTGTTAGACAAAAATAATTTGTGGCTGTTTGTTCGTATCTTTCTCCCTGTTTCATCTGTCTTGGCATAAAGTAAAATCTCAAGACAGAAGCTATTCTAGGTGGACAAAGCCTTACCCAATATCCCAACTGCTTGGAGTTTCACAGTTCAGTTTTGACTTTCTATTTCTTCAGATTTTAGAAATAAAACTCAGTGCACGGTACACTAGGAATTAAGTCAAATTCTCAGGGGGATCAGAGGCAATAATCAAACCCATCATGGGACATTTTATTATGTTTATAATGAAACATAAAGAGATACATAAAAATATAAATAGATTCATGGAAGATTAGGTCAGTTACCAAAAAAATAAAATAAAATAAAATAAAAATGTATGGTGTTCAGGCCATTTTGGATTTTGAAACGGCGGATGAGAGAAAGTAGGCCTGGGTGTTAGAATCATCGACAGTCTCTTTGCTGCTCTCATTGATCCATAACACGACTGTTCAAAATGCAAATCAGGGGCTTCCCTGGTGGCGCAGTGGTTGAGAGTCTGCCTGCCGATGCAGGGGACACGGGTTCGTGCCCCGGTCTGGGAGGATCCCACATGCCGTGGGGCGGCTGGGCCCATGAGCCATGACCGCTGAGCCTGCGCGTCCGGAGCCGCAACGGGAGAGGCCACAACAGTGAGAGGTCCGAGTACCACAAAACAAAACAAAACAAAAACCAACAAACAAAATGCAAATCACCCACATCAGTTGGTGGAGAAAGGCCATCAATGTCCCCTCTTTGCCTGCGAGCGCTCCAGCTGTTCCCCCATTCGTCCCTCCAACACGGCTTCCCTCTAGGCTAAATTCACTCTCGGACCCAGGGGTCTGCAGCCTGCCAGGGCCACATTGCTTCACACCTCCAGTGACTGCTTTGCTACCCTTTCTCTTTCATTTGTTCAATTGCTCCTCCTTGCCTCACCACCAGCCCCTCTCCCCACCCAGGTCACCTCTACTTCTCTTTGAACATGGCTCTCATTCGGGTCCTGCAAGAAGCTGGCCTGAACTTCCTTCCCTCTTTCTCTTCTGTGTTTCTATTGCATCAACTGCACCAATGTTCTCAGGATTGTTTATTATTACAGGATCCTGCTCCCCAGGAAACTTACATTTTCCTCCCCAATCACCACCTCCCACTATAAATTGTTAATAGCACGGAGATACTGCATATCTGTTCATGTACCGCACGCATGTGTATGTGTAAAATGAGCAGGATCTTCTGTCCACTCTACCAAGAACCAGTGGTGTGTACTTAGAGGTGGCAGTGCTCCCACTGAGAATGCACGATGCTCGTACACGATTATGTGCCCTCTTCACACGCTTTTACAGCTGTGATTTACGCAGCAACTTCGTACATGTGTTAGAACCTATCAAGCATATATTAGATTTTTAACAAACACTTGTTGAGATGAATGGATACTTCATTTTTGTTATACTATGATGAAAAATGTGTTTAAATGTGCAATTTCCTTTTCTGTATGTAGGCCATTAGTTAATCATATAATATACCTTTGGGGGCGAAAAATATGTTTTAATAATTATAAATAATAATTTATTTAATTATATTAATTATTTAATAATAATAGGATCTATGTTATTTTAAATAAAGAAATAAAAAAGAAAACAAAGTCCTTAGATACTCTATGCTCCTGAAAAGCGCATTAATCCTTGATAAGCATGTGCAACAAATATGTCTCCTCCATCTTATTTTTATCGACAGATTCCTCTCTCTTTTTCTCTTTTTTCTTCTCTCTTTTCCCCCCACTCTCTTCCCTTCCCCCTTTTCCCCCCTCATATGGTAGAAGTGTAAATCCTAATTCACCCAGGGAAAAAAGATAAACAATACTCCCTTAAAATGTACTTTTGATATTTCTCATATATGTTGACTTTCTCTTTCCTTTTCTTAAGACATCTTTTTTCTTTGGGGGTATTTCCTATTGGGGAAAGCATTTTCCTTTAGAACATAAGGCAGATGCACGCATATATAGGACGTACATTTCTTAGACTTACATATATTTCTCTAACTATAGAAATTAATCAATTTAACCACAATTAATGTTCTACATTCGTAATCCCCTGTGCATCACACTTTCTAACAAGGCAATGTCTATATTACATAATTGTGTATTTATGAAATATTAACACATCTGAACAAGTAAAAATCTATTATGACACTTCCTTATGTGTGGTATCTGCAGTTCATGAAGTCATAGAGTCAGAATTGGAGATGACTTCATGTGTATCCTGACCAAGCCTCCTTCAAGAGATGGAATCCTTTTCATAAAATGCTTAAGACAGTCTGTGTCTCTATCTATGTGACACCTGTATTAGTAGTCTAAAAGCAAAAGATTAAAACGAGTACATTTTATCTCAATAAAATCTCAATACCAGGAAAACAATTCTTTGAACACAATGATCCTTTAAATTTTCTGTGATGTTAGTTTACTTTGGAGGGAATAGAGCAAATGATCTGAATATCCTGCTTTAATCACCATGCTATAGATTTTTACTTCCTTAAATATCAAGAAGAATACATTCACACTGCTATGGTCTGAATGTCGTGTCCCCCAAAATTCATATATTGAAATCCTGATGCCCAAGATGATGGCATTAGGAAGTGAGGCCTTTGGGAGGTGATGAGGTCACGAAAGCAGATCCCTCATGAATGGGATTAATACCCTTATAAAGGAGACCCCAGAGAGCTCCCTTGCCCCTTCTACCATGTGATATTACAGCAAAAAGACAGCTGTCTATGAATCAGGAAGTGGGTCCTCACCAGACACAGAATTGCCATCATCTTAATCTTGGACTTCCCAGCCTCCAGAACTGTGAGAAATAAATTACTATTGTTTATAAGTCATCCATGGTTTCTTGTTATAGCAGCCCAAATGGACTATAGGACACCCTGACATACAGATATAGACAAAGACATAGATACATGCCCATATATCTGTATCTTTGTCTATGTCTGTATGTGAATTACTCAGCCATTAAAAACCATAAAATAATGCCATTTGCAGCAACACGGATGGACCTAGAGGTTGTCATACTGAGTGAAGTAAGTCAGGCAGAGAAAGACAAATATCATATAATATCGCTTACAGGCAGAATGTAAAAAAGAATGATACAAATGGACTTAATTACAAAACAAACAGACTTATAGACTGAGAGAACAAACTTATGGTTATGGGGGGAAGTGGGGGGGGCAGGGATAGTTAGGGAGTTTGGGATTGACATGTACACACTGCTACATTTAAAATGTACAACCAGCAAGGATGTACTGTGTAGCACAGGGAACTCTGCTCAGTATCTGTAACAACCTAAATGGGAAAAGAATTTGAAAAAGAATAGACACACGTATATATATAACTGAATCACTCTGCTGTACACCTGAAACTAACACAACATTGTGAATCAAGTATATTCCAATATAAAATAAGAAGTTAAAAAAAAGACATAGATATACAGATACAGGATAGGCTTCACAGCTTCTTTAAACATCTTCAGCATGGCTCTATGAGACACAGGGCTAATTGATCCCTGTCCTATCCCCATAGCTCTGCATCAAGGAAGTGCTTGACCCAGGCCATGTCAGTGTAGAGCATCTGTGGGTGATCAATGAGGATGGTACACGGGCCGGCACGCACTGTACAGTACAATCTGTGGCCGTCGTGTATGTTAAATAACCCCAAGATTGCCGACGTGCACCTGGCTCAGATGTGGAGCTGCCCCACACACATGCACACTGGCCTATGGGTATGACTATACGATTGCGCTAGAAGAGAACTCGGCCTTCCAGAATCTCCACTGTGACCCTCTCTAATTCAGATTTTCCTGCCACAAAATTGTGCTCACCGATGAGATATTCAAGTGGGAGCACCTACCCAGATCTGTGTCTGCTTATGGATCTTGATGGTTGGTGGTCTGACTGTAATGACTTTTCTCCATCAAATGAGATAAGCAAGTTGTGTTGAACTTTTTAAAGCAGTGTCTGGATTTGGCCTTTCAGTCTACACGTTTTAATAATGTTTGCAAAAAGATATTACGTAAAAGGGATTCTTAGAAATAAGGAACTGAAATATTTGGAAATTGCAAAATATTATGATTTAGGTAGAAAAATGAACATCCTTAACTAAAAATCATACAAAATGAAATGCTATGCATAAACAGCATAATATATAATATATATAATATATATAATATATAATATAGCTACAAGAATTCTCTATGCAATATATAGCCTAGGGTTGTCAATGAGATTCTCTCGAAAAGGATGGGACTTAAAAATAGTTTTAATATATTGTTAAATGAAGAAAAACATAAAATTGGTAGAAGTTAACGGGGGGGGGGCATGTTTCAAGAGCAGGGATGTATGAGAACCAACGGGCATGAACATATACACAATGGTTATCAGGTGGATTAAAATCAGTGGAAGCTGATGTTGATACAGGGAAATAACAGGCAACTTATTCTTGACGGTCAGACTTCACATTTAGTTCTGAATCGGTAGGCAATGGCGAGCAACCACCAGCTGTTTGTTGAATGAGGGAATATGTGACTAGAGCAGGTGCTTTGACATGCCACGCAGATCCTCCGTCTGCAATGAAGGACTTATTTCCTCATACTGCTGGAACTATTAGCTATAGACAGAAGTCAGCTCACTGCCATAACTGGAATTACCTCTGCTGAAGGGGAATGCTTTGCCCAGGCCAAATGCCCTTCCTGAAGCAACTTGCATCCAACTTCTGGTCCATATGAGGTGCAATGGCCCTGTTCCCTTGCCCCAAAGTGCGACACCACCAAAGGACTGTCCCAGCTTCATTGGGTTTGGCCAAGGCCACTTCATAGCCTAAATTTCTGCTTTTCCCAATCTTGCTTCTTTTCCTTCTTATTTTTGCCCCAAGAACATTCTGTAACGAATCTCCCACATGCCGATCTTTGTTTCAGAGTCTGCTTCCCAGATAACCTAACCCATGATAGCTTCCAAAGGGTTACACAGGACAGAACCTGGAATCAGAAGTATTTAGCGTTAACACAGCAAGGTTTATTGTGTGGAATCATTTGAAGATTTAAGAGTAAATCCTCATAACCCCAAATATTTTCTCACATGGAATTCACTGAGGCATAAAACTTTAGAATTGTGTATCTAGATACTTGAGCTGTGATATTTTCCTAATTTCCTAAGGAAAGGTCATGAGTAAATTAACAGAAGTTTACATGATCCATGGAGACAGAGAAACGGCATGCACTGGTGGCAGAGTAATTAACTGGGTGCCAGAAAAGAAAAGGAAAGAAGTGAAAAGTGTAACATTTTGCTCTTTTGAACCCCTCATTATTCTCAGTTGAATGGCTTTGTTTGCCAAATGGCTCTTTAACAGTTAATTTTATTCATCTAGTAATCTCCAGAGGTAATTTTTTTTGCGGGGGGACTCTTCTGGGAATCAGACTATCAGTAGGAGAAAGAAAATAAATGTTCCTTTGGCTTAATTCCTTGTTGGGCAAAAGGGAGAAATACAGGTGCCAAGTAGCTGTTCTGAATGTCTCAAGATATAAGAAAAACATGAAAGGAACCAGCGTGGGGTGGGCCTTTTTTTTTTCCTTTTGTTTGTTAACCTTGCTGACAAAATCTCTTTTGGAGATGGCTGCTTTCTAGCTCCCTTGGTGCTATGGAAACCATCACATCGATAGATGCTTCCATGATTCTGAGAAACATTAGATTTCATCTTCCTTTAAGTTCCTCCACAGTCTTGAAATGACCATTAAAAAATTACTGACAACTGGGCCCCTACACTAGTAACACATGCTTTTGGATCAGACCTATCCACCATTCCCTATCCTAACTAACCCTTAGTCTTTTCTTATACTGTTCTGTTTACCTAGAATATTCTCCTTAATTCCATTTCACTTTTCATAGCTGTATACAAATGTACAAATGCTACTTCCTAGAAGAACCATTTGCTGATGTCATTAAATTCCCTTAGAAATGCATGTGTAGCTTTCCAATGGCGTTTGTAAACATCATTAATAGTAAACGAACATGGCTTTTGGAAGGCAGGATTCATTTTTCATCTATATTTGCATTTTAACCACATTGTACAACCCAGGATATCCAAAAAGTGCTTATTAAATAAAGATGAATGAATACCACATTGTATTTATATAAGGACCTGCTGAATTGGAGTTAACTGGAATACTGTCAAAGTAAAAATCTGTGTCTGCTTTGTGTCCACTCAGTCAAAATATCTGGAACTGAACTTTAGGAACGTACATTTTAACAAGTACCTCAGGCAATACTGTATATAGTTTGGAAACTTCTGACTCAACTGGAGAGAGAGAGAGAGAGAGATACAGAGAGGTGGGTAGGGGGAGAGATTGGGACCTTAGACTGTCTTCACTCTATTTGGATACAGATTACTAAATTAACTATGGAAGTTGAAAGTAAGAAAGAACTTAAACACTGCCATCAAGATTGAAATAACTAAGTAATCTTAAAAAAATAACCCTGGGGAAAGAGATTAAAAATAAATTGTGTTTATATTTATTGTGATAATATTTTTACTCTTTTCAGAGAACAGGCATTAATTTATAACGGGCACACTATGACCTAATGTATATTAGTGTATATTAATGAATGTTTTACAGCTACAATGGTTTATAGCTATTTTGCTTATGCATAATCTAATAAAAATTAATTAATCTACTTATAAATATTCTCTACTCTGTAGCCAATTGTTTAGGGGCCGAAATAGGAGGAGAATCAACTGACTGTGTAAAGGGCATCTTCAGCTGCTTCTAAGAAGTAAACTTGAGGGAATTTAGAACCACTGTGAGTGGGACTTGAAAGCACTGATTTCCTCAGGCATTGCCCACATGCTTTGTAAACAGCAAGATGCATGTGTACCTGCAGGGTCTTCCGCCAGCTGCCTGGAGCCCCCAGCCCTTCCGGTCAGGGGTCAGGTTGAGGTTCTACGGGGGCCCCATCGCGTCACTGCTTCCCTCCGGCTTCCCGGTGCTCTGCTCACCACCCCAACAGGGCTCTGCCATCGTTAATCCAACCACACCGTAAAACTATCTGGGGAACATTTAAAATCCTCTCACTGCTTGGGTTCCCCTCTCAGAAATTCTGCTTGAACTGTCCTGGAGCAGAAGTGAAACACCATTGGTCGTTGTTATTTTTTAACTTCTCCCAAGTGATCCTGAGGGTAGCCATGGTTGAGAAACATGAGAAGAGGAATTTTAAGGTGAGTAGCAATATGCAAGACTGTACAAGCTTTGCTTTAGAAGCTAAACTTTTTCCCCTCCATTTCAAGCTAGAAGTCACAACAGTCTCTAATGTACCTTATTATTATTCTCTTGTCTGGAGAAGAAGAGATAAATATGCCAGGTTTTGGTTGCCCTGTATAACGTTTATTATTTATAAACCCTAAAAAAAGGCAAACGTTCCTACTTTATTCCAAAAATTGTATCTGCTTTTCTACATTATTACAGTGATTATGCAAACTATGTATTTGTATCTATTGCTCAAGGTTTTGGGGGAAATATGGAGTATCTCCCTTTAGAAGAATTTCCACAAATTCTGAATTCATAAAATTTCTGATTTGTGACAACAGGAACTTTCTGTTTTAGTCTTACATCAGTTGAGCGTGACAAGATAATCTGAAGATGAGATCTTGAAACTTTCTGGAAGCAGTACTATCTTGCACATGGTTAGTCTTTAATAACTATTTTTACTGACGTACTAGTCTGACAAACCCATTTTATTAACACTTCCATCTGCTCCCGGGTAAACTTGAAAACCAGCCTCTCACTTTGGAATGCCTGTCACAAGCCTCCCTCCTCCTCTGGACTGGTTATTAGGTCAAAAAGAAACAAAAAAGGAGCATTGCTTGTCAGATTCCTCGTCTGCTCTTATTTTTGTAACAGTTCCCTCATTTGCTCCCATGTTTACCTGATGATAATCAATTCCAGACTTGTTGTTCCTTGAAATCCAGCTTATCTGACCATCCCCTTTCTCACTTATTAATATTATAGAAACAGCTAAGCACCTTGAGACCAGCAATGTACTAAGGGAACTGTAAGCTAGTTTGTTTATTGGGCCACTAAAAGTGACAACTCCCTGTTTTCAAGAAACAATAAACAAGAATTGCCACTAATAACAATATCACATTTTGGTGTAACAGTTTCCACACTGTAACTGCATGGGATCTGATCATGAGTTGTAGCCTCCTTTTCTGCTTTCTGATTGCATGCTATAAGTCTGATGACAGAACCAAGAAAACTATGCAGAATCTTCAGGAAAAAAAAAAAAAAAAGTGTTTGAGATGGCCAGTACATCCAGTGGGTACCTGGGAGGAACCTCACATATAGGTGCATTATTTCTATTATGATCATTATTTGAGATCGATACAGGAATTTTATCCTGTGTAAGTGATGAGGAACCATATGGTAGGCTCGATAACATGAAACCATTCTATTAATATATATCTATACATTGGGGGTATATTATATAAACATTTTTTAAATGTGCAGCTGAGATTTATTGTTATAAAAATCCTAAGGGACAAAAAGAGGGACCTGTGCAGCAGACTGTAAGCTTCTGCCATCATCAGTCTGGAGGTGGCAAGGTAAGATGTGGATGTTTTGAACAGCGGATGAGACCTTGGGCTCAAGAAAGTACTAGGAATGGAAATAGGTCTCCTGCATGATGCTGAGACCCAAGTAGAGCCAAAACCTCTGAGACAGAGTGAAGAGGAGGAAAGAGGCTTCCCAGATCACAAGAGAATGGCAAGGATGTTATTTGGTCTTAGTCTTGCTATGGCTGCAAAATAAAAAACTGTCTTCCCTGAGATTTCAAATTCCCGGGCTTTCTCTCTGTCTTTCTCCACTGGACGCACATTTCTATTTCCTACATGGACTGAGAAATACAAGCTAAGAAATTAACACATAATGTCCGGGGCTGTTGTTTTTCCTTGGCTACCCAGCAGAAGCGAATGTAAAATTGTTCTGGAGGGACATATCCTCAGCCTAAGTTTCATAGGATTCCCACAGAGTAAGCTCCACGAAACAAGAGGTCACAACCCAAAATTACAAACCACATGAAGAAACATTTCACCACGAGTAGAGGCTGTGAGTGCGTACACACACGTACATACACAAAGGGATCAGACTCCAAAAAATTCAGTTAATAGAATAATTCAATGGAAACTGAAAAAATTTTTAATTAAAATTATTAAAGCCATTTAACCTAGGCATTTAAACGTGAGAAAGAAGAAACACTATATATAAACATGAATAATGAATATCTGGGAAAAAAATAGAACTTCTAGAAATAGAAATTCTCATTGAAATTTGAATTTAAGCAGATGAATTAAAAAGCAGATTTCAAACAGCTTATAATTCTACTTATAAAACCAAATACATATAAACTGGAATTCCAGAAGAAGGTAGAGGATGGAAAATATTTGAAGTGATGATAAATGAGGGTGTTCAAAAATTGATAAAAAAATTATAACCCTCAGATTCAGGAACACAAGCTAGTCTCAAGAAAAATAAAGAGGGCTTCCCTGGTGGCACAGTGGTTGAGAGTCCACCTGCCGAAGCAGGGGACACGGGTTCGTGCCCTGGTCCGGGAGGATCCCGCGTGCTGCGGAGCGGCTGGGCCTGTGAGCCATGGCCGCTGAGCCTGCGCGTCCAGAGCCTCTGCTCCGCAACGGGAGAGGCCACAACAGTGAGAGGCCCGCGTACCGCAAAAAAAAAAAAAAAAAAAAAAAAAAAAAAGAAAAGAAACCTGTATCTATACCTAGATATATTTGTGTGGACCTCTGGAATTCAAAGAGAGAGTCTAACAAATAACCCACCAAAGAACAATCCCTGGATTGAAGGCAGAATTTCTAACAGCAACAATATATAAAGAAGGCAAATTTTGCTTTTGGCATCACAAATAATTCTAGGCGTTAGCGTCAAATGAGTCCTTTGAATAAAAACGTCCCAAGTGGCTACAAGTCAATAAGAAATTTAAAAAATACATTTCGTCCAGTATATTCCTGAAGCAAAGAGTGTGCATTAATTCGGAGCTAAAATGATTTCAGGATTTTAACTCTAAAACTTCTTAAAGGTAGAAAATGCCTTATTCACAAACAAATGCTGAGAATGTTGCACAAGGCCTGGATCTGGGCAGGTGATCAGCGAATATTCGTTGAATAAATGAATATAGGAATGGATGATTTATAAACTAGGTCAATATATTTCATATTAGGAAAACAATAGTACATATATAACTAATAGGTAAGAGGTTCCAGTTCACACTGCATTATGTATAAATTGGTACATAGTAATGTCTAGAAGAGAAGGCTTTCTGCTCAACTATACATTTCAGGCTGAATGGAAGATAGGATGGAGGTAATTTCCTGTTTTATTATTTTTCTTTTTCATATTCCTCCACTGAACCTCAAACACCTTACAAATGAACGCTATTTAGTCTCAAGTATTTCTGCTATAAAGCCAAACATACATCACCAAAAACTTTTGTTTTCTACAAACTACTCAATGAAATAATAGGGAAAAATAGGGCTGTACGGACCACTCAAAACCTGTGGAATTTTGTAACCAGGGCACTAATAAAAGAATAACATTCCTAACAGAAATACTGCCACAGTTAAATCACCCCTAACTTTACACCCAGTAAAAGTCAGTTCTTGGTCAATTTAAATCTTGGGATTCACACTTTCTTCTTCAAGATGTATATTCTTAGAGGCAGCTACAATAATAAAGACTAATTTCATGAAAACGAAATATCTGAATAAGAGCATGGACTTTTTTGTTTGTTTGTTTGCGGTACGTGGGCCTCTCACTGTTGCAGCCTCTCCCGTTGCGGAGCACAGGCTCCGGACGCGCAGGCTCAGCGGCCATGGCTCACGGGCCCAGCCGCTCCGCGGCATGTGGGATCTTCCCAGACCGGGGCACAAACCCGTGTCCCCTGCATCGACAGCCGGACTCTCAACCACTGCGCCACCAGGGAAGCCCGAGCATGGACTTTTTTTATCAATCATTTATTAAGGTCAGAGGAGGGCACTAGAATACATATGCAGCTAAATACTTCATCTGCATTGTCTCAAAGAGTAAACTGAGGGCCAATTCTAGCGAACCTCTAAACAAGCTACTTCTTGAAATAGAGGATGATTCTCTAGGATATTATTTTCTCAATTAAGCATTTCATATATTGGCTAGGCTTTCTCTTTAATTTTGAGAAAACTTGCCCAGATCAATTAAAATATTAATCTTCTGGTGGGGGAAAGTGACTGAACTGACACTTCTATATTATGTTGACATCATTTTCCCATTTACCAACTGCAGGCGAGCTGATTTGTTTTATAAACAAACAAACAAAAACAAAACTTAAAAGAAACCTTTAACATTTTGCAACACAGCGGAACAGAGAGAGCTTGAGAATGTTTTCTCAACTTCAGCATGAAAACAGCTATTTTTTCCCTGGCCAATATAGAGGTGAATGAAGCCCACAAGGCACTGTTTTCAGACAGCTTAGTTCTAGTATGAGGGGAGAAACAATCAATCCATCCATCTAATCAATGTCTTCATTAATACCTACTAGAAAGGTATCAGGCGGCAACAAGTGTTCTGCAGAGAATTAATGTGACAACAACATTTTGGCTATGAGCTGAATGACAAGATGGAACCAGATGGGAAGATTGAGGGGAAATAGTCTAGATAGAGAAAACAACTCGTGAAAAAAACCAAAATTGGGAAAGAACATGGAGAGGCTGAGAAAAATCAGACAGGTCTGTGTGGCTAGAATTTAGTGGCATGGGGTGGGGAGAGGAAACAGTAACACAGGAGATCAGAGAGGTGGCAGGGACAGATTTCGTAGGGCATTTTAAGCAGGTTAAGAAGTTTGGGCTTTATACACATTTATACCATTTACATGCTAATTGGAAGAATTTACATGTGGAAATGACATCATCTGATTTATGATTTTAAAATATTTCTCTGGTTACTGTGGGGATAATGGATTGTAGAGGCAAAGTGAACCATATGAGGCCCATTAGGAAGCTATCCTAGAATTTCAGATGAACAATGCGGCACGTTTAGATTTGGGAGGAGGTTTGGACTGGTGGAGATGCAGAGAAATGGAGAGATTCATAAGTAGTCAGAGGTAGAGATGAGAGTCGTTACTGATGAATTTGCAGGAGAAACAGTAGAAGAAAGAATGAAATCAAGAGTAACTCAATCATGTGGTAGTTCTATTTTTAGTTTTTGAAGGAACTCCTCACTGTTTTCCACAGTGGCTGCACCGACGTACACTCCCACGGACAGTGTACGAGGGCTCCCTTTTCTCCACATCCTCTCCAACGTTGGATATTTGGGGTCTTTTTGATGACAGACATTCTGACAGGTGTGAGGTGACATCTCCTTGTGGTTTTGATCTGTATTTCCCCGATGATTAGTTATGTTGAGCATCTTTTAAGGTGCCTGTTGGCCATCTGTGTATCTTCTTTGGAAAACTGTCTGTTCAGTGCTCATATTTTTTAATCATGTTGTTTGAATTTTTTCATTTGAGTTGTATGAGCTGTTCATGTATTTTGGATATTAACCCCTTATTAGTCATCATTTACAAATATTTTCTCCCATTCAGTAGGTTGTCTTTTTGTTTTGTGGATGGTTCCCTTTGCTGTGCAAGAGATTTTAAGTTTAGTTAAGTCCAATTTGTTTTTGCTTTTCTTTCCTTTGCTGCAGGGGACCACCCCCCAAAAAAACTGCTACAATTTATGTCAAAGAGTGTTCTGCCTATGCTTTCTTTTAGGAGTTTTATGGTTTCCAGTCTTATATTTAGGTGTTTAATAAAATTTTGTATATGGTGTGAGAAAATGGTCTAATTTCATTCTTTTACATGTAGCTGTCCAGTTTTCCCAGCACCACTTAATGAAGAACTGTCTTTTCTCCATTGTATATTCTTGCCTCCTTTGTCATAGATTAATTGAACATAAGTGTGTGGGTTTATTTCTGGGCTTTCTATCCTGTTTCATTGATCTGTTTTTCTGCCAGTACCATGCTATTTTGATTACTGTAGCTTTGTAGTATAGTCTGAAGTCAGGGAGTATGATTCCTCCAGCTCTGTTCTTCTTTTTCAAGATTGTTTTGGCTACTCGAGGTCTTTTGTGTTTCCACACAAATTTTAAAAATATTTGTTCTAGTTTTGTTAAAAAATGCTTGGGTTTATATCAGAGAAAACAGAAACACTAATTCTCAAAGGTATATGCACCTGAATGTTCATAGCAGCATTATTTACAATAGCCAACTTATGGAAGCAACCTTAGTGTCCATCAACAGAGGAATGGATAAAGAAGATGTGGCACATATATACAGTGGAATATTACTCAGCCATAAAAAGAATGAAATTTTGCCCTTTGCAACAACATGGATGGGCCCAGGGTGTATTATGCTTAGTGAAATAAGTCAGACAGACAAAGGCAAATACTGTATATTATCACTTATATGTGGAACCTAAAAAGTAAAACAGACTAGTGAATATAACAACAACAGCAGCAGAAAAACAGACTCATAGATGTAGAGAACAAACTAGTGGTTACCAGCAGGGAGAGGGAAAGGAGGAGGGGTAAAATAGGGGTAGGGAATTAAGAGGTACAGGCTATTTTGTATAAAATAAGCTACAAGGATATAGTGTACCACACAGGGAAATGAAGTATAATCTATAAAAATTTTAAATCACTATGCTGTACACCTGCAACTAATGTAATATTGTAAATCAACTATACATCAATAAAAAAATTTAAAAGAAGTTATTGACAAACAGAATTGATTCAAAATATGAATATAGGAGTTTAGTATGGTGATTGTTACTTCACTCATAAAACTTCTTAAATTTGGAGAACAAAAGTTATAACTGTAATACTTCCTATATTAGTTACCTACAGCTACAATTTCAATGAATAATGCTGTATAGTTTTTGCAATTCTTTTTTCTCATTGTGTATTTGATCTGATTATTGAAATATGATTTTATGTCTGCTGAGCCTAAGGCTAAATTGGTCCTCTTTCAAAAACAAAAACTTATACAATGTTGTATGTCAATCATGTCATACTAAAGCTGGGGAAAAAAGAAAAAAAAGAGTAACTCTTGGATTTAGGTTTACAAAGTCAGGGAGTTGATGGTGCTTTTTGTAAATGAAGTATAGTTGATTTACAATATTATATTAGTTCCAGGTGTACAGAATAGTGATTCAGTATTTTTATAGATTATACTCCATCGTAAGTTATTATAAGATAATGGCTATAATTCCCCATGCTGTACAATATGTCCTTGTTGTTTATCTATGAGATGATAGTGCTTTTTACTGAAATGGGAGACTCTGGTATTTGTGAAATAATATTTAGTAAAAGGTGCAAATTTTTCATAATATATTAAGTAAAAGCACTTTGTAAATCAATACATACCTTATCATCTCAAGGCTGTTGTAAAAATATTCCACACATATACATATGCATGGCACTGGAAGAATCTGCACTAAAAATATCTGCATTAACATAATGGCTATGAATAGCAGATGCTGAAATATTAGTTAAATAAATGGATATTGTTTATTCTCTCTTCACTGTTTCTTAATTGCCTACCTGATTTCCCATTTGCTTCGCTTTCTTTTTATTAAGATACATATTCAGTATATTTGTAATTTCAACTACAAAAGCCAACCATAGCCATTGCACAATACTCGGAAAAATATCAAAGCACAAAATATAAAATAAAAGTCACCCATCATCTCACAATCACCCAGATGTACCCATGTATACATGTACATGCATATGCATGCATTTATTTAGAGTATAAATGAGATCATAATATGCACTAAGTTTGTAGGTAGAAAGAGCAGGATGAAAGAAAAGAGGCATTTGTTATTAGAGATGTTTAGAAGTAACTAGTTTTTTTGGATGGAATAAAGGTTCAAATTATAGTCTATTTAGAGGTCGACAGCATCAATTCCCACTGTTAAAAATAGCATATATTTAAAAATATTTACTTTCCATTTTTAACATATTAGCAAACCACTATTATCTTCCGCTCTTTCAACTAACTCTTTCAACAGGCTCCACTGATAGTTTTCCATTTACTGCAGTACAGGGATTTAAAAAGTAAGTGGCAGTGAAACCATCTTCATGCACCCACAAATCAAACTGTGATAACACTAATGATTTAAGGTACCGGAGGGCTATCAGGTCAGTGAGGAAGAAATTAAGCAGTATTCTGAGCACTTCTGTCAGAGATAGCATAATTGCATATTTGTAGAGATCTTATGATTCAAATACGAACTCTCTAGGGAAAATAAATCTTACCATCTCTTGTGACATTAAACAATCATTTAAAATATAAAATTAAGTCTTAAGGACATAAAAGACCCTAGAGCACAGCTCTTTGGAGATGTCTTATGTAAACAAATTAAGAAACTTTCTATTTTGTTTGAATTTCTCCCAACCATTTTAGTCATAATTTATTTTAATAACCTATTAAATGACTGAATAACTCCCCAAACCGATCAAGGATATGAACACATAAATACTACGTCCAAATAAAAGCACAGTTAATATAAAATCCCATAAAAACAGGGAAAAAGTCCAAAATGGAAGTTGATATAAGAAAATGATGATAATTAAGCCACTTGAATCATTTAAGACAAGTCAGACTTACGTTAAGTTGGTTATATTTATCTCTTCTCTTGTTGAAATTGAAAACCAGTGTACACAGAAATATATGATGCTCTCTTCATACATGAACTAATAGAATAAATGGGTTTTAAACTCTTTCTACCATGGTCACTCCTATTCTGACTTCTTTATTATTCTTCCATTCTCTAAGAGGGAACAAAATATTGTTCATGCGAAACATTATTTTATACTTCATGGGAGAGGTGAAAATGTTTAGTGTGTGATTAGCATTTGTAGGTCTTGTGTGTGTGTAAACATCTAAAGGCTGAAAGGAAAAAAGTTATCTGTAGCAGGTCAGAGCTAGAACCAGACAAAGCAAAATTATTACTTTTGTATAATCAGAATCTCAAATGCAGAGGTGAGTTAAAAGACAGCCTCATTCTTTACTAATATTTAATGTATCCAGACACAATACTTCCTTTTTTCTATTATATTGAGAAATTCATATTCTTCTTCCTCTAGTGTAAAATGTTCTAAGTTTGGCACTTCTCTTTCTTGACTTTTTTCAAGTGAAAATGAAACAGGTGCCTTCGCAACAGTTGGCATTCCTTTCTGTGGGAATACAGCTAAGATCCTGTATAAATTAACAGAAGCTATTTTTAGCAGAATGTTGATTTCTTACCATAAAAAAAGTCTCACAGCATCAGTAGTAGTAAATAGGGTTCTTTGATTAACATTTGTTTTGCAATTGTCATCACTGACTTTTTTTGACTGATAGACTGTTTAAAAGCTTCAGAAAGGTGATGCACAGATTCAGCTCTATTTGAAAGTGTCCATCAGTGTTTTGCTTTTGGGTTCAACAAAATAGCCTCATTTGAATACTTAAAGTTTTCTTCACCAGTGATAGTATCTTCATTTTAATGCCTTATAGAAATCCTCTCTACCAGCTCCCCGAATAAACACATTCAAAGGAAACCAGAAAATACTATCAATATATGTTCAGTGCCATGTATTTCATTGGTGACTATGCTTTCTGAAAATGACATATTTGAAACAGATGTGCTGATTGTACTACATGCTTGGATTCTTTCTCAGAGAGACTGAACTGACGTGAACAACTGTGATGATCACTATGACCTCCCAGTCACACGCAAGTTTGCAGAATGACACGTGGCATCTCACTTCGGAAATGCCACCCACTGCAGGATTTGATATTCTGTATTAGCTAAGCTGCGTTTGAAACAATGGTGTGCTTTGAGCATTACTGTCATTTCCCCTTTTCTTAGTGGTCTATGACATTCATCTGTCCCCCACTGGTCATGACATCATGATGACAATCTATTCCAACATTTAAAACAGGCTTCTCCTTTTTTGCTTAGATCTCTTTCCCTACCCCCAACCTAGGAATGTCTTTTTTCTTCCAGCCATCTTTCAAGACCTAATTTAATTTCCATCTCTCTCCCGGATGCTTTGACCACCCTATTCCACTATGACCTCTTCCTTTTTCCAACTTCCATGACCTACCCTGTAGGGTCCACATTGTTTAGTGTGATTTTTAATTTAAAATATAAAATACAGTACCTTTATTCTGATCATGTAAATAAAATAATCCTTGTCATTTCATTAGCAATCTGTCTTTATCATCCCAAACTTTTTGTAAACTTTTATGTTCATACAAAAACATAAACATGAAGTTGAACTTGAGGAAATTGCTGCTTCTGTAGATAAAAAATGTTTGGATATCGTCAACTTAAAATGGTTTCAAAATAATAAGTGTGATTTTGTCCTTCATGGGTACATCAGCTTAGTCATAGGGCATCAGGTTCCTATCATTATCATGATCATATGCCTGCATCTCTGTTACTATGTGAAAACAAGATACCCAATAATCCCCCTCTCCCCGCATGGCACCGCTTCTAATAAGTTATAGCCTTTAGACATCTTGTACTCGCCCACAGGTCATATTTTCCTCAACAGACCTTTAGAGCATACTACTCTCTAAAAACCTCTCCATCCTTGGTAAGGTGGCATGCTACTTTAAACTCTTCATATTAATTTTTTTCTTGAATAAATCACTTTTAAAACTGCATATTAGAAAAATAAAGCTTTTCTAGTCCCTTTTTCTTCAACTAGATTTTTTTTTTTTTTTTTTTTTTTTTACTATACCTGCCCCACAAAAATTTTATTTATTTTTTCCTATTCGGAAGATTTTATTCTCATTTATTTGTTCCTTGGTTAGAATTCTTTATCAGTTTATTCAGAATGGGTATGTGGGTAATATACTCTCCCAATCTTGTATATATTGAATGGTGAAATATATATCTATTTATATCTATATCTAAGTATCTAATTACATATAATTATGTAGATATTAGATTATATATAGATATTATATTACGGATTCTAATTTCTAGAGTTGTAGATAAAGACTCAAGGCCAGACTGATTATCTCTCCTTTATATATAACTTCTTATTTTTGCCAAGAGGCTTGAAATAAGAAGTTATATAAACTTCTTACTTAATTCTGAAATTTTACTAACATCTGTTTAGGTGTGTCTTTTTCATCAATGTTTCCTATCATGTTTTCAATTTTGGGGCTTAAATATTTGAGAAATCTAATATTTACTTTTAATATTTAATTATTTTCTCTTGCATTTATTGGTTAAAATTTACACATCTCTTCACTATTTTAACCTTTCTGCCCATAATATCTGTCTATTAATTTCTGCCTTGTTTTAATACATTTTTTATATTTACTCTGTCACCTAATCTGTGTCTCAAAAGTCATCATCCACACCCAACATTGGAGCATCTAAATACACAATAAGCGATGCTGAGAAAACTGGACAGCTATGTGTAAGGATGAAATTAGAACATTTTCTAATCCCATGAACAAAAATGAACTCAAAATGGATTAAAGACCTAAATGTGAGACCAGAAACCATAAAACTACCATAAAACAACATAGGCAGAACACTCTTTCTCATAAATTACAGCAATATTTTTTGGATCTGTTTCCTAAGGCAAAGGGGAAGAAAAGCAAAAATAAACAAACAGGCCCAAATTAAACTTAAAAGCTTTTGCACAGCAAAGGCAGCCATTTACAAAATGGAAAGACAACCTACAGGAGACAATATTTGCAAATGATGCAACCAACAAGGGGTTAATAATCAGAATGTATAAACAACTCGTACAACTCAACACCAAAAAACCAAACATCCCGATTAAAAAGTGGTCAGAAGACCTGAATAAAATTTTTTCCAAAGAAGACATACTCGTGGCCAACAGGTACAGGAAAAGGTGCTTGACATCATTAATCATCAGGGAGATGCAAATAAAACCCACAAAGACTTATCATCTCACACCTGCCAGGATAGCGATCATCAAAAAGTCTACGAATAGTGAACGTTGGCAAGGATGTGGACAAAAGGGAACCCCTGTACACTGTTGGTGGGAATGTAGCTTGGTGCAGCCACTGTGGAAAACAGTATGGAGGTTCCTTAAAAACTAAAAATAGAACTACCATATGATCCAGAAATCCAACTCCTGGGCATATATCCAAAGAACACAAAAACATTAATTTGAAAAGATATATGCATTCCAATGTTCATAGCAGTATTATTGGTAATTGCCAAGATATGGAAGCAACCTAAGTGTCCATCAACAGATAAATGGATAAAGATGATGTCACACACACACACACACACACACACACACACACACACACACACACACACACACACACACACACACACTGGAATACTACCCAGACATCAAAAAGAATGAAATTTTGCCATTTGCAGCAACATGGATGGACTTGGAGGGCATTATACTAAGTGAAGTAAGTCATTCAGAGAAAGACAAATACTGTATGATATCACTTATATGTGGAATCTAAAAAAATACAACAAAGTAGTGAATATAACAAAAAAGAAGCAGACTAACAAATACAGAGAAAAAACTAGTGGTTACCAGTGGGGAGAGGGAAGAGGGAGGGACAAGATAGGGGTAGGGAATTAAGAGGTATAAACTACTGATACTATGTATAAATTAGCTAAAAGGATATATTGTACAGCACAGGGAATACAGCCAGTACTTTATAATAACTGTAAAGGCAGTACGAAATTGTGAATCACTGTTATACACCTGAAACATATAATATTCTAAATCAACTTTACCTCAATATTTAAAAAAGAAAAAAAATACCAAAAAGTCATCATCCACTACTTTTATACCTGCACTACATGTTTTAAGTTGAAATTCCCATTTTTAGTTCCAGAAAGCCCTGTGCAGGGTTTAGTTGTCCTCTTTGAAAGCTTTACTGATACTGTTGCTGCCGTCTTTCAGCCTGTCTTCCATCCCCTCCTGAATCTCTCTTTCACTAGATTTCAACTCTTCTGTTGAGGGTTCCTGTTGTGTTCCTTTCTCTGGCTGTTGGCCCCCTTAGGTGACTATTGCTCCTTTTTCCTCTTGGTTTTGCTGTCTCTTGGAATGCAGGTTCACCTGTTCTATCTTGGTGGCCACACCAGAATTGGTAGGAGGTCATTAAATCAACTTTCCTTATTGAGGAAGCCATGTGAAGGCCGTCTGTTCCTAGAATTGTCCACTTCAGGTGCTCATCCACTCCCAGGAGCAGGTGTAGGAAGGAACCAGTTCACTTTCTCAGAACCCTCCAGCCTGGTATGCAGGCTTTCCCTGGCCCACACAGCATCAATTCCTGTGTCTGTTCACGCCTGGTTGACTCTTGTGAGGGTTAATTTTATGTGTCAACGTGACTGAGCCCAGCGCCCAGATATTTGGTCAAACATTATTCTGAGTATTTCTGGATGGTGTTTTTATGAATGAGACTGATACAGTAAGTCCCCGACATATGAACAAGTTCTGTTCCGAGAGTGTGTCCGTAAGTTCAATTTGTTCATAAGTCCAACAAAGTCAGCCTGGGTACCCAACTAACATAATCAGCTATATAGTACTGTACTGTAATAGGTTTGTAATACTTTTCACACACATAATACATAAAAAACAAACACAAAAATAAAGAAAACATTTTTAATCTTACCTTGAAAAGTACGGTAGTACCAGCTACATCACCGCTACATTTACGCTTGCTTCCGGACATTCTAGGCTTGAAATAAAGATACTGTACTACTGTACTAAATACAGTAAAGTACAGAAATGCACAACCACTAGTAGAGGATGCATGCACGTGACAATGTACACCAGACACATAAACTAACTTACGAGACTGGACATGCAAACGCACGTTCACATCTTTGAAAGTTCGCAACTTGAAGGTTCGTATGTAGAGGACTTACTGTATTCAAAATGGTGGACTTTGAGTAAAGCAGATTGCCCTCCATGTGTGGTGGGCCTCATCCAATCAGTGGAAGACCCCTATAGAACAAAGGCTGACTGCCCCCAACAGGAAGGACTTCTTCCAGTGGATCACCTTTGGATGTGAACTGACACTCTGTCCTAAGTCTTCAGCCTGCAGTGCTACCCCATCAGATTTTGGACTCACCAGCGCTTCACAATCACATGAGCCACATCCTTAAATCTCTCTCCATGTTGACATACACATACTATTGATTCTGCTCCTCTGGAGAACCCCAAAACAAACCTGATCACATCATCCTCACCCCAACATCTCTTTATTTCAGGATAAGTACGTGTTATGTAGAATAATCAGAAGATAAAAACTGGCTATAGTGCAGTGTGCTTCAAGTGTCTGCTATGTTTATTGATTCCTTCTCTGAATAATGACCAGAAGTGATTCATAAGACAGGACGCGCTGTACTTTATTCCAAGTTCCTAATTTACTGTGGCCATGGGCATTCAACCATGTTTACTGACACACGTGGAATCACTTAACACCAAGCT
This sequence comes from Stenella coeruleoalba, assembly GCF_951394435.1. Classification (NCBI taxonomy): domain Eukaryota; kingdom Metazoa; phylum Chordata; class Mammalia; order Artiodactyla; family Delphinidae; genus Stenella; species Stenella coeruleoalba. The sequence goes on along the minus strand of NC_137153.1, from coordinate 13,049,061 downwards.
GTCCTGCAGTGTTTGAGGAAACCTGGCACAGGAGCTGTAAGCCACAGAGAAAACTTAAACTGCCCGGGGACTGCTCTGACCAGTGGCATCCTCACCTGTAGGGCATTCAGGTCTGGAGATACAGTGTGAGAATCAGTCGTTAGCGGAAAGGAGAACAGAGGCAGCAGAAGACAACTAAGACGCAAAAGAAAGCTGCGTGCTCGGCAGAGAGAAGGAGCGCTTCTTACTGCCTGTTCTTTGTGTACCTGCAAAGCTGCTCTGAGGCTGGTAATGCTTCCATGTCACCTGCTGAACTTCCCTTCTCATAATGTCCAGGAAGGATGCTTGTGAGAGTATTTTCTGCTTTTCAGCACCTTCACATTTATTATTATTATTTTTTAATAAATTTATTTATATTTTATTTATTTTTGGCCGCATTGGGTCTTCTTTGCTGCTCGCGGGCTTTCTCTAGCTGCGCTGTGCAGGGGTTACTCTTGGTTGTGGTGCGAAGGCTTCTCATTGCGTTGTCTTCTGTTGTTGCAGAGCACGGGCTCTAGGCATGCGGGCTTCAGTAGTTGTGGCACGTGGGCTCAGTAGTTGTGGCTTGCAGGCTCTAGAGCGCAGGCTCAGTAGTTGTGGCGCATGGGCTTAGTTGCTCCACGGCATGTGGGATCTTCCTGGACCAGGGGTCGAACCTGTGTCCCCTGCATTGGCAGGCGGATTCTTAACCACTGCACCACCAGGGAAGTCCCCACATTTATTATTAAATTAAATTTCCATTAGCTGACTGAGGTAATCTGCGTGTCCATCGCTTTCAATATGAAGGAACTCATACATTACTATATTTAAATAAATATTTAAGGCACCTTTAAACAGTGCAAAAACCTTATGGGAAATGTGTATTTCATTAAAAAAAAGTATTGAATTATTGTCAAATATATTTTGTTCATTGTTAAATAAAAATGACTACAAGTCTCTTTAATAAAAAGAAGTAGCACTGCTCTTTTTTGAGTACTTAAAAGTAGCTTTTTCCATACAGTTGTTTATGAACGTGAAAAATTGTTTCACAGACATGTTAGTTTGCTAATACTTTTACAATATTATAATTTTGATTAAAATAAGTTAAATACAGTTTATAATGGTTTATATTGCTGATTAGGAATCTATGCATGCTAATTTTAGCACAAGCATATGTTGAAAGTGGAAAACAGGAAGAATCATCTAAGCTATATTTATAGCTATTTCCTTATTATAAGACTAATAATACTGGGCTTCCCTGGTGGCACAGTGGTTGAGAGTCCGCCTGCTGATGCAGGGGACACGGGTTCGTGCCCCGGTCCGGGAAGATCCCACATGCTGCGGAGCGACTGGGCCCGTGAGCCAAGGCCGCTGGGCCTGCGCGTCCGGAGCCTGTGCTCCGCAACGGGAGAGGCCACAACAGTGAGAGGCCCGCGTACCACAAAAAAAAAAAAAAAAAGATTAATAATATTTAACCATCCCTACTTTATAGGGTTTTTTGTGAGAAACATTGAGGCAATGTACAAAAAACCCACTGTACTCAAGTTAAGGCACTGTGCATATAGAAAGGATGAAATGAGAAAAGGTCATATAAAGTAAATAATAATATAGAGTTTGTAATGAAAAAAATGCTAGGTCTGCGTCATAATTATAACTGACTTTCCAAATTTAGATAATACTTTAATGGCTTTGTTCTGGTTTTAAAAATACTTGCGATACATATGTCAGAGGCTTACAAGTACCTAATCAAGTTGCATAAAAGTATTTCTATTATTGCAAAACACAAGAACTAAAGATTAAATATCAATCCAATAATTTATTTATAAAACATTTGGTATAATTTCAAAAGTTTTTCCTTAAGGATTCTTGTTCTTCAAAACAAAATAAAAAGTTTTTGGGCACGAGTGGAATCACGACTAATAAATATACTTCCATTAATGTGTACTACTAAATTCCATTAGACAGTTAATCTAGGTCAATGCCTATTAAGTTAATTCATTCATTCTAGTCCAATAATGTATTTGCATGCCTAAGGCTCAGTTGGTCACCAAGGAAATTCAAATCATTATAAAACGCCTGATAATACTAATTCCACTGTGCTCTCCTTGTCACTTCACACCAGTAAACCAAACACTGTATTAAATTAAATCCCTTGACCATCAAATCTTATTTTTCCATTATTTTATGATGTCTAAGTTTTATAAATAATGCAAGTTTCTTTTACATACTTTTGGGCAGAGATAATTTCCTTCAAAATTAAACAACCCTAAGTTTGTTTCCTATGTCTGTGGGTCTATTTCTGTTTCGTAAATGAGTTCATTTGTATCATTGTTTTAGATTCCATATGTAAGCAATATCATATGATATTTGTCTTTGTCTGGCTTACTTCACTTAGTATGATAATCTCTAGGCCCATCCATGTTGCTGCAGATGGCATTATTTCATTCTTTTCTATGGCTGGGTAATATAGAAGACCAATTTATGGTTACCAAAGGGGAAGGGGGGGATAAATTAGGAGTTTGGGATTAACAGATACACACTACTATATGTAAAATAGATAACCAACAAGGACCTTGTATAGCACAGGGAACTATACTCAATATTTTGCAATAACCTATAAGAGACAAGAATCTGAATAATTATATATATACATATATATAGAGAGAAAATTGCTGTACACCTGATACTAACACATTGTAAACTATATTTCAATTAAACACAATCAAACAACGCTAGACTTGAGCTTCTAGTATTCCTGAGGACCACTTATGCCATGTTTCTGTGACTAAGAAGTATCACAAGGCACAGCTGCTTTCATCTGGCACGAAGGCTGTTCAAAAACCACTGCTACTCACTCAAAAAGCATCAAGTCAAACTGGGGTTCGTGGTTCTGAACCAGTGTCTGGAAAGTCCTGCACTGGTCTCCCCAGCTGGCATTTTCCGTCCCCAGTGGGTGAGCACATGCATTTCCCCTAGAGCCATGGTGGCCCAGAACTCAATATTAATAAATTTATGCGAGGTCCTGGATATGAATTTTGGAGGATGTTCAAATAACCACTTGAATCTCTATGCCTTGTGCCTGAAATACAACGCCTTAATGACCACTTGAGATCAAACAAATTAGTGATTTCCCTCAAATCATGGGAAACTCTCAGTTATCACAGCATTGGCATGTTGCAAAAACTCAACTAATGTCCTAATGGTGACAGAGTCCTAGGTCATCAAAAATTTATTCTCTACTTTTAGTTCTTGTACTCTTCTTCCTAAAATATATATGCTACATAAGTACATAAACTGTACAACACTAAATGCAAGGATGGCTTTGACTCCTACTAAAAAGTAAAGCCTTAGCAAAAGTAGCGAATGTAACTTCGTGGAGTTTCCAGATTAGAGCCACTATTGGCAGAACTGTTACCAATGGCTTTGAAGTGTAAATATTAAGTACAGTGGGCATGAGAGTTTTCTCGAGCTGCTAGGAATACAGATTTACAACGCCACACTTACTTCAGAGCTGTACAGGAAAAGGTTAAAACTGGCAAGACTAAAATTGGGTACAAGACTTCAGAAACATGAACGGCAGGCATAAAAATCAATTTAACCTTAGTCTACCTGATCCATTTACATTCAAATCCTTTACTTCACTACGTGTTTCTCACCTTTTCCTTATTAGCTCTTATCAAACACCATCTTGGTTCAGCAAAACATGTTCCTACCTTTTCATCATCAGGAGTCATTATCCACTCATATGACTCCTTCCAAATAGGGGGCGTTTAAAGGCAGAAAAAATTTGAGAGTAACCACAGCTACCACCATAGGAAAGATGTTTTTGACAAGGGATAAAAACAATACTCAGAGGCAAACAGGTTTGGGGAAGATGCTCACAAAATGTCTGTAATAAGAAATCCTAAAGATAGTGTTACTTGAAGTATAAATAAATATGGACACCCTAGGGAAGTGTTTTGGTGAGACTTTGTGTCAACTGATGAGATCTGAAGGCATGAGAAAAATTATGACTAGGTGATTCAATCTCTAATCACATAGTCATAGGAATCAAGGTTATGTGAACACAGGCAAACCCCAGACATACTGTGGCTTTGGTTCCAGACAACCAAAATAAAGTGACTATCACAGTAAAGCAAATCACGCAAAATATTTGGTTTCCCAGTGCATTTAAAAGTTATGTTTACACTGTACTGTGATCTATTAAGTGTATAACAGCATTATGTCTGAAAAAACAAAGAACAAACTTTAAAACTACTTTACTGCTAAAGAATGCTAACCATCATCTGAGCCTTCAGTGAGTCATAATCTTTTTGCTGGTGGAGGGTCCTGCCTTGATGTTGGATGTTGACGGCTGCTGACTGGTCAGGGCAGCTGAAGGCTGGGGTAGCTGTGACAGTTTCTTAAAATAAACAACAATGGAGTCTGCCACATCCATTGACTCTTCCTTTCATGAACGATTTCTCTGAAGCATGACATACTGTTGGATAGCACTTTACCCACAGCAGCACTTTTTCAAAACTGGAGTCCATCCTCTCAAACCCTGCTGCTGCTTTATCCACTAAGTTTATGTCACAGCCTAAATCCTTTGTCATTTCAACAATTTTCATAGCGTCTTCACCAGGAGTAGACTCCATCTTGAGAAACCGCTTTCATTGCTCATCTACAAGAAGCAACTCCTCATTCATTAGTTTTGTCATGAGATAGCAGCCATGCAGCCACATCTTCAGGCTCCACTTCTAATTCTAGTTCACTTGCTCTTTCTACCACATCTGCAGTCATTTCCTCCACTGAAGTCTTGAACCCCTCAAAGTAATCGACTTCTTCCACGTTCCTGTTAATGTTGATATTTTGACCTCTTCCTATGAACCTCAAATGTTCTTAATGGCATCTAGAATGATGAATCCTTTTCAGAAGATTTTCAATTGACTTTGCTAACATCCATCAGAGGAATCATTATCTATGGCATCAATAGCCTTACATAATGTATTTCTTAAATAATAAGGCTTGAAAGTCAAAATTGCTCCTTGATCCATGGGCTGCAGAGTCGATGTTGTGCTAGCAATGAGAATAAAGTTGTCCATCTCCGTCATAGCTCTTGGGTGACCAGGTGCCTACTCAAAGCACAGTAATATTTGAATCTATTTTTTCTGAGCAGTATGTCTCAACAGTGGGCTTAAAATATTCAGTAAACTATGTTGTAAACAGAAGTGCTGTCATCCAGGCTTTGTCTTTCCACTTATAGAGTACAGACAGAGTAGATTTAGCATAATTAAGGGCCCAAGAGTTTTGGATTCGTAAATGAGCACTGGGTTCCACTTACATCACCAGGTGCATCACCTGCTAATGGGACAGTCAGCCTGTCCTCTGAAGCTCTGAAGCCAGCCGTTGACTTCTCCTCCCTTGCCGTGAAAGTCCTAGACGGTATCTTCTTCCAACAGAAGGCTATCTCATCTACATTGAAAATCTGTCATCTCATTCTTTATCTTAGCTGGATCTCCTGGATAACTTGGCTGCAGGTTCTCCAACAGCATTTGCTGCTTTACCTTGAACTTTTATGTCATGGAGATGGCTTCTGTCCTTCAACCTATGAACCAACCTCTATTGCTTCAAACTTTTCTTCTGCAGCTTCCTCGCCTCTCTCAGCCTTCACAGAATTGAAGAGAGTTAGGGCCTTGCTCTCCATTAGGCTTTGACTCAAGGGAATGTTGTGGCTGGTTTGATCATCTACCTAGATCAGTAAGGCTTTCTCCATATGAGCAGTACGGCCGTTTCGCTTTCTTATCATTCATGTGTTCACTGGAGCAGCGCTTTTCATTTCCGTCAGGAACTTCTCCTTTGCATTCACAGCTTGGCTGACTGTTTGGCACAGAGGCTTAGCTTTCAGCCTGTCTTGGATTTTGACATGCTTTCCTCACTAAGCTTCATCATTTCTAGCTTTTGACTTAAAGAGACATGGGCCTCTTCCTTTCACTTGAACACTTAGAGGCCATTCTGGGGTTACTAACTGTCCTAATTTCAGTACTGTTGTGTCTCAGGGAATAGGGAGGCCCGAGGGAGGGAGAAGGATGGGAATGGGTGGCCATGGAGCAGTGAGAACACACAACATTTACTGATGAAGTTCCCTATCTTGTATGGGTGCAGTGGTCCACGGTGCCCCACAAACAAATATAACAGGAACATCAGAGATCACTGATCATAGGTCACCGTGACAAACACAATAATAATAAAAATGTTTAAAATATTGTGGGAATTACCAAATGTGACACAGGGACGGGAAATGAGCAAATGTGTTGGACAAATGGTGCCAATAGACTTGCTCAAAGCAGGGTTGCCGCAAATGTTCAGTTTCCAAAAAGCATAATATTTGCCAGGTACAATAAAACAAGGTCCGCATGCCTACAGATATCCATATATTGAGTATACACTACAGCTCAGTTTACTTAAATAACTTAATTAACACTTAAAATAACTCTGTAATAAGCATGACCATTAAACCACATTCTACTAATGAGGAAAAAATGGCTAATTAATCCCACGCACACTTGCCCATGGGAAGTTGATATTTCAACTTCTGCAACATATGGTTAGAGTGAATTATTTTTAAAAGTTAATTTTGTCTTTTTTTTTTAACACAAACTGAGCGCAGTTTAACAAATCTCCTGAGGTATTTCTACACTGCTCTTTTCATATTGTGATACTGAAGGTACTTTTCCCTAGGTAACTGTCACTCACTTCAGTTTTAGCTAAATTCTGTTCTGTTATTAACCACGTAAATGATACATCTCCACAGGATGCTCACCATCTTTTCAGTTCCAGTTTACATTTTCATTACTATACAATGAGTGTCAAAGGAAATATTGCATTAAAAGTTCATTTGAATCTAATGAATAATAATGAATGTGATTTGGGCAATATTCCCAAAGTTGACCACCTTCCAGCAAATCTCATTATGAAATTTACTGATAACACATCATAGATGTATCAATTATACTAAATTATTAACAATAAACATTATTCAGTAATGTTTCATTTTTCATTAATGTTCATTGTTTGTAGTAACAAAAAAGATGCCAGATACTCTTTTTAAGAGACGTGAATGATATCGCTTATATGTGGACTCTAAAAAAATGATACAAAGGAACTTATTTACAAAACAGAAATGGAGTCAAAGATGTAGAGAACAAACTTACGGTTACCAAAGAGGAAAGGGTGGGGGAGGGATAAACTGGGAGATTGGCATTGACATATGCACACTACTATGTATAAAACAGATAACTACTAAGGACCTACTGTATAGCACAGGGGAAAAAAAAGGAAGACATGAGGCATCAATAAAAGACGACCAGGAGCCACGGGTAGTTACAACAAAACTACCCTTTTGTACTTTCTGAAAGCAAAGTAGTTACAGGCTCTCCCAGATGGAGCACATTTGTTTCCCATTCTGTTTTGTGGGCAATCTTGTTCAATTATGTCGAATAAAGACGTTTAAGAGCAAAATGGCTCCCTGATCAGCAATAAAGGGAGCTCTTGTTTGAAGGAACCGAGGAAAGCCTAATGTGAATCATTTTAAAGCATGGCACTTTCTTACCTCTCAAATAGCGTTTTAGTTCAGACCTTTCAGATGTTTTGTGATGGACATTCAGACCGATTAGTATGACCCCTTAGGAACTCAGATTTTGAGGTTTAAGGGGGCCTGGGATGCAATCTCCAGGAGACAAAAATAGCAGCCATGCTCACAGTATTTTCCTAATACCGGAGAGTCATTATTTAAAAAGCCTAATTCAAATGATTCAAGCTAATGTGACTTAGAGCCCTTGGGTAAGTGATTCTAACTCAGGGAACAGCAACTTTTTAACTCATTAAATAAATGCACATGTGTACAAATATAGATAGAAGGATGAGTGCTATAAATATTAGGTAGGGCCAAGTGATGGAGAGAGAATGAAAAGGACTTTTCGCTCTATGATAACATGGTGATTGGCAGTCATATCAAAGCAGGTGATATATTGTCTCATGACCTTAAGGAAGGGGGGGCTGGGCCGTGAAGATACACACAAGTGTTTGGTCCAGGCAGCAGGAACAGCAAGTGAAAAGTCCTGGAAGGTATTTATCATCCTTGAGGGAAAACAAACAGGACAACACGGCCAGTGGAGAGACTGTGCATCGACCAGCAGGAGAGAAGGACAGAGCCCTGGGTCGGGGGGGGGACCATGCCATATCTCATACTCATGGAAGGGACTTGGAGTACATTTTGGATACGATGACTGGGCCTTGTATGCTTTGCAGCAGAGGAGTGAAATGACCTGATACATATTTTTAGAAGATTGCTCTGGCTGTAACTTGAAGAGCTGACAGCGGGGCAGGGAGATCAGTGAAGAGGCCACTGAAATAGTTTAGGCAAGAGAGATTAATGGTCAGGATTCGAATAGCCATGGTGTCAATAACCAGGTCACGTCATGGCACCGTGACAACCATGGTGTCATGGCTGGAGTGAAAGCCCCTGCAACTATGCTCTCACTATACAGCAGCCACTGGAATTCATTTTTCTCCATCTTTTTCTTCCAGACATTGGAGCAGTATTTGAAATATAGTGACATTTAGAAGTATTTGTCAAATAAGTGAATGAACAAATTATTAAAATGACAAGATAGTAAAAGCCTTGACTAGTCGAACCTGTAAGTACAACTAAGCAATTGGAAACAGTGAGAAGTTAAATATAATTGCACAGGATTCCTGAGGCATATAGTGGGATGCAGGAATTGATTGTGATTAAATGAGGATATAAACTATTTCAAAGAGAGAGAGAGAATACAAAGGTTGAAAACAGCTTTTTTCATGTTGAGTTCACACATACTGAAATCCAAAAATACAGTGATAAACACAGTGAAACTCTGAGTTAGAATAAAAAGAAGACTGGACAAGAAAAATCTTAAAATTTCAAAACTATAAATAGGTGCTCTCTACAAATACAAATCAGGGGTCTTACTAATGATTTCACAAATCACATGTGCAAGTGTGCCCATGCACACACACCCCTGCATCACTCTGGATGGATGACTTCAAAAATATGTCATGAGAATTCAGGAACATTACATATTAATTAAGAAACAGCTACCTATACTAATTGCACTTTCTTGTCAACATCCAGCAGAAGTTATTAGGTTCATAGTTCAGGGAAATGCCACAGGCAGGGTTTATCTTTATTTCAGAAATATATGGTATTTAAAAAAATTTGTATATGGAGCGATGTCAGCTGGGTATCTCTTTAGTTGCTATAATGATTATACCCAGTGCTTACTGAATAATGGGTCAATATCAATTTACACACCATCTTTCATCATATTATATCAAAAGAATCTGTATTTCAGTTCTTTCCATTCAACTTTTATAAATAATTTGAATGACTGTTCAACAAGCATGCTTATCAATTTTGTGATACAATAAAACTCAAAAGGAGAGCTAAACCGTTAAGAGATAAAATCTAACGTCAATAAATTCTCAAATGATGTGAAACTAACTAAATGAAATATAATGGGATCATATATAAGATATATGATTAGAAAAAACGCCTAAAATATGACTGGGTTCATAGGAAATAATGAGAAAGAGCATTCAGAAAATTACTTGGATGAAAGCACAAATGTATCTGTATCAGGATATGACTTTATCTTGAAAATTTGGTTTACCTTTTCTGGGAAGCCTTCCTGAACCTGAAATGGAATGTTGGATATTATTCATCTATGGGTAAATTGGTTTGGTTAATGCTACTCCCCAAACAAAGATTATGAAATAATAGAAACTGTGCTTTTTTAAAAACATTAGTTAGAATTCTTGTAACAAATTTTTTTAAATTCTTATAATTTACTATAACTCTAAGGGCACAGAGGTACCAGAAAAGAACTCTAAGTTACACCTAAGGTCTGGGAATCTATCCTTCAATTGCTCCTTTTATATGTATTTTTTCATGCAAGAACTCTCCATTTTCTCAACCTAAAGCAGTCTACAGGTTCAATGCAATCCCTGTCAAATTACCAAGGGCATTTTTCACAGAATTAGAGCAAAAAATTGTACACTTTGTATGGAAACACAAAAGACCCCGAATAGAGAAAGCAATTTTGAGAAAGAAGAACAGAGCTGGAGGAATCAGGCTCCCTGACTTCAGACTATACCACAAAGCTACAGTAATCAAGACAGTACGGTACTGGCACAAAAACAGAAATATAGATCAATGGAACAGGATAGAAAGCCCAGAGATAAACCCACACACCTATGGCCACCTAATCTATGACAAAGGAGGTGAGAATATACAATGGAGAAAAGACAGTCTCTTCAATAAGTGGTGCTGGGAAAACTGGACAGCTACACGTTAAAGAATGAAATTAGAACACTCCTTAACACCATACACAAAAATAAACTCAAAATGGATTAAAGACCTAAATTTAACGCTGGATACTATAAAACTCTTCGAGGAAAATACAGGCAGAACACTCTTTGCCATAAATCACAGCAAGATATTTTTGACCCACCACCTAGAGTAATGAAAATAAAAACAAAAATAAACAAATGCAACCTAATGAAACTTCAAAGCTTTTGTACAGCAAAGGAAACCATAAACAAAAGACAACCCTCAGAATGGGAGGAAACATTTGCAGATGAAGCAAATGATAAGGGATTAATCTCCAAAATCTATAAACAGCTCATGCAGCTCAATATCAAAAAAACCAAACCACCCAATCAAAAACTGGGCAGAAGACCTAAATAGACATTTCTCCAAAAAGACATACAGGTGGCCAACAAATACATGAAAAGATGCTCAACATCACTAATTATTAGAGAAATGTAAATCAAAAAGTACAATGAGTTATCACCTCACACCTGTGAGAACAGTCATCATCAAAAAATTTTCAAACAATAAATGCTGAAGAGGGTGTGGAGAAAAGGAAACCCTCCTACAGTGTTGGTGGGAATGTAAATTGGTACAGCCACTATGGAGAAGAGTATGGAGGTTCCTTAAAAAACTAAAAACAGAACTACCAAAAGACCCAGCAATCCCACTCCTAGGCATATATCCAGAGAAAACCATAATTCAAAAGGATGCATGCATCCCAATGTTCACTGCAGCACTATTTACAAGAGCCAGGACATGGAAGCAACCTAAATGTCCATAAACAGAGGAATGGATAAAGAAGATGTGGTACATATATACAATGGAATATTACTCAGCCATAAAAAGGAACAAAGTAGTGCCATTTGCAGAGACGTGGATGAACCCAGAGATTGTCATACAGAGTGGAGTAAGTCAGAAAGAGAAAAACAAATATCGTACAATATCACTTATATGTGGAATCTAGAAAAATGGTACAGGTGAACTTATTTGCAAAGTTCAAATAAGATGAATTTATTTTCAAAGCAGAAATAAAGTCACAGATGCAGAGGACAAACTTATGGTTACCAAGGGGGAAGGGGAGTGGATGAATTGGGAGATTGGGACTGACATATATACACTACTATGTATAAAATAGATAACTAATGAGAACCTACTGTAGAGCACAGGGAACTCTACTCAATGCTCTGTGGTGACCTAAATGGGAAGGAAATCTAAAAAAGAGGGGATATATGTATATGTATGACAGATTCACTTTGCTGTAAAGCAAGAAAGTAACCCAACATTGTAAAGCAACTAAACTCCAATAAAAATTAATTAAAAAAAAAAAAAAAAACTCTCCATTTTTCTCAAAGGTGGAAGCATCTTCACCATTTCCTCATAACTCAACTACCTCCTTTCCCCCATATTCCACCTGCTTATATAAAAACGATTACTTAAAATACCTGATATTTCAAAAATTATCAAATATGCCACAAAGATGTAACTGTCAAAACAAAACATAAACTAACAACATCAATAAAAACAGTAACAAAGACATTTGATAAAATGCATCTGGTATAGTATGCTAATACACTTTTATAAAGATTATTGAGATCTCATCAGGAAGTAGTTTCTGGATTTTCATATTTTTAAGATATTTTCAGTGTTTATTTAGTAGGACAGACATTTGAAAACATAACCAAAACGATATAATTAAAACATAACAAACAAATATAAAACATCAAACCACAGACCAGTGTGACGTACTTAAAGCAGTGCTTGGAAAGAAATTTAGAGTCCTAGATGCTTATTCTACAACAGAAGAAGGCTGAAATTAAGGAAGTATGAATCTAATTTTCTAATTTAGAAAAATATAGTAAAAGTCAAAGAAAAGAAGTAATAAATATGAATGTAAATCAATGAGAAAAACACAATAGATAAGATGAACTATGTCAAAAATTGGTTTTTGACATAATTAATAAAATTGACAATTTCCTAGTGTAATAAGTTAAGGAAAAATGACAAATGATATTTGAAAGAAAAAGCAACATAAATTTAAGCATGACAGACATTATAACACTTTAATAAGAGGATGTTATGAATAAATGTGTTAATAAATAGGAACATTTTAACCCAGGAATGAAAAATCTTTGCTCCAAGAGAAGTCCAGTCCAGATAATCTTCACCCACAAGAGGATCATTAAGTCTTAGTAAATAAATAATTCTAATATACCACAAGCAATTACAAAGTGTAGAAAGATGAGAGGTATTAGTCGAGTCATTTTATGAAACCATCATTACATTGTTACCAAAACTTGACGAGGATTCTATGAGAAAGAAAAATTCATGGCCGATATTCACTCATGAGTAAAGATGTGAAATTGCTAAAATAGTAGCAAACTAAATCCAGTAATAAAAAGTCAGATTTAGCCCGTAATTTCAAAGTTTGATTTCTATTAGAAACCAATAGATACAACATACTCAAAAATATAAAGGAGAAAATATATCTTATTTCAATACATGCAAACAAAAAACATTTTGATTAAAATCAACATTCATTTAGGTGTAAAAAGAGTAAAACTCTCAGAAAGTCATATCCAGAAGGCCTAGTGAACAGTGTACAGTACATTTTCATTAAGTAGATTAAATGCTAACACAAATACCTAATTTGCTATTGTCAGAACCTTAACAAATCAAAAGCAGCCACCAATACCCACTGGACAACATGATACTCGAGTTCCTAGCCAGTGCAGAAACAGAGTAAAAATAACTAAAATTATAAGGTCTAGGATGGAAAAAATTTTGAACACTGTCACTACTTATAGATATTATGAGTATCTACACTAACAATCTAAAATAACTTAAGGGTAAATGATTATAATTCATAAAAGAGTTTAGAATGTTTTCTAAATTTGGGTTTATATTTAAAAATGATTAACCTTTCTCTATACCAGCTACAAATAGTTCAGAACTTCAATAAGATCAACAACATGCTCAATACCCATATAATGTTAGTATTCTAGGAATAACACTGAAAATGTCTGAGAATCAAATTACAAACACACCCCTAAAGACAACAAATAAGCACCAAGAAATATAATGATATACCATGGAATGAATAATTTAATATTGGAAAAAATGTAAATTATTCCCTGATTTATAAACAGACTTAATACAATTCTAAAATTCCAATATTCTGTGTGTATGTGCATATTGTGCATGAAGTCTGACAAGTTGAATCTAAAAGTTTAAAGAAAATCCTAATGTTAAGATTGGCAGGGTTTCCCTGGTGGCACAGTGATTGAGAGTCTGCCTGCCGATTCAGGGGACACGGGTTCGTGCCCCAGTCAGGGAAGATCCCACATGCGGCTGGGCCCGTGAGCCATGGCCGCTGAGCCTGAGCTCCGCAACAGGAGAGGCCACAACAGTGAAAGGCTCGCGTACCGCAAAAAAAAAAAAAAAAAAAAAAAAAAAAGATTGGCAAAACATTCCCAAGAAGAAAAGCAAAGAAAGCAGAATGAACTTTACCAGATATCCACAATTGTTATAAAGATATAATACATAAGATATTATTTCATTAGCTCAAAGTTTTTCACTCACGGAACAGAACTGAGAAACCAGAATGAGAACACACAAATATGGAAACTTTTTATAATAGAGTCAACACTGCTGATCGATGTGGGAAAAGATACATTTTCTAATAAATGGTGCTGTTGATTGGATATCTAACTAGGTAAAACCCAAAGAAATATTGGGCCCCTACCTCACATGATATAAAAATCAAGATGAGCTGCATTTAAGACCTAAATGTAAAAGGTAAAATTCTCAAGCTTAAAAAGACAATGTAGAACAGCAATTAAGCTTATCGTTTAAAAATTATTTGTAAATTTGACTAAAACAAAATTAAGAACTTCTACTCATTAGGCAATATATAGAGTTTTTTAAAAAAATATACAAAATGTGGGATAAGATATTTTCACCATGTACAACTGATGAAGGATATTATTCAAAAAAATTAAGAGCACTCTGTGGATCAGTAAGAACAAGAAATCAAAAAACTGGAAATAGAAATGAATAGGACTTTTACCTAAGAGAAGGCACAAATGGCCCACAAGCATAAATAAGAGATCAACTGCATTAAAATTAGTAATATGCAAATTTATGTGACAATGAGTGATTATTTCATACTACAAAATTGAGAAAAATGAAAAATCAGACAGTAATATTAAGTGTTGACAGGATGCAGAGCAATGGGAATTCCATCCATTACTGATTGGAGTGAAATCAGCATATCAACTTTGAAAAACGGTTTGTCACGTACCACATAATATAACTGAAACGTGCATTCCTCAGACGTGCAAATTCTACTATTAAATATGTACCCTAAGAAAATATTGTCTCTATCCCAGAACCATGCGCAAAAACACTTAGAGCAGCGTCATACATAACCCAAACCTGGGAACTCTCAGAATGTTTACAAAGTGGAAACCATTGTGGAAAATTAAACAACAGGACATACACCCAGAGAAAACCATAATTCAAAAAGACACATGCACCCCAATGTTCATTGCAGCACTATTTACAATAGCCAGGTCACGGAAGCAACCTAAATGCCCATCGACAGACGAATGGATAAAGAAGATGTGGTACATATATACAATGGAATATTACTCAGCCATAAAAAGCAACGAAATTGGGTTATTTGTAGAGACGTTCATGGACCTAGTGACTGTCATACAGAGGGAAGTAAGTCAGAAAAAGAAAAACAAATATTGTATGTTAATGCATATTATGTGGAACCTAGAAAAATGGTACAGATGAACTGGTTTGCAACGCAGAAATAGAGACACAGATGTAGAGAACAAATGTATGGACACCACGGGGGGAAAGCGGGGGGGTGGGGGGAGGATGGTGGTGGGGAAAAAAATAATCTTTTGAAGTCTTATAATTTCCATTTTGGAGTTCACCCATTTCATTAAAAGTTATCTGCTTTACTGGTAAAAATGATTTTATATTTAGTTCGGGTGAAGGGAGGGGATAGAATGGTACAATGAGACCACTGTCATAATACATGTTTTAAAAAACCTAGGAGTTTAAAGATTTGAAAAGTTTATATAAAAAATAAAGAAAATTAAACAACAGTTACAACAAATCAACTAGAAGTGCACACACAAGAATGGATCTCAAAAATAATTTTGAATGAAAGAAGCCATACTATATGACTCAATGTTTAGATAAAGTCCAAACATAGGCAAAATGCAACAATATTTGTTTAGACGTAAGAAATTACAGAGAAAAGTAAGAGTGAACACAAATTTCAAGACTTGGAGGAGACAGAATAGTACCAAGGACCCTTTTTCTTGGCCTGCTTATTGGGAACAGAGACGTTTATCTTATTTTGACTTTATAACTGCAAGTGCGTTTGTGTGTGCATATTTTGTTTAGGTTATATTCTACGGTATTTTTTAAAAATGATAAAGTATAGTCTATTGCACTTTTCATCTATCTTCCAGTGAATCATACATACTAGCATTTAAAAGTATTTTAATTGCACACAAAATTTGTTCTTTAGGAAACTTGTTTTATCACCAATTTTCTTTGTAGGTCAATTTCCCTTGCCCTGAGCTCTGATGAGAAAATTAAAGGTACATTTTTCCAGGAGGCAGAAAGGGTAGTACGTAGCAGAAGTAAATGTGAAGTGTTGGATTTTGTGTCCAAAACTCACTGGCACAAGCAAAGGATAGGCACATCAAATCAAGTGAAAGTAACTTAGATGGAAAAATAATTACAGTTATCATTGGTGGAGTTTATAATATGTGCAAATAATTGGCCAATTACTTTATAGTATCTTTGATTCTTATAGCAATTCTGCAAAGTAGAACATCAGACAGACAAACTGACTTGCCACTTACACAGAAAAGCTAGGATATGAACCCAGGTGTGTCTCTCTCCCGTATGTTCTCTTGCCATTACTTCATTTTGCCCAAATATTATCATTCGATGTCTGATAGTGGGGTGTAATGGAGCATAAGACGACCTTTCAATCTCTCTCTACAAATTATTGGCTGTTTGACCTTGGATAATATTTCATGAATTCTTAAGAACTCATTTCTTTTTCTTTCCTTTTTTCTTTCTACAAATTGGGGATTATAATACCTATCTATCAAAGTTATTGTGAAATTTAAATAAAATACATATACAAAGCTCCTAGTACAAAACATCTATTCAATTATTACTATTTGTATTATTATTACTAACTTGTGGTTAGATTATGAGAACATCTCCCCAAACTTTCAGCATCTTGTGGTTAAAAAAAGAAACAGATGGTTGGATGAGTACAGGGCTGATCAAGCAAATAGAGAAAAAAGATCAGAGGACTGGAAACGTAAGGATTCTGGTAAGGAGCTTGCCTTTGTCACTGTTCACGGAGTCATGCCAAGGTTGGAGGGATGATGTCATATGGAAGAGGCTGATGCTCTGAGGGACACGGAACATTCTTATGACAAGCAGGGGGGTAGGGGACAGTCTTATTTGGAGGAAAGGAATGAAAGAAGAAAATGGAAGACTCTAATTAAGTCAAGCACACCTGATCCAGAGCTGAGAACAACCAAAGCCCTGAACACTGTCATAACTATCTGAATATCTCACTCCTGTCTTCCTGGGGAGAGAAGTCAGGAGGAAGGCTGGCCAGGAGAACCTCAGCCTGGGGCTACTCGTGATTCTGCTGCTGATTTGACCTGGGATGCACCATTTCCGTGTTGCTAAGATGTCTTTACCAAACCATAGCTTCTCAATTTCTGTGATATCCTCACCATGACAAAAAAAACCAAAAACCAAAACAAAACAAAAAAACAAACAAAAAACCCAACAGAGCTCCTTTGGTTGAATAATAGAATATGGACTTCCTATCATCAGTGAAGGTTATTACCTTCACTCGGTTATTATATCTATACCCTTCTGAATCCCGGTTTCCAACAACCTAAGTCCTCCTAGAAGGACATAATTTTTCCTGTTACTTTTCCAAGAAGTAAAATGTTTCCTCTATCCCTAGCCTAAGACTAGAATCTGCTATGCATAGCAGACCTACTGGATCCCACTGAACTGCCTGTTCGTTTGCCCAGGTATGGCCAACTTCAGGTCCCTGGCTCTCCTGATCCACCTGCCAAGTGTCTAGAACTGCGGTCCTCCTTCCATCCTTGGCCCAGCCAGTTAGATACACCACAGCCCTAAGGAGCGAATCTAGCTCAAGATAACATGTGTTCCAAGTCAAGTCTCATGAATAAATCCAAGATACCCACAGAAATGATTGAAAGACACTCTGGAAGTATAAAGCACGGCAGATTTCTAAAACTCAAATGACCTCTGTTCAGCTCATATTATAAACGGTATTCACTATTTTTTTCTCTCTCTGAAATTTGAAATTGTTTTGGTTCTGCCCAGAGTTGACCTCCAATGTCCCCATGAAACCTACCTTACTGGGTGCAGAAGAAACACCAATGAGAGATCCTGTAAGTGACAAAGCAAAGTAGCACTTTGGGGTACACTGAACTCCATACCTGAGCGCATAGCCTCTTTCTGAATGCTCCCATAGTCATGCCAGTCCTTTCTTCTTAAACCATCTGTCCATGCATAGAATTGCCCATCTCCCAGGCCCAGTGGAAATGTCTGTGGAAAAGGAAAGTATTCAGAGCATAAAAAGGAGGTATTTCCTTTCGCATGGCAGGTAAACACAGCCACGCACATCACAGGCAATCAAAGAACACTCGAATAAGTGGTCTTCCTCAGTCTACTGAAAAGGAAGCTGCTGCTGGTGACCAGATGAACACACATTTTAAAACCTTTCTCCGTTTTAAAAATAAGAGCATGTGTCTCACACAGCACCTACCATTTCCAATTTGATTTCACCCAGAGACGTTAATAATTTAGTGTACCACCTCGTCCGAGCAGAAATGCCTGGCTGTTTTCACTTGCCCCACGTGTAAATAGTAGTAGTATTGATTTTGTATCATGGCAATACTTTTGTTTGTGATTTGTACAATTTTACTTGTTTTGATCAAGTATATTTGAATGGCCTGGTGACAACATTAGCAAGCATTTATTGAATGTTCACTGTGTCCCAGGTACTAAGTTGGATACTCTGTGTATAGAAGATCCTTCAGTCTTTATATAGTCTTCAGTTGTAAACCTTCATTTTTCTGCTAATTAATCGAAGGCCCAGAGAAGTAAAATAACTTGAATGAAACCACAGGGGCCAAGTCAGGACTTGGGCCAGTTCTATTAAGACCAACATTGTGGTCCTCACAAGTATTAAATACTGCCTACCACCTAGATTTCTGTCAAATTATGGTGTGTGGTTATGCTTATAGTTGAAATTATCACAAAGTCAACAACTGTAGTCACAATAGGTTTTATGCTTTAGTAAAATTCAATATATTCTAATGTCACCTTGAAAATGATTTCTGTGTGCAGGGCGGAAGCTACTTCTCTCTTTATGGTGTTTATTTTGGTCATAAACAAAAAATGTTTTGAATGAAATGTATTTTCACAATCTTAACAGTCAAAATAATGTAAAATAAATGTTTTCATATTCACATACCACACATCACATTTCCTTTTATTTGGTTCATCTTTGGAAATAAATAAAACATCAACAGAATAAAGAGAACACTTTTGAAAGTTTCAATTTAAAACAAAAGATGAATAATTTCAGTGAGGAAATTTTACCCTAAGAGCCTTTCCAAGGCAAATAAAAGGTCTTACTTCTTATTTTAAAACAGTACAACTACTGTGCTTATGAAAAAATTATCTACCTTTGATCCATCTTTATAGCTTATAAAGGATCCACTTGTTTTGAAAGAATAAAAATGGACTTAATATTAAAAAAGGTAGTTAAATCAGAAGAAAGATTTTCCAGATCAGGTGACTATTATCTGTATATTTTTTTAAAAAAATTGTTCATAATAGTGGTGAGTTCAGGAAAACGACAGAGGAATAAACAAAGGATGATGGTGAGTTTATATAAAATATTAAGAATAAAAAGGAAAAAATTTTAAAGGAGGATGACAAGAAAGAAAAGATGGAAAAGTTAACAGAAAATATAAAAATAGAAGAAAATGGAATAAAACAATTTGGGGGTTATAATAGCAATACTAAAAAACCTCATGCATTTTTTTCTGATCAATATTGCTTTTCTAATTAGAAATTTTCCCAAACTCAGCTGTGAATGGGAAGTTTTAAATAACCAAATAACTTTAAAATACAAAACCCATGTTTTGTCTCAGTCAGCATTTCCAATGGTCAGTGCTGAGCAATCATAGAAATCTTACAGATTTAGATAACACCAATTTATAATAAACATCACCTTCAGATCAAAATAGATCATTTCAAAATAAACTTTGCCATGAAACCTGGAGATGTTCTTGTGTAAACTCTGAATATGCAAAGCTCTCTCTGATTACCTGTTGGTTCACAAGCCAGCCCCTTACTCCACCCCGAAACACGGAGGGCAAGGAGAGAGGGAGAGAGGCAGACCCTCTGGATGGACAGGGGGTGGGTTTAATATGCAGGGAACTTACACATGAGGCTTGTCCAGCAAGACAACTTGATCTCTGCACCCATATGCCTGAATCTTAAAAGTTTATAAAGAGACCTTAACAGGGACCCTGTTAAGTCACTATTCAGCCCAGACAGTCTCAACATCACTTTACCCTCTCAAGTCTGCATCCTTGAAACTGGTTCCCACCTTGGGAATGGGTGGCAGATGTCCCTTCCAAGGACAGGGGAAGGGTGAGGCGCCTCCCATCACTCAGGTCCACCTGGCAGGTGGACCAGCTGCCATGACCTCCTGGTGACCTCCTCCAACACCCCACCCCTTGAGACAGGCTCTTACAATCTCACATGACCTCACTTTTGCAGTGTGCCCTGAGCGGGTCTGCAAGGGGTCTTTTGAGCCTGGAGGTGGCTCCAGGCGGCCATCTCACTGCGTTGCAGGCAGAGACCTCTGCAGCAATACAGGTACAGGCAAGAGAAGACACAGTTCAAGATGATTCTCAAAACCGTAACCATTTGTTTCCACCAAGAGCCCTGGGATTCGAACCACTGGTGTATGGAGTCCTCTAGGCTGGGGTCTGATCACGCAGGACTTTCATTCGTGTCCTCCTGTGATTGGTTAAAGATGACACATCAGCAGACTCATCGGGTGTGAACACACAGCACTGTCTGGACGATCCTTCCTTGTGAGGCAGGGACAATGTCCAAGGCCATCCTGTCTGGGAGGACAGCCCTCCTCATTAGAGGCACTTCAGTGTTCAGTAAAGACAGCCTTGTTGGCTTCGTTCAAGGCTTGCTAGGTGAATGCAGTCGGGGCTTCTGTGTGAGCTATGATGTACTGCAGCCGAAGGGCGGTTCCAGTGGGAAACAGAGCGTGCCCTCTGGCTCCTTAAGAACGTGACCTGGTTGTGCATACCACACACACTGGCCAGGGGACGGGCACTAGTAGCCGTGAGGAGATAGACTGGGGGCCAAAGATGCCAGACCAGGGCCCCAACTTCTCCCCTCACTCAAGGGTGCACCTTCCATCCCAGGTGTGGTGCGTTTCCACTGTCCCATCTGGCAGCAGGACAATGGGGTCCCAGCGGAGACTGAGTGGTTCCCCCTCACCCAGGGGTGTGAAGTAACCCACCCATCCCTGGGGGATATCCCATCGCAAATCCCAGGAGCTGCACCTGTCCCAGGTGTGATGGGGCTTGGTGTTCTCGGCCCACAGCATGCTGGTCCCCAGTGTTTCCACCATTTCTGTACCTTTACAGTACTGGGTGCTTTGGCAGGGGTCCCCAGTCTGGAATATGGGGCAACAGGCCCCTCTGATTGGTTGCTCAAATGTATCAAAGCCGAAGTGGTAACTTAGTCCCCCTGGCTACGCTGTTTTACTTGTTAGTAATTTAACCTGCTGCTTTAACGTTCCATTTTTCCCTTCTATCAATCCTGCTGCTCGTGAGTTACAGGAGAGAAGGAACCTCCATCCGATACCACGTTATTTTACCCAGTCTTGCACATCATGACCCTTGAACATGACCCCTGATCGCTATCCGACGATGGCGTCCATACAGGGCATTCAGTTTCTCTAATTGCCTAATGGGTGAAAAACAACTGCCTGGTTTGAGTGGAAAAAGGGCAAGTTCGGGTTAAGCCAGACACAGTGTCCTCACAAGCTGAGGCATATTTAAAATGCTCGCTTGGACGGAGGGGACCGATACGATCAACTTGCCAATCCCTCAACTGTCGGGAACTCCTCCGCTGGATGGCCCCAGACTCCTTTGGCAGCCGCCTTGGGGTTGTTTAGAACACACAGGACACGCTGCTACTGCGTGAACCAGTCACTGTATTTCAAGGGCAACTCGGCATCCTTGGGGACTGCCCAGGAAGGGGTGGATGGGGACACGTATAGGCACCGAGTGGCCCCTCTTTCTGTGCAGCCCATCTGGTGCATCTCCTGAAGGATCAGTTTTTAGGGCTCATACTGAGCTGGACCATCGCCTCCTGACAGCCTAGTGGGTCAGGCCCTCACAGACCAGGATGTGGAAGACAGTGCCGACGGCCTCAGGTTCTTGCTGGGGAACATAAAAGTCCCTCCGCACGTCCTGAGCCCCCAAGGGCTTATTCATGATCATCCACCCCTAGGCTTCCCCTTGTCCACACCATCAGGTCAAGCCCTAGAGAACAGCCCAGCTGTTGGGGCCAAGGGTTAATGGCCAGGGCTCAGGGGTGATGACCAGCTCAGCAGGTCTGAGTCTAGCCCACTGGCTGCTGCAGTCCCTGAAGAGCAACTGAAACCCCTGTGGTTGGGTTGCCCCGACTAGACCCATCTGTATGCCAGGCTTCAGCGGAAATTTCCCCACTTCCTCTCTACAGGCTGCAGGGACCGCCACAAAAATAGGGGATCTACAGGCTCTACGGGGCCTAAGAGCACCCGCATTTCTAGAGACAGTGGACAGGCAGACAGGCTGCCACTTCGTCACCCTGGGAGTTTGCGGGGATCCATGGAACGCCTTCTCAACGCACCCCTTGATGGGCAGGGAAGCTACCACAACATGCTGTTTCCTCCTGGGATGCTCCACCTGGAGAAGCGTGAGGTAGACTGCCAGGGTCTTTTGCTCTCTGGAGGGCTACTTGGCTTCTGCCCCCTTCCAGAACTGGGACCAAAATCCTAGGGGAACTCTCTTCTCCTGTTGTTCCTGCCACAGGGTCCTACCCATACTTCCGGGAGTCACAGATTCATCAAACTCAAATGGCAGCTCCGCTCGGGAGATGCGCGGAGCTTTAATCTGCTTCCCTGGTATTTTGGCTTCTCAACGGCCGCTTGCTGCCCTGATCCACAGTCCCACACAGGTCTTTTCTTTACCAGGTAGTAAAACGGATGCATACACTATGCCAGGTGGGGAATAAAAGCCCTCCCCAAGCCCCTACAAAGGCTGGCATCTCTTCCAGGGGTCAGATAGGTTGCACCTTCTCAAACACAGCTGCTGAGACAATGCATGTCTTACCCGAACAAGCAATTCCCAAACCGTCACCGCAGTGCCTTGAATTGTCTGCGGGTTCACTGCCCAGCCCCTCCCTCACAGGTGTTCTGGCAAAGTCTGCAGTGCGCTGAAGCAGAGGCTAGTCTTCACGTGTTAACACTGTATCATCAGTGTGTCGGGCCCATTTTACTGATGTGGGAAGGACACAGGGACAGGTCTCGGGCTACCGGCCCACTGTAAGCAGCTCTTTGTAGGAAACCGCCCTCAGCAGGAAGCCCCTTTTCTTGTCACTTCAGCAGAGCTGTATTGTGACACTTTTCACCAGGCACCCCATGCTCTACTCATCTCCAGCCCAGGCGCCCTTTTCAAGTCTTTTGATCACACGATACTCTGATCTACAGAAAGAACGTACAAGTGTAGGCAAAGACGTGGAAATGAAGAATCAGTAATTAACAGGTGACTAGATCTCTTCCCTAGCATCTCCTCCCATAATGTCGCGAACAAACCGTGGGCGCAAGAGAACATCTAGAGGAAGATGACGAGGATTCCACGAGCCCGCACACAGTGGGGGACGGCGATGACCCTGACCCCCCATCTCAGTGATTAACCGAGATTACTCCCCTCCAACCCTTTAAAACTTCCATGGCGAGCAGACTCTCAGAGGTGTTTTGGGGGGACACAGAGTTCACCACTTCCCCAGATTGTCGGCACTCTGATTAAAGACAACTTTCCCTTCTAGGAACATTTGTGAGTTTGATTTTGTAAGCGGGGAGCAGTGGGACCCTATTCAACAACACCATGACCTGCGTGGGCTGTGCAGCAGCTTCCGGGCGGCACTGGAAGGTTCCACTGCTGTCCCACCCACGTGAAGGTAAACTGATCGCTTGACTCTGGCCAGGGGTGGACTGAAGAAAGCATTTGTTAAGTCCAGCTCAGCATGGTGCACTCCTAGGGCCATGGCCAAGGCATCTTAGAGGGGGGCAGTGATGCGGCCCACCTTGCTCATTTCTCCTAGTGCGGCGTCATCTGCCAGGGGCCATCTGGCTTTTTTTTTTACTGGCCTTACGGGGCTGTGGAAAGCACTGCGGGCAGGGAGTATGATACCCACTCTGTGCAGTTCTTAGTTTCTCCTATTTCCTTAGGCTCCCAGGCAGTTAATGTGGTTCGACAGTTACCGCGCTTCAAGGAGTGGTAGACTTACTGGTTCCCAGCTGTTTCCCCTCAGCACTGATGTGATTACCCTAACCTGAGGCCAATTTCACCATTAAGGGTTTGCAGAGTTTGACCTCCTAGGAGATCAACACCCAATTTGCTCTTTGGTATCGGAGAGATTAAAACTTGGTAATCTCGTGGTGGAGAACGCCCAATTTGCACTGTCACAGGGACCTTCCTACCTTCCTGACACAACTGTCCTCTTTAACCATCAATTGTTCTGGAATAGAGCACATTCAGTTCCAGTAGCAACCAGAGCCGTCAGCTGTTGTTTATTTCTGGGGACCAATGACTAGTGAGCTCAACGTGAGGCCTCTGATCACCCCCCGATGGCCCTCAGCTGGAGGTGATGTTGGCCCCCGTCCTATACCGGGGGTGTGGCAGGCACGGACCCCGAATAGGGCTGTATCCCTGAGGCCTCTGCTGGAGCAGGTGGCCCGTCAGGGATAAGAGGGGCGGTGGGGCAAGTCTGAACTGCTGCTCAGGTTTTAAATGTTTCCACAGGCTGGTCTATCTTGTCAGGTGGGCCCCGGGCAGCACTGAGGTCAAACCACCTTTGCTTCTGGGTTATTTTCACTGCTGGAATAGCCTTGTGGATTTTCAAGCTCTCTGTCTCCCTCGGGTCTCTCCCACAGCCTGTACCCATTCGCAGGATTTGCCCGTTTCCCCCAGATTAGCAATGGGCGATGGACTACCCAGCATCATAAGTAACGTGTCTCACAGCTGAGCTCAGAGTGGACCTCTCGTCCCATAGCCGGCGCAGGGGCGGGCGGGAGTGTCTCGGCTTTCACTCCTGCAGTAAATGGGGCAGCCTTCCAAGACCGGGGGTAGTTGGCCTGTTTCATTTCCAACTACCTAAGAATCCGCTGCACCTCCTCTCTAGATTTCCAGGGTCCCAAGCCTCCCAACAGCTAGAATAAACCAACCTATAAGCACCTGGAACCCCCAGCGCCATGCCGGTGCTGCTGGAGGGCAAGGTGTGTGTGTGTGTGGGGGGGGATAATGCTCATTTCCTCTGCCCGCCCCATCCCGTAGCCGCACTAACCTCTCCCGGATGCTTTCTCTGGCCTTTTGCTGGAACTCAGAAGCTGCATCAATAATCTCGGCAGTGGTATATTCTCCCCTCAGGAACGTTTCCTGAGCTGGGGGCTGCCCGCTGGCTGGGGCTGCCCTTGAGGTGCTTTTGCTGTCCTTTGTATGAGGGGTGGATGGCAAGGTGCTTTCATCCGTTCTACCATCAATAACCACAATGTCCTCTTCATCCTCATCAACTTCCCGGGGTCCCACCTCTTGGCGTCCCAACCAGGATGTCACAAGCGCTGGATCTTCATCCGCCGGCCTGCAGCCTCGTTTTGCAAACAGCCGACTGCAGTCCCCAGCTCAGCATCGCTCCCCCTCGCCTGCCACCAGCAGAGCAGGGGACTCCGCGACTCCTCCCGGGGCTCGGCCCTCCTTTCAGCCTCTAGTCGGCATCTGTGGAGCAGAGGTCAGCCCCCTGAGGGGACCATTTCTCTCCCGTCTGGGAAGCTGGGCCCTACAGCAAGCAGTTCAGGTAGCCGCCTTGGACCAGGTGGCGTCTTCAGGGCGTCCACAGCATCCAACATTTAAGACACCCCTCCTCCCACAGAGGGCGACGGCCAACTCGGGGTCTCCCCTGTGGGCATCTCCTTCTCAAGGCCCGCTTCTTGGAGGGCTCCCCAATTGTTAGTGCACAAGCCAGCCCCCTACACGGACAGCAAGGAGAGACCCACCGAGAAAGACGCAGGCCCTCCAGATGGGCGGGGGCGCGTGTAACAAACAGAGAACTTACACAGCAGACTTATCCCCAGCGGCCCCAAAACAAGCCGCCCTCTGCACTCGCCCGGTGAGTCTCAGAAGTTTACCTAGAGGCCTTAAGGGGCTCGGTCACGATCCAGTCAGGTGGTCCCCACGCCGCTTTGCTCTCTGAAGGCAGCGTTCCTGAAAAAGCTCCCGACGGGGAGAGTAGGCAGGGCGCGCAGGGAGTGCATTCCCGGACACGGGAGGGGAGGAGCCTCTGGTTGCCTGGCCCAAGCTTGGGGTTAATCAGAGGTCATGACCTCTCCCCGCCCTCCTCCAACATGACCAGGCACCTTCTATTTCCCTTCTTTTGATCTATGTAATGCTGAGAATCCGTAGCAGCTGGTTAATACAAGAGCCGATTGACTGCAAGCGTTAATCTTTGCTTTCTCCAGAAACCCCATGAAAATGGCAGGGAAGCACCAGAGGCATCAAGAAAGCAGACAGTGGAACTGACATGATCTTTTTGTAAATGGCTGAGAGTTACTGGGAGGGAAGTGTATTTTGTTCTTTGTTTGTTTTTGTTTTGCCAGTGAACTTCTAAAATATGTGAAATTGGAGGCATCAAGTGTTTCTGAGGGTGAGGTTGCAGGTGAAAACAATAAGATTGACATTGTTGCATAGGGTTGTTAGGCAGTCCTGGGTTCCATCCCCCTTCCCAACAACGAGGTGATTTCTGAGGCCCACCCACCATGCTGCACCCCTGTAGAGGGTTGGAGTTTGAATGAGACAAGCATGTTTTCATGCTACTAAACACAGTTGAAAGGAGGATGCCACCGTGTAATGAAAACCAGTGTTCCACGTGAGTCTATACACTAAGTGTTGTTAACCACAGCTCACCAGCTCCCAGAAATCTGCCAGCCTGCCTCACGCCTGTTAGACAAGAGAAGATAAATCCCTACAGGGGCAGGACACGAGTAAAGACGCAGATGTAGAGAATGGACTTGAGGCCACGGGGACGGGGAAGGGTAAGCTGGGACGCAGTGAGAGAGTGGCATGGACATATATACACTACCAAATGTAAAATGAATAGCTAGTGGGCAGCAGTTGCATAGCACAGGGAGATCAGCTTGGTGCTTTGTGACCACCTAGAGGGTTGGGATAGAGAGGGTGGGAGGGAGGGAGACGCAAGAGGGAGGGGATATGGGGATATATGTATATGTATAGCTGATTCACTTTGTTATAAAGCAGAAACTAACACACCATTGTAAAGCAATTATAGCCCAATAAAGATGTTTAAAAAAAAAATGCCTACAGGAGAATTGAGTCAAAAGCAAGGAACGGGTAGGGGCTCCTCAGTAACAACACTGGGATGTGTTTCCAACACACAGAGCATCGTAGTAGCATTTTCACCCCTCCACATACAACTAAGAACAGGCAGCCAAGGATCGCCAGGCATTTGAGAGAACTTTTAACATAAAATCGGCGGCCGACATAAACAAAAGCTGTAATAAACTTGAAGGAAACTGAGGCAATGTAAGGCTCAGAAGAAAACTTCCGCCCCAAAATCGAAATTTAATTTCCTCAAAGAGCTTTAAGAAAAGGTTCTCTGTAGAAAGAGAAATTTTAAAAAAGAGATTTAGGGACTAAGGAAGAGCTCTTGGAAAGTGAAAATGAGATAGCAGGACAGAGTATTTTACAGGCAATTGGAAAATGGTGGTCAAAGGAACCCTACTAAGAAATTTAAAATAGAAGAAAAAGAAGGAGGAGGGAAAGGAGGAGAGGGAGGGGGAGGAAGGGGAAAAAAACAAGAGAGTCAGAGGCATAAAAATATAAGTTGAGGGGCTTCCCTGGTGGCGCAGTGGTTCAGAATCCGCCTGCCAATGCGGGGGACAGAGGTTTGAGCCCTGGTCCAGGAAGATCCCACATGCCACGGAGCAACTAAGCCCGTGTGCCACAACTACTGAAGCCCACGCACCTAGAGCCCATGCTCCGCAACAAGGGAAGCCACCGCAGTGAGAAGCCCGCGCACCTCATCGAAGAGCAGCCCCCACTCACTGCAACTAGAGAAAGCCCGCTCACAGCAACAAAGACCCAACGCAACCAAAAATAAATAAATTTATTTTAAAAAAAGAGTATTTAAAAATATGTATATATAAGTTGAAGAGAGGTAGCAAAATTGCAGCAAGCCTAGAGCTGATCCAGCCCTGAATGTACAAGGCGGGTGGAAAGAAGATCCAGAAAGGTTGTCTTTGTGGGGAAGAAAAAGGGAATAGAAAAAACAAACTTACTCTTTGCCTATTTTTTAAACCTACTAAAAGGAGAGTTACAGTTCTTCCAAAGAGGTCGGGATGAATTAATGATGCATATATAAAAATCTAAGCAAATGAAAAATGGGTCAATTAATAAGGCTAGAGGTTAAGAAAAAACAATGTACAAGAAGGAAAGTGTAATTATAGCACACTACTTGATGTAGGTATGAATATTCTTACCTAAATATTAGTTTAACTAAAATTGGTGCTATAACTATACTGGAAGTGGAGGGAAAGGGTGGAAAAAGTTAAAAAGACATCTTATCTAATAGAACAATAGATAAAATCAAAATAAAAAACCAAAGAACAGTAATATACATATGCTATCTACAAATATGGAAGCATATGATAGAATAAAGATAAAAAAATTGATGTGGTTGCCCCTGGGTGTCAGAAATTTGAAGTAGAGAGAAGTGGTCCAGGATATTTCTGGTTATCATTATAGGCTTTATATTACGACTACATGTTAAAAATATTTTCAAATATTACAAAATATTTTCAAATATTTCAAATATTATACATTGATTTGTATAAATAAATCTCAAATAAAATTTCTTAGACGTTCCTGGCAGTTACTGCTCCTGCAAAGTGGGTCGGCATCATGAGGACATTTCATGACGTCAGAGGATTCAGGTTAAAGCAGATCATCTGGAATTGATTTAATAACGGCTCTCTGAGGATTTGCCCCACTAAGGCCTCTTCTCATCTATATCTGTGCTACTCACACCAGCAAATCAGCATCACCTGGGAACTTGTTAGAACTACAATCCCCTGCTCCCAATTCATGCCTGTTAAATCAGAAACTTTCACAGAGACAGAGAAGTCTGTGTTTTAATAAGTTCTCCAGGTGATTTTGAGGCTTACTAAAATTTGAGAGCAACTAATCCATATGAATAGAAAGAAACGCAATTGTCACATTAGGTAAAGATGTCATAAGTCTTAGCAATTTTTCTTCTATCTATCTCCTCTTGTAAGGGAAACAAAAGCAAAAATAAAGAAATGGGCCTAATTAAACTTAAAAACTTTTGCACAGCCAAAGGAACCATCTACACAATGAAAAGGCAAACTACCAAATAGAAGACATTTGCAAATGATGTGACTGATAAGGGTTAATAACCAAAGCATATAAATAGCTCATATGACTCAACATTAAAAACAACTGATTAAAAAATGGGCAGAAGACCTGAAAAAACCTTTTGCAAAGGAGACATACAGACAGCCAACACGAAAAGATGCTTAACATTGCTAATTATCAGAGAAATGCAAATCAAAACCACAATGAGCTATCACCTCACACCTGTTAGAATGGCTATTATCAAAAAAGACAACAAATAAAAACGTTGGCTAGGAGGTGGAGAAAAGGGAACCCTAGGACACCATTGGTGGGAATGTAAATTGGTGCAGCCACTATGGAAAACAGGATGGAGGTTTCTCACAAAATTAAAACTAGAACTACCATATAATTCAGCACTCCAGTCCTGGGTATATATCTGAAGAAAATGAAAACAGTAATTCAAAAAGGTATATGCACCCCCAGGCTCATAGCAGCATTATTTACAATAGCCAAGAAATGGATGCAACCTAAGTGTCTATCAACAAAGGGATAAAGAAGATATGATATAGATATACAATGGAATATCAGTCAGCCATAAAAAGAATGAAATTTTGCCATTTTCAAGAACATGAATGGACCTGGAGCGTATTATGCTTAGTGAAATAAGACAGAGAAATACAAATAATGTATGATATTACTTATATGTGGAATCTGAAAAATAAAGCAAATGAATAAATATAGCAAAACAGAAACAGACGCATAGATACAGAGAACAAATGTAGTGGCTACTACTGGGGAGGGGGTGGGGGGAGGGGCAATATCAGGATAGGGGATTAAGAGGTACAGACTACTAGGTATAAAATCAGCAAGATACAAGAATGTAATGTGCAGCACAGGGGATATAGCCAACATTTTATAATAACTTTAAATTGAGTATAATCTGAAAAAATATCAAATCACTGTTGTTCACCTGAAACTAATATAACATTGTAATCAACTATCCTTAAAACTTAAAAAAAAACATGCAAGACTAATTCACAAAACATGTGTCACGATCTAAGGTAGAAACTTTTAATTAATAAATTTATTTTTTTGATGGCCAATGACCAATATAGAGGAGATGTGTTTGTATCCTTTTCACCTGCCAGAAAGGTGGGTGAATAAACCTAAATCGATTCCAGACCGTTTGTGTAGAACTACCTTGGTTCTGAAAGCTTAACCACCAGTAAATGACCCAGGAGTATCCTGGTCTTTCCTTTCAGGTGCACCATCTCCACTGCCAGATCCACTGGCTTCTCTCCATACCCTGTGTCCTCTGTACAGAGATCCATTATCTACGACCTTGTAAATAAATAGAGTATTGTACCTGCAGAAGACATATATTTCAGACCCCTCACTAGATCGGCCACTTGTTTGTGAGCATCCTTTTTCACCTTGTGGACTTTTTATTCATTGTAATGTTTCTACAAATAATTAACTTGAAAAAAATAGCAGGGATGGAAGAGAGAACCTATTAAGTAGAAACCATATGTAATCATTAGAGCTGAATCCAGGAGCCCATCAAAAGATAATATACTCGAGAATGGGTCATGAGAAAAAGTTTCCAAGGGTAAAACATTACTCATAGACAGTGTGTTTATCAGAAGTAGCAAACTCAAATATCTTCTGGGGTCAGAGATGTGACACAAATGGGTGAGAAACTAGGATGTACCTATCTAGGAAATGATAGGCTTTTGGGCTACCTGACCACTGTACTTAACTTTTATATAATCTCAAAATACCTCTCAGGGGCTGTTTGTCTAAAAACCCCAGGTGAATAAAATAACTTGCCTCTTGCCTCTAAATTAGAGCAGTTTCATTTATGATAACTACAGATGGTGATAACGTTGAAAAGACACATTTGTGAATCTTTATGAAGAAAAGATTGCCTGTATTCTAAAACCTATCTTAGGTTTTTATAAATCAACAACCAATGGACTTTTAGTCTCACAATTAACCGTATACCTACCACTAGTCCTGTTCTTTAGAAGACAACATGACATAGTGGAAATGCTCTGGATCCAGGGCCAGAAGACATAAGTTAGGGTTTCAAACCATATACAAGAAATCTACATTTCCTCTAGGTCTCTCAGCTAACTCCTATATGAAAGTAGGGTAAAAAAAATAACACCCACCTCACCGACTTCACAAGGATTTTTGGGTAGTAAATTGGATAAGGTGTGTGAAAGCCCTTGGCTTATCATAAAGTGTTATGTAGATGGCAGTTGTATTCACAGTCTCTCCTATTTTTAAAGATATGTGAGTTATTCCCAATGCCCTTGAAAAGTTATAACATAGTGGAAGACACAAAACTTATATACAGTAAGCAAACGATAAATTATGTGGGCAGAGTCTATTACAGTGAATGTTAATGGAATATAGTGGTGGGTGTGAATTCTTACACTGGATGTGATTAAGTTTCTTGTATATTATCGCCACATGGGAGATGTTCTAAGCAAACAGACACTCCTGAGAAAGTATATAATATAATGGATGACATGGCTGGGAATAATGATATAACTGACATTTATTCTTATATAAATCAATCGTCGTAAGAGTAGGATGATGAACTCGAGTTCAGAAATGTTAAGGTCACATAATTAATAAAGTCTTCAAGATCACATAACTAATAAGCGGCATATCAAGGCTGTCTGCCTTTAAATCTTACGGATTACTGAAAGTAAATATGTAGACTTCTCATGATTCTCTCATTATCTCTATCCATTTATTCAAACTTCACTATATAAAGTCATTTATAAAATATTAGAATACTTGCAAAAGAATGAAATTAGAACATTTTCTCACACCATATACAAAAGTGGACTCAAAATGGATTAAAGACCTAAATGTAAGACCTGAAACAATAAAAATCCTAAAAGAGAAGATAGGCAGAAGACACTTTGACATAAATGGTAGCAATATTTTTCTGGATCTGTCTCCTTAAAACAAAGGAAATAAAACCAAAATAAATAAATTGGACCTAATCAAACTTAAAAGCTTTTGCACAGCAAAGGTAACCATCGACAAGATGAAAAGACAACCTAAGGAACGGGAGGAAATAGACCAACAAGGGTTTAATTCAAAATTTATAAATAGCACGTACAATTCAATATAAAAAAAAAAAACCCAAAACCCACTCAAACAATGAGAAGACCTGAACAGACATTTTTCCAAGGAAGATGTACAGATGGCCAACAGGCACATGAAAAGATGCTCAACATCGATAATTTTCAGAGAAATGCCAATCAAAACAACAGTGAGAAATCACACCTATCAGAATGGCTATCATCAAAACGTCTACAAATAACAAATGCTGGTGAAGATGTGAAGAAAAAGGAACTATTGTATGCTACTGGTGGGCAGTAAATTGGTGCAGCCATTGTGGAAAACAATATGGAGTTTCCTCAAAAAACTAAAAATAGAACTACCATAGGTCCAGCAATTCCACTCCTGGGCATATAACTGGAAAAAACAAAAACACTAATTCAAAAAGATACATGAACCCAATGTTCATAGCGGCATTATTTACAATTGCCAAGAAATGGAAGCAACCCAAACGTCTATCAACAGATGAATGGATAAAGAAGATGTGGTACATATATACAACAGGATATTACTCAGCCATAAAAAGAACTGCTTGCAGCAACATGGATGGACCTAAAGAATATTATGCTTAGTGAAATAAGTCAGACAGAGAAGGACAAATACTGTATGATATCCCTTATGTGTAGATTGTAAAAAATACTACAAAGGAATGTATATGCAAAACAGACCCACACACATTGAAAACAAACTAGCGGTTGCCAGTTGGGAGATGGAAGCGGGGGAGAGATAAGATAGGGGTAGGAGATTAAGAGATACAAACTATTATGTATAAAATAGATAAGCAACAATGATATATTGTACAAAACAGGGAATTATAGCCATTATCTTCTAAAAACTTTTAATGGAGTAGAACCTGTAAAAATACTGAATCACAATGCTATACACCTGAAAGTAATATAATATTGTAAATCAACTACACTTCAATTTAAAAAATGTTAGGAAATAAAACTAGAGAGATAGGTAAAGCCAAAAAACTTCACACCCAGGACTTTAGACGCTATGCACTGAGCAGTAAGGAGTCATTAATGACTCTCAAACTGAAGAGCAAAAAAGTCACGTGATGCAGAAATTACTTTTGTTGTTGTTCTAACATCCTTTTCCTTCTTAGGTTTCAACCCAACTACAGAGCATGCAATGAGCCTAACCTACAGAGAAGGTTCGGCATGTTTATATACCCACAAAACATATTGATAAGTTAATGTCAGAATACAGTATCTTTTTTTTTTTAGTAGATAGGACTGTCTTGTTCTTTCCATTCTGTATAAATTTTCAGATGTGACATTGTTAACACAATTCCAAGAAACAAACAAAATAAAATAAAAATAAGCCTGAGTTAAGTGTTGAGTCCTGAAACTTTGGGTCTACCCTCTAGACTTTGTAAACATGGTATAGGAAGTTAAGAACTAAAACTGTATGAAGCAGGCAGGAGGGTGTACAAAGGATTTCCCCTGTAATTTTTAGATCTTAAAATCTGGGTTGCTATATAATATCTTGATTTTAAAACTGTAAACAGGGGCTTCCCTGGTGGCGCAGTGGTTGAGAGTCCGCCTGCCAATGTAGGGGACACGGGTTCGTGCCCCGGTCCGGAAGGATCCCACATGCCGCGGAGCGGCTGGGCCCGTGAGCCATGGCCGCTGAGCCTGCGCGTCCGAAGCCTGTGCTCTACAACGGGAGAGGCCACGACAGTGAGAGGCCCGCATACCACGAAAAAAATAAAAATAAAACTGTAAACAATTCAAAAATTGATCAAACATGTTCCGCAGGATCATGTCTTTGGGGTATCAGGGCTGCAGTCGCCATTCCTAAACCAGTGGCCAGGCTTACGCCACACTCTTGATCAAGACCTTACTCAGCCTCACTCACACACTGACAGCAGGGTCTTTAATCTGGTGTAAATGTGACTGAGATTACCAACGTCCTGAACGTATAAATTTATCCTCTGTATTGGCATTCATACCTCAACTCCTGAGAGCACAGAATGATGTTTCATGTATCGTTTTAATGAAACTATCGCTGCAAGGTGTTATCTCTACAAGGCGGCTGTGTAGATCATCATAACTAGTTAAAGACAAACACTGAGGCAAGATTGGTGAGATCTGCAAAAGTGAAAAGTCAGAGGAAGAGTCAGTTCTGGTACGTGGTAACTAAACAGTGCTCTGGTTTTTATTTTAGCAGAAAAAAGACAAAACAATTGGTGCACAGCATCACCGGTAATTCCTTCCTCATGACCAACAGTTACACTGACCACACAACTTGCTGGGTGAAATTCTGTCATATTGTAATGGTTCCTTTTATTATACACATTTCTGTGTCGGATTTATTTGCCAAAAAAAGGATGCTATCATACTCATCTTTTAATAATACGAACATTTTATTTTAGATGACTGTATTCATGTAATACAAGGACCGCCCAATTTAAGAGTTCTACTGACAGCTCTTGCTTACTGCTCCGATCTCTCTGAAACTATTTCTTGATGAATCTTTATTCCTTGGTCATTAGAAAGATTTAAACATCATTTGTTTTCACAGACAAGGTCATATGACCCTCATTGTATGAATTCTTGGGATATTTGTGAAGAAATTTTGTGAAGAATTTTTGAAGATGCCTCCCTGTCTGGGTAGCTGAAACAGAAAGAAAAACAACTGTTGTTTAACTCTTTTTCTATATTGTTAATTTGTAAATTTCATTAACATTATAGCCTGAATTCATTGTCAGTACACAAAAGCTTCTGTTAGTAACCAGCGCGATCAGTAGGAAACTATTCCCCTGTGAATAAAGGACACATCCTTAGGAGACGGTTTCTAATTAAAGAAAATTGACCGAAGGTGCCTGGTAAAAGCCTCCGTGATATCAAACAGGGTGAGGAGCTCAGCAGGAGCCATAAACCAGCTGACAGACTCTATTTTTGTTTTTATTTGTTTTGTTTTATTTTTTTTTGCAGTACGCGGGCCTCTCACTGTTGTGGCCTCTCGCGTTGCAGAGCACAGGCTCCGGACGCGCAGGCTCATCGGCCATGGCTCACGGGCCCAGCCGCTCCGCGGCACGTGGGATCTTCCCAGACCGGGGCACGAACCCGGGTCCCCTGCATCTGCAGGTGGACTCTCAACCACTGCGCCACCAGGGAAGCCCTCTATTTCTGTTTAAGTGTGTAATGCAGGATAGTTGTGTTACTGACCCTCAAAATTACCCTAACTTTTACTTTTTTCCATTCCAACAGAAACATACGAAGTCAGCAGGAAAACCTCCCACATCCTGATTGCTATGCAGCCGCATACCTCAGTGAAATACCTCAGTGAAATATTCAGGAGATCAGCATCTTACAAAAATGACAAATTTTCTGAGATTTATTCCCATCTCAAAGTATTCTCTTTGTGATTCCTAAGGGGAAAGATAAAAAAACAATAAAGAAAACTTAGTATAGAAGCAGATGGCATTTCTGTGAAAATTGAAAAGCAAAGAAAGATCATGTCAAAAAAAAAATCATCATATTAACCTTCAAGAATCACATGGCCCCCTGGTGATGGAGAATCCATACACTTGCAGTTTCCTGGGGGTATTAAGCCTGGGTGTCATGACCCCCTGAACTTTTCTTCAGAAGGACATCATAGGGCGCCTCTAGAATTCCACCCTATCAGTTCTTCAAGGAAAAAAACATGGCATCCTCAGCTGTTCTCCAGAATCAATAGTATTTTAAAATGTGACTCTATTTTCTTATTAATGTGAGCTCACTGTGCTATGTCTAAAGGGAAACGTAACACAGAAACATGAAATGTGGATTAGAGAGAAAAAGCAGAGACCTTTTGTCATGGTAAGTGTGATAGTAACAAAATAATCAAAATAGAGTGTCAGTACTTTTTTCCAAGTTCTATGTGGCCCAGGTGCTTTTATATTTCCACTAACAAAATAAACAGTAGAATACAACTAAACCCAGAATGACAACTGAGGACAGAGAAGTAGTTCATAACTAAGAAATGAATAGACTATAGCATGGCTAAGTCATCTATTTCAAACTCCTAAAATATTACTATGTAAACATGCTCAATTCAGCTACAGTTATTATCATTTTCACAATAACTAAAATCGTCATCGCATGGACCACATGCATACAAATGTAGATGACACCTCAATATTACTTTCAATGAGGTCTTTTCTACTTTTAGTATAGTTGGAATTTCAGTTGGCTTTTGTAGTGATAATTTTATATTTTTATCTGATGGAAATGGTCTTAAATGGTGAAGACAATTGCAATGCGCAAACTTCATACTGGAAAGGCTCAAACAAATACGTTTGTTAACCTCTCTGTCTTAATTGCTGAGTTGGTGTTTTAAGTTAATTCAGGAAGATTTAGTGAAGAGGTAACACAGTCATTATAAATTATCAAAAATTTAACAAATATTTCTTTATTCTTAGAAGTATGAGAAACTAACAAGCACATTTGTGGAAAATGGATCCTTGTTAAGTCAGATATATTGTTTAGAGATGGAGAGCAGAGGTATTTATACCCTGTTTGCCTTCTACTTTCAGCATTGAAATATTGACATTATTTTACTCAATTCAGCATTCAGCTAGTCAGTCAACAGGTATTTATTGAATGTCTACTCTGAAACTAGAAATATAAT
Organism: Stenella coeruleoalba; assembly: GCF_951394435.1. Classification (NCBI taxonomy): domain Eukaryota; kingdom Metazoa; phylum Chordata; class Mammalia; order Artiodactyla; family Delphinidae; genus Stenella; species Stenella coeruleoalba. The sequence goes on along the minus strand of NC_137153.1, from coordinate 13,012,077 downwards.
TGTCACCTAAGTTGCAGACCTGCTGGACCTTATATTCTAGTAGAAGGATACACTCATTCACTGAACCAATATTAATTGAGCATCTACTTTGTGCCTGGCACTGTTCTAGGTACTTGGGATTTACCAGTGTGTAATGCAGAGGAAGAGTCATGCCCTTGATGAGCTTAGGTTCCCGAAATGTGATATTAAAAAATACATAAGAGGGCTTCCCTGGTGGCGCAGTGGTTGAGAGTCCGCCTGCCGATGCAGGGAACTCGGGTTCGTGCCCCGGTCTGGGAAGATCCCACATGCCGTGGAGTGGCTGGGCCCGTGAGCCATGGCCGCTGAGCCTGCGCGTCTGGGGCCTGTGCTCCGCAATGGGAGAGGCCACAACAGTGAGAGGCCCGCGTACCGCAAAAAAAACAAAAAACAAAAAAAATACATAAGAAACCAGTAAACTACATAGTATTACCTTCACCGAGGTTTTTTATACTGTATTAATTTACGTATTGTGGGGGAAAAGATCGGGCAGATATAAGTTGAGTTTGGGACACATCAGCTTAAGGTGCCTAAAACCTTGAAGAAGGGATCCCTAGAAGGTAAGTGGATTTACTGACTGAATGAGCAATAAAATGTTTTCCACTAGAAATTTTCACTTAAAAAATGATTTACACAACCCATTTTATCTGAATATACAGACCTATTCTTATGTGGGTGAAAAAATCTCTTCAGGCATAAGTGTCAATGCTTTTGAATATCTAAGCTAGGTGGCTTTTAATAGTATTGATTATCTAGCATAATATAATTTGTCTACAGTGTTGGGGGGGAGGGTAATCTCCACTGTAAATACCAAGTGATAACATGTCAAGGCTTGACAAGTAGAAGAGAGAGCACTTAAAATTTAAATCTTTAAAGGGTCTGGACCATGACTTTCACAGCTAATTATTTCAAATACCAGCAAAGATGTTTTCCAAGCTCTTAAGTTAGAGTCTCTTGTTCAACAAATTGTAGACGTGAAAGACAATAGATCATTGTGTTTTCCTGGTATCTAGTCTGTACTGTGCAAATATTTCACTTAAGGGAAAGCGACTTTGATTATTATAATTATAGCTTACAGTCTAATTTTTTTAAAAATTAGAACTAAATGTAAAACAGCATACTTTATAGGACATAGATAGGAGATTGATTAGCATATTATTAAATGTTGAAAAGATTTATCTACATGTGGCCACGAAACAAAACAAACGAAGATCTGTGTAATATCATTTCTATGTGTCAGAGTGTCAACTGCACAACTATGCAATTTATCCTACTTTACTTCCTTTGGTATCTTGAAAAATATCAATGAAGGAGATATTTCATGTCAATAAGTATAGATGCCAAGAAGTAAAAATAAACTATTTCATTTTTATAATCAGACGTGGATAATTTCTGATTCTTTAGAGGGGTAAAATAATTAGTGGTTAAGAGCACAGATTTCAATGCCTCATTTTCTTAATCTATAAAATGGGAATAATAACATTTATTTCACGTAGCTGTAAAATGAGGATAAGGTTAACTTATAAAACATCCATTATAGTACTTAGCACACAGTAAATATATGATATGCACATATATTCAACTATTTAAGAATTTAATTATATTTTCAATCCGATATAACTTAATCATAGGTTTTTAAGCTAACGTTTTGTCAAACACAAGAAATTTTTACAGAATAACTACTTGTGTGAAAATTAGTAACCCTATGTCCCTAGGAAAACAGATCATATCCCTCAAAGTCTGAAACACTTTGGTCTTTCTAACCGCTAAGAACGTTCAGACCTTTAAAATTCTTCTAACATAACTACTCTAGAAATAAATTGTAAAAATTGACCATAACAGATTTCTGATTTCAGCTCTAGCCTATAAATACTTTGAAAGTTGTCACTCTTGTCTTTACCACAAGAATAAAGCTGAACAAACTGAAACTCCACCACTTCTCTTAGCTCCATCAGATGATTGAGGTTGCATGAGAAACCGGAACACAAAGATCTATAGAAATGGGCAAACCCAGAGGCACAGCCCAGATCTCCCTACTCAGAGCAGAAACTGCAGGAGTCATAAGAGGTAAATAATTAAATGATCATTTAGATAAACGGATGGAAGGTAAGTATGTACCAGCACGAGAATCAGAAATTCCTGGGGCTGCAGTGTTAGGGAGTCCCAATCTTTTCCAGGTTTTTTACCTCTGGGAAACATACCTGGTCACAACGGTGAAGGGCCGAGGAGAAGTCCCTCAAGGAGTGTCTGCATCAAAAATTCTTACTCTCAAGGGGAAAGGCTTCACCAGAGCTTTATCCAACTTGGGGAAAGGGCATTTCCCTGAGGATTCCAGGCTGCTCTACCTTTCCCGTCTCACCTATAGTGTGAGGGTGGGGCTAAAAGTTACTGGTAAAGGTTACATTAATGGGAAAGGGCCATTAAAAGATTGACACTTGGTCATAACGTTCCAGGATACTTCCCCTCCCATACACCTTACCATCGCACCAACAGGGCTCATGTATCACAGTGGATTTACTTGAAAGACACAGATTCTATCTCAAAAGGATTTCTTAGGGAAGCCCAAAGAAAGAAGGGAGACCAAAACAAGGACACTAGAGGGATTTGAAGTTTCTGGCATGTACAGCTGCATCAAACTTTAAACACAGCCCAACTCCTAGCCAGATGAACACAAAACCTATTTATTTCACTTCTTATTAAGTGATACTTTATATCTAGCTGTCAACAAAAGAATTACAAGACATGCTGAAAGGCAAGAAAAAACAGTCTCATGAGACAAAGCAAGTATCAGAACCATATTCCCACATGACATAGGTTTGAAATTACCAGACAGCGAATTTAAAATAACAATAATTAGGGGTTCTAATGGGAAAAGTAGACAGGACGCCAGAAAAGATGGGAAACAAAAACAGAGATGGAAACTCTGAGAAGAATCAAAGGGAAATTCTAGAAATCAAAAAGACTAGGAGAAATGAAGAATGTCTTTGATGGCCCCATCAATCGAATGGGCACGGTCAAGAGGAGAACCAGTGGGCTTAAAGACGTGATAGAAGAAACTTCCAAACTGAATCTCAAAGAGAAAAAATAATAAAAAAAAAGAAAGGGAGTCTCCAAGAACTGTAGGAGAAGGCATATTTAAATTAATAATCTCTGAGAATTTTCCCAAAATAAGGACAAACACTGTTGATTTGTGTTCTGCCCACCAAATTCTAATTTGGGGGTTCTCCCCACACAATCAATTCTCCAAACACCAACTGGGTGTCCTATAATTCAACTCAATTCAGACACTGTTTTCCAAGAGTCAGCATCACATCCTACAGGTTAAGGACTCAGTCTTCCAAGACTGCCCTGCATTTCAGATGCCGGTCTCAGGTCCAGATGTTTCTGACTGACTATAAATCAGAGGTTCCCACAACCCCCTCCCTGAGTTCAATTAATTGGCTAGAGCAGCTCACAGAACTCAGGGAGCCCATTTACTCACTAGCTTACCAATTCATAACAAAGGATATCAAAGGACACAAATCAACAGCCAGATGAAGAAATACGTAAGACAAGTTCCCAAGTAAAGGAGCTTCTGTGCTCATCGAGTTTGGGGACCTGCACAGTAGCCAAGTGGGAACATTCTGGTTCACTGAGCTGGAAGCTGTCTGACCTCCCTCCTTTTGGGTTTTTACGGATGCTTCATTACACAGGTATTACTGATTCAATCACTGGCCCGTGGTGATTGATGCAAACTCCAGCCCCTTTTCTCTCCCCAGAAATCAGGGGTGGGAATGAAAGTTTCGAGCCTTCTAGTCATAGATGGTTTCCCTGGCAACCAGCTCCCATCTTTAGGGGATTTCCAAAAGTCACCGTATTAATATAAACTCAGTTGTACTTGAAAGGAGCTTGTTACATATAACAAGACACCAACTTCACCTTTATGGCTCTGAAGCATTTCAGGAACTGACGACAAGAAACCCAATATTGTAACAAAAGATGCTCCCACTCCTCTAATCACTCAGGAAGTTACCAGGGTTTTGGGAGCTGTGAGCCAAGAAACAAGGATGAAGACCAAATATATATGAGAAATACATTTTGGTTGTTTGAGTGACCAAGCATATATTTCTTATAAATCACAGTATCATGAGGAGGCTGGCAACATCTTACCTAGTGAAAAGAACAGAGAAAAAACGTTGGGAGGACTTCTTGCCAGAAATCATGAAAGCAAGAGGGTAAATTGAAATATTAAAAGTACTGAAAGGGAAAGAAAGCACAATCATAGAATTCAATATCCAAGTAAATTGTTTTTCAGAAATGAAGAAAAAACAATGAGCTTTTCAGACAGACAAAGCTGAGGCAATTTATTGCCAGCAGACGTGGCCAATAAGAGATGCTAAAAGAAGTTCTTCAGATAGAAGGAAAATAATATATTTCAGAAACTCAGATTTACATGGAGAAAGGAAGAGCATCAAAGCAGGAATAAACGAGGGTAAAGCATATTTTCTTTTTTTTTTTTAACATCTTTATTGGAGTATAATTGCTTTACAATGGTGTGTTAGTTTCTGTGGCATAACAAAGTGAATCAGCTATATGTATACATATATCCCCGTATCTCCTCCCTCTTGCGTCTCCCTCCCACCCTCCCTATCCCATCCCTCTAGGTGCTCACAAAGCACGGAGCTGATCTCCCTGTGCTTTGCGGCTGCTTCCCACTAGCTATCTATTTTACGTTTGGTAGTGTATATATGTCCATGCCACTCTCTCACTTCGTCCCAGCTTACCTTTCCCACTCCCCATGTCCTCAAGTCCATTCTCTACGTCTGCATCTTTATTCCCGTCCTGCCCCTAGGTTCTTCAGAACTTTTTTTTTTTTTTTTTTAGATTCCATATATATGTGTTAGCGTACGGTATTTGTTTTTCTCTTTCTGACTTACTTCACTCTATATGACAGACTCTAGGTCCATCCACCTCACTACAAATAACTCAGTTTCATTTCTTTTTATGGCCGAGTAATTTTCCATTGTATATATGTGCCACATCTTCTTTATTCATTCATCTGTCAATGGACACTTACATTGCTTCCATGTCCTGGCTATTGTATATAGAGCTGCAATGAACATTGTGGTACATGAGTCTTTTTGAATTATGGTTTTCCCAGGATATATGCCCAGTAGTGGGATTGCTGGGTCGTATGGTACTTCTATTTTTGTTTTTTTAAGGAACCTCCATACTGTTCTCCATAGTGGCTGTATCAATTTACATCCCCACCAACAGTGCAAGAGGGTTCCCTTTTCTCCACACTCTCTCCAGCATTTATTGTTTGTAGATTTTTTGATGATGGCCCTTCTGACTGGTGTGAAGTGATACCTCACTGTAGTTTTGATTTGCATTTCTCTAATGATGAGTGATGTTGAGCATCCTTTCATGTGTTTGTTGGCAATCTGTATACCTTCTTTAGAGAAATGTCTATTGAGGTCTACTGCCCATTTTCGGATTGTGTTTTTTGTTTTTTTGATATTGAGCTGCATGTAAATTTTGGCGATTAATCCTTTGTCAGTTGCTTCACTTGCAAATATTTTCTCCCATTCTGAGGGTTGCCTTTTCATCTTGTTTATATTCTCCTTTGCTGTGCAAAACTTTTAAGTTTCATTAGATTCCATTTATTTTTGTTTTTATTTCCGTTTCTCTAGGAGGTGGGTAATAAAGGATCTTGCTGTGTTTTCCACTAAGAGTTTTATAGTGTCTGGCCTTATATTTAGGTCCTTAATCCACTGTGAGTTTATTTTAGTGTATGCTGTTAGGGAGTGTTCTAATTTCATTCTTTTACATGTAGAAATCCAGTTTTCCCAGCACCACTTATTGAAGAGGCTGTCTTTTCTCCATTGCATATTGTTGCCTCCTTTATCAAAAATAAGGTGACCATATGTGCATGGGTGTATCTCTGGTCTTTCTATCCTGTTCCATTGATCTATATTTCCGTTTTTGTGCCAGTACCATACTGTCTTGATTACTGTAGCTGTGTAGTATAGTCTGAATTCTGGGAGCCTGATTCCTCCAGCTCTGTTTTTCTTTCTCAAGATTGCTTTGGCTATTTGGGGTCTTTTGTGTTTCCACGCAAATTCTGAAATTTTTTGTTCTACTTCTGTGGAAAATGCCAGTGGTAGTTTGATAGGGATTGCACTGAATCTGTAGATTGCTTTGGGTAGTAGAGTCATTTTCACAATGTTGATTCTTCCAATCCAAGAACATGGTATATCTCTCCATCTGTTTGTATCATCTTTAATTTCTTTCATCAGTGTCTTATAGTTTTCTGCATATAGGTCTTTTGTCTCCTTAGGTAGGTTTATTCCTAGGTATTTTATTCTTTTTGTTGCAGTGGTAAATGGGAGTGTTTTCTTAATTTCACTTTCAGTTTTTCATCATTAGTGTATAGGGTGCTAGAGATTTCTGTGCATTAATTCTGTATCCTGCTACTTTACCAAATTCATTGATTAGCTCTAGTAGTTTTCTGGTAGCACCTTTAGGATTCTCTATGTATGGTGTCATGTCATCTGCAAACAGTGACAGCTTTAATTCTTCTTTTCCGATTTGGATTCCTTTTATTTCTTTCTCTTCTCTGATTGCTGTGGCTAAAAATTCCAAAACTATGTTGAATAATAGTGGTGTGAGTGGACAACCTTGTCTTGTTCCTGATCTTAGTGGAAATGGTTTCAGTTTCTCACCACTGAGAGCAATGTTGACTGTGGGTTTGTCATATATACCCTTTATTATGTTGAGGTAAGTTCCCTCTATGCCTACTTTCTGGAGGGTTTTTATCATAAATGGGTGTTGAATTTTGTCAAAAGCTTTTTCTGCATCTATTGAGATGATCATATGGTTTTTCTCCTTCAATTTGTTAATATGGTGTATCATGTTGATTGATTTGCGTATATTGAAGAACCTTTGCATTCCTGGGATAAACCCCACTTGATCACGGTATATGATCCTTTTAATGTGCTGTTGGATTCTGTTTGCTAGTATTTTGTTGAGGATTTTTGCATCTATGGTTCATCAGTGATATAGGCCTGTAGTTTTCTTTCTTTCTGACATCTTTGTCTCGTTTTGGGATCAGGGTGATGGTGGTCTTGTAGAATGAGTTTGGGAGTGTTCCTCCCTCTGCTATATTTTGGAAGAGTTTGAGAAGGATAGGTGTTAGCTCTTCTGTAAGTGTTTGATATAATTTGCCTGTGAAGCCATCTGGTCCTGGGCTTTTGTCTGTTGGAAGATTTTTAATCACAGTTTCAATTTCAGTGCTTGTGATTGGTCTATTTATATTTTCTATTTCTTCATGGTTCAGTCTTGGAAGGCTGTGCTTTGCTAAGAATTTTTCCATTTCTTCCAGGTTGTCCATTTTATTGGCAATATAGCTGCTTGTGGTAATCTCTCATGATCCTTTGTATTTCTGCAGTGTCAGTTGTTACTTTTCCTTTTTCATTTCTAATTCTATTGATTTGAGTCTTCTCCCTTTTTTCTTGATGAGTCTGGCTAATGGTTTATCAATTTTGTTTACTTTCTCAAAGAACCAGCTTTTAGTTTTATTGGTCTTTACTATTGTTTCCTTCATTTATTTTTCATTTATTTCTGATCTGATCTTTATGATTTCTTTCCTTCTGCTAACTTTGGGGGTTTTCTCTTCTTCTTTCTCTAATTGCTTTAGGTGCAAGGTTAGGTTGTTTATTTGAGATGTTTCTTGTTTCTTGAGGTAGGACTGTATTGCTATAAACTTCCCTCGTAGCACTGCTTTTTCTGCATCCCATAGGTTTTTGCTCATCCTGGTTTCAGTGTCATTTGTTTCTAGGTATTTTTTTATTTCCTCAGTGATCTCTTGGTTATTAAGTAAGGTATGATTTAGCCTCCATGTGTCTGTATTTTTTACAGATTTTTTCCTGTAATTGATATCTAGTCTCATAGCATTGTGGTCGGAAAAGATACTTGATACAATTTTAATTTTCTTAAATTTATCAAAGCTTAATTTGTGACCCAAGATATGATGTATCCTGGAGAATGTTCCATGGGCACTTGAGAAGAAAGTGTATTTTGTTGTCTTTGGATGGAATGTACTATAAACATCAATTAAATCCATCTCATTTAATGTATCACTTAAAGCTTGTGTTTCCTTTTTTCATTTTGGGTGATCTGTCCGTTGGTGAAGTGGGGTATTATAGTCTCCTACTCCGATTGTGTTACTGCCGATTTCCCCCTTTATGGCTGTTATGTATTAAGGTGCTCCTATGTTGGGTGCATATATATTTACAATTGTTATGTGTTCTTCTGGGATTGACCCCTTGATCATTTTGTAGTGTCCTTCCTTGTCTCTCGTAAAAGTCTTTATTTTATTATTTTTATTATTATATTTTTATTTTATTTTTTTTTTTTTGCAGTATGCGGGCCTCTCACTGTTGTGGCCTCTCCCGTTGCGGAGCGCAGGCTCCGGACACGCAGGCTCAGCGGCCGTGGCTCACGGGCCCACCCGCTCCGCGGCATGTGGGATCTTCCCAGACCGGGACACGAACCCGTGTCCCCTGCATTGGCAGGCGGACTCTCAACCACTGCGCCACCAGGGAAGCCCAACAGTCTTTATTTTAAAGTCTATTTTGTCTGATATGAGAATTGCTACTCCTGCTTTCTTTTTTTTTTTTTTTTTTTTTTTTGCGATACGCGGGCCTCTCACTGTTGTGGCCTCTCCTGTTGCGGAGTACAGGCTCCGGACGTGCAGGCTAAGCGGCCATGGCTCATGGGCCCAGCCGCTCCGTGGTACGTGGGATCTTCCCAGACCGGGGCACGAACCCGTGTCCCCTGCAATGGCAGGCAGACTCTCAACCACTGCACCACCAGGGAAGCCCCTGCTTTCTTTTCATTTCCATTTGCATGGAATATCTTTTTCCATCCTCTCACTTTCAGTCTGTGTGTGTCCCTAGGTCTGAAGTGGGTCTCCTGTAGACAGCATAGATATGGGTCTTGTTTTTGTATCCATTCAGCCTATGTATCCATTCAGTCTATGTCATTTGGTTGGACCATTTAATCCATTTACATTTAAGGTAACTATCAATATGTATGTTCCTATTACCATTTTCTTAATTGCTTTGGGTTTGTTATTGTAGTTTCCTTCTCTCATGTTTTCTGCCTAGAGAAGTTCCTTTAGCATTTGTTGTAAAACTGGTTTGGTGGTGCTGAATTCTCTTAGCTTTTGCTTGTCTGTAAACGTTTTAATTTCTCCACCAAATCTGAATGAGATCCTTGCTGGGTAGAATAACCTTGGTTGTAGGTTTTACCGTTTCATCACTTTAGATATGTCCTGCCACTCCCTCTGTCTTGCAGAGTTTCTGCTGAAAGATCAGCTGTTAACCTTATGGGGTTTCCCTTGTATATTATTTGGTTTTTTTCCCTTGCTGCTTTTAATATGTTTTCTTTATATTTAATTTTGATAGTGTGATTAATATGTGTCTTGGCATGTTTCTCCTTGGATTTATCCTGTATGGGACTCTGTGCACTGCCTGGAGATGACTATTTCCTTTCCCATATTAGGGAAGTTTTCAACTATAATCTCTTCAAATATTTTCTCACTCCCTTTCTTTTTCTCTTCTTCTTCTGTGACCCCTCTAATTCGAATGTTGGTGCATTTAATGTTGTCCCGGAGGTCTCCGAGATTGTCCTCAATTCTTTTCATTCTTTTTTCTTTATTCTGGTCTGTGGTAGTTATTTCCACTATTTTATCTTCCGGGTCACTTATCCGTTCTTCTGCCTCAGTTATTCTGCTATTGATTCCTTCTAGAGAATCTTTAATTTCATTTATTATGTTGTTCATCATTATTTGTTTGCTTGTTTAGTTCTTCTAGGTCCTTGTTAAACATTTCTTGTATTTTCTCCATTCTATTTCCAAGATTTTGGATCATCTTTACTATCATTATTCTGAATTCTTTTTCAGGTAGACTGCCTATTTCTTCTTCATTTGTTAGGTCTGGTGGGTTTTTGCCTTACTCCTTCATCTGCTGTGTGTTTCTCTGTCTTCTCATTTTGCTTAACCTACTGTGTTTGGGGTCTCCTTTTTGCAGGCTTCAGGTTCATAGTTTCCGTTGTTTTTGGTGTCTGTCCCCAGTGGCTAAGGTTGTTTCAGTGGGTTGTGTATGCTTCCTGGTGGAGAGGACTTGTGTCTATGTTCTGGTGGATGAGGCTAGATCTTGTCTTTCTGGTGGGCAGGACTGCATCCGATGGTGTGTTTTAGGGTGTCTGTGACCTTATGATCTTAGGCAGCTTCTCTGGTAATGGGTGGGGGTTTGTTCCTCTCTTGCTAGTTGTTTGGCATAGGGTGTCTAGCACTGTAGCTTGCTGGTCATTGAATGGATCTGGGTCTTAGCGTTGAGATGGAGGTCTCTGGGAGAGCTTTTGCCATTTGATATTACATGGAGCCGTAGGGTCTCTGGTGGATGAATGTCCTGAACTTGGCTCTCCCACCTCAGAGGCACAGGCCTGACACCTGGCTGGAGCACCAAGACCTTGTCAGCCACACGGCTGGTTAGCGGTCCTTTGGCAGCAGGGCTCTCCAGGCCTGTGGAGCTAGCTTCAGGCTCCAAACACCGGCATTGCCTCCATGGTGGAGGCCACCAACACCCCTAAAATCATTCTGGGGCTGCAGTTGCAAACTGACAACTGACAGTCCTCATTTAGATCTGCTGCTGGATCAGGACTGGGGCTTCTCCAGAAATCACGGCTCCCTCTTATTCTTACTTGACTGAAAAGATAATGGTTTGTTTAAAATAATAATAGTATTGTATTAGGGAATATAGCACATGGATAAGTGATTTAATATTGTGAAATGAGAGCAATATCATAAGGGAATGCACGGAAGAATTGGGAATAGTCAATTATAAGGATTCTGCAGTACATACAAAGCAGTTATTTAAAAGTGGATATAGACTGGTTAATAATTAATAATACAGGAGGAGTGGCCTAGATGGTGGAGTAGGAAGACCCTGTGCTCACCTCCTGCCACAGACCCACGGAAACTACAGCTACTTACAGAGTGGGTATCTATGAGAGCAACCTGAAAACCAGCAGAAAAGATTTTCTACAACCAAAGGAGGAACCACATGAGATGGGTAGGGAGGGTGAAGAAGTAGTATAATCAGGACTCATACCCCCTGGTTGGTGACGCACAAAAAGCGGGGGGTATCACAACTGTAGATGTTCTCCCCAAGGAGCGAGGGGTCCAAGCCTACCTCAGGAAACAAGAAAAATCTCTAATAAGCAGTCTAACATGACATCTAAAGGAACTAGAAAAAGTGGACCAAGAAAACCCAAATTTAGTGGAAGGAGAGAAATAATAACGATCAGAATAGAAATAAATGAGATAGAGACTGAAAAAAAAAGATCAGTGAAACTAAGAGCTGGTTCTTTGAAAGATAAATTAAATTGATAAGTCTTTAGCCAGACTCATCAAGAAAAAAAGAGAGAGGATTCAAATAAATAAAATCAGGAATGAAAGAGAAGTTACAGTGGATACCACAGAAACACAAAGGATCATAGAAGATTACTAACTAATTATACAATCATAAAATGAACAACCTAGAAGAAATAGATATGGAATATTGTCAATAATATTGTAATAGCTTTTTATGGGTATAGATGGTTACTAGACTTACCAAGGAGATCATTTCATAATATGTAAACATTAAATTACTACATGGTACACCGAAAGCTAACATAATATTGCACATAAGCTGTATTTCGTTTAAAAATTTAACAATGCAAACTTTAGGCTAACTAATAAATATGTAAAAAGAAGGAGAATTGATATCTAAGATAGGAGATAAATGGAATCATATAAAATGATCAATTAAAACTGTAGAAGGTAGAAAGAAGGAAAATAAAAACAAAAGCTACTGCAGCAGATAGAAAACAGTTACAGATATGGTAAATATATCAATAATCAGTTTAAACAAATATGAATGGTCCGACTACACCAATTAAATGACAGAGATTGTGAGATTGGGAAATCGTACCTTTCTGTCAATTTTGCTGTAAACCTAAAACTACTCTAAACAAATAAAGTCTATGAATGAATGAAGATTAATGAATGAATGAAAATAAATATGTAAGCAAGCCAACCAATTAAACAAACAAACAAAAATCAACAGCAAATCTCCACAACGATGGATATCCTTCAGAGGGACTCAAAAACCAACTGAGCTTCCAAATAGCCAAAATTGGAATAATTTGAACAAAAAAATAAACAAGACACAATGTATCAAGTAAACATCCATGAGACCTACCAATTTTAAGTGAATGATTAAGTAAATTGTGGGAAGAGGCAAATATTCTGTGTAGAAGAATTCCAAATAATTTATGTAGATGTTTCACCCTCAAGTGGGTGGAGTGTAATTCTTCATCCCAGAAGAGTTGGCATAGTGACTTTATTCCAAAGTGCACAGTTTTAGGGGGGTTGGAGCCAGAGATAAAAAACTGATGAACATGATCTTAGCCACATGATCAAGGTCAACATCAATACTGATTAAGGCATTGTAGTATTAAGTCATCGAAGTATTATGTGCCCTTGATATAATGTCATAAAAATGGCACTTTACCTCAGTGGTCTTCCTTCCAAAAATCCATAATCCCAATCTCATCATGAGAAAAGATGGCAAAGTCCGATAGAGGGGCATTTTGTAAAATACCTAACCAGTACTCACAACTGTCAAGGTCATCAATAACAGGGAAAGTGCGTGAAACTGTCAAGCCAGGAGGAGCCTAAGGAGACGTGATGCCTAAGTGTGATGTGGTCCTGGACAGAGCATGCTGGGATAGAAAAAAGACATCGGGCAAAAGTTACAGAAGTATGAATACAGCGTGGGCTTTAGTTACTAACAATATATCAACATGCTTCATTAATGGTAATATATGAATCCTGATGATGTAAGATGCTAATAACAGGAGAAATCCTGCTCTGGGTTTATGAGAACTCTCCGTGCCCTCTTGGCAACATTTCCGCAAATTAAAACTGTTATAAAAATAGCGTTTCCTTAAAAACATGACATGTCTCTTCAGCAATAATTTTGAGATTTTTAGCAATATTTTTACTTTTTATATTATTAAATCTATCCATATGCTGAAGTGCACATGTGCCTTTTCAATTCATGGACTCGTGTCAACATTTCTCATTCTTTACTGTGACTTTATTGGCATAATTAATAACTGAAATAAGTAATGGGAAAGGATGGCATTGGCTTTCTCTGTGTTGTACTAGTTTGCATTTAGATGATGATAAACTATTCATTTTAATTATTTTTATTTACTTACTTGTCTTGATATCATTTAAAATTCTAATGCATCCAAACATCTTTTTGCCAGCTTGACTGGGAAATAGAAATCCATTCAGCAAAATGAATTTGTGGAAGGGCAAATATAAATTTGAAAGAAATGAAACTTAAACTGGCAAGCTCTAGCCTCCATTTATTAAACCTATGAATGAATAAATGAAGCAATCTAATATAATTCTTTATTTTGATCCTATGTTATTTACTCCTATGTTTATTTCATTGAGTTACAATCCTGGTCATCTGTTAAAAGATTGGAGGCTGATGTCAGTTTGTCTTTTTTCTTTGTGTTTACATACTTGCTATGAATCAATAAAATGCAGCATTAAAATGAATAAAGGTTGGTATTATTTTTAAAATGTTTCATCTTCTAGAACTACTCCATTTTTTGGACCAATGACCCTGGATTCTCCTTCCTTAGAAAGATAGTAAGAATGCATAATTTTTCAAATAGAGTCTCTAAAATTATATCACACTGATGCTTTTGGGGAGATTAAATAAACCAGTCTACCAGTGGACTGATGTACCACCTATACACTCTGAGCTTGCAATGGACAAGTTCCAGAATGCTGAAACATCTCAGAGTTAACCTTTGCGAGAAATTGCTTGGATCGGAATTCACCTATGCAATTTTGCAACATGTAAGATTATGAGATTGTAAATTCTGAGACATGTAATTAATTGTGTAAGTAAATGAAATCAATTTAAAAACTTGAGCAAATATTTTCCTTTGTAACTTATATCCTTGTAACAAACTTTTTATATAATAGACGGTAGAAACAAGAAAGAAAATAAAGAGAATTTGAGAATTTCTGTAGTCTAAACTTTCTCATGTATTTTGAGCAATTATTTATGTTTGAAAAACTCTCTTTTTGTGCCTTTCTATAATTTTTACCTAAAGTTAAAAGAACAGATCCTTTCCTCTACAAAATAAGCTTCCAATTGTTTGAAGGTGATCAGTCTTCTCATTGAAAACATGGTCACTAGAGATTATATCATCTTCCTCAGCCTCCCCTTGTTAACAACCATCCAACTGTGATGTTCTGGTAGCCTTTGACCAAATCAGGAAAAAGCAATTTACCTTTCTTTTTCTATGACCAATATTTCTATCAAAGCAGTCACCAAACACCCATAAAACCTGTTTTGCTTTTAAATATTCTGTTGTGTTGTCTTATAGGCAAACTAATTCATAAAACCTCCCAGCTTTGTGAAGTATAAACACTATTGCACCACAATTCTCATTAATGTTCCTTAGAAAAATACCAAATGTCGCAAATTTGAGAAGACCCTTCAGCAGGTTTGGCTCTGTTGAAATTCAGTTATGCCTTGTTTAGTCCTGCTTTTGTAATGTTTCCAGGTTTATAGTAAAATAATTTTGTTTTATTTAGCTATGCTTTAGGAATTCAGTATTTTTAGGAATACCTTGGTTATATATGGGTGTTCTGAATTCCAAGAATTCATGTTCTGCTATATGATTTCACATTTAGAGTGATAATTGAATTATTAAATTAATTAAAAATGGAAAGCATACAGAGAAATACCTCTAACAAACTTACTGGGGGAAAAAAAAGACAGTGTCACTTTAAGGTTAGAGTGTCTGACGACAACCCAACTTCCAACATGTACAGGTCAGGGGTCCTGCTTGGGAGGGCTCTTGGGTCACTGCATGATCTCCCAATGACATCAATGAGGAGCACAGAAAGAGCTAAAGGGTTGTATTCACCTGTTCAATTAATTAAAGAGGTATTGGCCAGTGGTTTATTTAGGACAGGGAAGCAAATGCTTAACCTCTTCAGAATACTTGGTTTCTCATTGTCTTCTTTTACTCACTTAAGCAGAGATTATGTCCTTTAATAATCAGAGAAGGGGCTTCCCTGGTGGCACAGTGGTTGAGAGTCCGCCTGCTGATGCAGGGGACACGGGTTCGTGCCCCGTTCCGAGAAGATCACACATGCCGCGGAGCGGCTGGGCCCATGAGCCATGGCTGCTGAGCCTGCGCGTCCGGAGCCTGTGCTCCGCAACGGGAGAGGCCACAGCAGTGACAGGCCCGCGTACCGAAAAAAAAAAAAAAAAAAAAAAAAATCAGAGAAAACTCTTAACAAGCAGAGAGAGCATGCAGGAAAAACTCCATAAATAATATATAATGAACAAGTATTCTTTTTTTTTTAAATGAAAACAGACTTTTTAAAAATTTTTTTAAATTTTTTGTTGTCTGGGAATAATGACAGATTTTTTCCTTTCCATTCTGTATACTTTCTTTTTTTTTTTTATTTGTACACATATATTTTCTGTCCTAAAATTATAACTATTACACATGCTCCATAAAGTTCAAGTTGAACTTGGAGTATACATAGTGAAATTTCTGACATTGTTTTCAACGAGTATTCTTAAAGACAGTGGACTTTAGTAGAAAACACTAGATTAGGAGTCGTCATAAGAAACAATGTGTATTATGCCCTTACTGTGTGTCCAGCTCCATTATAAGGGCTTTGCTAATTTATTTAGTCTTCAAAAATTCTGTTAGAGAGAACATAATTACTGTCCTCTCTTATTATTTGAGGAAACAGAGGCACAGAGAATTCAAGTAAGTGTGCAAGGTTACACAGCTAGTAATGGGCAGAGCCGGAGTTTATATGCCGTGAGTCTGGGTCCAGAACCTGGTTTTAAGGACTTAAACGAATCGGTGTCTTAGAAGGAGGTATTGGCCAGTGGTTTATTTAGGACAGGGAAGCAAATGCTTAACCTCTTCAGAAAATGTTGCCCAAATTGTGATTCAAGCTTAACATTTCGAAACAGACCTCTGGCCACTTCCTCGGCTTGCTGGAATCAATTTCCTCTAGCTCTTTTAGAAAAGGACAGACCATTTGCGCAGATACCTCACTGTCTCTCTGGACAAGGACAAAATCATCCTTCCCTGGTTCCCCGTGTTCCCTCTTGTGCATTCTGTACAAAGAGCCAAAGTAGGCTTTGCAAAGCTAACGCAAACCATGCACTTTCTACTTAAAGCCATCTAGGGAATCAATTCCTTAGACTTAATATGAAGCCCAAAGTGCTCATGAAGCTTAGGAGATCCTGTCTGGCTTGGCTTTGCCCACCCCCAGGACCTAACTTCCTGAGATTCTCCCACTAATTACACCGTGTTGCATCTGCTCTGATGCATCCACAGACATGCAAAGCTTCTCCCCACCTCGGGAACCTTTGCACATGCAACTCCCTCTGCCTGGAATGTTCCTTCCCCAACTGTTCACATGACTGCCTCTTTCTCCTCATTCATGTCTCACTTAACACACCACTTATTCAGAAATGCTAACCTACCCCCAACCTCATCAAAGGAGCCTCCCCCTCAGTCACTATGTCACATCACTCTGTTCTATTTTTCCATCAGCTATCACTGTCTGAAATAGCTTATCTTACTGGTATTAACAGTGCCAGTACAAATTGCTAAAACAGTTATAAAAAGCCTACATACCTCCACTCACCAAGGCTCGCTGAGCACATTCATTATAACGGAATAGGTTTTATTGTCAGACACCTCAAACATCTGGAAGCACTGATTTTGTCTTTTCCTCTCTGTGTCCCCCTTTCATTGTGTCCTGTGACCTCCTGCTACCACCCTGGACCCACATAATTTGTACAGTTTTTTCTCAGGTCGTTATTGTTGACAAGCTGAACGAATTCAGCTGTCCTCGTGTGGGGCGAGAGTGTTTAAACGGGCTTGTCCCAGCAGAATTTGAATCTATTTTTGCTGAGACCCAGCTGGAACGGTAAAGGATGCTTAAGTGTTCTCTCATTAGAAATTCAGTTCAATTTTTTCTCTTTATGTAATAAATCTCTATATGCCTTCCCCTGCTCTGGAAACATCAGTTATAGCCCTATGTATGCAAGTGGGAAACAAAAAAATGCATTTTTCACCTGTTTTATCATTTGAATCCATTGATGGAGGCATTGGTAGAGGTGCAAAGCAACAAGAGGTCGAGCTGGTGAGAGCTCCTGAGACTGCGATGTGGAGAGACCCTTGGAACCAAGACTTCCCAGGCGAGAGCAAAGAGAGGTGACCCTGCCTCTGGGACCACCTGCCTCAGCCCTTCAGCGTGTACTTATGGATTTGGGAGTGGGGCCGGAAGTAGGAAGAGAGGAGAAACAAAGGATGAGATCTTCCTTGGTCAGAAGGGTCTCGGGACCTGGCTTCAGTGTCCTCAGTCTCACAACACCGTGGGTCACCAGGATGTCACTCTGTGAGCTGGGTCAGCCCCTGCCATCTTTTAAGTCTCCCAGGACATTAAAAGGCCATAATTAAGCTGAGTTCCCTGTGCTATACAGTAGGTCCTTGTTGGTTATCTATTTTTAATATAGCAGTGTGTACATGTCAATCCTCTGTAATAACCTAAATGGGAAAAGGATTTGAAAAAAACAGATACATGTGTATGTATAACTGAATCACTTTGCTGTACACCTGAAACACAACATTGTTAATCAACTATACTCCAATATAAATAACACTTTTTAAAAAGGCCATAATTATCCCCCAACTGTGGGCTCTGGCAACAAGTCTCAGTTTATGTAAAATTTATCTTTGTTTCCATATTTCTGTATATCACATCACGAGCTAAAGCCTTCATCTGGTAACTTCTTAACACTGTGTCTGCTATTACGTGATCTTTCATGATTAATTTTGCACATCCTTGGTTTTTTCATTGACTTTATTTTTTATGCATTCACTTATCCATGCATTGAACATGTAGCTTTATATGTCTTAAAGATGCAAGAATGAATATAATTTGTGAGCCCAAGGAGCTCAAGTCCAGTGTTGGAGAAGGTAGCTAAGCCAGCAGTGCAGTTCATCTAGGGGTCCTTCCCTAGTTGGATGGGTGATTCTAAAATAGATCTTAATTTTTAGAAAACTGAAAATTAGCACTTCATTCAGGACTGAATGTAGGCCATAAACTACAGAATTAGTAGGACTTGTGGTTTCTTCACCAATAGAAATTGCATTTAGTTTTATCTCACATGACACTCAACACAGCCATGCTGAAATACTTTGATCATCCCTTCTTTAAAGTGTAGTAGTTGTTAAACTTGGTATTTAATGGGTTAGTAAAGGAACACTAGGATTCCTACATCACACATTTAAGCCTTAAAAATATTTGGATAACTCTATTTCAGTAGCTTTTCTTTTCTTTTTAATTGTATTTATTTTATGCTATTCAGTTAAAACTACAAAGGGCCCATAAGTTTTACAAGACCACCATGTCTCTGTCTAAGAACTCCTGGTCTAAAGTGACAATATAATTTATCACCCTAAATAGGACACGTTTTTAAATGAGAGGATAATAATAATTATATCTTGAATAATTAATAGTTATTAATATATTGGTATAACTAATAATTATAGAATAGCTTAGACTATTAAGTTATTTTTGGAGTTTACCTACCTTCATTCCAAAACACGTAATAATAATAACAACAACAATAAAAGAAATTGTTACCAACCAATAAACAAGAACAACAGGAAACAGTCACACACTGGAGCGAGAAAGACCACGGTGTAGCCTCTGCGCATAGCCCTCCCCTGACTACCAAGCAGGCTGGATCAATGTGGTCACACCGACTGTTTAATTGCACACCAGAGGATCACACCTTCACCAGGCGCTGCACACTTTAGCAAAAGCCATACTTCAGTTATGACAATGTGCAATGAAAAAAAGGTTATTGTATATAAGTATACATTTTTTATATTCTTTTACTTGGATCCTTTGTAGGTTTAAAGTTCAAGGCAAATATCTCCTACTTTATAAGGAAAACAACCTGGTATAATTTACAATTCCTAAACTACAATTACGTAAAGTTTTATATAGTTTTTAATAAAGAATGGGTACACCACAGAATCTTCACATTAATTTAGCTTTTAAAAACCCTTGTCGTGGGTTTCCCTGGTGGCGCAGTGGTTGAGAGTCCGCCTGCCGATGCAGGGGAAGCGGGTTCGTGCCCCGGTCCGGGAAGATCCCACATGCCGCGGAGCGGCTGGGCCCGTGAGCCATGGCCGCTGAGCCTGCGCGTCTGGAGCCTGTGCTCCGCAACGGGAGAGGCCACAACAGTGAGAGGCCCGCGTACCGCAAAACAAAAACAAAAACAAACAAACAAAAAACCTTGTCAAGGTGCTAAACAACCAAAAAAGTTTCATGGAGAAGAGAAAAGAGCGGGCACTTTGAATCACATAAGTCTGGGGGTCAAATGCCAATGATGTCACATATTAGGTGTAAGGTCATGGGAAAATGACATTATATATTGGGAACTGATTCCTCCTTCCTTACCTCAGTTTAAAAATGGAGGAATAGTTGGGAGGATTAAATGACATAATGTAGAATAACTCCTTAGAATTCTATCCAAGTTTTATGAGATTGATATCCTACAACAAGATTCTATAATAATTATTCTTAATTTCCCTAATACTTTTAAAAACACCATTATTTCTTAGTTTTTCATGCTCAAAGCCTTAAAGGTGCCTTTCTTTATCTCCTCCACTAAAT
Organism: Stenella coeruleoalba; assembly: GCF_951394435.1. Lineage (NCBI taxonomy): Eukaryota > Metazoa > Chordata > Mammalia > Artiodactyla > Delphinidae > Stenella > Stenella coeruleoalba. The sequence continues at coordinate 12,992,201 of NC_137153.1, read as the reverse complement.
TTATCAAGTACAGTAAGTCCCCTGCATATGAATGAGTTCCGTTCTGAGAGCGCGTTCAAGTGTCCAATTTGTTCATAAGTCCAAGAAAGTTAGCCTAGGTACCCAACTAACACATTCGGCTATATAGTACTGTACTGTAATAGGTTTATAATACTTTTCACACAAATAATACATTAAAAAAAACAAACACAAAAACATAGTACTGTACAGTGAAGTACATAAAAGCACAACCATTTGTAAAGGATGAACACTAGACACGTGAACTAACACGTGATCGGACATGAGAACAAACGTTCCCATCTTTAAAAGTTCGCAACTTGAAGGTTCGTGTGTAGGGGACTTACCGTACTTTTCCCTCTTTCTTGGCAAAGCTTACAGATTCTGCCCTTCTTTGCATTTCCCTGGGGACCACTCAAATACAAGTGTTCACACGCCCATAAAGTATTGCAAACCATTCCCAATTTTATCTTCTCCTGTAACAACATCCTTGCAGAACTACATTTTCACACTTTTGTATCATTATATTATTTTTCAAAAGTATGGCCCTTATTCCTTATTACAAAATTAATGCTATTCAATGTGAACTTCAAATTTCATAACCAACTTTACTTATTTCTCACTTAGTCAAACTCATCCATTTTAGTAGTGACAAACTATATTTCAAACTATGCACAGGACGTTTTTATGTTCCTACACCCTATTATTTGTAACTTAAATCAACTTAAACATACTGTTCTCCTCTCAGCTCAATTTTGATTTTACTATCTATCGAAACGAATTAAAGCTTTTTCCAATTGGCCTTATTCAAATCACTTTCATGCAAACCCATCAGTTTTTATAAAAACATTTTTACAAGATATGTGTGTGTGGTTGATGAGGTTATCTAACAATTAATATCTGTGACATATACATCAAGAAAATGGGTTGAATTGGCCAAGTAAGCACCCTTAGATTCTCCATTGGCACGGAGTATTTGCAATTCAAGGGCTTTGCCACTAGATGGTAATCATAGACTGTGTTGATTTCAAGAGTAAATTCTCCAGATAACTATTTCAGGGCTAATGCACCACATGAAGCTATTTTAAAAACTTTCTACCCCAGATAATATTTATCTATCATCTATGTTTAAATCATATTAATATCTAGCTCATATCTATAGCTAAGTTATCTATATCTAGAAATACACATATATCGGATATTATAAAATATATGAAATTATTATGTCAATAATATTTCAATACTAATATGGTTATTGTCTTATTTTAAAAGTACAAAGGTATAATAAATATGTTGAAATATTCCTACTTTTAGTCCATTTATTTATTTATTTACCCAAAACAGATATAATTCAAAGGACATTAGATTAATACCCACTGCACTAATATCTGGCTCTTTGTAATAGAAATGATTTGCCTGCATCTCAGAAGGCAAGCTCAAATTCATAGGCTCATAATATCTACAGACACAGCAAAGTCCATACAATTCCAAAGACCAGCAAAGTTTTAACCATCAGTCTTGCTGCAAACAATGCTTTGAAGAAGTGTAAGTATAAGAAGCATAAAAGTTTGAAGTGAGGAAGATATTCATATTACACAAAATGTATTTCTCCCTAATGCCTCACACTTTGCCTCAGGGCTGAAACTAAATGAAGGTACCCATGTCCCCCACGAGACAGCTGCCGTGCTTTTTAAATTTTAGAAAGGGAGGTGAGGCACCCAAGAACAAGTTTGGTTCCATCAAGCCTACGACAGCCCCCCCATTTCTTAGTGTCACCTCTTTTTCTAGCCTAGCTTGAACTAGCCTCAAGTGAGAACTGGCCACACCCATTTGCTTTTGCAGGAGAGCACTGGCTGACAGTCAGTCATACAGCCAGTCTGAAATAGTGGCTTATTACCACTGCAGTTTGATGATTGACAATACAATTAGAATAATTAATGTCATAGTTTCTTTTCACTGTAGTTGTCATTTTATGCACATTATTTTATTGTTCAGTTAGTTTGCAAATTCCACAAGAGATGTTCTAGGTCATGTAGCAACTAGCTGGATGAAGAACAGAGTTCACCTGTCTTGTTTAATAACAAGAATATCAGTAGAGACCTTCACAAGCCCCAAGCGATTATTCTCCAAAAGTTTTTAAAGAGGAACCAAACCATTAGAAGATAATTTTGTCCACCTGATTTAAAAAAAACAAATCTTAGTTTCTCATATTCTTTGTCAGTAACAGAAGTTTTCTTTCTTTTTTGGGAAGGAAATGATATAATGAGGCCTAAATCAGAAAAATTTCCCCCTCTCTTATGTATACTATTTACTAACATAAATCAACTTTGCTTTCTATTTGTAGAGACAAAATAATTATGTCCTCAGTACACACCATGTATCTGGCATTGTGTCAAGCCCTGTAAATGTAATAATTTATTTAATGCAACAGCGCGCTAGAGTCGGTATTATAATCAGCAGATTATTAACTTTAAAAATTTGGGGTGGCTTGACACACAGCTTGCAAGATCTTAGTTCAAGGACCAGGATGGAACCCTCACCCCCTGCAGTGGAAGCGCAGAGTCTTAATCACTGGACCGCCAGGGAAGTACCGATGATCAACTTTTTAAAGTGGACCTCGCTCAGTAGCGATCCTGATACTACTCTTAAGATCAGTCTTCTCTAATCAAAAGGAACATTCAAGAAAAATCACTTAACTTCTGTGGTAGACTGGCGAAACCAAAAGATTCATAAGTTAGATGCTATCCTACATTTACTTTTGTAGTTTTGTGTCTATGCAGATGTAGTTCTCTGAAATAAAATGAAGCTCAATAAAATTACATAATCTAATACACAATGGCCCAAACTCCCTAGGGTGCCGTCTGTATCATACACACTTTCCTATGACATTAGATTATGAGGAACACAGTGGATTACGCAAGCAACTATAAAATGTTTTCTGATCCCACGTGTTTGTTCCATTCCACAACTTGTTCTTCATATCGCTGACATTTGCATGCATGGATATAATTAGTCTCAAACACCAAAAAAAGCACCAATCAGGATTTATAAATATATAAAAATGCTTCAAGGTTATCGTGTTTCCTTAACGCAAGGGAAATCGATGTGCAGTCATGAGCAGCAGTTCTAAACTTTAAATTAAAGATAATTAAACTGGAGTCTTCAACAACATGGGAAAAAAGTTCAAGTTTGGGGGAGATTTTGTTATGTTCATGGCAACACATATTAGCGAAACATCAATATAATTGAATTTAATTCAAGCAGACATTCAATTAAGCCCCTACTGCCTCTAGAATATATTGAATTGACAGTTTCATCTAAACGACGGATACTTTTGAAGACATTAACTATTTGGATAAATAGCTAGTGATTACATTTCCCCAAATCCTTTACTGCCTGTTGGAGTTTCAGAGTTACTTAACTTCTTGGGATTTTTGATTCCTCATATGTAACATGAGAAGATTCAGACTGGGAGAGTCCTGAAAGTCTGGCATCATCTGAGTTACTGGAAGGGGAAACAATTTGGAGTCTTATGGCTAGTTGCCTTAAAAAAGGAAGGAAAACTCTTTCCAGAGTTTGTCAACAGTCTGAAATTACTGTTTTATTTCAGAATGCTTTAGGACTTCCCTGCTATTTAAAACAAGCAAACAAAGAAACCAAAAAATAGCATAACTGATTCACTTTGTTATAAAGCAGAAACAAACACACCATTGTAAAGTAATTATACCCCAATAAAGATGTTAAAAAAAAAAGTCTCTTTCTTTCAAAGTAAATATCATCTATTTACGAACAGTTTTTATTTTTATTAAGGTCACTATGTGTCTTGTCTTAAACTTATATTTCTTCACTCCTTAATTTTCTTTAAATATAAGGCATTCTACACATGTTTTACTTGGTGCCCATATTGTGCTAATCCCTGGACTGCCACTAAGACAGAGCCCTGTTATCAAGGGATCACGACTTACCTAGGGGGCAGAATTCTTCTCAACCAATTATATCACAAGTCAAATGATGAGAGAATTATCCAGTATGGGAGCACAAACATGTGAGGGAAAACAGTTTTGGCTGAAAGTGCTCGGGAAAAAAAATTCCCAAGGAGATGACGTCATAGACACTCTCTAAGTTTGGGGAATAACAATTGCTAAAACTTACTGAGACTGTCTTTGTGTCAAGTTGTATACTGTACTAGATCCAATAATTTCTATAAAAATCTTATTAAGTAGATACAATTCTTATTTACCTGATAATAAAGAAACACAAAAGATACTGTGGAAATAGACATGACAAAAACAGAGATTTAGTCAACAAATGTTTACCAAATATTTATTCTGTGCTAGCTCCTTTTCTAGGACTGAGGGTAAAATGGTGACTAGCATATTCTGCTCTGAAGGAGTTCAAGATGGGCGCTGGCTCACATATAAATAAACTGTTGTTCATAACACAGTTGAATTGGTGGTATGATAAGGAAACGGAGAAGGGTAGAGTGCTTTCAATAGAAAACAATGATGGTTTCCTGGAGGAAGTGATATCGAAGGACCTGAAAGATGATTGGGTGCTGGTTATTGGAAAAGGAAAGAGAAACAGGAGAAACTCCAAAGCAACAAAAAGTGCAATACGTTTGGGAATGAAAGCAGTGCAGTGTGGTTAGCACATGCATTAAGTTAGTACAGAATGCCCTGGGAATGATGCTGGAAGAGGCAAGTAGGCAATGGGCATGATATACAGTGTTTCAACAGAGGATTGGCACAATCAGATTCAGGCTTTAGAAAAGTCGCTGGCTGCAAAAAAGAATAGTCTGGAGACAACCTATATGGCAGATGGCTAACCCCTCCCCACCGCCACCCCCGACTCCCTGGCCCAAGGCTTTACGCTCATCTCTATAGTGTAGAGTTTTGTCAGAAAGCAGCGGCCAGTGATGGACCATGTACCCCATCCTACGCAACCTCCCATATTCCTTCTTCCCCCCATCTACTGGCCTTAGGTCAATGTCAACCTTCAAAAATGCTTGGAAGATATATTTCTCATCTGAGTTACTGAATGAGTACATGAAACAAAGCCCACCTCCCACTGGACTTTACATGAGCAAAGAATGAACTTTTTTGTTAAGGCCTGAAGATTTCAGGGTTTATATGTAATAGCAAACAGCATTACCACAATATAGTTAAGACTCACGCCATATCAATCGTTTATAAGGCTATTGCAATAATCCAGGTAAGAGATGATGCTGGCATCATAACCAAAGAGCAAGGAAGTGAAGAGTAATAGTCAAAACAGGTACCCAGTTTGTCCCTGAGGTTTTTCATTTTGAGAATCTGAGTAGATTCTAATCAAAATTACTAACTTAGAGAATGGAAGAAGAAAATAACTTCAGAAAAGGAAAAATACTGAGTTGTTTAAAATGAGTTTGAGTTGTACTGAATATCCAGATGAAATATCTACCAGGCTGTCTGTAAATTATGGTCTGTAGACTGAGAGACAAAGGGAGTGAAGAAAATAACGCTCATTTCAGGCATTTTACGCACTGACTTTCTTTTCTTCTTTTCATTTTATTTCTACAAGTTATCTACATGCCAACATAGGGTCTCTCTTTCCAGGACAATTGGAGAGGGATCTGTCTTATGAACACCTGATACATTTGCCATTTGTGGGTCCGAGATTAGGGAAGAAATTTAGTTTTTTGAACTTGATATTCAACTGAGAAGGTTAGGGTATCTATGGAGTTAGGATTTGTACTGAGGACAAAGGAACACATTGAAGGGTTTTTAGAATAGCCAGGGGCAACAATGCAGTAAAAGGACAAGAAAGGAGTCAGTGGTTTAGCAGCTCAATGATAAGGGACTTAATTAGGATAGTGAGAACAAAAGGAAAGGAACATATTAATGGGATTTAGAAGATAGTATCAGTGGGAAACACCGCAAGGTTGCAAGGAGAATGTGCTTTTGCATCCAAAATGGTCTCCAGACTTCAGACCGCAACCCACGGTCTGACCTGTTTGAAAGTCTCCTCCCTCCATCCAGGCTCAACTGCTGTTGGTTAAGCGGTCCATTTAAAGCAGGAGGGGCTATCATCTCTGCCTTCATAACTCATAGCGAGGTGTTTTCAGCTGCACAAATTGGCCATCTAAGCCCATTAAATTTCAAGTTTTCATTACACTTTCTTTTGCATTCTTGAGCAATGACTACTAGCTCATGAGGTATAGCTAATACTGGAAAATTCTGGTTTTTACCTAATCCAGTCTGTTACCGAATACAGAATTATCAGTTGCTACCGAATTCAGTAACATTTCTGTGCCATATATTTCTGAGTAATTCGAGGACCTCAATGACCGGGCTTTCTGAACGTGTTTGTGTGTGTGTTTTAATTAATTCTTATGACGCTATTAGTCTTAATAGTTACTATAATATTTTAGTATTACTTATCTTCTATTGCTATCAAATGATGACTTTTGATGTTTTAATGCTTCCTTGGTCCCTCTATGGAGTTCTTTGAGCCTATGTACCAGCTCACTCATCAGAATATTTACGCAAAGGAATAGGTATAACCTTTAAAGCGGCTACTTAATTATGATAACTTCTGCTGCTTTCATGCTGTTTTGTCTTCCAGAGACAATGCAAACCTTTTCTACTCTGAAGCTTCTATGGTATTTCACAGATTACCTGATGGATAACATCTGCACACTGTGCACTTATCATTGATACACTGCCCGAAGTTAGTGGTTTCTTCTCCCCCAGTTTTTTAAGTGAATGCTGTAAGGCCCCCTGAGTTTTCTTTTCCTAGTCCTTGCATAAGTCCACTACTTGGCTGTTATAAACACTGCTTATGTGTACGTGCCATAACACCATGGCTTTAGAGATGGGCCCTTGGAGGTTCACATTTCTCCACAGATTGTGAAGGTGATTTTGCCACATAAAAACCTCAGTTCATAGGAATTCACTGATCACGTAGGTAGATAAGGAAAGGCTAGTGCAACAGACCTTTAGAGTAGGTTTACTCCCTTAGCATAATTTTATAAGCCATTTGTTTTCTCATGGTGCCACATGTACAGTAGTCCAGGTAGAAGCAACTGGAATCTCAGAGCTTAGGAGTTGGTAGGTTTGCATTTGAATCTCAGCTTGGCCTCTTACCAGCTGTGTGATGATGGGCAACGTGTTTGAGTCTGTTTTTAGGTTTCTTATCTATATAATAGAGCTTTTCTGATCTTATAGGTTTGTATGTTACTCTGTGGAATTCTTAGAACTATATCCAGTACATGATAACTTCAATAAATGTTAGCTAATGTTATTTCTTTTTGATTTAGCTGCTCAACTATTAAGAGTGTTGTGCTTTCTGGTTTGGATATTTTCACATTGCTCTGACTATACAAATATTTCATGCCTCAGTGACATAATTATATTAAAATCAGTTAAATTTGTGTATGATTCTAGTTGATAGTTTACTCCTTTCTTCAATGTAAAAATGGAAGCAGTTTTCCATGTAGTATTAAATCTCTACCTGCACTCAGGAAGTCTACTCTTCAATAATTTAATTTAAGGTGCATGGTAAAGTAACTTTATATTACAAGGAATGCTACTTGACTCCATTGCCTGGAGGTCAATTAAATTATAATTTTAGCTCTTACCTCCAAAAGTAGTATTGGGTCCATGAGAACAAATGATTTAGAGTGCGTGAAGCAGTATAATGACCTCACTTCAAGGATGTGACTGGGGAATTCCCCGGTGGTCCAGTGATTAGAACTCTGCACTATCACTGCCGAAGGCCTGGGTTGGATCCCTGGTTGGGGAACTAAGATCCCACAAGCCACACAGCTCCACCAAAAAAAAAAAGGGATATGGTTGGATGACTTGACTAGTAGTCCTTTCAAAACTCCTTTGAGGTTCAGGTATAGGTAACTAAAGGGTCTGAAACGTAGCCAAAATCAAACATAACAAGAAAGACTAATTGATGACATCTCTTAAATTCCTGATTGGTCAATTACCAGTAGTTTGGTTGAAAACATTTTCTCTCTCCCTTGCAATGTACATTTAATGTCCAGCCCCCCTTAAAGGGAATTTCCGGGACATGCACCATTTTTGGCATTATTCACCATTGAATCTCCAGCACACCGTAAATTCTGTGGGCTCCGTTAATATTGCTTTTTTTTTCTTTTTGGCTGTGTTGAGTCTTCATTGCAGCACACGGGCTTTCTCTAGCTGCAGTGAGGGGGGGCTACTCTTCTGTTGTGCGGGCTTCTCATTGCAGTGGCTTCTCTTGTTGTGGAGCACAGGCTCTAGGCGCGCGGGATTCAGTAGTCGTGGCACGTGGGCTCAGTAGTTGTGGCTTGTGGGCTCAGTAGTTGCAGGACGTGGGCTCAGTAGCTGTGGCTCGCGGGCTCTAGAGCGCAGGCTCAGTAGGTGTGGTTCACAGGCTTAGTTGCTCTGCGGCATGTGGGATCTTCCAGGACCAGGGATCGAACCGGTGTCCCCTGCATTGGCAGGTGGATTCTTAACCACTGTGCCACCAGGGAAGTCCACCATTAATATTTCTTAAATTAATTAATGGATGAATTGCAATAGGCAGAAAAGCATAAGATAGGTGAAGAATTAAAGATGCATTTTAAATATTTTTTTTTGCAAGAAATGTGGCTGTAATGGGGGAAAAGAGAAAGGGAGGTAGAAGGGAAGTTTATGGGGTTGAGTTTTTTAAGATAAGTGAGATTCAACATGTTTGAATCCTGAGGAGGAGGCCAGAGAGAACACTGTGATATACACACACACACACATACACACACAGGCGCACACACACACACAGGACTCTTCTTTAGGAGATGTTGTCAAACATAATCTCTAAACCTCCCCTTTCTTACGTGTATCTTTTGAAAACAGTGGATTTATTTATCATTGTTGAGTTGACTATAAATGGTCCCAAGCTCTACATGCATAGGATCTTTTTACTACGTGCTATCTTTCTCAACTTTTCAATATAATGAATGGTTTGTTGCACTTGAGATAATAGTTTGAAAAATCACACAAGCTGTTGGAATATTTGCATAGTGATTCTACGTTGAACAGCAGCTTGGATTTTTCTATTTCCATCTGCTTCAACTTCGTAAGTGTAAGAGGTACTATTATCATGATCATCATTACTAGTATCATTGAATTATCTGAATGCCAAATTAGGAAACAAACTGCCTATAATCTTTAGAGGAATAAAAATAACTTTTGCTAAAAAGAAATTTTTGTTTTGTATAATAAAGTCTTTTGAATTTAATTCCCTTCTCAATTTGAAAAGGGCACGTTTACCCAAGTGTAAATAATATGCTCATGTCTGTGACAAATGAAACCATTTAAAAATAATAAGTTAGTCTGCAAAGCTTTCAGCGCGTCTTCTTCTTAACATTTTGCCCTTCAGCCTCCTTCAGCAATGAAGGCAACCCCCTCTTGGCTTCTAATCACCATTTATTTCTAAGAATAGGAATACTTCACTGATCTGACACTCCCCCATTTGCTACAGAACTAGAAACCGAGATAGCAGTAAGCAGGGTTTCTGAGAATCAAAAGCAGACAAAATGCAAGCAATTGGCTTCTTAGATTCACAGTGCTTTTTTTTTTTTAACGGTTTTATTTTTTACATTTAGATTCTTAATCCATTTGGAGCTTCCACAGTGGTTTCTAGTTTTCCGTGGGGCCTGTATATTCTCGAATTATCTATTATTTGGCACAATCAATGCCTCTTCATCATTAGACTTTAATGGAACTAGGCAGAGATCGTAGGGCACTGTCAGTTTATCTAGGACTTAAATTTAGTTCAGGGATGTTTCTCTGTGCAGCCTTGCCTCCTCTATGTTGCAGGCATCCATGAAAGGTCCAACCTTCTACTACAGTCTTTCCATAAGGTAAAGTGTATAAATGAGGTTTTGTTCCAAAATGGATAAAGGGATAAAGCATTTTTAAATGAGGAAACCCTCAGCCATGCTGAAAATATCGTTCACGAGAAGGAATTTGATGTGCGGTTTTGGCATTAATACTGCCAACTGGAATCTCTACCTTTGTGTCAGACTTTTGCTGAGACGTCATGGTAGACCTATTATGATGATTAAAATGGCTGTTCAAAAGCATAGACCCTTCTGACTTTCTCAGCTTGGTGCATGGCAGGTGCCCTGTCTGGTGTCGCTCACGGCACTCCAGAGATGCTGCTGGCTATCGTTTCCTAAAAGGACCTCTGGATGGCAGACACTCTCCCCTCAGAGCTCTCCCACCTCTGCCGGGATGCTCAGCCCACCACCCTCCATCTGAGGGGGTCCTATTGACCCTTCGGGTGTCTGCTTGGCTACGATTCGCTCAGAGAAGACTTCCCGGATTTTGTAACCTGAATTAGAGCTCCTGGGATACTGACCCGTCACACCCTGTCATTTGCCTTTGGGTCACTCCAAGCATCTTATATGTCTGTGAGCATTATTCAGTGCAAACCGTGTCCAGTGGCTCTCTCCTCGCCTCCCCTTCAGCTCCAAGAAGACCTTGTCTCTTTTGTCTCCAGTGCTGAGGACTCTGCTTGTGGCCTGGTAATTACTCAACATACAGTCCTTGAATAAATAAATGATAGAATGTGAGGAAAGATGCTTTTGCATTGGACATTTCTGTGCAAGATGGACAAATACAGTGAGCTGGGCCTTGACAAATATTTCCCTTTCCTTATATGATTTTGGAAAGCATTAGGAAACTTACTTTCTTCTTCTCTTGGGGATCATGGAACAATCTGTGAATAGGAAGCTTCCTGTTGCATTGATTTCTGGAATCTGTATGCCTCACTTCTTTATATCTGCAATTCCTGGCACAGAGTAGGTGCGTGCAAATGCTTTCTAAACGAACGCTCAGTGGTATAAGATGTGTCAAAATGAATACAACCACTTATCTCACTGATCGTGCGGAAAAAATAAAGCTTGTTTTCATCAGCCCATCTCTACAATGACTTTGTATATGAGGAAGAGAATGCAGAATCAAACGCTGTGTTCTAAAAATAGCAGGTAAGGAAAAGTATTTCAAGTACCTCATCTTGGTGATAATAAAAATAGGAGCTTAATATTGGAAAAACGCTCAAATAAGCAAACTGGACAAACCTAACGGTTCACACTCAGAAGAGCACTTTAATAGCGAGCTTAAAAAAAAAAAAATCCTCTAGATTTCCCTGGAGGTCCAGTGGTTAAGACTCTGTGCTCCCAGTGCAGGGGGTGTGGGTTCGATCCCTGGTCAGGGAACTAAGATCCCACATGCCGCATGGAGTGGGCCAAAAACAACAACAAAAAAAAAACCCACTGAGATTTGTCATCCAAGTTAAATAAATAGCATAAAAGTACTTCATAATTCCTTATTCTTATTAATGCCACATAATTATCAAAGGCCATCAGTGATACCCATTATCTTTGGTGAATATGTCAAAAATGAAATTTTGGCCTTGAAATTGTGCCTGAACAAGACAGATAAAGGTTATTTTCTTCATTTGAAATCATCTCTGTAAAGGTTAAGGGGGACAGACACTGCAAATCTTTCATAGTAACTCTCTTGTCAAAAGCAGAATTTTTTATGAGACAACCGTTCTGAATGTCCTTAAATCAAGAATTTAAACCTTTTAAAATATAATTGGTATGTATTGAAAAGTCTGTCATTAATACAAATGAAGTTGAGTCATTTTGATTACTTATCTTGAAAGAGCAGTTGGATGATTAAATGTTTAATTTTTGCAAAAGAAAAAAGAAAAGCTCATTGGAAGCGATAGTTCTTAAGTGGAACAGACTAAGTGGATATGGAGGATGAAGTTTCAATGTAAATTTGAAATATATGTCTTATCACTCACATTAAAAAATGGACACTCCAAAGCAGACTTTCTAACAATTAAGAATTTACCCTGAAAGATACTGAAATCTACTGTTTCTTTCTTTCTTTCTTTCTTTTTTTTTTTTTTTAGTGAAAGAAGTAAAGTGTTTTTTAGGAGGAAAAAGAGTACATGCAGATAGACACAAGCACGGACTCAGAGAGAGAGTCGCGCCCTCGTGGTAGTTTGAATCGCTTTATGGGTTTCTTGTGACCAATCATCGTTCTTTGGCAGCTTCTGAGCCCGTATTTAGTTTATCTCAGAGTCCTCCCATGTGTGCACGTGCAACTCTTCGCCAAGATGGATTCTAGTGAAGAGGCCTATGGGTAGGTTGACATCACTCCCACTTTGAACTCCAAGGAGCCTTTCTGCACATGTGTAGTCAGGAAGGTCTCCTTGACCTTGAGAATGAGAAACATCTGGTCTCTTATCTAGGCAGGGCTCAGGTCCTCCTACTACTCACCTTGGAGTATCTGTCCACAGGGAACAAATTCCAGGTGCTCAGCCTGAGGCCCATCTATCTCCTGCCTCATTTTGATGTTAATTATTCATGTTTCATATTGGATCTCTTTTTCCTTCAGTACCGTGATACAAATATAGGAATGTATAAATATCCTGAAATTTTTATGTTTTGCTGAAAGGTTATAAATTGAAACAGTATGAGAGTTCTGGAGTCAGTAACTAAGGATTTTACATGATCAAAGTCATAATAGTCTGCTAGATTTGATTTGTCAAAAAATATTACATGTTAAACAAGTTACATATGTATGCTAGTGAATATTCTACTTGGTGGTAATGGGCCAATTTTTTAAAACACTTATCAAACTTCTAATTTTTTACTGAGAAAAGTTTTACATAACATAAAATTAACCATTTTAAAGTAAACAGTTCAGTGGTTTTTAGTGCATTTGCCGTGCCATACAATCACCACCTCCACCTAGCTACAAAACACCTTCATACCCTAAGAGGAAACCTGGACACACTGAGAATTTGCTCTTCCATCCCCCAGGCCCTGGCCACCACCCATCTGCATTCTGTTCTCTGGGTCTATCTATTTGAATATTTTATATAAATGGGATCATGTAATATGTGACCTTTTGTATTTGGCTTCTTTCACTTGGCATGATGTCCTAGAGGTTTATCCATGTTATAGCATTTGTCAGTACCTCATTGCTCTTTAGAGATGAATAATATCTCATTGTATGAATATATCACAATTTGTTTATACATTCATCTGATGGTGGCCACTTGGGCTGTTTCCACTTTTGGCATATTGTGATTAATGCTGCTTTGAGCTCCAGTGTACATGAATTTGAGTACTCATTTTCCACTCTTTTGGGTATACGCCTAAGAGTGGAATTGCTGGGTCATATGGTAATTCCAAGTTTAACTTTCTGAGGAAGAGTTGAACTGTTTTCTACAGTGACTGAAACATATCACATCCCCAAAAGCAATGTATGAGAGTTCCAATTTCTCCACAACTTTGCTAACCCTTGTTATTTTTCCATTTTTTTAAAAAAAATCTATATCTATCTTTGTGAATATGAAAGGGCACCTCATTAAGGTTTTGATTTGCATTTCTCTAATGACTAATGATACTGAGCATCTTTCCATATCTTTTTTGGAGAAGTGTACCAATTTTTAATTGTTAAATTTTTTTCAATATAGGCTACTCCTGCCTTTGTATAAGGCAGTGACTTTAATTCTCTAATAGGCCTTCATTTTTAATGTCTTATGCCATTCAAAAAAGAATAAAAGGTAAACAATTGGAAAGTTTTGCATCTTCCTCTCATCTTATTAAAGATTCAGACAGAGTTCTTTCTTTTCTTCTTTCTGGGAAATTGCAATGTTTGTCATGCACTTCTTAGCATTCGCACAGTTAAGATATTTCCGTAAGTCTGTGGTCGGCATGTTAACGGTTTCCTCCAATGCTGTATTACTTTTACTCAAGTAGTAAATTTACACATCAAGTGCCACATTAACTTTCAAGGCTCTCAGGAAAATCTCCTGCTGTTAAAATTACGTCAGTTGGTAGTGAAAAAAGAAATGCGGGATACGATTTAGCAGTTACTTTAATGAAGATACTAAAACTGTGAAATTAATTTCTGGTTTCAGTAGACATCTTTAAAATTTACTTACAAAAAAAAAAAAACAAGCACAAAAGCTAATCATCTAAACTTGTTCTTGGGTATCACTATAAATCCAGTTATAAAAAATAATTTATCAAAAACGGGAGATATTATCTCTCTGTCGCCGATTCTGAGAGCTGAAGAGAATTTTAGTGTTTTTTCTGTCACTGGAAAAGATCGTAAAACTTAGTAAAAAATTAACTGAACAAAATGAGATATACACAACACATGATATACGTATTACAGATATTAAAGGGACAGGACTGAGGGTTAGGGTATATATAATCAGCATATTTCCTAAAATAGCTGTTACTTACTTTGGCTTCGAATACACAGGGGATCATTCTTTTTGGAGTTTTGTCCCACCAGCCATGTCACTGTCATAGTAAAACAAAAAGTCCTAACTCCCATGTTTTTCTTATACAATAATCTTTCTGGATGCCATCATCATCTGAGTGTGGAACCCTTGCCAGATATTTGAGTTGAGCCTGCAAATTCTATTCCGTTCTTCTTCCATCCATTGAATAATAAATAGTGCTATCGTCTGAGAATTGTCCGCAGCTCAAGGCATGGGGCTGCTGCGTATACCTGTAGTCCATTCTCATTGCTGGCAATCGGTCTGGGAACAACTTGCAACACAATTTCACCTTATTGCATGGAAGGAGACGCTTACTAACAGTGTTTTCGGAAACGGAAGGTCTAAGATTTTACTGTGCTTGCGAGGTGAAAGTTAGCCTTTTGCAGTTGTTTTAGATGTTGCCAGAAGACATGATGAGCCCTAGCTCCGAGGCAAATGCATTTATTACAGCGTAAGATTCATGTGCATACCTGTTCCTCTTGCGCCCTGAATCCCATGGGGAGCTGTGGAGGTGGGCTCAGGGGGTCTGTGTCACGGTTGAGAAATGCAGATCTTAGGAAATCCCTAATCTTGTAAAAGAACCACTAGCAATCCTGCACCCTCTTTGCCCTGGTGGGAAATACTATCTATTACCCTGGTCAGGAGACAAAAATAATCATCCCTCTTCTCAGGGAGAGACACAGTCTCTATCCTCCAAGACTGTTGGCTACACAAACAACATTCAAAAATAATCTTCAACAATAATGACAACAAAATAATTGTTAATGCCTTTTCTCAGGCAAAGTAGAAAAACATAGGAGACGCAGGGAGAACTGCCTTTCAACAGATATTTACTGGGTCATCTCACACTCCATGGGATTTAATCAAGGGTCCTTGCAGCCCCAAAGGCTCCCAGAAGTCATCTTACGACAATAAATAAGAGAAAGGAGAATCAGATAGATGATGCTCATCACAGAACAGGAAGATGGAAAGGGTTGGAGTCCTTGCTTACAGTGTTGAACCAGTGAACCCACCAATCCCGAAGCCCACCTTTCATTTGGACTCCTGCTATGTAAATAATAACTAGTATTTCAAATTCTGCCAGCCTGTTCTGCTTTTTTACATGTAGCTATTGTAGAAGTGACCATGTTTTAGAATCAAGGAATCAGTCCATGTCATTAGTCCTGAACATATGCAATTGAATGAACATTACAGGCAAATCTACTGATCATTGGAATAGCAACTGTCACGTGTTTACAAAGCACCATTTTGTGCCTGCTTTACTGGACTGATCTACTGTTAGAATCTAGGAGTATACTTCAGCTGGCTTCAAAGGATCCTAGAATGTTTTTTACATCTCAAAGTTAAAATGAAATTTTCTTAAAATTAAATTTTAAGAAACGGTTTCCTTGGGTTGGTTACATGTTAAAAAGTTATTATCTACAAATTTATATATGTGAAGTTGCATAAATTTTGGAAAACTCTATATTAAATTTGGTGTTTCGTGAAAAAAATTTACATATTATTTAAGCCGTATTAGTTAGTCAAGTCCAAAAGCATCCTCACTGAGAGATTCTGATGGCTAAATTGACTCTCTACTGCTTCTCAGCATATTTCCCTCATGTTATCCCTATGCCTGCAAATATCACCTTAGCAATAGTTCTGAAAAAGATGGGGATACGATTATTATTAAATTATTACTCGTTACTTTTTATGCTTCCTGTTGTCATTTAAAGTTTGGGGGAAAAAAGGTAGATAAAATAGAAAAACACAATGGAGACTTACTACAGCTGGCCTAGTTTTGTTTGATATTTATTGATTGAATAAGAATTTTTAGAACATTTTGGTAGTCGCGAAACAAACTAAAACAAATGTGTGTTAAATGAATATTAGATCTTAGAGGACTAGGTTTTACAGAAAATCAGATTGCTGTCTAACAATTTAGAGTCAATAAAACAGACCAGTCTTCTAGTGTGAAAACTTACGAACCTAGGTATCAACTTCCCCAAGGCCTTGAGAATATTTTCTTTGAATTACGTACAGTCCATTTAAAATTGACTTACGGAAAACATAGAAGATAAGGCTAATGATATTAGTTTTATAAATTAATGATGAATATATCTCTGTGAAAATACAATGTATGAATTTGCAGTTTATCATAATTTTTGGTACTTAAAATGAAAGCATATCTCAGAAATATATTTATACAAATCAACAGATGTCATACTTTTGAAGGACTCGCTCTGACAGTTTCCTCACCAGGAAATTGGTTGATCTAGTCTCCTTAGTAGATATTCTCTCAGGGAAGAGAACATTCTGTCTAGGCCACCAGCCCTGTTTATCACTCTAGCTATTTTACCATTGAGAACTATTTAAATGTTGTATTTTGCTAATATTGATCAGTCCTCTTATGGATGAATTAAAACTGAGTCTCTGGACTTACATATCTGAAGAAGACTCCACTCTGTCTGAACTGGCCAAGTTACTAGATTCCCATGTGACTCAGCTAGAACCAGATCACATACCTCTTTACCAGATTGTTTTCGAACACATGCTATCTAGAGCCCTTTCACCTCAAGAAATTCTGCGTCCGGGTGATGCAGTGGTTCCCCGGACACATCTAAAGAAAAGAGAACTCAAAGAGCAAGCATTTCATTAATGCCTATGATGCATCTCTCTGGCGCTGTTCAAATAACTACTATCTTTAATCCTTGGAGCAATTTTGTAAATTAAGTCCTGCTCTTGTCATTATAGATGAGGAAACAGCCTCAGAGCCAAACACCACAAAGCTACTAAGTCACAGTGCCAGGTTAAGTCTTTTGATCTGAAGCCTGTTCATTTTCCATTATAGCAATGAATACTTCAACTGAGATCAATTTTTAAAGAAACAGCAACCAGTTCCTTTTAGTACTAATGGTGTAATTTATATCATTTAATGACATGTTCATGAAAATCCAAAGGACAACTGTGAAGGTCTCCCAAATGAATTATGAAAGTCATATGGTAGAGTAGAAATAACACCTTCTTCTTGAATGGTACGTAGCCTACTTAGTATATGCATATATAGACAGATATAGATACAGATAGGTAGAGGTAGATACATAGGCATGCACATACCTGCGTACATATATAAGTCTACTCTGTTTGGGTTCTATGAGAATATAAACACTTATGGCTAGTTGAGAAAATAAAATTGCATACATTTGTACTCTTTCTATACTCAGTGGAACTAGTAAACAAAATAGTTGAACAATAATCAATGGGTCATTCAACTAAGAAAGACAAGTAAATATTCTCATCCTGTTCAAATAATGTGCAGCCCGTTTACAAGCAGAGACATAGAAACAGCTGTACCTTTGGGGGGCTAAGATATTTACGTAAGCATCTATATAAATTCTTACAGTCTCCTGTAATAGCATTTATTTAATGCCTGTGATGCACGTGTCAGGTGCTATTCACATAACTACTATCTTTCATCCTTATAGCAATTTTGTAAGTTTACTCCTGCTTTTCTCATTATAGATGAGGAAACCCAGGCTCACAGCCAAATGCCACAAAGCTAGTAAGTCGCAGCGCCAGGTCTATTTAACACTGACATCACTTCTACCTGGAGATAGCTGCTCTCCATTTTTCAAGGAAAATTCTGAAAATGTTCCAATATGGTATTCCTTTATTTATTGTTCCTCAATTATTTTATGTAGGTTACTACACTCTTCAACAACTGATTTTTTTATTAATTTTTCATTTCAAGGTAGTATATTTGCTTGAGAATTATCAAAGCAATATATGTCGTTCCCTATTAGATAAAGCCAACGTTCAACCCCTGTGTGAGGCTGACTTTCAGTCTTTATTAACTCTCTGTATATGGACTACTTCCCTCCTTTTGCCTTAGGGATTATTCCTGAACAATAGAGGTGGAAAAAATAGAAACTGAATTCCAACTTGGGGAGTCTGGATCCTTTGTGGAGCCTAGAAGTTGCAAAATGAGGATAAGCAAGATTTGATTCAGGACTTCTAGATGGAGATCAGAAGTAGAAATGGCACATCAATAACTCACCAGGAAGGTGTTAAGAAAAAAAAATACACAAGAAAATGTATGGTCAATAAGCTGTATGGAGAGAGGAAGCAGGAGCAGATAGGAAAAGGAAGAGATCCAACTGCACTTCCTAATGCCATAAAAATGACTACTTTCGGGCTTCCCTGGTTGCGCAGTGGTTGAGAGTCTGCCTGCCGATGCAGGGGACACGGGTTCGTGCCCCGGTCCGGGAAGATCCCACGTGCCGCGGAGCGGCTGGGCCCGTGAGCCATGGCCGCTGAGCCTGCGCGTCCGGAGCCTGTGCTCCGCAACGGGAGAGGCCGGCCACAGCAGTGAGAGGTCCTCGTACCGCAAAAAACAAAACAAACAAACAAACAAAAATGACTACTTTCTTTTATAGTGTTTAAATTCTTTACTTACTTTTCACGTAATCCGTCTACCACATGAACTGGCTATGAATATTATTTCCATTCCTAATTATCCAATAAATATGCTGACTACCCTCTTGTCCAGACTTTCCAGCTTGTTCCATGCTGGATTAATTCATTTACGAGTTTCACTGCTGCGAGTTTTAAAACAAAAAGTCAATCCATCATTTATTCATATTGATTTCTATATCATCTGTGATCATTCAACTATATTGAGTTTTCTCTCACCCATAATTTTTTATCCTAAAGTATATGTGTGAGAGAAACAAACAGAGAGAGAGAAACAGAGACAAGAAAAAGAGCACAACAAGTAAAACAGATAATATATTCCAAGATTATGGTTAGAACAATAGAACGTTGGAAGACACAGAATGTACACAAGAGGTAGAAAACTAGGAAACACGTATTTACAATTGACAGCCACTGAAAAAACAGGGCCACGGTTCTTACGTTGGGTTAATAGCCTCACAACTAGACACAAACTCTTCCCTAAAGTCACCCCATGGTTCAGCCATAAAGGAAGACTTACAAGCTAAACCTAAACGTATAAAATGTCCACTCATCACTCATTCTGTTCCTCTTGCCTCTCCTTCCCTTTTCCCCACAAAAGATGCATATTCAAGCACCAGCTCCCCTGTGAAATCATCTGGTTCATCCCCCTTCTGACGCCTTGCCTATTGCTCTGTGTCTCCACGCTAGTTTGTACTCTCTTTGGGAGCGTGCATCTTTCTGCGTGGCATGTCTGGAGCTGTACATGCTTCTTTCTCCAGATGTGTTTCCAACACAATGGAATACTACTCAGACATAAAAATGAACGAAACTGGGTCATGTGCAGAGACGTGTATGGACCTAGAGACTGTCACACACAGTGAAGTAAGTCAGAAAGAGGAAAACAAATATCGTAGATTAGCGCACATATGTGGAATCCAGA
The DNA here is from genome assembly GCF_951394435.1 of Stenella coeruleoalba. Taxonomy (NCBI): domain Eukaryota; kingdom Metazoa; phylum Chordata; class Mammalia; order Artiodactyla; family Delphinidae; genus Stenella; species Stenella coeruleoalba. The sequence goes on along the minus strand of NC_137153.1, from coordinate 12,972,499 downwards.
CAAATGGTACAGATGAATCTATCTGCAAAGCAGAAAAAAAGACACAGATGTACAGAACAGATATGTGGACGCCAAGGGGGGAAAGGGGGGGTGGGATGAATTGGGAGATTGGGACTGACATATATACACTGCTATGTATGCAGTAGATAACTAGTGAGAGCCTGCTGTGTAACACGGGGAACTCTACTCAAGGCTCTGGGGTGGCCTGACGGGAGGGAGGTCCAGAAGGGAGGGGATACGTGTCTACATAGGGCTGATTCACTTCACTGTGCAGCAGGACCTAGCACAACACTGTGAAGCAAATATTCTCCGATGAAAAAACAAAACGAAACAAACTCTCCTGTCTTAGGCCGAGCCCTCCTCAGCACTGGCAATTAGAGACCCGCATGGGTTCAGGAAACTTAGTTACTTTATGGTTATGAAATGCATGGAAACTCCTTCAAATCAAACACGAAGTAGTAACACGGCGAGTAATGTTATACCTTTCTTTCTTTCACTCTTTACTGAATTGGCAGGGTCACCCGCCGATAAAGTCATTTCCCCATTTCTGTAGTTAATAACTTGGATCTGCACCATTCTGTGTTTTCCTATCAACTACTTTCGGAAAGTGAAGGGAGGGCAAAGCACACGGTACCTGGTGAAGCCAGTATTGTTCGGTGTGTGTATAGGACTTACGCACCGCACAGCATGTGGGATCTTAGTTCCCTGACCAGGGATCAGACCCGCGCCCTCTGCACTGGAAAGCAGAGTCTTAACCACTAGACTGCTGGGGAAGTCTCAGGACTTATACAACTTTTATTTATTTTATTTTATTTATTTTTATTGAAGTATAGTTGATTTACAATATCGTATTCGTTTCAGGTGTACAGTATAGTGATTCAGATTTTTTTTTTGCAGATTATATTCCATTATAGGTTATTTCAAGATACTGGGCATAAACCCCTGTGCTATACAGTAAATCCCTGTTGCCTGTTTTATGTATAGTAGTTTGTATCTGTTAATTCCATACTCCCAATTTGTCCCTCCTCCCTCACTTGGGTAACCATAAATTTGTTTTCTATGTCTGTGACTCTGTTTCTGTTTTGTTTATAGATTCATTTGTGTTATTTTTTAGATTCCACACATAAGTGATATCATAGACTATCTTTCCCTGACTTATTTCACTAAGCATAATATTCTCTAAGTCTATCCATGTTGCTGCAAATGGCAATATTTCATTCCTTTTTTTTTTTAACATCTTTATTGGAGTATAATTGCCCTACAATGGTGCGTTAGTTTCTGCTTTATAACAAAGTAAATCAGCTATACACATACATATGTCCGCATATCTTTTCCCTCTTGCGTCTCCCTCCCTCCCACCCTCCCTATCCCACCTCTCTAGGTGGACACAAAGCCCCGAGCTGATCTCCCTGTGCTATGCGGCTGCTTCCCACTAGCTATCTATTTTACATTTGGTGGTGTATATATGTCCATGCCACTCTCTCACTTCGTCCCAGCTTACCCTTCGCCCTCCCCACATCCTCAAGTCCAATCTCTAGTAGGTCTGCGTCTTTATTCCCATCTTGCCCCTAGGTTCTTCATGACCATTTGACCATTTTTTTTTTAAGATTCCATATATATGTTAGCATACGGTATTTGTTTTTCTCTTTCTGACTTACTTCACTCTGTATGACAGTCTCTAGGTCCACCCACCTCACTACAAATAACTCAATTTCGTTTCTTTTTATGGCTGAGTAATATTCCATTGTATATATGTGCCACATCTTCTTTATCCATTCATCTGTCGATGGACACTTAGGTTGCTTCCACGTCCTGGCTATTGTATATAGAGCTGCAATGAACACTGTGGCACATGACTCTTTTTGAATTATGGTTTTCTCAGGGTATATGCCCAGTAGTGGGATTGCTGGGTCATATGGTAGTTCTATTTGTAGTTTTTTTAAGGAACCTCCATACTGTTCTCCATAGTGGCTGTACCAATTCACAATCCCACCAGCAGTGCAAGAGTGTTCCCTTTCCTCCACACCCTCTCCAGCATTTATTGTTTCTAGATTTTTTGATGATGGCCATTCTGACTGGTGTGAGGTGATATCTCATTGTAGTTTTGATTTGCATTTCTCCAATGATTAGTGATGTTGAGCATTCTTTCATGTGTTTGTTGGCAGTCTGTATATCTTCTTTGGAGAAACGTCTATTTAGGTCTTCTGCCCATTTTTGGATTGGGTTGTTTGTTTTTTCGATATTGAGCTGCATGAGCTGCTTGTATGTTCTGGAGGATAATCCTTTGTCAGTTGCTTCATTTGAAAATATTTTCTCCCATTCTGAGGGTTGTCTTTTTGTCTTGTTTATGGTTTCCTTTGCTGTGCAAAAGTTTCTAAGCTTCATTAGGTCCCATCTGTTCACTTTTGTCCCTATTTCCATTTCTCTAGGAGGTGAGTCAAAAAGGATCTTGCTGTTTATACCACTGTTAAAACAACAACAACCAAAAAAAAAAATTCAGTAAGGCTGGCCCATTTCAGTAAATGACACCACAATTCATAAATTGTTCAAGCAAGAAAATTGGGAGTAAACGCATATCCCTCTCCTCTCTGTGCCTCACAGTTTCTTCACAAAAACTTCACAGTACGTTTTGATTATTCTACTTGCAAATACATCTCAGATCCATCCACTTTTCTCCACTGCCACTGCTGCAATCAGAGTTCACGCTGCCCTTAGTTCCCGATGGATTACTAAGCAGCCTCTTAACTGGTCTCTCCATTGTCAGCCCTGAAAACTTGCAATGCATTTGTCATATGTCAGCTAGGGTGATGAAAGAAAAAAGATCGTGTTACTTCCCCGCTAAAAATCCTTCAATAATTTGCACTTGAAATAAAATCCAAGCACTACGTCTGGACCGTCTTCTCAGTCACCCCACTCTGCACCCTGTTTGCTCTGTTTGGCCACCCAGGCTGTCTTCCGTCCCTAGTGTGGTTTGAGATTTTGCTTCCATATTTCTCCTCCTGTCTCAAATACTTTTGGACGTCATTTCCCCATCATCCCTGGAAAAGATATACTATAAAAGGCTACATCCAATACTTAGCTCTTTCCACTGAAGGAGTATTTAAATTCTTGACTTTTTTGGTCAAATAATCACTCAGTTCACTGGTGACAAATAATATCTCCATTTCCAGTTAGCCAACAAATACAGCAAATGCTTCTCTTGCTCTTGATCTTTCCAGTATGTTACAATTCCTATTAATTTACTTCGGAGAGTTTCACGGCTGTCAGTTTTTCAACTCACATCTTTCTTATATGCTTGGGCAGGTTGGCCCATGGAGAAGGATGGTCAGCTGAGTGAAATGGAGTATTGAAATCCTATGTGCCCAGCTAGCTCAACATGCCGTATCCTCCCAGAGGAAGGGGAATCTCATGCAAACTCATGGGAAGGACAGACCAGCAACAGAGCGCTCTTCCCCAAGGGCCCCAGGGGATGCTCTTCCTCATTTGACTGGATAAATGCTATCTGAAGGACTCATTTTCTTTTTTTTTCTTTTTTTTTTTGCGGTATGCGGGCCTCTCACTGTTGTGGCCTCTCCCTCCCGTTGCGGAGCACAGGCTCTGGACGCACAGGCTCAGCGGCCATGGCTCACGGGCCCAGCCGCTCCGCGGCATGTGGGATCCTCCCGGACCGGGGCACAAACCCGCGTCCCCTGCATCGGCAGGCGGACTCTCAACAACTGCGCCAGCAGGGAAGCCCCTGAAGGACTCATTTTAAATGTCAGCTCTTCAATGAGTTTCTCCTGGGAGGACTCTGATGATGATGATGATCATGACATGTGTCTTAGCTGTTACTGGTTGTATACTCACAATTTGGGAAATCTCTTTGGATTTACTAAACATTTAATATCTTCAACCTCAAGAATCGTCTCTTTAAAAACCAGCTAATGGGACAAAAATCTGGTTTAAAATCTTCTTCGTCTCCACTCTTATCCCCACCCCATCATAAAAAACCTACTATGATTTCAACAAAGAATAAACAAAAACTTTCCCCTGCTGTATGAGAATCTGACCCCCAGTTAACTTTCTAACTTCCCCCCCCAGGAAACCAGATAAAAAAATGGACTTTCAAATATATTAATGGGCAACATTGCTTACTGTAAAATACTTTTTAAAAAAGACCAGCACCAAGGGTGAACCCTGATGTAAACTGTGGACTTTGGGTGATTCTGATGTGTCAGTGTAGGTTCCTCGACTGTAACACACGTACCACTCTGGAGGGGCACAGTGACAGTGGGGAAGGCTCCATGCAGGGGCAGGGGGCATATGGGAAATCTCTGCCTCTTCCTTTCAATTTTGCTATGAACTTAAAGCTGCTCTAAAAAGTAAAAAGTTAAAAAAAAATAAAGACCCAGGTTGGTGAATTGTATTTGCATTCAGGAGGAGCTACGGGTAGTCAGAGGGTTGGGCTTGCCTGAGCATGGTTATTCTAGTAATTCTTCACATTCTTTGATGGACACTGAAAAGTAGATATATTTGTTTGCTATTGCTGCCATAACAAAGTCTCACAGACCAGGAGGCTTAATCGACAGAAATGTATTTTTCTCACAGTCCTGGAGGCTAGAAGTCTGAGATCAAGGTGTTGGCAGGGTTGTTTTGTGTTTGCTTTCATTTTCTGAGATCCCTCTCCTCAGCTTGTAAGTGACTATCTTATCATCTTATCTTCTCTGTATCCTTACATGGTCTTCCCTCTGTTTAAGACTGTGTCCTAATTTCCTCTTCTTATGAGGACACCAGCCCGCCCATATGACTTCATTTTACCTTATTACCTCTTTAAAGACCTTATCTCCAAATACAGTCACATTCTGAAGTCCTGGGGGGCAGGACGTCAACATATGAATTTTGAAGGCACACCGTTTAGTCCAGAGCACTATACCTATGGGAATACTGGTTCCCTTGAGACACGAGCCTTCTAAGCCAGAGTACCCAATGCCGCCTATTGTGGAGGTTAAGCCTGAGCTGTGCTCCCTGGTGGATGCAAGGAACTGCCAGTGTTCCCCTGATCGGGAGCTTTGGTTCCTGGCCTCCACCAGGAGTTGACTGGTGCTTGGCGGATGTCGCCAGTGATGTATTTTCCACTGGGACTACTATATTCTTCAGGCCGCTATGAGAAATCAAATCACCTACACTCAAACATTAGCCTTCCTGAAAACATTCTCCTTACCAGTTTATGTCATGTAAAATTGTATTTTTCTTTTATGATGATGCTAGATAATTCTTGCAACCATCACTAAAAAGGAGAATTACAATGAATGGAATACAATTTTATACAACTAATATCCTTTCTGCAGGATCTTAAAGCAGAATGAAAAAGATCACTACTTTGAACGCTTAGACTAACCTACGCTTTGGAAATTAAGGTTACACCTTTTCAGTGCAGTTATACCTCTAAAAACATCTAAAGTCCTGAAACTAAGTTTAATCTTACTGCAACAGGATGCTTTGGCTGTGGGTTTTTGTTGCTGTTATGGTGGTTTCATTTAATAATTTTCTTTACCACATAGACACCAAATTGATGGCTCTACATCTTGGTAAATGTTCAGAGATGAACTTACCATCTAATGTGTTTTGGGAATGTTACTAATGTATAATAGTACTCATGTTTTTGTTTTAATATCTTATTTGGTGATAAGAAAAAGGTAAAGGATCTAGAGAATAAAGAAATGGAGAAGTGCATGTACCCATGCACCACAATGTTCAAAGCAGCACTATTCACAATAGCCAAGACATGAAAGCAACCTAAGTGCCCACTGACAGAGGAATGGATAAAGAAGATGTGGTCCATATATACAACGGAATACTACTCAGCCATAAAAAAGAATGAGAGAATGCCATTTGCAGCAACATTGATGGATTTAGAGATTATAATACTAAGTGAAGTAAGTCAGAGAGAGAAAGACAAATATCATATGATATAACTTATATGTGGAATCTAAAAAAAAAAAAGATACGAATGAACTTATTTAGAAAACAGAAACAGACTCACAGACTTAGCAAACAAACTTCTGGTTACCAAAGGGGAAAGGTATGGGGTAGGGATAAATGAGGAGTTTGGGATTAACACAGACACACTACTAGATAAAATAGTTAATCAACAAGCACCTACTGTATAGCACAGGGAACTCTACTCAGTTATTACTCTGTAATAACCTAAATGGGAAAAGAAACTGAAAAAGAATAGACATAGGTATCTGTATAACTAAATCACTTTGCTGTACACCTGAAACTGACATAACATTGTAAATCAAATATAATCTGATATACAATTTAAAAGAAGAAACAGAGAAGTTATTTAGTCATCACCATGCACAGGTGTAGAATGCAGCGTAACTGAAGCCAGTGGGGCCTCATTTTCCGTGCAGCCATGTTGGGAAGCTAGAACGATAGCGGGTATGGAGGCAGGGTAGGGGCCGCCAGCATAGGCAGCAGAAGGGGGTGGGAGCCCTGCAGATGACTGACGTAGAGGGCCGTGTGGGGTCCAATCCCCATTTCTCACTCCCAGTAATGTGTCTTCAGTTAAGATAATTACCAAATCTAAGTCTCAGTTTCCCGTTCCCTCAAACCAAGACAACGGCTACCAAAAGTTGTGACAAGCAAATAATGGGGTACCTGTAAAGCACTTCCTTGAACTCCTTCAGTAACAATCATTATCATTACTTCTGAAGTTAAACCTCTGAGAGGCCGTGACCATTATCAGAGAGAGGGCTGTAGTACCAAATGGCATACCCTATTAAAACGGCTGATTCTGGGACCCCATTCCACTGGGCGGGGTGGTTCCCCCCACCAATAAGAAGCAATTCTCCGAACACCAGCTGCACACCCTACAATTCAACTCAACTCTGACACTATCTACCTGGAGAGAGCATCAGATTCCACAGGTTAAGTGCTCAGTCCCACAAGACTGCCCTGACTTCAGATGCCAATCACAAGTCCTGGTTGCCTCCTGAGCTTCTGACCCACCGGCTACAGATTGGAGGTTCCCTCCTTGGACTTCAGACGCCACGTGCAGGTCCAGGTTGTCACTTTTACTTCAGACCAACTGGCCACAAATCAGAAGTCCCCACGATCCCCACCTTGGGGTCAACTAATTTGCTAGAGCACTGCACAGAAGTCAGAGAAACATTTTATTTGTTGGATTACCAGTTTATTACAAAAGGATATAACTCAGAAGCAGCCAGATGAAAGAGATGTATAAGGTAAGATACGTGGGAAGAGACAGGGAGCTTCTGTGCTCGCTCTGAGCTCTGGGAGGGCTTACCAACCCGGAAGCCCTCAGAACCTTGTCCTGTGGGGGTTTTGTGGTAGCTTAATTATAGAGGCATGATTGATTGATTCAACACCCCAGCCCCTTTCCTCTCCCAAAATCAGAGGGTGGGACTGAAAGTTCCAACCCTCTAATCACAGTTGGTCCCCTGGCAACCAGCAACCCCATCTTTAGGTGTGTTCCAAAAGTCACCTCGTTAACAGAAACCCAGCTGTGGTGGGAAGGGGCTTGTTATGAATCGCAAGACACTCATTTCACCTTTATGGCTCTGAAGCATTTCAGGAACTGAGGACAAGAGACCAAATATTACAACAAAAGATGCTCTTGTTAGTCTTTTTATTTTTTTGCGGTACGCGGGCCTCTCACTATTGTGGCCTCTCCCGTTGCGGAGCACAGGCTCCGGACGCGCAGGCTCAGCGGCCATGACTCACGGGGCCAGCCGCTCCGCGGCATGTGGGATCCTCCCGGACCGGGGCACGAACCCGCGCCCCCTGCATCGGCAGGCGGACTCTCAACCACTGCGCCACCAGGGAAGCCCTATTAGTCTTATAGCTCGGGAAATTCCAAGAGTTTTGGGAGCTGTGAGCCAGGAACCAAGGAAGAAGACTAAATATATATGAGAAACATATCTTGGTTAGCTGAAGACCCAACATATATTTCTCATAAATCACAGTATCACATCTTTGTTTTGGTATCTCCTAGTTTCTCCTTCACAAATCAATTGCACTTTCCACCTCCAACTTTTAGCCACATTACTATAAATAAAATCCTAGTTCTATTTTGGTGACACGATTTTCATGTAAGTTGCAACTGTAATAACAAAATCTAATCTCTGACTAATTTCTGCTTAGGTATCTGTCTGTACTGAAATCTTACCAAGGGGTTAAAAAAATGTATGAAACCTGAGGCTCTGTTCTACCTTTCAAATACAAAGTATTTAAAAAACAGGAGTAAGAATTATTGCAATATGTCAAAGAAAGTGTCACACTAGATCACTATATCTTTTTTTTTTTTTTTTTTTGCGGTACGCTGGCCTCTCACTGCTGCGGCCTCTCCCGTTGCGGAGCAGAGGCTCCGGACGCGCAGGCTCAGCGGCCATGGCTCACGGGCGCAGCCGCTCCGCGGCATGTGGGATCTTCCCGGACCGGGGCACAAACCCGTGTTCCCTGCATCGGCAGGCGGACGGTCAACCACTGCACCACCAGGGAAGCCCCTATATCTATTTTTATATTGTTAAAGCATCTTATCCAAACTTCCTAGCTTCTATCATTAATCATGGAACTCTAGCAATGAAAGAGACTCTTGACATTGTCTAAAGCAACTCTTCAGCTATGGCAGAAATCTCATTACACAGTCCAAATAGCTGAAGCCTTTAGCTGGATCTCTCCAGCTAACTGTAGAGTGGGGCTTCCGGACTGGGAGAATGTTCTCTTTTATGGAAAGTCCAGGTTGCTTGTATTCTTTGAATCCCATCTCATTTTTTACTTCTTTAGTCTTACAGGACAAGTCAATTACTTCTCACGGACTGCCCTTCCAAGCCCTTAGGCTCAAGCTAGGGCTAGGAATAAACGACCCAGATAAACACTGACAAAATTCCCAAACGTGAGATGGCCTTTAACGAAGAAAATTTTCACTAATTTCTAAAGTTTATACCTGGAAGTTTGCATGCCAAATTGCTATCCTCAAAAAATATTTCAAAAGAAATTCCACTTTATAGCGTTTTAGACTATGATATATTAGCATGTTCTCATACAAAGATACAGTTTTACAACATTTACGGTTTAAAAAACATCAAAACAGTTCCACAAAATAGACAGGAAACATTACTGTAAAGCTTAATTTTCTATTACTGTATCTGATAAAACATCCCTTTTATGTTTTGCCCTGTAAGTGGTAGGACCTTCGTGGTCAATGTGAAAGATTAGAGTCATCCTCATCTTCTTGACCATCACCATCACCATCATCAGCGTCATCATGAACATCAACACTATTACTGCCATCAGCATCCCCAAGAACATCACCAACACCACCATCAGCGTCATCATGAACATCAACACTATTACCGCCATCAGCATCCCCAAGGACATCTCCATCATCAGCGTCATCATGAACATCAACACTATTACCGCCATCAGCATCACCAAGAACATCACCATCACCATCATCAGCAACAAGCTGATCATCACCATCATTAACATCACCCGCACATGGTTGTCAGACACACAGGACCTATGTCAATCAGCATATAGAGCAAACAGATAATAATTTAAAGAAATTTTGGCAAGACCATCCTGGTACTTGAAACTTTGGGGCTTTTTACATGTCTTCAAATGGTACCTGGAATATTTTCATGGATTTCACCAAATTAAAAATAAGGCATAGTGGCTTTAAATTAATTAAGCTTGACATATATAGTACAGATATTTTCCAGACAACTGCTAATAGAGTTCTCATCCGATGTGAAAAAATGTATTTCAGGAGGTAGAATGAAGTATTTATTGGAAGCAGACCAATAAAACACAGAATCATTGGATTTGACTTCAAAAATGTTTCTTGTTTATTTCACGTATGTCATGACAGCAATTTGGAAAAATTGACCCCCAAAAAGCATATTCTTTGCTCCATTTAAAGGCCACATATATTCATAGATAGATTGCTATTTCCACATTCGGTTAATTCTTTTATCGCCAAATTAAATCCTTTATAAGTTATATATATTTTATCGTGTTTTTTTTTTTTTACAGTGAGTCATCAAATTTATCCCTTTGCTCTAAGCAGGGAAACATCACCTCTTAAGGAATTTTGTTTTAACAGGACTTCTTCTGGCTGGGATGTGCTATGCATGACACAACATTCTTGCCAACAGTTTTACCATTTTCTAAAACGTTGCCTGTAACTTTGGACACTCAAAAACGTTATGCGCTTGTTTCAGCCTCACTCAGGACACTGAAACCAATGGGCCTCTGTCCCTAAAAGTATTCGTTCTTAATCAAGCCTGCACACAGAATCACCTAAGATTTTTTTCAATACCACTGCACCCCTCTCCCAAATTCTGGTTTCATTTATCTCGAGTGCGGCAGGCACCGGGAGTTTTTAAAAGCTTCTCAGGTAAGATACAGTCAGGTAACATATAGCCAGGACTGAGAACAAGTGTTGTGATCTTCTGAACGTGAATTTCAGAGACAAGAATGCTGAAGCACTACTAGATGAAATATCTCTCCTTAGGACACAAACTATTTATTGGTCAAGCCCTGTCTGGAACCCAGCAGTAATGATTCCCGTGTTCTTTTCGCAAAGGTGTGTCACTTACGTAAGTACTGGTGAAGTAAACGTGGAAACCAATGTAACACAGCCATACCTCTAATAAACCAGAGTAGAACCATAACTATCATAAAATGAGATAATCCCTCTTATTTATATTAGAATATAAAAATATAACATTTGATGCAGATAGGGTACAAATCCACATTGAAATAATTCACCATCTAGGAGATGGAAAGATGATGTCAACAGATAATTGGTTTGTAAAACCTCACACATTAAGGTCAATAGTCTCTTTGCAGGAAAATGGCAACCTGGTGAGAACAATCTGATTACTCTCCCCAAGACTGATGTACGTCCTTGATTCAGATGAAACGATTTGGCCTATCCTTTTTATTTACCCTCATGCTTTTAGTTAACAGGTTTCAATTGCTACATTTCTTTGATAGAATCATATTATTTAATAATGTCATATACAATTTTTCAGCAGTTTTAACCTTTTATCACAATCCTCTACTCTCATGATTCAGCCAGTGAGATGCACAGTATTTGTGTTTGCATGGAAAGTATATCTTGCATCTTCTGTGATGACAAGACATTGTTTAATTTTGTGTATTTAATTTCAGTCGATGAATTAACTTTTAATAGAATTTATTGTTGTTTTCATGCAGTGCCGTTTTATTTGTGCATATATTGTATTTTTCTTTAGTTCTCTTTTTCTGAAGCTTCCGCTTGTACTTAGGCTCACTGATCTCCCTGCAGATGTGTCAGCTTCTTTCTAAAACCCAATACAGATCATCTTTACGAAGCAGCATTTGTTCATTAGCAGTAAGAAGATTGGTAGAATATGTCTGTATTGACACTATTTTTCTTAGCCCCATGATTATTTTCTTAAGACTTTCAGAAAAATGTCCTATTATGAGAAGCGTAATGTTTCAGCCTTGTTTATTCTTTTATGCCTATAAATATTTAAATTTTTCCTTTTGTCTATGAATGTCACAATACCCTTGGCATATACCCAAACCACAGAATTCCAATTTAAATTCATAATAAACTTATCACAAAATGTTAAACGAAGCAGCAATTCTGTAGTTAAACTATGTTTGTAAAAGAAATATATTTGCCTTTTTATCTTGTCATGGGGGTCATTCTCTCATTCTAGAAATTACAAAGTGAATATCTTGTTTCCCCTAAGACATTTGGGAAGTCTTTTGAGAATAGCTATGACATGGTGAGAAAAGAATAGGACTTGCAAGCAAAAACTCTGCTTCTGCCTCGAGTTTCCTTTCTATGAACTCTAATGGTGATAGACAACTTCCTACCTCTCTGAGCTTCAGTTTCGCTTGCATTAAGTTGTAGGAGCTCTTCATTGGCCACATGCCCATCATCTCATAATATCATACTCGGTTGCTGGGGAGATTCATTGAGAGAAAGTGTATAAAACATATAGTGACCAGTACAATTCAATATAAGTGAACCATAAAATAAAGATGGCACAATCAACCAAGAGGTAAGCAAACAAAGAAACAAACAAAAATATACATGCACACACAATTCAGAACATGAACTATCGTACGTTAAAAAATGAGGATGTTTGGGACTATATTTTGAAAAACTATGACAAGTTGTTCCACTTTTCCTTAACCTTCTTGAAATTCTGCTTGCCAACCAGAGTTACAGACTCTACACTGGTGACAAAGGCGAGCACGTGAGTACCAATGAGTTAGTTCCCTACATGAAACGTAACGGGAACCTCATTCCTTGCTGAGCTATTAGGGCATATATATTTTCACCTTTTTTTGGAAAGACTTTTGGAAGATCCTAACTAATAATAGTAGCTAATATTTGCATAACACTTAGCAGTTTAGAGAACACTTACACGGTAATTATAAGAAAATGAAAACTCAATCATTTGGAAATCTACAAATATTCTCAGTAATTTCTCCAAGTGCTTGAACTGAGTCTAATCTGGGGGTCATGTAACTGAAAACAGACACACTAACTCATCTATTTTACAAGGTACTGAGGATCAAATAAGGAAAGCACTATTACTGCTACAGGAATGGGGAAGGTAATGCCCCAAATCTATATTTAGTTCTAGCTTTTAACAGTATACTCTAAAAAGTAACTAACGAAATAGATTAAAAAGACTTTATTTGAAAACCGTAGTTTTTCGATTTCAGAAGTCTTCAAGGTTTCTACCTTCTAGATTATTAACACTGTATAAAATCCATAAAATTCAACACAATGATAAAAATCTGAGCTCATTTCTATTTATTTATTTGAACTATGAATCATTGAGTATTTTAACTAAGATGCAGTCTTAGAAATATTTTGATTAAGTTATATGAAAAGGTACATTTAGAAATTAGAAAAGCTAAATAAGCACACTACTCAATTAACTTCATTATTATCATTGATTGCCTCTCAGTGCTCTGGGTGGTCTGTTTCTTGTTTGAGACAGAAATTCAAAAGAAATGAACATAATTGAAAATACCCTTGTATTTCTAAAGAGTGGTCACCTAATCCACTTGAAAAATTCTTCCTTAGACAAATAGTTATCTTGTTTTATGCCCCAGAATTCCTAGTTCATCTTTCATCTTAACTGGATCTTGTCATAAACTTCCAAGGCTTGAAGTTCTTATACTACAAAGAGTCACGGTATTGACAAATCTGCTAAGTGATTTCAGTGACTGAATTTTCTCTAATAATTCATATGATTGGACCAAGCATACATGTGTGATTTTGGTAACTGCAAAAGATTTACTCCTATATTTCTACTTTGTCCCCTTTGTATTTTTATAAGAGTGTGTGTGTGTGCGCGCGCGCGCACGCACTTGTGTGTGTCTGTGTGTACGTACGATTTTGCCATTAATCAAAGATCTGGGGAATTTCTGAAAAGGAATAATTTCCATTGAGGCTTACATTTCTGAGTTTACAGCTACAGATGGCTCTCAGCAGATGCTTGTTAACCTGGAAGATTCTGCTTGATTGGTTTACAGAGTTTAATGTAAAAGAACCCCTTCTTTTCTGTAATGTATGTATAATACATAAATGTCTATATTTCTCATAAATTTACAGACAACTAATATGTTAGGCAAAATGATGAAAGCTTGCAGTGAAGCAAATAACTTTTCATTACTTTGAATAAAGCCATTTCCAAGAATAGGAAGTGCATTTGAGGGTTTTAAGTACCATTTCCTTATTTTTTTAGAACCTCATGTAACGTAGTTTACTTTTATTTATTTAGTATATACATGGTAAAATGAAGGCAAACTTAGATCTATCTATGTTTAGATAGAGTCCTCTATGCTTTAGTGATATATGATAAGGAAAATGGGAAGAACCCCAAGATAAAATAATTATCCCTATATATTTATATATGTATTATATGTATTTATAAATAATTATAAGGTAATTGCTATGCATCCCTTAAATGAGGAATGTAAAAATCTAGTACATTTTAATCACCTTAATGGCATTTAAAACTGGAGAGGAAATAGGAATTTCTAAAAAAGGTGTATAAGGCATTTCTTAAAAGTTGTATAATGTTATCCATTCGTTGGCATAGATCTAACTAAATAATCCTGCAATTTATCGGATGTGTACAATGTGTAAGCTCAGACCTTGTGCAGATAGCTCACCAGCGCAGAGCTAGAGATGGACATAAAGTTTTCATCAGGACAGTCCCCCAGTAAAATGATCTCTGTGGCTTTGTGCTGACTGCCAGGCATGTTCTAAGTGACTCAACGACTTTCTTCCCCACGGTCGCACATCACAGCATTATACAGAGTATTGTATTCAACACTGATTATTTTTAATATGTTCTCAGATGCAGCAACATGGATGGACCTAGAGATGATTATACTAAGTGAAGTAAGTCAGAAAGAGAAAGACAAATATCATATGATATCACTTATATGCGGAATCTAAAATATGACACAAATGAACGTATCTACGAAACAGAAACAGACTCACAGACATAGAGAACAGATACGGGTGCCAAGGGCGGAAGGGGTAGGAGAGGGTTGAATTGAGAGTTTGGGATTAGTAGATACAAACTATTACATATAGAATGGATAAACAAGGTCCTCTTGTAGAGCACAGGGAACTATATTCTATATCCTGTGATAAACCATAATGGAAAAGAATATAAAAAAGAATGCATATGTGTGTATAACTGAGCCACTTTGCCATACAGTAGAAATTAACACGACATTGTAAATCAACTATACTTCGATAAAACAATTTAAAAAATATATTCTCAGATATGGAATTTTATCCACGACCAGCAGAATTAAAAGTGGTCATGCTTAACTATTCAGCTTGGTCTAACCTTTTCTTTTTTTTTTTTCTTTTTTTTTTTTTTTTTTTTTTTTGCGGTATGCGGGCCTCTCACTGCTGCGGCCTCTCCCGCTGCGGAGCACAGGCTCCGGACACGCAGGCTCAGCGGCCATGGTTCACGGGCCCAGCTGCTCCACGGCATATGGGATCTTTCCAGACCAGGGCTGGAACCCGTGTGCCCTGCATCGGCAGGCGGACTCTCAACCACTGCACCACCAGGGAAGCCCTGGTCTAACCATTTTTGATACCTTAATATTTACTAGTTCTTTTCAAAGGATTATGTCAGATGTATGAAAAGCCAATGAACAGGGTTACTTGTTAGCCACTGCTTTTTAATATCTTCAATGAAAAGGGAAAAAAACAAAAAAAATATTATCCAAACGAGAATGTACTCTGTGAAAGTATCTGTATCCACAGGATCTTTTCAAAGTCATACCCCTGCCTGCTTATCTTGTTAGAAACGCGAACATATTTTGTTTCTCTGCAGCTCTTTTCCTTTTATTCTCTCCCACCCAGTGAATGGCGACGTTTGGGGGTTTCTCAGTGACACTATTTTACCACTGACACCCCTTGAATTTATGAATAAGTAAATAAATAAATATATAAAAAACCTCTTCTTTCTTAACTGTTTCTTTGAGAAACTTACCCTGAAGCTATGATGCTCTAATACTTTCTATAACACCCTAGAAGTTTCTGGCATCCTGTGAAGATGCACCATCCTGTTACATCCTGCCCCTGTTACTGCTAATTCCACAGAAAATACTGATGTCCCCGTGGGCAATCAGTCCAGTCCCTCAGTTTTGTCTTCTCCTTATCTCAGATAATCTTCCCCTCCACTCCACCATGTCCACTCACACTCGGTGTGACATGCTAAGTCTTGTCATCACAGGGAGAGACTCACATTCAGTTACGGCTTTCTAGTTGTAATATGACATCCTGACAACAAAAGTTATTTTAAAATTCTTAGGTAATTAGGGTTAAAAATATGTCCGTATTTTCTTCCAATTATGATATATTTTCTTGTACACGTTCCCTGAAGCTCTTTTTTTTTATTATTTATTTTTGGCTGCGTTGGGTCTTCGTTGCGGTGCGCAGGCTTCTCATTGCAGTGGCTTCTCTTGTTGCTGAGCATGGGCTCTAGTAGTTGTGGTGCGCAGGCTTAGTTGCTCCGTGGCATGTGGGATCTTCCCGGACCAGGGCTTGAACCCGTATCCCCTGCATTGGCAGGCAGATTCTTAACCACTGTGCCACCAGGGAAGCCCCACTGAAGCTCTGGATCTCTAGTACTCGTGCACCAATTTTTGGTTCCATTGGGTTCGATGACTCACTTTCCCTTAGCCAGTTACCTATAATTTTCACTCCTTGAATGAGTTAAGGCTTTTACAGAATTCACAGATATTCACATACCCTTTCCTTTTCCTGAAACACCTTTGCCTCATTCTTCACCAACTTGTCATAAATTCAAATTCAAACACAAATTCAAACATAACACTTTGATCATAATTGGATATCCTTCCGGATCGCTTGTTAAGGCGTCACACTCATCTCATCTTTTTTTTTTTTCACAGCCTTCAGACGCGCAGGCCCAGCGGCCATGGCTCATGGGCCCACAGCCGCTCCGTGGCATGTGGGACCCTCCCGGACCGGGCCACGAATCCCCGTCCCCTGCATCGGCAGGCAGACCCTCAACCACTGCGCCACCAGGGAAGCCCCTCATCTCATCTTCTGATTGAAGATCCCCAACTTCTGTGGGGCACCTGCATCACCTGTCAATGTCACCCACATTTTCCCTTCAACACCTGTTGTACACCTTTCTTCAATCTCGATCTCCCTACCCATCTTCTCATTGAATGTCTTTGCTTCTTTTCCAACAACAAAGACCTCTCTCATCGTCCCCCTAATGAGTCCTTACTACAAACTACTGCTCATAACCACCCTCTTTCATTCTTCTGCTAAAATGGAAGCAGCACCCTTCTTTATGACAAAAGCCTGGCTTTCCGTATAGTTTCTGGATCTTCCTTTGTCAAGGATTCTCTGATGACTGATGACTCAATCATTCCCCTGAATTTTAATTATCACCTCAGCCTGGATCTTCCCCATCAATATTCAAATACACAAATATACATTAGGCTGTTCTCTCTCTCTCTGTCTATATATACATATACATATTCATTCATATATATGTCTCATCCTCTTTAAAGCCACATTTCTTATAGCCAAACTCCCTTCATCCTTCCCAATAAAACCTTTCTTGCTAAGCTCACCCATGACCTAAATTTAGTAAATCCAATGGGCCTTTATTTTATGTGACACCTCAGCTGCATTCACCATAGCTGATGAGTTGAAGCCTGTTTAGGCTCTTTGTCTCCGTGGTATCACGCTCTCCTGATTTTGCTCAGTCGTCTCAGATGAACTGCGTTTCAGGCTCTATCTTGAGTCTCCTACTTTTAATTCTCATTCATGTCCATGCCTTGAAATTTCATCTAGGTATTAACAGCATTCACTCCCACATCTCTAATAGGATCCCCCTCTCAAGGTCCAGACCCACGTGTACAACTGCCTCCCGGAAATACCTTTGAGTACATCGTACAAGCGTCTCCTTGGACAGAACGTGTGACATCCAAATCCACCTCTCCTCCAGTAAGCTCCTTCTCCTTTAGTAGTGACTCATCTGGTTGCTGAGAACTCACGCTGCAGCTTGAATTTTCATATCTGCAATCCATCACGAGGTCAACGGATGCCATTTCTAAACCCTATCCAACCCCCAGGCCAACCTCTGAGACCAAGCACCACATCTCTTACCTAGACTACTGCAAAACTCCTTTATTCGCTCCCTTTGTGTATTCTTTCACTTCTCCAAGCCACTTTCCACACAAAAGTCAGGGTGTTTTATTTCAACATATGCCTGATCACATTTCTTCCTCCTTTAACATCCTTCCGTGTCTGGCTCTAAAATTCTGAACATACACTCAAAGAGTCTGCACGATCTTTGCCTAACTAAACCCCAGCCTTGTTCATTATGCTCCAAGAACAGAAGCTCCTTCTCAGTTCCTGAAATATGGGAAAGCTTTTTTCCCCCCTAAATGTCATAACAGGCTGTTCCCTCTCCCTAGAACACTCTCCTGTT
The DNA here is from genome assembly GCF_951394435.1 of Stenella coeruleoalba. Lineage (NCBI taxonomy): Eukaryota > Metazoa > Chordata > Mammalia > Artiodactyla > Delphinidae > Stenella > Stenella coeruleoalba. The sequence goes on along the minus strand of NC_137153.1, from coordinate 12,954,467 downwards.
CACCTACAACTCATGCTTCGGATCTCAACTTAAACACCACGTCCTCAGAGAAGACTACTTTGATCTCTCAATATAGATGAAGCTTCTCCAGTAATAGTCTCCAACTGTATTTTCTTTCAAAGCATCTAAGGCACCTTTGCAATTGCATATTTATTTGTGTGATTATGTCTGTCTTTTCACGCATCTGCATGTCTTCTCAGGACCTAGACGATCTCTGTTCTGTTCACCCCTGACCTCCCAGTTCCTAGGTGTAGTAGATGCCAGGACTATCTCACACTATGGTAGGGGTTATTCAGAACACAAAGACATCAGTCCCAGGGGGTGAATTAACTTTTAGGGCAACTTTAAAAAATAACTGCTTTCTAACACAAGTTAGATTAGGATAACTATTTCATTTTTCATAACAACTGCTCTAATTATTGGTTGAATAGGAAAGAGCAAATGATGTCATTTGCATTCATGATAATTCATTTATATGTTGAAAGTTTTTCTTCTTAATTGCAGGAGTGTTAATAACCTATACAAAGCTAGATTCTTTGTCTGACAGAAAATTCTGTTTCATAGACCCTGCAGAGAAACAACTCCGATTAAAAAAATATTCACAAAATAATTAATTGCCCATTTGACACATTATGCCATCTGCTCAAGTTATTAACTTGGTGCAAATTGGACTTCATAACTTCTATTATATAAATGGACCCTGTTTGACTTTGTCACTTGGTCCAGGCGTTTGTATCATAAAATTCTGTTCATGATCATGAGAATAAGAGAAAGTGAGTGGATCAGTTACTATACGTTAAAAATACAACTCCTAACTACCAAATTGGGAGCCCTATCATATTTAAATAAAAGGACAGTTAGTACATCATCACTTAATATAGCACAAAACTATGGGATTAGATGAAAAAGTCATGGAAAATTTGTTACCTTTTTTCTTTTAATGTGAATAATGTCTGAGCACGTAGGGGGAAAAGATGTGTCACAAGAAAGCAGTCGGGCGCAGAGAGAACGGCGTTTGATTAACTTATAGTTTAAAAATACAGTTGCTATGTTGTTAGAATTTTCTTAAAAAGAAAAAATAAACTTTTGTAATACAAAAGCAGGCCCATTAGGGTAGTTTGGGGTTGGGGGAGTGATGGAACCTGATCTCTATTTTTAGGATCGTAAATTGACGGGAAGTGCTGTCACATAGAGATATCAAAATACGTGAGAGCTGTATGTTTTAGCAACAGATCTGTAAACGCCTAGGAAAGCGAGCCTGGGGATGTCCATCTGCTGGTGCTGATGACTTTTCTCAGCAGAACACCCACCCGAGGTGAATCAAGTCCGGACAACAGCATGAGAGGTCAATTTTCCACAAACTTCAGTTTCTTCTCGATGAGGCTGAGGTTGCCACAAATGGCCCAAATCACTCCTCCATCTGTTTCTGGTGAAAGTTCGCTGTTCACCTTGATTGGGACGCAACATGAATCATTTACAAGCAAAAGATCCTGCTGCGAGGGCCACAATATGCCCCATTAATTTACTGTACCTGAGGAGGGGTGCTAGCAAACACAGCTTTCGATGTGGCAGCATGTCGATGAAACAATCTAATCATACAAAACGTTTAAGATCTTAGGAGATGCCTTTGGCAGAGACTGGAAAAGTTATAATGATGATCTCAAATTAGAAAGCTATAGAGGTCATTTTTTTTCAAATGATAAAATATATGCTCATCACAAAAAAGTCTATCCTATTTTATAAATATTGTTCATAGTACCAGAAGTACTTTGAAAACAAATCATTTTCATAATGGCACTTAATGACTGGGGGAAGAGACTTACTGCCTCCAGTTGACTCCAAGATACTCAAGGAGAGCAAGTGTCTTGGGGTAAACTCACTTCTCTAATCTTGTATCCACGAACAGATTACTATCACTGTAGAATGCTAGTCACAGTAACGAGCAGAGTATGACATGTACTAACAAATACTTAACCATTCATGTAAGCTGCTTCCCAAATTGAGGAAGTAGATTCAGGAAATCATAAGGAAAAGAAAGGGTGCAGGAAAGAAAATACATATGTAGAAAAACTGGAAGGAAGTAGGGAGCATAGTTCTAAATGCTTTCTATTCTATGATGTCACTGATAGAAGCTCTTCAATTTCTAGTTACTGCTGAATCTTAGGTTGCCTATGTTGATCTTCTGAGACTCGATACAGTACATCACCTACAGACAAGCAGTGAGGGTAATGCTTTTTATTTTCTTTCTACACTTCCAAACTTAGTCGTGATCGGGTTTAGAAGATACCACTGGCTTAGACCTTAGGGCTGCTGGAATCAGAATCTATGAAGTCGTTTGCATTGAAATTTGGCTTCCAGCTGCTTTAAATTGCCAACAATTGGCAATTTAGCTCACATTAGATTCTTAATTCCTTAAAGGAAAGAATGATATTTATTCCTTGTCTGCTCTAGAATGCCTCTGCTAATCGTATACAGAAAATAAGATTTCAGGATAGGTTTGTTCATTTATTGATAGAGAAAACTTCTCCTGCTCAGGGACTTCCCTAGCGGTCTAGTGGTTAAGACGTCGCCTTCCATTGCAGGGGGTGTGGGTTCCATCCCTGGTTGGGGAGCTAAGATCCTACATGCCTCACGGCCAAAAAAAAACAAAACAGAAAACGGAAGCAAACTTGCAACAAATTCAATAAAGACTTTAAAAATGGTCCACATCAAAAAAAAAAAGTCTTAAGAAAACGTCTCCTGTTCATATGGATGGGGTAAGCGGAGTTGTGAAAAAATAGAGGACACCTAGGCTGGGACTCAGTATTATAGGAAATGCTAGAGCTTGTCCAACCCCAGATTATGAGTGTGATCTTTAATTCCACCTGGAAGAGCTTCCACGCCCTCTGTTCTAAGTACGGTCCATCCCATCCAGATTATAAGTATTCAGCGTCTCACAAAGGCAGATGGGACAGTTCCCTCTTCCCTTCCCGCCCCTTCCTTTCCCTCTCTCTCTCCCCCACCAACATGTCTTTTCTTTTGTATTTTGTTTCAACCATGACATTAAGGTGTCTTGCCTCTCCCACTTGATTGTATTTTCGTAAAAGATGCAAATGACTGCATACATCTGATTTCCACATGATTTTACAGTTAATGACTAGCTGAGGATTATAGAGAGATAAAGAGAAGGATAATTATTATCATATACATAAACATATATACACACACATATATATATGCACATACATTTAGTGTCAACTTAAACATCTCTATGTATAGGAGGATACGCATTTTACATAAATGTTTCACAGTTTTCTAGTGAAAACACAGTGCAGAATAAAATCAGAATCAAACTGAAAGTATTTAAATACATAAACATTTAAAATGATCATTTTTCTAGATGCTTCTTTTGAAATCTCTAAATATTAACTTTTTAAAACTATGCACTCACTTGTCTATTCAGGCTTATTATTTTAGTTTGAAAACTTATTAGATAAGAGCAAAGGGAAATGGAAAGAAAGAGAGATTAAACATTGAGAGATGTGGTCAAAGTTCTATTTACTTTTAATCATGGAAAATTCAGCAAAAATAAGTGAATAATAAAATGTCTCAATAATCAAAACTCACTGATTTAATGGGCCATTATCCTGGTCTGGCATAATTCAATAACAAATAAAGATAATCATTGAATATTCTAAAGATGAAAATATACTAAAAAATTAGTTCCAAAAATAGTACTAATGTTGGCCAATATTTAATTCTAACGCATACGGTTCGCATTCTTCACTAGTGGTCATTAAAATCTAATATAAATGTATTTTAGATTTAGATGATTGTATATTCAGAATCATATCAAACATTTACTGATTTACAGATAGAAATAACTTATACAAATTTTCTCTTCCTCAAAATGTTCCAGCTTTGCACTGGACCTTTCAAGATGTACGACATTTCATTTCATAGGTGCCTGATGAATGGTACCTGCAAAACCCTGTCCTCTGAGTTTAACAGGTAGAAGATGCTGTCATTTATCAGCATACAGTACATATGAGAGAAAGCATATACCTTTCATGTTCCCTGGCTTTAAGACACAGTGAAGAAAAGGTTCCCTTTACAGAAACAAAACACCCCACAAACAAGCAAGTTATCATTCAAAATATAGTAATAAAACGCAGCCAGGGTTAATTCCCTTTATAGGGTTTCCTTGTAGCAATGGCAAATGAATAAATCTCTTGATCTCAGTGACTTTTCCTGGAAAATGAGTATGATTTTTATTTTAACACACAAGAAGCAGTGAGCAGTCATCTCTTAATGGTAATAAAGCACTCTGAAAATGAAAAAAAGAAAAACACTACCTAACTGCTTAGCACCAGATAATAAAGAAATAATCTCATGTTAGGTTAAGTCTTCTTCAGAAAGTCCATTTAAATTTAGCTGGTAGACTCAGCCTCCTTTTAGTACTGCCTCCTTGAAGGGTCAAGAGGCCTGGTGGTGGAGGATTGAACTTTGATGAGTCTGCAAGCATTGTGTGATGATTACATTTAATTCCTGGGTCACACAGTATTCCTGGGAGCTTTTTTGTCAGTGTTTGCTAATCTGAATTCAGTTACTGTGAATGTGGGACCATATGTTTTATATTCTTCAAGAATATTAAATTCACAAATATATCAACCTCTACCGTCTGTAAGAACAATATCTAACAAAACAATCTACAGCACCATTAGGAACCAGCAGAGCAATTTATGTGAAATTCAGAGTAAACATCTCACTATGGATTAAAGAACAGATTTTATGCAAAACGGTTTAAAATTAGCATTTTAATAATGGTTGCCCTTCAGTGGAAGAAAAGTACATTATTTTTTGGTAACTAAATTAAAAAAAAACCCTCAAGTAGTTCTAAATATTGATAAAGGATATCTTAGAAACATAAAGAAGATATCTGCAATGTAGATTTAAATTAAAATTACTAACGCATAGGCCATTGGTTTAGCAATATAACTGACTATTCATTTGTTAATACAATTTTGAGTCACTTCCAATTATTTTCTTTGAATATACTGATACAATATCACAGCTGATGCAAAGACTCTTAAGAGGTCTTAAAAGTGATGAGGTAAAAATGGTGAAGTATTTTACTATTGGTTTCCTGTCTTATTTCCAAAACCGCTGCAAATGTCAAAGTTCTTTATTCTTTAAAGTATTAAAATAAAGCTTCCACACCATGACATAAATTGTCAGCACAGTGTTTGAGGGCTGGCGTGATAAGAAGAACTTGGGCTAGAGCTATAAATTGAAGATGTTAATTTTCACATATAACTTGGCATCCATTGTTTGTGGTCAGATGATCCTGTTTTCAAACATTCTGCTCATTACAATGACTCGATTCGCTCATTCATGCTTCCCAGTAATCCTTCTTTGACTGCTTCTCCATTGCACTTTATTATATGGAATACACTTTCTGCAATTTCTTTTCTGAACTATTTTTCCTTAGCTACTGATTCCTGTGTCAATGAAAGTGGATTTAAAATATTTAACACAAATATGGCAAATGTCATCTCATTCATAAATGTGATGTCTCCCAGGCTGTCAGTCAGCTATGTGCATGGGCACACAGCCATGAAATCCCGAGAGAAGAGACATGCAGAAAGTGTTCCATAAACGCACAGGCACTCTATGGTCATGATTTTATTATTTTAACACTAAATAAAAGTCTTTCACTGGTATTCCCTGTCCAACAAAAAAATGCATTAATTATACTCCAATTTAAAAGCTAAAATAAATGTAAGTCCAAGAGGCAGCCCCACCTGGGAACTCCTTAGTGACACAGAATCTCAAGCCCTGCACAGACCTACTGAATCAGAATTTGCTTCTAATAGATCTCAAGGTGATACGTAGGGACTTTAAAGTTTGACAACACTGCCCTAGAAGTATGAGCCACACCCCCTAAATTTAGGAAAATACTTTTTTTTAAACACTCTTTAACTGTGTCACATCGAGATCTGCTTCACTTTTCCTTTCTTCTGAAACTGTTTATAAACTCCTAAATCATTCCCCATGACTTGATAGCTAATCCTACAGGACCTACAATGATGAAAATCCTATGTATAAATCTATGCACACATTTCGTTTTCATCTTGGATAGATTTTCAGAAAATATTTTTTATGGTTCATGACATGAATTGTAAACCTACTGTCTAAAAATAGTTTAAAGAATAATAATTCATTAAGATATGAGATTTCCTCTTATCCAGATAGCACAATGATCTTTTTAAAACTTTAGGAAAAAAAAATTGTACTATGGTTTTTTTTTCTTTATTAGTGATTTCAGCTTTTAAAAGCAAACTTATTAGCTACTTACATTCTCTTTTGTGATTTACCTCTTTATTTTTCTTAGCCATTACCTACTTTGATCTTAATTTTTTTTTCATTTTTTTGGTGTTTTCAGTCTATATCATCCATATATTCAGGATTGTAAACTGAATACCAAAATCTTATCTGTCATAGTCGCCAAGAATCCGTGCTCATTTGAGAGACCTCTGTGTGATAACAATGACTGTGTTCTTTAGGTAGTTTACAAAGTTAAATAACAGGTCCAATTAACAAAACACATAGTTGATTGAGAAAAACTAAGTACAAATATGGAATCAGAATTTAATTTTATAATATTGCTGATACAAAAACAGCAAATTATTTTCTGATTTATTTTTTTCTTATAATACAACATGGTTCTACTTTTGACTCCAATAAATTATTTAAAAATTCTTGGGTAAATAGGTAAAAGACCCAGAATAGTCACTGCAATATTGAAGAAGAACAAAGTTGGAAGCTTGACACTACCTGACTTCAAGACAGACTATAAAGCTACAGTCATCCAAACTGTGTGGTATTGGTGGAAGAAGAGGCAAATAGATCAATGGAACGAATAGAGAGCCCAGAAATGGACTCACGTAAATACCATCAACTGATCTTTAGCAAAGGAGAAAGAACAATACAATGGAGCACAGATAGTCTTTTCAACAAATGGTGCTAGAACAACTGGACATCCACATGCAAAAAACATCAGTGTCTTCTTTCCCCAAAATTAAATCAAAATAGATCACAAACGTAAGTATAAAATGCAAAACTATAAAACTCCTAGAAGATAACATAGGAGAAAACCTATGGTAAACCTAGATGACCTTGGGTAAGGCAATAACATTTTAGATATAACACCACAGGCACAATCCACAGAAGAAAATCATTTATAAGTGGACTTTGTTAAAATTAAAATCTTCTGCTCTGAGAAAGACAATGTCAAGAGTGTCAAGAGAATGAGAAGACAAGCCACAGACAGGGAGAAAACATTTGCAAAAGACATCTGGTGAAGGACTGCTATCCATAATATACAAAGAATCCTTGGTGAGCATGTAGAGCAACAGGAACTCTCATTCATTGCTGGTGGGGATGCAAAAATGGTACAGCCACTTGAAGACAGCTTGACAGTTTCAGTTTCTCACAAAACTAAACATACTCTTACCATATGACCCAACAATCATGCTCCTTGGTATTTATACAGAGTAGCTGAAAACTTATGTCCACACAAAAACTTGCATATGATGTCTCTGGCAGCTTTATTCCCAATCAACAAATCTTGGAAGCAACCAAGAAGTCCTTCAGTACGTGAAGAGATAAATAAATGGTGGTCCATCCAGATAACGGAATATTACTCAACACTAAAAAGAAAGGAGCTATCAAGCCTTAAAAAGGCATGGAGGAAACAAAATGCATATGACTAAGTGAAAGAAGGCACTCTGAAAAGGCTCCATTCTGTATGATTCCAACTGTATGGCATGCTGGAAAAAGCAAAACTATGGAGACAGTAAAAAAAAAAAAAAAAAAAAAAAAAAAATCAGTGATTGTCCATGGTTAGCGGGCAGGGAAGGATGAACAGGAAGAATGCAGAGGATTTTTAGAGCAGTGAAATGCTCTGTATGATACTATAATGATGGATACATGTCATTATACATTTATCCAAACCAACAGAACACACTACGCCCAGAGTGAACTGCATTGTAAACTATGGACTTTGGGTGATAACGACATGTCAATGTAGGTTCATCAGTTGTAACACATCTGGCGGAGATATTGAGAATGGGGGAGGCTGTACATGTATGGGGGCAGGGAGCACATAGGGGATCCCTGTAACTTCCCCTCAGTTTTGCTGTGAACCCCAAACTATTTTAAAGATATAAAGTCTTAATTATAAAATTATGTGATAGGGCTTCCCTGGTGGCGCAGTGGTTGGGAGTCCGCCTGCCGATGCAGGAGACACGGATTCGTGCCCCAGTCCAGGAAGATCCCACATGCCGCGGTGCGGCTGGGCCCATGAGCCATGGCCGCTGAGCCTGCGCATCCGGAGCCTGTGCTCCGCAACGGGAGAGGCCACAACAGTGAGAGGCCCGCGTGCCGCAAAAAAAAAAAAAAAAAAAAGATTCTCTGAGTAATATCATCTGTCAATTTGAGTGCTGTTTTGAAAACAGATGGAACAAAAAAACATAATGGATCTTGGAATATAAAACCACAGTGCCTGTGAAAGGGAACAAGTAGGATTATCTTCCTACATGCCAGTAAATTAAAAACTCCTCAATAGCCAAATTTAAGTATATTATGTGTTGAGAATGAGATGCGTATTTAATCATGATAATGATAAAACTGCTTTCAAAAACAATATCAAGTGTCAGCTTGATTTACACTCTAATGCAATAATATTGCTTTCAAAATGTAGTTTGTGATTCTTTGCGTTACATTACAGTTTAAAGATAGGAAGTTATACCTTTAGTTAATAACATATGCATCACGGAAAACATATTCATATGCACATACAAATAAATTCTTGATTTTTATAACTAAGAAAGATCAAAATTTGACCTTCAGCCAGCAGATGGAGAAGTTGATCCTGGAGCAGATTCACAGCACTATTAAAAGTCTCTTTGTAAGTTCCATAAGCGTAGAGTAAAACTGCTGCTGATTCAGGTATTTGGGGATTGTTTTCATGGTTATTTTCCGACTGTTTTGCAAAAACAGCTCTTTTAGTTACTCTCTGGCATCACCCAAGGGATCAGTATTGTTTCTTAGAGATTCATCCTGCACAATCCTTATGTGCTCCGTTTATAGCCCCCCTTTTTAAAAAAACTATTTTTAAACAAGCAGGGAATGTTTCTTTTCTTCATAAATTACTGCTGAAAGTTTGTATAGTACATCTTTTAGGAACTACAAAATATTTAAGTAAAGGCAGTGAATGATAGAATCAGTTCCTTTCAGGGCAGCAGGATGGAAATATAAGTTCCTTGTCGGATTAACTGGCTTTCTGAAAAAGGCAACACATATGACTTACTTCAGAAATTATGTACACCCGTGCTCACCAGGGATGGGCTCATAAATAAATACATCAGTTGAACACATTATCTTGAATGAGTTTTATGGTCAAACTCATAATCATTTGTTTAGCACAATGACAGATATTCTATATCTCAAAAGATATTAAGAATCCTAAAAATTCTGTATAACTGTGTGTTGGGTGTCGTTCCTTTATGCTGACATTCTGCTTGTAAAAATGTTCATGTTTTGACAGACAAATATGCATAATGAAGCAATATATGAAAATGCAGGAAACGAGATTTTCGCCTAGCTTTATATTCAGAAAACTGGGGGAGTATTTTAATAAAATTAATAATAACAAGTAAATATTAAGATAAGGGTCAAAATGAAAATACAGCATGTGGGAACTATAATGAAATTATTTTCTGTAAACCAAATGACAACTTGAAAATACATGCCCTCTATTAGAGATGTCAAAAATACCTATTATCTGTAACTGTTTTGATAGTCCGTTTCAACAATTCCCATTGTCTGAAAATGCATGCTTAATTTTGCTATATTTAAATGTTAAAACTCCATATAAGCAAAACCAGGGATCATTTTTTGTGGGGATGGATTGTGGCTAATATATGCTCATCTATTAAAAATAGAGTTCCCTTTTTACTTTATATTAAACCTGATGAATATAAAGTAAAACCTGGATGAATACCAAATTATCTTAATACATCATTTATGTTATTCATTGTAACAAATATTTATTGAGAGGCTCAATGTGCCTGCAGTTAATAAGAAAGACACACTGGGTCCCTGTTCTTATGGAACATATATTCTTGTGGATGAGATAGACAACAGACAAAAAATAGGTACAGATCATTACAGACAGCAATAGGATATGTAATAAAGTGATGGGTCAGAGATGGGGAACAGTCTTAGGGTATTATTAAAATTTAAAAAGAAAGCTAGCTCTGAACAGTACATTCACCACGCTGCCACTTAAAAAATAAGTATACGGAAGAACAGACGTATACATCTCATACACAAATTCACATATACGTATAGTCAGTCCTTGTGCAAAATAAATTGATACCTATGAAAAGATAGCTCACCTACGGACTTAAAGTTGGTTTTTTTTCCTTGTCTTTTTTGGGTTTCCTTTTGCTTTCCTATGGTTCACACTTCTTCTGAAACTGACATACTTTAAAAGTTTTATGCTGAAAAAGTCATACACATTTAGGTATAAACAAAAGCAAAAAAAAATTTAAAAAAGACACGATTGAGCTGGAGTGGTTAAAAGGACACTATCATTCCCTTTAGCCACTGACATATTGTTCATTATTGGGATCTCAGAAATAACATGTTTTAGCAGAAAGAGAAAGATGATACATGCTCTTAACTTTCTTGTGATTCTAGATGGATAAAATACAGCCTTTTAAGAAACAGTTGAGACTAAATTAGAAGATTGAGGAGCTCAATTCAGAAACACATATATGTCACATATATTAAAAAATAAGTATTTCCATAAGACCTAAATTGGCTAAAGAAATGCCTCACAGAGTATCAGAGTTCCATTTAATACAGACTAGAAATTACATACCAAGTTTCTAGAATGAGAAGGAATTTCACTCTGTAAAATCTGCGGAGTAGGTAACGATAAACATACACGTATTTATGAAACCACTTAGTTTGTCTAAGATGGGAAACAACAGTACAAAGGAAAGATCATTATATTAAGATTTAGAAAAGATAGAATTCTAGGCCTGACTTTTTCAGTAAAGCCTTTTGAGCAGATTACTTAACTTCATAGAACTTCACTACATTCATCTACTAAAGAAGAGGCTGGAACAAGATGATCTCTAGCTCCCTTGCATGTGAAATTCTACGATACGATTTTGTAAATATATCAGACTGGGAAAGCACTTCCATTTTTTTCCTGAAGTTTTAGATACAATTTTAATCTCTTAGGATTTTAAAGCTTGCAGATTAAGACAGAGACAACCCAGTCCAGACTCTTATTTTATGGCTGAGGACACACTGGTGCTCAGAAACACTGGTTAACTCAGCCAAGTTTTCAGTTACCTGGTAGCAGAAACTAAATGGGAAGTTAGAGTTAGTAAATTATCAGTGTGCAAATCTGACAGAACACCGCTATAGGGGCCATTAAACCAGACGCACCATTATTTCATTTACTTCACTAAAAATTCCATTAAATTTTGAATTGACAGAAGCCTTCTAGCAACCACCCTACTTTAGAAATCTGATAATGCGAACAGTGTTAAACAACAAAAACAAGATTCTCCCAGTGACTGTGGGAGCAGTGGAGCTCCTGATGTTTGGAACAGAAACCCTCTATCTACTGGCTTGTGTTCTCCTACAGTCATGGGAGAAATCCTAGGCATCCCAGTGTCCTGAGGAATCACGTGTATCCAAGGACAAATGAGCTAATAGTGCAAAGCTGGGGTTCATCCAGAACTGCTTTGGTTATTGCCATGAAACAGGGAATTGGAGGAAATTAATTAACAAAACAAATATTCACAACAGATAAAATGCCAAGTCCCCTAAAGGGCAAAGTATAAACTACTATAGGTATACATTTCCAACCTTAGGCATATGGGAGACCCAAGGAAAACAACTTATGTGGAAGATAATAAAAATAATACACCAATTGAGGAAACAAATCACTATGAAGAAAATATGTTGTTAAGTCTAAATAAATATTGACTGTAAAAATAAATTCATGGTGAGCCAAACAATGGGGAACTAAAACACTAGATCAAACCCTCATGAGCAAGGTCATGAGGAAACAGCAACGAAGTGCCCAAGGCCTCGCACCTTTTGGAGGCAGGTAGAAATGTCAATAATGTTAGACTTCTTTGGTACACATTGTAAAATTATAATAGCAAGCATTGCCGTAGTAGAAGTGGAACATTCAACTTCTAAGTTTGGATGGTGCAAAAAGGTAAAAAGAAAACCCAAAACTACAGTAGGCACAGATGAAGGAGAAGAAGAAAAAAAACAAATAGGGGAAAACATAACAGGGACACTAATGAAAAGAAGACAAAGAAAATAAATAAAAAACTTAAAATATCATTTTAAAATCCAAATATTTAAATATGAAAAACATTCAGAAGTAGAATTTCGTTTTAAAAGAAACAGACCGATTAACAAATAGATTTCTTATCTAAACATAAAACCCATACACTGTTTATAGGAGATATACTTAATTTAAAATTACTCCAAAAAAGTGCAAGTAAAGAAAAAGAATATACCAGGAAGATACTAACAGTCACTAACCAACTACTTCAGTAGATATAGGACACTCACTAAAAGCACCCTGAACACTGACTTGGTTTTATTTTCCTGCTCTTTCTCCAATATCTAACATTCAGTAAACAGCCAATAAATAAATATCAATACTTGTTGACTAAATCAGTGATACATTGGATTGGATGCATATATACCTAATTCAGGAAAATAACTGTCTCTGAGAAGGTAGGAGAAACAGACAAGAGATGGAAAAGAAAACTCTCCGTAATAGTTAATGACTTCTATGTTAATATCAAGATCCATTATCTTAGATATCCCATTTCTTGTCCATTCGAATAATTGTTCTCAAGAGTAGTAAGGAATATGAATTCATGGTTACCTCCTTTATTGTGTTTCTTTAAAACTTCAGAATTAAAATTCTAGAAATGTAAGCAGAACAAGTTTTGCAAAAGTACTGCTCATCTGCATGAGTGATGAAAGGAAAGTTTGGGAAATCATGTCCCTGAAAATAGTTCGCCAGACAAGTTATCTTCAAGGGAGTTTTAATTCGGGGATAGTTTAGCATCAACTGTGTAATTCAGATTCAAATTGAACATAAAAGGGATTAAAATTTATGTTCAATGGGCCAGCGGCCACAGATGCAGCACAGCACTGAGCTAGAAGAGCTGATGAAACATTTGACGTTTCGTAATTAGACTGTGGTTGTAACATGCTGATTGCAATCAAGTGCAGTATGACGGAGGAAGCAGTGACTTTCATGTTTATTAAATCCTTTATCATATACTATGACATGCATGTAGACCTTTGCAAGATGGGAAAGTGAACGCTTACGGATTGCATAAAACTTCACATTATGCAGCATGACTTGTACCCAATGTGATCACACACTTACGCTGTTCCCAGTTACAGAAGAGATTTTAGATTTTGTACCCATGTGTTTAATCTAAATAATCATGCTCTTTTAAAGGGAACAGAAAGGATCTTATCTGCAAAGCAGAAATAGAGACACAGATGTAGAGAACAAACATATGGATACAAAGGCGGGGAAGGGGAGGTGGGATAAATCGGGAGATTGGGATTGACATCTATACACTACTATGTATAAAATAGATAATGAGAACCTGTTGTATAGCACAGGGAACTCTACTCAGTGCTCTGTGCTGACCTAAATGGAAAGGAAATCCAAAAAAGAGGGGATAGATGTATACGTAAGGCTGATTCACTTTGCTGTACAACAGAAACTAACACAACATTGTAAAGCAACTAGACTCCAATAAAAATTAATAAAAAAACAAATAAAGGGCATGTAAAGGGATTAGTCCTTATCACACTATTTCTGTATAACTTAGATTATGAAAAGTAAAAACAATGTTACACTGGAGACTATAGAAAACATCCTTCATTCTGCTTTTTCTGGGGAATAAATTTAGGAAATGTGTCAGTGGAAATCATAAATAATATCTATCTTCATTTACAATGATTCTTTTGGCAAATCAATGGAGTTTTATTTGTAACAGCTTTGCTTTGTTTATACTTTCCTTATATCAGGTGTGTGTACACGCTAATGCGTGTGTATGAGTGTATATGTGTGCATGTGTGCGTATGGGTGTGCGTCTGTGTATATGTGTGCATGTGTATGTATGTGTGTATATATGTACCTTTGTGTGCATGTGTGTGTATGTATGTGTGTGTATGTACATGTGTATGTGTATATGTGTGTATGTATGTGTGTATATTTACTTTTTCTAAACTAATTATCCATTATATGTTTAAAAATCAACTTTATTAAAATAAAGTATGAATCAAGGGTAAGTTTTTCACTCAGTCTGTACTAATATCATCTGACAAGTGATGGGTTGGCCCACAGAATTTATATCACATGGCACCAGGAGTGTTATTTTTGTATTTTGTCTGCCTTCCCCACCAGACTGAGAGATACTTGAAAGAAACAGGTTGTGTATAATTTATGTCTGTTTCCCAACAGCTAACATGGTGCTTGCTTGCTTCAAATTGATGGAAAAAATCTGAGAAGCAGAAAGTGTGTTTTGGCTGACACTTAAGCACTGACCACTCAGACACGCTGAACATGCTTTCCTGCTCTCTCTCTGGTATTTCTACCCATATCCTGTCTCAGCAGGATGGCGTCAACGTAATACTCTCTAGGATCATTTTTCTTTGATTCCCTAAAGCTAATTTAATTTACATAAAGGGCAAAGATTCATCAAATTAAAGTTACAAATAGGTTTGCACTAAACGGTACATCATTGATACAGAAGACAGAAGCACTTGCTGTACCTTTACCCTCTCATAACTTTAAAAGGAGGTGGCTACATCTCTTTTATACTTTTGATAAAGACATAGAATATTTAAAAGTCACTTTCACTGTTAGTCCTTCGCTTCTTTTTTCAATACTGGGGATCAGTGATCCTTGACAGAAAACAAACGACATATCTACCCCATATCTCCTGTCAAATCAACTTCCATCTGTTCAGATTTTTACCTCTGATGGTCTTTGCTCTTGATTCACCTTCTTGCTTTTATAGATGAACTGTTCTGTCTACTGAATGAACGTAAAACTTGAGGGCAGGCTCTAGAGGCAGCATTAGAGTTAGTGAGTCTAGCCCAGAGTTGAGAGCATAGATCCTGGACTTGAATCCAATACCTACCACTTACTCGTTGTGACCTTGAGAAAACTATTGAACCTCTCTAAGGTTCAGCTTTTTTATCTGTAAAATGGAGAAAACAGTGACACCTATGTTACAGGGCTGTATGCGGGTTGAGTTGATATTTATGAAGTTCTTAGAATGATGACTGATTGGAAATGCTATATACATGTTTGTGAATTAAAATAAATAAGATGCTTTGTAGACTGATAGGCTTCTTGGTATTATCTAAAGATTAATTTAATAGTATATTACATTTCTGGGCATCTTAAAAAGTACCATACATCTGTTCCCTAGAGTACTATGTTTTATAAATTCATTTTGGCCAAATGTAGCCTGAAGGTATTGTTCATGACCTCTTTTCTTGCAACATGTAGCTGTTGAAAGACTACATAAATTTAATATGGAGATATTCAGAGATGAAGACATGGAATGAATTCCCTGAGATTACTCTCATTGTCACTTAAATTGGGACAGGCTTGCTGGGATTGTGAGGGCAGAAATTTGTGCTAAACACCCTCAGAGTACACACAATAGCACTAACACACTATAGGTAAGTATAGGTATTCTCCAAGTTGGGTAGAAAGTACAAGTAATAAAAAAATACTACTTAAGCAATATCCATACGTACCTGTTGAACACCTAAAATAGATTTATACAATATGTACATTTTCAGCAAAGTCAATTCAAAAGGCCAGCATTATCAGAATCAAGACATGCAATGTTTCTGAATAATCAGAATAAAAACAAAATGGCTTTAAAAAATTGGAAGAGGGGCTTCCCTGGTGGCGCAGTGGTTGAGAGGCCGCCTGCCGATGCAGGGGACACGGGTTCGTGCCCCAGTCCGGGAAGATCCCACATGCCGCGGAGCGGCTGGGCCCGTGAGCCATGGCCGCTGAGCCTGCGCGTCCAGAGCCTGTGCTCCGCAAAGGGAGAGGCCGCAGCAGTGAGAGGCCCGCATACCGTTAAAAAAAAACCACAAAAACAATTGGAATAGCTTTTGACAAAATGGATGAAAACTTATTTGTGGACAGAACGGGGAAGTTGGTTCTCATGAGGCGGATACAAGCTAATTCTAAAGGAACAGAATTGGATCTTATGAAGACATAGACTTATCGAAATTCTCAAATTTGCCTGAAAGGTGTGATTCATCCCTCCTGGCCCATGGGAAGAGAGCAATGTGACAGATTGTTCAATTCCCAGCTTATACCCTTGACAATTTCACATCTGAACAATGATAGTCTAGAAAAGAGAGGATTTCATCCTGAGAGTGTGATTATCTTAATTACATGTAACAATTCTGGGTTAGGCTGCAGTATTTTTTTTCCTTCACTGTGAGATATCATTCCATGTCTGCCCTGACTGGTTTAAGCTGTTTTTTTGACCATTCTGTTGAAATTCTGGAATTCTATAAACACCCAGGTGTTTGCCGATTTATTTTAAGAGATTTTCAATGTAAAGTTAAATGCATTTGCTTGAAATTTTATTTTTCCGTCAATCAATAAAAAAGTTAAGTATTTCTAATACCTCTTTTCCTTTAAAAGGTAAAGACTTTAACGTGTTGTAGAGGACATAAGTAAACAATCATAAAATTCAAATTACCACTGCCTACATGATCCCACATAGTCTAGCCCCAGTGTGACTTTCAAAACTTATGATGTGTCCTTCTTCACCTGCCCAAGAAGTTACAATCACACTGGCCTTTTTCAGTTCCTAGAACTCATCCAGCCAGTAAATGATATTTAACTTTTCTGTTCCTTCTATGATGTTATCCTTCTAATGTTTTGTTGATACTATTTATTAGTTATTTAGTAGAGAATTAATTTCTCAAGTTTTCTTATTATAAATAATTGGAGACAACATGGAAATTAAATATAAAATAACAGGGTAACTAGGAAGAGAGATAGCAGATCATTTAAAATACAGAAACTCAATCTAAGTTAATTAATACAGTTGAACACCAAATTTGACTCTGAGCTATCTGGCCAAAAAAAAAAAAAAAGGAAAATTAAGAAAAGCACTAGACTAACGAGGCTCAGTAAAACGAAAAGCAAACCGACTGGATGCAAAAGGGAGTAATACTGAAACAATACTGAAAATATCAAGTATGATAAAGGTATTCAGAGACTCATTTGAATATTCCTGTGGGTCTATGTAATTCACAATCATCTCTATAGTAAACCTTTATGCTTCATTTTACAAATCGAATATAAAGAGAACTGAACTGGAAAACTCATAACTTTGTCAACCAATCATAATTCAGGGCATTTGGGAGGCTTTAGAATGGTTTGTCCTGCTACAGCAGATATTTTCAAATGCTTTTAGAACCTATTTCATCAACATAACATTGGAAAATATGTAATCACCTTTATCAGGACTCTGCAGCAGAATACACGCTCCTGGCAACACCCCCGAAATCACTGCAAGTTGGCTTTCTCCCAGTTGCCAGGGCTTTCAGTGATCCCTCCTCTGTGCCAAATGTGGCTGGCTTACTACTTGGTAGCCTACAGAAAACAATTCAAGCCTTTGCACAATCACTGGCTTTCCTATTCTAAGGCATCATGATTTCAGAGACCAGATTCCTTCATAACTGGCACCTGCCTCTTTGCTCGTGAGATGGCACAAAGTTATAATCAATCCAGATGAGGAGTAGATTCTCATCCAACTGGGGGCTTGGGAGGTTGAAAATCAGAGAAAGAGCTCAAATATCTAAAACCACAGTAAACCCTTGGTGCTTTCTGACCTACTGTTCATCCGCTTGCCTGTTGTGTTGTTTTTTTTAATCTGTTGTTTTTTTTTAATCTTTTACCAACATGTAAGTCATATCTCTTGCATTCTGTAGATCTTCCCCTTTTAGGTCCATTAAATTTTATTCTTTGGATTTCTTCCCTAAATACACGTTATGGTATGGCTCAGGCAAAACCTCTGTAAAGGAACCTTCAGTCATTTTTTGTGTCGACTGAGGAAGTGTACTGTATTTCAACTGTACATACCTCTGTGAGATTAAACTTATAGGCCATATCATTGATGGTATTCTTAAATAATACTTCCCCTGAAGTTATTTAGATTGTAAAATATACTACATAGGCTCAAAATAGAATTTTCTTTTTTTTTTTTTTTGCGGTACTGAGGCCTCTCACTGTTGCGGCCTCTCCCGCTGCGGAGCACAGGCTCCGGACGTGCAGGCTCAGCGGCCATGGCTCACGGGCCCAGCCACTCCGTGGCATGTGGGATCTTCCCAGACCGGGGCACGAACTCGTGTCCCCTGCATCGGCAGGCAGACTCTCAACCACTGCGCCACGAGGGAAGTCCTCAAAATAGAATTTAATAATTCTAAAATACTTTTCTTCCCCCAGCATCAGAATCTTCCTTTTACAAAGTTATAAAGAAGAAAATATAATTGCAATCAAATATCTCTCCAGGTGATGTAACAGGTAGTTATTCCTGATATGTATCAATAATAAAAAATAATAATATTCAATAATGACATATATGAACTACTACCTCCAGTTTAATAATCTTGGCTTCTAAACTTCTAGCTACAAACTCTCTCTGTGAATGAAAGATCTAACTGGATCAAATGAAGACTTCTGATAACACAGCCTGTTAAATTCCCTGTGCATTAAGTAAAGTGGGAGTCAGACAATCCTAGAAAGAAAATAAAGGCAATTCCTTGGCCAATGGGAAAAGTTGGAATAAAGTAGACTTTGTTTTTTCAGAAAGTGATTATTTACATTTAATTGCTTTGGGGTTTTGTTGTCTAGTATACTAAAAACCATAGTTTTTTAAATAAAAAACATAGTTTTTTAGCAAATACTTTGTTTAGTGGAAAGGACTAAAATATTATTAAAATGATTTTAATCATTCCACAATCATTTACCTTGTACTATCTCTGTATAAAGAACCATGTGTAAATATATGCACATATTTCAAGCGGTCATATTGTATTCCTTCACAATTACGAAACAACACAATATACAAAACAAATTAAATCAAACTTTCCAATAGTTAAATAGAAGTATTACTATAAAATCTGATATAAATATTCTAGAAACATCACATTTTGAAACAAACACATCTTAATAATTTTCTGACTTGTAGACCACTTTCAAGGTCATGAGAGAAACAAATATTCAGATATGAATATGTGGGGTTGGAGGAGATCACTGAGATTATAAAGGCCAGATTGTATTTTTGCATATCTGAGGAGTCTCATGTCCAGGAAAGTTTAAAAAAAATTGAACAGAGGTACCTAGCAAACAAGTGACTTATATGTAAAACTAAAGGAAGAAAGAAGACCGATCGCCTACATTTTCTCTTTTTTTAGTGGAAGGAATTTTTCAGTGTGACCTACATTTGAACCAATTACACAAAGCCCCATAATCAGTCTGAATTGTCAAATATTTTCAAGTTAACCAATTAAGAGCAATATTGAATCCACTGACTTCAATGATGTGAGATTTGAATTATAAAAGGATGAACCTAAACTATGAGATTTTCTCCCACTTGCAGTGTTCCATGAAATATCCTTTCGTGAAACTTCTGCAGGAGTCTAGGTATTTGTATTAGGAACTTAAATTCTTTCCTAATTAAAGCAGGAGAGCGTTTGGGAGGCCCTCAACCCATCTGAGGTTGCTTCACCATTTTAACAATAGAAATTGGTATGTCTATCTTATAAAAACTTTTGAAGAAAAAACAGAATCAATGACTTAAGCATATAATTAAGGCTAGTTTTCAACATCTCTCTCTCTCACACATGTATAAACATGCCCAGATTCAAATTAACATTCTTCCCACGCTCAGAGAATGTGCCTTTTAGATGTGAGACAGAGGGAGAATACAATTGGAAGTATTTCTTTTGAACTCACAGGTTTTATGTAAGACAATTTTCAATGTTTTCTTTTAAACATAAGACTTCACATTTTAAAAGTATGTATATATATATGTATTATGTTAATTCTATAGAATGTTCACCCAACAATAAAAAGACAGTAAATTGTCTTGGTCATTTTTCATTTGACAATTTTCTAGATACCTAATTATTCAATTAACTCTTCATTTGTGCTAGGTGGTCCAATTACTGCAAATGCAGCGAAACTCCTACCTGTCATACCACTGGCTTCCTTACCGACAATTATAATTCTCTACTCACCCCTCTCTATACACAAAATCTCAGTACCTTTGATGCTACCCCAAAAGCTTTGAGGAGATATGCAAAGCTCTGTACATGGATTTTTCAGGCTGTTCAAGTCACACCTCAATCTATCATTCTAGTTTTAACAACAACAACAAAACCCATTTTTTGCACAATTAATATATGTACATGAGCCATTTCCCATAATTTTCTCAAAGATCCAACAAGGGAGATACTGTTAGTATCCCTGTTTCAGATATAAGGCCACTAATGCCTAGAAAAGTTAGGTCCATCTTACAAGGTCACAGAATAAAGCACCAGAATTAGAAACCAGGTTGTCTGACTCTAGAGGCATTTTCTTTCTTTCTTTTCCTTTTTTTTTTTTTTTTTTTTGCGGTACGCGGGCCTCTCACCGCTGTGGCCTCTCCCGCCGCGGAGCACAGGCTCCGGACACGCAGGCCCAGCGGCCATGGTCCACGGGCCCAGCTGCTCCGCGGCATGTGGGATCCTCCCGGACCGGGGCACGAACCCGCGTCCCCTGCATCGGCAGGCGGACTCTCAACCACTGCGCCACCAGGGAAGCCCTCTTTTCCTTTTTTTTAATGAAATTACCTACATGAGCAGGCCAGCAGGTTCAGTCTGCTGAAAACATAACGCTTTTATCTTCTTCTCATACGTCTTCCTACATTGCTCCTAACAAACAAGCTCTTATTTATTGATTGTATAAACCCTTCACAAAGGCTTTGCCGATCGATCTTTGTTCTCCTTTTCCTGAACCTCTTTGATAGCGTGGGCCTCAAGCTGGGCCGTGTACTTGTAACGGGGCGGGCAGGGGGGGTACAAAAGATGATTCATTGGAAAAGAGAATAAAACATTTAGAAATCTAATTATACTCAAGTTTCTTTCATCCTTTTAAATTTGTTTTTAAAACAAGCATCATCAGTCCAAGACTATATGGATATGCTATGTAAATATAAATCCATATATTGGGGAGGCGTGGTCAATGTATTAGTATGCAGTGTACTTGATCAAAAAGTTTGCATATCACTGACCAATGTCATTGACTTAAATTGTCTCACATATTGACTTACTGTATTTTTACTACTTTGTGACATGTTATCTCTCCATGCAAATGATTTGCTCTTTGAAGACAGAAATTATGTTTTAAATTGCTTTTGAAATTACTTATATCATTGGAATGACCTTATGTATGTACTGTCAGAGAAAACCTTGATGTTTGCAGAATCTATGCCAGAAAGCACCTACATACCTGCAACTGTGAAATAATTGCAAAAGTCAACAAACACGCTGAAGAATGTCAGCTATAAATGAGTGGGAATTTGCTGGCTTCAATCAGTAGAGGAGAATTTACTGATCTGATTTCAGGTTAAGGGCAAGTGTTGTATGGTAGGCCTTTTTCGTAAGTGCAGATTTTCTTTTAGAGCAGGATGTGCTATCAGTGTCTTGAGGATGAATCTAGTCCAGCATCCTGGGCTGGACACTCTGGATTTTAAAGACCCTAAGTTCTGCACAATTAGTTTATTTGATTTTCAAGAATACGGATTGCCTGGAAGTTTCGTTAATCAGAAAACTGAGTTGCTTAAAAATAAAAACTAATATATTAAAATGATAAGTGCAGTTTAAAATATTTATTATTTTAACTGTTCTAAATATTTTAACTACTTTAACTCCTCAATATCTGTATTTTCTTCTCAGCATGGCTGGTACTAAGGGGACTGTTGAGAAGCAGGAGTTGCTAAATTGGAATCTGTGGAGGTCGCATCAAGGATGACCTTACTCTTTAGTAGGGGACTGGCCACCACCTGGACTACATTTCCCAGCATCCTTTGTGGATGTGCATCATGGCCCTGTCACTGAGTTCTCACCGCGGATGTGAGCTAACATGATCCTCCAACATGCTATTTGTGTTATTTTCCCCCTTCCCTTTACCAAAGCCTAGAAAAGGAACAAGCCACTAGATGGAAGAAATCTCAGTCCTATTTCATGCGTTAGGGTGCACTTTGGCTGCACTGTTGCATAAGCAGGAAATAAATTTTACTGTTTTACATACATCACTGAAATATGCGGGCTATTGGTTAACAGCACTTAGTCTATCTCAGCTAACACAGTTGTTGAAACCTGTTTCTGGTCACTCTGACTCCATTTTCCAAACTAACAACTTTTCTCAACTATGTCATATATTTCAAATTCAGCCTGGCCAAAACTTAATTCACCGTCACTTTCAAACCCCTTCCCAATCGTATATTTCTTCTTTGATAAGGTAACCTCGTCCACCCTGTTGTTTGGTATAAAGGTTGAAATCATTCTATTGAAACAATCTTCTCTTTTGCTCATGTCCTAAATTTATCCAATAATTCACGAAGACCAATAAATCAGAAATGTTTTATAACCCAGCTCATTCTCTCAGGGATCACTGTCACTCTCTTAATCCATATAATGAATAATTATCACATGTGATTACCATGTGGCGGGTCTCCTAGGTTGAATCACATTCTTCAGTTAACCAATTTTCAAGACCTGTCAAAAATTTATTTCTTACAAGCAACACTGACAATGTCACTACCTTCTTTAAAATTGCTGTCTCTATATTTTCTCTCAGAAAAATCTGGATCCATTAGTAGAAAGTAAGATCATTTATGATGTGATCTTTGATGCATTTCCCAAATATATTCCTCTCTACTTCTCGATAGTCACCGTGGATATTTAACTGGTGGTTTCTCTTATATGCCGGCCATCCTGTAGTCCTGTAACTTTGAACACAGACTGCAATAGCTGCCTCTCTCTCACTGAAAAAACCTTGGCTAAAAAAGTGCTCGTAATCAAACACTCCATCCAGGTTTTGCCCTTGCTGTGAAGACTCGTCTGCAGCCCCACCAGATACAAATCAGGCTGTAGCAAGTGTGGTGACTTTTTATTCATTGACCATCCACTGTATTTTCAACAACAGGAGAGTGAAACCTCGATGTTTTTTCCCTGCCTTTTTATTTGCCATTGGACACTAGAACACTTGACAGCATGGCATGCTCTAAACCAACACAGACTTTCAGTAAATGTGTTCAAATGAACTGACAATGAATAATCTGTGTGTTACTCTCAATGATGTAATTTTCTATGTAAATGGAACAACTCAAAATATGAAACTGCGTAGACTGTTTTATGTTAATACACCTAGACCCACTTTTGGGGATCCTCTCAGCAAAGCTCCTGACCTCGTTCTCTTACCTCCACTGCCAAATTAGCAACCTACTCACAGGAGACAAATTGGAGTTCAGGCTGATTTATCACTTGTGTGTGTTGCTGTGTTAAACTAATGATCTAGTGAAAAGATGAGAATTGCTGAAGATTTAAGAGAATATGACACGTTCTGCTAGTTTTTCGCTTAGTTCATTAGTCACCTGAAAGTGCATTTCTCAATTAAGTCATTTCATTTGTAACTTTCAGTGGGAAATCATGTAAATGGTTTCTATCGCACATATGCAAAATTAGATGAATTAAAGAATACACTAAGTGGATACTGACATATATACCTTCATACATAAAGGCAGGAAAGGTTCCTATATTTTAGTGTTGCCAAGTGATTTTTGAAACAAGATTAGGAATAAAAATGATACTTAAAGAATCAGAGGGCTTGGGGCTTCCCTGGTGGCGCAGTGGTTGAGAGTCCGCCTGCCGATGCAGGGGACACGGCTTCGTGCCCCGGTCTGGGAAGATCCCACATGCCGCGGAGCGGCTGGGCCCGTGAGCCATGGCCGCTGAGCCTGCACGTCCGGAGCCTGTGCTCCGCAACGAGAGAGGCCACAACAGTGAGACGCCCGCATATCGCAAAAAGAAAAAAAAATCAGAGGGCAATCTTACATGAGCAATAGATTTATAACAGTAGGTCTTTCTATTTACATCTCAGATAGGAACAACTGTTTTAGAGGTTCAGCTGTTTTAACTACTGCATTCATAACAACACTGAAAGGTTTCAATAGAATCCACCTGAAGAATATGGCTTATATCTAGTAAGCATCAACACAGCTTTTTGACTTTGTTTATAAGACAAATTCAACATGAAATAATCATAAATATTTTAGCAACTGACATGGGAGAACGGAAAACATGCCTTTAAGTGCACGTGCACACACATGCACACAATCACACCACAAATTCAACATCTCTGAAATTACAGAGAATTAAGCCTATTGGTGGTAACGAAAAAGAACCTAAATGGACAACCATGAAGCTTGAAGTATTTCTGATCTCAGTTTAACTACTAGTGGCAGAGATGATTGTTTGGTGGCAGAAACAAAATGCCTTCTTAATCACTTTGGAAATTAAATATTCATGTGTTCAAAAATGATATGACTGAATTGGTTGCTTTCCAAACTATATCACTGATTTACGGGAAAATTTAATCACAGTCAAGGAAATGAGATATCAACATTTAGCAACGCACAGACTGTCAGGGATAAAGTAAATCCAGCATATCTCGAAATCCAAACTTAATGAAGACATTGCTTGTATTTTTCTATAACCAGATGGGTGAGTTAATCTTGCATGCATTAGGATCAAAATAGAATATCTGTTCCAAAATTTCTGGATTTTCCCCTGAGAAGCATCTTTTGTTTTCCCTTTTCCACCCATGTCAAAAGAAAAATTTAAGTGCTCAATTAATACTCTCAAGAATGATGTATATTATTTTATAAGAGGTTTGCTTTACAAGACTGGAAAGCTATCCCACGGATTCTTTGCCGGGAGATAAGCAGTACTTATCTATCGAACGTAACACCTCATGTTATGTTTACGTGGCTGATCTGTATTACATCAACATAAATTTAAGCACGTTGTGTGCACAATGAACAGGGTAGCAGCCAGGGCTCTGGAGAGGCATCAGAAGTGTACACAGTCTCTCCTTCCAAGGCATTTATCGTCTGGTCTGAAAGACAACATAGTAAAATAAAAGAAGCGACAACTAAATACACATGCGACGTTACATAAATGAAATCCGAGATTCCATGGTAAAAACATGGGAGGCTTGTGACGGCTAACAGTCACGAACAGCTTGGAGGGCAGAGGCAAAGAGCAGATGGACTGTCCCAGTGTGAATAGAAGCTGGGAGCAGAGACACAAAACGATGCAGAAACCTGTCCAGAACTAGGAGGGCAGGGTGAATAGAGTAGATATACAGTGGCCTCTTTCTTTTCGGCGTTATTGAGATATAACAGACACATAATAGTGTGTAAATTTGAGTGCAACTCGGCACACTCCTATATTACAAAATCATTCCCACCCTAGCATTAGCTATGACCTCCACCATGTCACATAATTTCCATTTTCTGTCATGGTCAGAACATTTAAGATCTATCTACTCTCTCAGCAACTTTCTAGTATATCATAGAGTATTCTTAACTACATTCACCATGCTATACATTAGATCCCCAGAACTCACTCATAACTGACAGTTTGTGCTTTTTGACCAACTTCTTCCCATTCTCCTTCCCCAGCCCCTGGTAACCACCATTCTAATCTCTGTTTCTATGAGTTCACCATTTTTAGATTCCACACATAAGTGGTATCATAGCATTTGTCTTTCTTTGCCTGACTTATACTACTTAGCATAATACCCTCAAGCTAAGGCAAGGTGTTCTTCTTTCATGGCTGAATAATATTACATTGTACATATACTGCATCTTCTTTATCCATTTATCCACTGATGGATACTTCGGCTGTTTCCATATCTTGACTACCGTGAATAATGGTGAAATGAACATGGGGGTGTAGATATGGATCCTGTTTTTATTTTATTTGGATATATACCCAGAAGTGGGATTGCTGGATCATACGGTAGTTCTACTTTTAATTTCTTGAGGAACCTCCATACCAATTTCCACAGTGGCTGCATCAATTTACACACCCACCAACAGAAGGGAGGGTTCCCTCTTCTTCACATCCTCATCAACATTTGTTATCTCTTGTCTTTTTTCAAATTAATTAATTAATTAATTTATTTATTTTGCGGTATGCGGGCCTCTCACTGTTGTGGCCTCTCCCGTTGCGGAGCACAGGCTCTGGACGCGCAGGCTCAGCGGCCATGGCTCACGGGCCCAGCCGCTCCGCAGCATGTGGGATCTTCCCGGACCGGGGCACGAACCTGTGTCCCCTGCATCGGCAGGCAGACTCCCAACCACTGCGCCACCAGGGAAGCCCTCTCTTCTCTTTTTGATGACAGCCATTCTGATGCGTGTGTGAGGTGATATCTCATTGTGGTTTTGATTTGCATTTCTCTGATGATTAACGATGTTGAGCAGCTTTCCATGTATAAGGTGGTCTTAATATACCTATATTATTTATTTGATATGCATATATAAGTGGCCTTAATACCCAGCTGAGCAACTTACCTATTGCAATCTGATATGGAACTTGTAAGACCAATGGATCATCAATGCCAAGGAAATGGGTGAATGAAAGCATGGACTTCTGATAAAATACTGTTTAAGTAATAAAGAGATGAGGACGTAAGCCTTATTGATAACGGAAGGAACCCTGGAGTAAGAGAATACTGGCACTTACTGAGTGTCTACTATTTGCCAGACACCAGGTCAGGCCCTGACTCTTAAGAAGCATTCAAGGAAAAAGCTAGCAGATTTGAGAGCTGTGGAGAAGACACACATACCCCAGGTGGAAGTGGTCATTCTGCCACTGAAATCATGAGCCCTAACAGATCCCTTGGGCTGTTGTTCCGGAGGCTCGGTGAGAAGTAGTCAGGCCTGAAAAGACTTTACATACAATAGCTGAGACAATGAACATTGTACTATCCCAGACAGAGAGGAACAGTTAGATGGTTAATGGACATATCACATTTATATCAGGTGTCTGTAAAATTTATTTTGTATCAGTCTATCTCAAATTTGAGTTAACTATCCACCTCGCCTTACTTTGCAAACCAGAATAATACACTAAACATACACGGCAATGTTCTTAAAACAATGTTCTGCTGTACTACAGAACTATATTGGGAAAGGCACAATGGAATAGGAGGGAACAATTTTAAATAAAATGAATCATAAGCAAATACCAGTTCTTGTACTTTAAATACAGTCCTCATATTTCCCCTTAATCAGTTCAGTCATTTACTATACCAGACACAATTCTTCACACAAGGGAAGAGAGTCTTGTTTTTTTGAAATGATACCTCAATGCTTAGTCATATTTTCTCAAAAATTAAAACTTCTTTGACAAAAATCCCAAAGTCTACTTAAAATTTTTGTTTCTATAATGAAATATAACACTTGATAGAATAAACAAATAAAAGTCAACTCATCTCAAGAAAAATAAGACATAGCTTCGATGTAAAATATTAAAGGTAACCCACAGAAGGGAATAGATACTATATAGATATACAAAGACAGTGTCGGAATATTCACGTGTGTTACATTTATGCAAATACATAATAAAACATCTCTTTATGGAGCCAATGCCTTAAATAGTTTTCTAAGTTTCATTATCTTTCTCTTTGGGAATGGTTTGTTTTAGACAAAGGGAACTAACTACATTTATTTCATAGTTTCTATTTCTCTTCTATAAAATTGCTATGCTTTTGATGTTATAATGGCATGTGATTCAGTTTATTTTAAAACCTACAGTTTCTAAGAATACATAGCACTATTTACAAATATATTTTGAATTCATAGGCTCAAATAACAGCTTGCTAACTGTGTAATTTTTAAAATATTTTCTAAGTTACTTTTGATTATTTAAAAAGTTCACTGTAGAGAGGAAATATTTTCCAATTAGAAACAAACGCACCACAGATCTTGCTTCTATGTGTAATTTATTTTGATATATTTACCAATTACAATTATTTTCAACTGTAAATTATATGGGTGATACCATTAAGAAAAAGAGAAACATTCTCAGTTATCTTCCTAAAGAGTAACTGGAAAACTAAGAAATATTCTTGGCCTAAATCATGGAATAAAATAATGGTGTTAAATTTAAAACCATCAAGAATTCCATATTTATAAGCCATATTTGAAATGTTACGACATGTCAGTATCTGGCAGTATGTTTTTTAGTTGATGTTTTTACTTTGGAGTTTTCCCTTCTACAAAATGTACTAACTGTGGAGATTAGCATTATTATCGCACTCAAGACACGAAGTGCTTTCTGAACTTGAGCAACAATATCACTTATTATCAGCCATTATCACTTGAAATATAGCTTTGCTACAATTCTCGCTATTCTCCCCTTATGAAAACTGTATTAAATGTATCTTGGATTATACAATGTTTATTCTTTCACAGTTTACTTTCATACATTCATATTTTCCATGTCTTTAAGCTGACTAAACTTCAATCTAAGTAACTTCAATCTAAGATAAATCCTTAGATCCATCTTCCATTCATGAATTCTCCTCTCAGCAAAATTTTAATGGCAGTTTACATCTGTTGATTTTTAATGTCTAAGAGCGTTATTTTTTGACTCAATTCTCAGATCTAACTGATGATATACGATTTTATTTTGTTTATAAGTTTATAATTGTCTTAAATATGTATTATATAGTCTATATCAGATCATTTTTTATCTGAAAATCTTGAGGTTTTTTTCCTGCTACATATCATTTCTGCTGATTTTATTTCATACTGAATTATTTTTTCATGTGACTTTATTATATTGAGTTCACCATAAAAATGACTTTATTTATAAGAATACATTTGATGCAATTGAGGACATTTTTCTTCATATTGGCTTTATATTTGTTTCTGTTAATCTCTCCAAGAAGTTTTCACTTCATTTCTTTCAGCTTGGTTGTTGTTGTTGTTTTGTGTGTGTGTTTTGTTTTGTTTTTGGTTAGGGTAACTGGCTCTTTTTCCGATTCAAATGTGAACTTCTGTGCTATGTGGGGTGCAGACCTGTGGAGATTATATATATATATATATATATATATATATATATATATATATATATATATATACACACACACACTCAGGGAAAATGATTTGTTATCTCTTCCCCCCTCAAAATCAAGTCTCCCAAATAAACAAACAAAAAGTTTCCTTCTCACTTTACTCGTGAGAAGCAGTTTGTTTTCCTAGTCTATCCTTTCACTCGAAGGATAGCTTCTCAAGGATGCCAACTTGATGCAACTTTTCCAGCTTCACTTTAAGGAACCCAGGACTCCTGTTTGTGATGCCATGGCTGGGACTCTGTGCATCACTTGTCCCCTTTGCCAGGTGACTCCTTGTGTGATTGCCAGGAGGGAAGATGAAGGCATGCTGCAAATCTAGAGGAGAATTTGTCCACTCTCTCCTTTCTGCTTCCTATTTGTGATTTTGCATCCAGTTCCTTTCACTGCATCCTGCTCCTAGTAACAGATGGAGCTTCGCCCTATCAGAGGCACTTTGTTCCATTAACAGAAGTTGATCTGAGTTTGCAAAACTTTTTTCAGCCCTGCATGCTGAACCCTTAGCAACACCCATGTGAGCAAGTAAGCCTTTTCTTTCCCAAGGTGTGGGTCTTATGTCCGGGCTCTTCCTTGGAGTTCAGGGACACCACCACCAGCCTTTTCAGAGCTCAGAGTCCTAGCCGCACAGGACCTCTCTGCCAACCTTCTATGGTGCAATAATGCCAACCTCTTCTCCTTGTCTCACCACAACTAGGAATGGTAGCTACTTCCTGTAGGTACTAGCTTCATGATGTCTTCGTGTTCTTTTTTTTTTTTTAAACTTTTTCAACTATTCCATACCTAGTTAACATTTTTTAAAAATATATTAAATTCCTTTTGGAGAGAGACAGGATCAAGATAGTGGAGCAGGAAGACCCTGTGCTCACCTCCTTCCCCAAGCACACCAAAACTACAGCTACTTACAGAGCAACAATCTCTGAAAACAACCTGAAGACCAGCAGAAGAGATTTTCCACAACTAAGGATAAAAAGGGACCACGACAAGAAGGGTAGAGGAAGCGGAGATGGGGTCTAGTCAGAACCCACACGCCTGGGAAGGCAATCCACCGGAGGACGGGATATCACAACCCCAGAGGATCTCCTTGAGGGGCAAGGGGTCCGAACCTGACACCAGCCTGGGGGTTCTGCACAAGAAAAATGAGCCACCAACAGGTCTGGCAGTGAAAACCAAGGGCTCTTCAGGAGAGCTGGAGGGCTGTAGGAAACTGACACATCCCTCTTAAAGGGCGTGTGAAGATCTTACACGCTCCAAGTCCCAGTGCAGAGGCAGTGGTTTGAAAGGTACTTGCCGACCCTGAAGAGCCTCCTGAGACATCAGAGGCGGCCAGATTGATGATCTTGTTCTCCTGTACTGACCCCCACACTGGTCGGCACCATGCTGGAATCCTCCCTGTAGCCTCTTGGTGCTGGGAGGTCTGCCTTGCCCCGCAATGCATCTGCAGCAGTTTTGCACCACTGGGCTTCACAAACGGCCATGCAGGAGCCCGCCTTGCCCATCAGCACCCCTTCAGCAGTCGTGTGGTTCTGGGCCTCAGAACCAACTGCGTGAAAAGCCCGCCCCACCCACCAGCACAACCTCAGTAGCTGCACACCGTTGGGCCTCGCAGCCAGCCATGCTGGGGGGCCTGCCCCAAACACGAGCATACACACAGCATGTGCATGAGGCAGGGCCTCACATCCAGCCGTCCTGGGGCCAGAGCACCTACCAAAGCACTTGCAGTAATCATCTCTGCCACAAAAGGGTGCATTAAGCCAGCAAGGGGGTACCCCTGGAGAACATAACTGTTGGCCAGAAGGTAACACGCTTCTGGGCCCCATATGACATCTACATAAGGCCACTTACCCAAGATGAGGAGTCTTAATGGACCTACCAAATACATAGAAATAAACACACAGAATTGGGCAAAATGAGGAGACAGGACAGAGAAAT
The DNA here is from genome assembly GCF_951394435.1 of Stenella coeruleoalba. NCBI lineage: Eukaryota > Metazoa > Chordata > Mammalia > Artiodactyla > Delphinidae > Stenella > Stenella coeruleoalba. The sequence goes on along the minus strand of NC_137153.1, from coordinate 12,923,173 downwards.
ATGTTCTGAACAAAGGAACAAGACAAAACTTCAGAAAAAGAATCGAACAAAATGGAGATAAGCAATCTACCTGATAAGGAGTTTAAGGTAATGATCATAAACATGCTCATCAAACTCAGGAGACGAATGGATGAATCCAGTGAGAACTTCATAAAAGTGTTAGAAAATATATTAAAATAAATCAGAGCTGAAGAATATAATAACTGAAGTGAAAAATGCGCTAGAGGGAACTGGACAAGAGTAGACTGAACAATACAAAGGAATGAACCAGCTGAACAGAAAGAGAATTTTTAAAAAATAAGGATAGTTTAGGAACTTCTCGAACATTAAGGAGTTCCATAAGGAGAAGAGACAGAGAAAGGGGCAGAGAATTTATTTGAAGAAGTAATAGCTGAAAAGTTCCCTAACTTTTGCATCCAACACAGAAGCAAGTAAATACATAAAGCAACTGTTAACAGACATGAAGTAAGAAACTGACAGTAACACAACAGTAGGGCAATTTAACAGCCCACTTACATCAATGGACATCATCCAGACAGAAAATCAATAAGGAAGCATTGGTCTTGAAAGACTTATTGAAGCAGATGGACTTAATAGATTTACACAAAATATTCTACCCTGAAACAGCAGAATACACATTTTTTCAAGTGCACATGGAATACTCTTCAGGATAAATTACCTGCTAGGTCACAAAAAAGTCTCAATAAATTTAAGAAGATTGAAACTGTGTCTTTTTTGATCACAACTGTATGAGACTAGATACCAACCAAAAGAAAAAAAAAAAACAGAAATGTGGATTCTAACCAACAAGCTGTTAACCAGTGAGTCACTGAAGAAAGCAAAGAGGAAATAAAAAATACTAGGAGATAAATGAAAATGGAAACAACATTCCAAAATCTATAGATACAACAAAAACAGTTATAGGAGGGAATTTTACAACAATACAGGTGTATCTCTTGAAACTAGAAAAATCTCAAATAAACAATCTAACCTTACACCTAAAGGAAATAAGAGTAACAAACAAAACTCAAAGTAAGTAGAAGGAAGGAATAATAAAGATCAGAGTGGAAATAAATAGAGACTAAAAAAAAAAACAATAGAATAGGTCAATGAAACTAATGGCTGGTTCACTGAAAAGATAAACAAAATTAATATAACTCAAGAAGAAAAGAGAGAGGGTCTAAATAAATAAAATCAGAAAAGAAGAGTAAAAGTTACAACTGACAGCACAGAAATACAAAGGATCATAAGAGATTACTACAAACAATTATTCACCAATAAAATGGACAACCTTGAAGAAGTAGATAAAACTCCTAGAAACATACAATTTCCCAAGACTGAATCAGGAAGAAATAGAAAACATGAAATGACCAATTACTAGTAATGAAATTGAATCCATAAAACAAACAAGCAAAAACTCCCAACAAAGAGCCCAGGACTAAACAGCTTCACAGGTGGATTCTACCAAACATTTAGAGAAGAGTTAAACCTTATGATTTTCAAACTAATCCAACAAATTGAAGAGGAAGGGAACACTTCCAAACTCATTCTACAAGGCCACCATTACCCTGATACCAAAACCAGACAAAGACACCACAGGTGTTGGGGGGTGGTGGGAATTACAGGCCAATATTCAATATTCATGATAAATACAGACACAAAAATCCTCAACAAAATGCAAGCAAGACAAATTAAACAATACATACAAAGGAGCATAGACCATTATCAGGTGGGTTTATCTCAGGGATGCAAGGATGGTTCAATAACTACAAATCAATCAATGTATAACCATACTTAAAAAAAGAAAGATAAAAATCATACAATCATTTCAGTAGATGCATAAAGTTCTTTTGACAAAATTCAACATCAACTTATTATAAAAACTCTCAACAAAGTGGGTATAGAGGGAACATACCTCAATGTAATAAAGACCATATATGACAAACCCACAGCTAACATTATTCTCAATTGTTAAAAGCTGACAGCATTTCCTCTAAGACCAGGAACAAGACAAGGACATCTACTCTCACCACTTATATTCAACATGGTATAGGAAGTCCTAGCCACAGCAATCAGACAAAAAACAATCCAAATTAGAAGGAAGAATAATGCTATCACTGTTTGCAGGTTACATGATATTATATACGGAAATCCTAAGGATGTCACCATAAAACTATTAAAACTAATAAGTGAATTTGGTAAAGTTGCAGGTTACAAAATTGACATACAGAAATCTGTTGCATCCCTATACACTGAAAACAAACTATCAGAAAGAGAAATCAAGACAACAATCCCATTTACAATTGCATCAAAAAGAAAAAAATACCTAGAAATAAATTACATTTATTTAATTTAAATTAAATAAGAGTACAGGTCTTCTACCTGTACTCTTAAAAGTATAAAACATTGGTGAAAGAAATTAAAGACTACACATGTAAGTGGAAAGATACACTGTGTTCATGGATTGGAAGAATAAAGATGGTTAAAATGTTAATACCCAAGGCAATCTATGGAATCAACACAATCTCTATCAAAAAACCAATAGTATTTTTCCCAGAAATAGAGCAATGATCCTAGAATTTGTATGAAACCACAAAAGGCCCTGAATAGCCAAAGCAATCTTGAGAAAGAACTGCAAAGCTGGAGGTATCATGCTCCCCGATTTCAAACTATACTTCAAACCTACAGTAATCAAAATACTATGGTACAGGCAAAACGACAGGCAGATAGATCAATGGAGCAAAATAGTTTGGAAAAGAACACATGCTCATGTGGTAAATTAATCTATGATAAAATAGGCAAGAACATAAAATGAGGAAAAGACAACCTCTTCAACAAGTGGTGTTGGGAAAACTGGACAGTTACATGCAAAAGAATGAAACTAGACCAGTTTTTTACACCATATACAAAAGTAAGCTCAAAATAGATTAAAATCTTAAATGTAAACCCTTAAACCATAAAAATTCTAGGAAAAGACGTAGGCATTAAGCCCTTGATGTCATTTGTTGGATCTATCTCTTCAGGCAAAGGAAACGAAAGCTAAAATAAACTAATAGGACTGCATCCAACTAAAAAGATTTGCACAGCAAAGGAAACCGTGAACAAAACAAAAAGGGAGCCTACTGAATGGGAGAAAATGTTTGCAAAGGCTATGTCTGATAAGAGGTTAATAACCAAAATATACAAAGAACTCATACAACTTAACATCAAAAAAACAAAACAAAACAAAAAAAAACCCAATTTAATAATGGGCAGATGACCCGAATAGCCATTTTTCTAAAGAAGACATAGAATGACCAACAGACATATGGAAAGATGCTCAACATCACTAATCATCAGGAAATGCAAATCGAACCACAATGAGATGTCACCTCACACCTGTCAGAATGGCTATTACCAAAAAGACAATAAATAACAAGTGTTAGCAGAAATGTGAAGAAAAGAGAACACTTGTGCATTGTTGGGTGGGACTGTAATTTGAAGCAGCCACCTTGGAAAACAGTAAAAAGAGTCCTCAAAAATTAGAACGACTGTATGATTCAGCAATTCCACTTCTCATATTTACCTGAAGGAAAAAAAAAAAAAGTAATTCCAAAAGAGATATGCACCCACGTGTTTACTGCAGCATTATTTACAATAGCCAAGATATGGAAGCAACCTAAGTGTCAATTCACAGATGAATGATAAAGAAGATGTGGTATATACATACACAGTGGAACATTACTCAGCCATAAAAAAAGAATGAAATCTTGCCATATGCAACAACATGGTTTGATCTAGAGGGTATTAAGCTAAGTGAAATAAGTCAGACAGATAAGGACACATATCACGTGATCTTACTTACATATGTTATCACAGAAAACAAAACAAATAAGCAAGACAGAAACAGAATCATAGATACTGAGATCAAACTGGAGTTTGCCAGAGGGGAGGAAGATGAGGGGATGAGTGAAATAGGTGAGGAGGATTAAGAGGTACAAACTAAAAAGTAAATAAGTCATGGGGATGTAATATACAGCACAGGGAATATTGTCAATAATACTGCAATAAACTTGTATGAGGACAGATGGCTACTAGACTTACTGTAGTGATCATATCATAATATATTCAAATGTTGAATCACTATGTGGTACACCTGAAATTAATATAATACTATCTGTCAACTATACTTCAATAAAAATAGAAACAAGGGCTTCCCTGGTGGCACAGTGGTTGAGAGTCCGCCTGCCGATGCAGGGGACACAGGTTCGTGCCCCGGTCCGGGAAGATCCCACATGCCACGGAGTGGCTGGGCCCGTGAGCCATGGCCGCTGAGCCTGCGCATCCGGAGCCTGTGCTCCGCAACAGCAGAGGCCACAGCAGTGAGAGGCCCGCGTACAGCAAAAAAAAAAAAAGAAAAAAAGAAACAATAAAGGTCTAAGTTACCTATTTTCAAATAACAGAATTTTTTTGTTCAAATAAGCAATAAGCGTGTTTTCTGCCTATTGACTGCATTTTGTTGCTCTCTTCTTTAAAGAGAAGGATCTGTTCACATAGATGGGTCAAGGAAAAGGATATTTTTGGACCAAATGAGCATTTTAGTTTAGCTTTCGTTTTATCTTTTTGAAGCCTCTGATGCTCTTTCTTCTTGTTCCTAAGAGCTGACACAGGAACACAGGCCTGGAGCACTTCCATGGGGGAAATCTTTTCTCTCCAGAAACATTAGGATTGAACTAAGGGTCAAACTACTGAGGCTTAGATGGAAGCCTGGAATTTCTCCCACTATGCCTTGGCCTTCTCTGTCTAAACCCATCTCCCATCATAATCAAAGTACTAAATAAAATACAGAAGGCTGAAGTACAATGTACCTCAGTCTGTGGGAAAAGGTACTAAAATGTCCACTGGCCCACGATGTGACAAGCAGCTTAGACCTGCCTACAGCTGAGGCAGAGGGGCCTCCAACTTAGGAAGGCTCATCACACCGGGGCACTATTTGGTCGGGTTGGGGCAAAGCATCCTCCCAAGAAAAGAACCAGTTTGTTCAGGGATCCTAAAAGGTGGTTAACTCTGGCAAGGAAAGCTTCAGGATTTCGTTCCCTATCTATTTATGCATCTCTTTCCACCAGAAACTCAATTCACAGTTTGTTACCTTGCTAGTGCCCTAATGTGTCAGGCTGAATAATGGCCTCCATAGATGTCCATATCCTAGTCCCCAGAACCTGTGAACAGGTTATCTTACATGGTAATAAGAACTTAACAGATGTGGTCAAGTGAAGGATCTTGAGACGAGGAGATTAATCCTGGATTACCCAGGTGGGCCCACTGTAATTACAAGGGTCCTTATAAGACGAGAGGGGATGGGGGGAGAAGCATAAAAGGTGACGTGATGTGGGGCTCTGATTTAAGGAATGGAGCAGCCTCTAGAGTTGGGAAAAGAAAGACAAGGTGATTCTCTCCTAGAGCTTCAGAAGGACCAGGTCCTGCTGAGACCTTAGTTTTCATCCCGTAAGACTCATTTCAGACTTCTGACATTCAGAACCATAAGATTCCAGAACTAAATTCGTGTTGTTTGAAGCTACTACGTGTGTGGTAATTTGTTACAGCAACGGTAGGAAACTGATATATCTTAAAATTCTTTTGAAAACTGTGGAACAAGGATATTTAAAGTAGACCTTGTTATAGTCCAATTATAACTTATATAATTAAGATTCTAAGATTCTAATGTCTGTAATTGGGAAAAAAACATGTATCAACAGGTGAGCAGAAACCCCTACCAAATGTGTACACTACATATTATATTTCACAATATTATTCTACTTGATCTTTATGACAAGTGTGCAAAGCAGGTAGGGAAGATACTCAAGTTCTTTTGATATTTCTAGAAACTGAGGTGCAGAATGTTTCAGTCACATAGCTGAATTCAGATAGAGAACCAGTTCAAAACTCAAATTCTTGTGCTCCATCCCAGACCTACTGAATCAGAATCTCTGCAGGAGACTCTTATGCACATGGACATGAGAAGCCCTACTCTGGAGCAGCCTGCGCGTTGATGTTGTGAATAAAGTATTATGGAATACACCCATGCCCTTTCATTTATGTATCTTCCATGACGGTTTTTGTAACAAGGACAGAGTTGAGTAGATGCGTCAGAGACTTTATGGTCTGCAAAGCCTAAAAGGTTGATTCTCTGACCCTACGCAGCAAAAACGTGCCGACTTCTGGTGAGGATACAGCACAATCTAAAACTGGGTGGTAAATGAATAATTATATGGTTTTTCAGGATGATAAGACAAACGGCCAAGAAAATGGTTATAAGATAACTAACACATTAGCCAACTACTTGTTTCTGAAAATGTCCCTTTTTCCTGCATTTCTGAATGTACTGGAGCTCATTCCATAAAAACCCACTGGAATTCAGAATTAGAATGTGATAATAACCCAATAATGAGTCCATTTAGCTTTCTAAAGCATGTTAAAATAAAATCATATTTCTGTTACTTCAATTAGCGCACTGAAATAAATCTGAAATGCAATGTTAGAATGAGATAAGCCTTTCTAATGGAGAAAAATACAGCTCTTACAGCTTTAAACTGGTATGAACCACAAACGCACAATAAAAACTGACCCCGCACATTATTTTAGCCCTTTCATGAATATATTGTGAATTACATTTTCTCTAGCATTATCAAGAAATACAATAGTTTAATATTGGAATCAATATTCACATACTATTTACACAACCCGTACTATGCTTTCATATCACAATTCTTATTAAGGCCATGTCCCTAGCATGGAAATAACTTTATTGGGAATAGGAGATGTGATGGGATTATAACAAAAAAAGAGAGTTTTATCTATGTAGCTCACACACATAGGAAATTGCCATTCAAGTAAAAGTCAAAACGTTTGGAGTAACGTTAGAAACTCTGCTGGTTTTCTCATTTCAGAAGTAGGCTTGGTTCAGAAAGGGAAAAAAATAAAATCACTGCTTATTGGAAATTTACAATCAAGGAAAACAACTTTTCTCCACCACCACTGCCAATTCTCCTTGAGTTGTTTCAGGATATAATTTTCAAACCAAAAACCTGACATTGATTACATTCAAGAATTACTCTGAGAAGTTGGCAAAATCAACAACAACAATAACAAAATATATTTATGGCAGTCTGATATAGAGTATATTATAAAATTCACTTAGATGTGCTGAGGTTCCCATCTTACCAGACTCCTCACTAATAGAGGGAGAGTACAGTTCTACTTCATAGGCTGGTTATGAGGACAAAGAGAGTCTATATATATATATATATATATATATATATATATATATATATAGTTCTTAACGACAGTGCATGTCACACACTGAGGTCTCAGTGGACGCTAGCTTTCATTGATTTCATTACTGGTAATAGAAAACTGTAATGGAAACAATCTAAAATGACTCAATTACAGTAAAGCTTCAGGCAATATGCTATTACTTTGGAGCATAATACTGTTGATTTACTTTTCTATTAGTCTTCAGCTGGAAGAGAAACCATGGCTGAAAGATAGGGATTGTGGGTCAGATGCCTCGGTGCACATAGGGAGGAGGGGTTAGGGGAGAGTTGGAATTACATCACTGAGATATTTTGTTACACTGCTTTTTGTTCTATGAAGTTTGCTTTAAAATTAAAAGTTGACTCTTGAATTTTTATTAGTCTATAATAACAGTTTGCTTGCAGCACATTAATAGAAACAATGTCTCTCGAACAAATAAGTGATATTGGAAGTTATACACACATACATCTATGCTACTTTAAAATAATATAAGCAGAACAATCCTCTGGAAAAATAATGATTAATTTAATTTTCTTTAAAATAATTTGATACTTGATGTAAATTTAAAAAAAAAACTAAAGCACTATTTTTAAAATATGTTGATATATTTCTCCTTAAGTCATTTTAGAAAAAAATATATTTGCTGTATTAGTATTAACTAAAAATTAAAGCAAGAAGATCCCATTATATTTTCTAAACATTTTCTCTTTTGACTTCATTTAGAATTACAAACTATGACATACTTTGCAGCTAAAACACGAAGGTGTGCTTTGAAATGGCATTGTAACTGGGAAACATTTTCCAAACAAATTTGTCTGTCTTTATCTGTTGATCCGAGATCTTGCTTTTAACTTTTCTCACTATCCTCACCATTCTCAGCTCTCAAAGGAATAATACAAGGAATAGAAATATAGTTTAAAATCTTTCTTAGCATGAGATGCTGGTAATACTCAACAAACTCTAAAATAAACAGCTGATGGAGAGAATAAGTGGAAGAATGAACAACCGTCAAACGTTCCCACACATACTTGGAAAGTTGCTTGGGCCACAGATCAAATGAACCTCAGCAGGAACCCACATATAGGCACATCCCTATGGGGCGACGATGGCTTTGGAAATGTCCTATTTCAAGAATGTCTCTGATGCCACAGGGTCATTTTCTCAGCCAACCAGGGTCACGAGTTCATTTGACCCCAGTGAGAGGCACTAACAGAGCCGGTCACATCACACCCAGCTGTGAGACTCCCAGGAGAGGCCGCGTGTCTGTGATACGGAAAGGGAACCACTACCAGGGCAGTGGCCGCATGACGGCTTTGTCCTCCATTCCCCATGATTGGGGAGTTTAAATGTCAGCAGTGACATGAACACAGTGCATGCCTTGACACCGAAACCACCTCAACTCCCAATATTAAAAAAATACAGACCCCCCCCCCTCCCCAACTATACAGAAAAAAATAGCACAATTAGGAGAAACATTGAAAGAGGCAGCATGGAAAATAAAGTACTCATGAGCAGAAAAAGAAGAGAATCCCCTCTTACTCCACCCTAGAACAAGCTAATTGCAAAGAACCTCCCCCATCCCCTTGCCCTACGCCCTGCCAAATGGGGAGGGTGGCGCTTAGGAAATCTATACCTTGTGTCCCCAAAGGAGTCATTAAAAATGTCATAACTGGGAAAGGGATCAATTTAAAATTAGAAAAGAAATGCTTTTTTATCTATGTTGTCCAACAGAAATATAATGAGAGCCAGATATGCAACTGGGCTTCCCTGGTGGCGCAGTGGTTGAGAGTCCGCCTGCCGATGCAGGGGACACGGGTTCGTGCCCCGGTCCGGGAAGATCCCACGTGCCGCGGAGCGGCTGGGCCCGTGAGCCATGGCCCCTGAGCCTGCGCTTACTGGAGCCTGTGCTCCACGACGGGAGAGGCCACAACAGTGAGAGGCCCGCGTACAGCAAAAAAAAAAAAAAAAAAAAATAGACTTAAAAATTTCTAGCTGTTACATAAAGAGTAACAGGTGAAATTAATTTTAATTGTATATGTAATCCAGTATGTACTCAATGTTATAATTTCAAAGTGTAATTAATGTTTAGAAATTACTGTTGTTTTAGTATCTTTTTTGGTACTGTTTACAAAATCCAGTGTGTATTTCACACTTACAGCACATGTCAATTTGGACAAGCCAGCTTTCAAGTGCTCAACAGCTACATGTGAACAGTGGCTACCATATTGGAAAACGCAGTTTTAAATTTTAAAACTATGTTGATTTCATATTAAAAAGAGAGAATTGTCATTTCTGTATTTATTGTCATGCTCAGAAATTTCTTCCCCAGCTTTAAGAACATTCGATCTTTTTTCAGTGACTTTATGTTTATTGTTTTATTTCATCTAAATCTTTATTGCAACTGTTGTGTATTTGGGATAAGGTATTTGCCAGAGATTATTATCTATCGGGTTTCTAATCACTTGTCCCTAGACCTTTTATTGATTAAATTCATCATTTATCCACCAATTAAAATTTACTTTATCACATACTGAAATATTTTACATACATTAGTCTGTTTTTTAGCCATTGTATTCTATTTCATTGGCATATCTTTCTAATTTCCAGCCAAGACTATTTTAATTTTTGCAGCTTTATAAATTAATGTCTTTCTTCAGCACTCGACACATCCTCCACTTGTGTGTGGACTGCAGGAGAGGGCAAGGCCGGTGTTGCTTTTCTTGGTCTAGATAATATATTTCAACACTTAAGTTTGTCTTAGTGTTGACTTGACATATCAGTCAGTTAAAACCCCCAGACTTTCACACATGGACTGTAGTTTTGCCAAGTTTCCTTAAGTTGTGGGATTAAAAAAAAAAAAAAAAACACATTACTGCAGGGCAATATGTTCTCTGATACTAAATTATCTCCTTTTAATTTTGGATGATGAGTCGATCCTTTAAAAACCTAATGTTGAAGTAAGTGTCCAATGTATTGACTGTTTGCTTCAGCTTTGTCTTGCCTAAAAATTAAGTGAATATGCTTTTAGATAGTAATAAAATTATAAGATAACAACGGAATAGAACAGATGAAACCTGAGGAAGAGCCAGTCATCCAGCAGTACAGGGTAGCATTTATATTCCTCTTAGGTTGATCCCAACTTATTAAAAATAGACGCTTTCAACTATTTTTCAATAAATTAGTACTTACAGACATGTACTTCACATCTTCTACTCAATTTTATCTGTAACAATTAGACACTTTGAGGTTTAGATGAAATCCTGTATATTCTTTGACATTGCTTTGATCTAGTCAAGATCATCTTTCTTGAAAAGAAAATGAAATTAATTGGGCATTAACATTCTTCATGAGACATTCCTACTCTTCACTAGCATTTTGTATTTTCTTAGTATTCAAACTTCTTTTATTTAATAACACAGCTGAAAATTTCCTAGGACATTTACTCCCTTTAGCTTAGCGTTCTAGCATCCATTTGTCTTTTCCACCATTTTGAAAGTGCCACAAAAATTCACTTTATTACCATTATTACTTTAGGATTAATATTAGTGGTTCTGTTCTTACACGTCAAGGAATCTTTTGGTGTCCTGAAACGGAAATAATCCAGACTCGGAAATGTGTTCCTCTTTGGAGTCATCATTAGTTTCTCACTATCGATTCAGCCAACCAGTACTTACGACCAAAGCCATACATCACTAATAGTGTTAGTCTGAGAAAATGAAGATTAGGAGGTGAATTTTGCTTATTTTCTATAATCTACTAATTCTGTACCACCTTCATTAAGCTCTTCTCTATGTACTTCAACCTAAAAACAATCCTTAAGTTCTTTTGATCACTTTTGGCATTTTTCAGAAATATCAGTTCTGTACCTTTCGAATGTTATTCTAAAAGGTTTTCCTCAGAGTATTTAATCACCATCTTAACACTATTATATTAACAGCTGTTATCAGAACACTGCTTAGAAAGAGAACTAAAATGTTTGAGGGGAAAACACTCTAACAAAGCCTTGGGTATTGAATGTGAGACACCAAGGATCTTCATCTTTTGCAGAAATTTTCTCTGTAACATAAGATGACAATTTTGTGTTAATCCCCAAACAGAAGGAAAACAAAGAGATAGTATAAGTAAAGTGTATGGAGCTCCAAGAATAGTTCAGAAGATAACCTCACCATGTAAAGCGCAGAAATTTTGAGACAGTCCCTCAGCTCTTATATTTCATACAATTGAGTCCACACAAAGTTTATCCAAATTCCCAGCAAGCAGGTCCCATTTAATATCTAAGTTATATGTTGGTTATATAATAAAAACAATCATGTACCTAAACCTTGAGGAACCATGCTCATTATTTCTTTAAGCTTCTTAGAAAATTATCTAACCAGTAATTACTCATCTTTTCTTTTTTAAAACAAACGCCACTAATCATGGTTAAATTATCCATTTCTGGGTCTCCACAGTGATGAAGTTCTGACATTTTTCCTCTGATACTCAAAAGCTCTGGGCTCTTTGTAGTTCCAATAACTGTGTCTCAATAATTAGGAGACAAAGTAGTTGTCATTTTATAGCTTAAAACATAAAAATTAAAAAGCCACTTGACAAAAGAAAAATATAATCAAGTAGCTTAACTCTCAACACACAGGTACTTGTTATCATAGAAAGCTCTGTGCTAGAACACTTCAAAAGAGAGGACCCGACGAGGGTCCCATTTGCTTTGGTCATCCACCTGTCTGAATCGAGCTGTAACTGTCAATCCATCTCATTAACAGTTTATGAGTAAATGTGGAGACCATTATGTCTTTGCAAGAGGTTTCCTAAGGCAAACTTACAGCGCAACCTGTGCAACTGCCTCTTTGACTTCTATTGAAATATCTAATTCAAACAGCATTCACAGTGCTGGGGGAAAAATGTCAGAATGTTTAAGAAGAAAAAGAAAAGATTTCTGAACTCAGATTCACATGCACAACTTAACATTTTATATGCTCACTGTACTACCTATGTACAAAGAGGTAGAAATGAAATGTCTGATTTTAAGAACTGTTTTTTTCTAGTACTGTATGTTCCTTTTGCTACAACATGTGTCTATACCACACCAAGTAACACCAATTAATTAAGTGACACTCATAGATAGATTTGCCAACAACAAAAATGATCTTGGATGTTTGGAAACTATGCAATTCAAGAAAGGAAATTACCAGGGACTTCCCTGGTGGCGCAGTGGATAAGACTCCGTGCTACCAATGCAGGGGGCTTGGAAGTAGATCCCACGTGCAACTAAGAGTTCACATGCCACAACTAAGGGGCCCGTGTGCCACAACTAAGGGGTCCGTGTGCCACAATTAAGGAGCTCGTGAGCTGCAACTAAGTAGCCTGCCTGCTGCAACTAAGACCTGGCACAACCAAATAAGTAAATAAATAAATATTTTTTTAAAAAAAGAAACGAAATTACCTAGGAATAAATGTCACATCAAAAGCAAAAGTAAATTCCAGAAAACTTTTAGGTAATAGATTCAACAAGATTAAGTAAAATCTTACATATATGATGCTTCAGCATAAATTCATCAAGTGAGAAAAATGAGATCAGAGTGTGAAACTACTGAGGAAAAAAAAATACTTGCTGAGTCTAAAAACATACTGGATGCAGTGCAAATCAGATCTATTTACACTCAAGTGAAACAAAACATTCTTTAAAAGGCAAGACATTTAAAATCACTCACGTAAATATTCTAGGTGAGAGATGAATCAAAATAAAGAATTCTAGAATGCATACAAGTAACTGTGTCAAAGATAGACAGTGAGAAGAAACCCTAAAATATAAAATCAACTCCCAAAGTATCTTATTGTAGTTATAAAAATGCGATTTCAAAAATAATTATTAATACAAAAATTCAAAATTTATTTTATTTTTGCTATATTCACTAGTTTGTTTCATTTTTTAAATTTCACATGTGATACCATACATTATTTGTCTTTCTCTGTCTGACTTATTTCATTAAGCAGAATACCCTCCAAGTCCATCCATGTTGCTGCAAATGGCATTATTTCATCCTTTTTTCTGGCTGAGTAATATCCCATTGTATATACGTACCACATCTTCTTTATCCATTCATCTGTTAATGAACACTTAGGTTGCTCCCCTGTCTTGGCTATTGTAAATAATGTTGCTATGAACATTGGGGTGCATGTATCTTTTCGAATTAGTGTTTTGGGTTTTTTTGGATAAACACCCAGGAGTAGAATTGCTGGGTCATATGGCAGTTCTATTTTTAGTTTTTCAGGAACCTCCATACTGTTTTCCACAGTGGCTGCACCAATTTATATTCCTATCGACAGTGAAATAGGGTTCCCTTTTCTCCACATCCTTGCCAACACTTGTTAATTGTTGTCTTTTTGATGATAGCCATTGTGACAAGTGTGAGGTGATACCTCATTGTAGTTTTGATTTGCATTTCCCTGATGATTAATGATGTTGAGCATATTGTCACGTGTCTCTTGGCCATCTGCATGTCTTTTTGGGAAAAATGTCCATTCAGGTCTTCTGTCCCTTTTTCAATCATGTTGTTTGCTTTTTTGATGTTGAATTTTATGAGCTGCCTATATATTTTGAATATTAACCCATTATCAGTAATATCATTTGCAAATATTTTCTCCAACTCAGCATTTCAATTCAAATTCCCATTCATTTAATAAAATATTAATATAAAATTCAAAATTTATAGTGAATATTTTAGTAATATGAATCCAAAATCTCAAATTCTAAATTATATTAAAATTAGAATGAGAGAAAGGGAAAAACACTACCTTTCTAGTAAACAGAAAAATTAAAATTTTTCATTAAATTAAGGTCATGCTTTCTTTACTCTTTCATGTTTAGTAAAATTTCAAAATGAATTAAAACTAACACTAATCTATGAAAAATTAAATATTTTGATTTCTAAACCTATATATTTTATTTAAGTGTGTGGTTTTGACATTAACATAGAGGCTGCTTGCATCATTTCTATCCTTGATAGTGTAAAATTTTAAGACTCAGCTAATTGGTCTGATTAGTTTTATTGCCCCAAAATGAAAAAAGTTCTTTCATATATGTTTTCAGGATGATAAAAGTTTGACACCCACAATTTATTTTACTCCAGAATCACTGAAGCAAAATTCTTCTGAGTGATCATCTAATGAAGTGATCACCATTGGATTACCTGCAAGAAGAAAACTCCTCAGAGCTTCTAAATGGGATTTCCAACCACAGTGGGGGAAACATAGCCTCTGAATTCATCTTGCGCATGGTTACTAATCCTAGAAAATATTTTTAAAAACTGTATCCTTGCAAAGGTCAAGATGAGAAATAATTTTACTGTAGCCCCCTTTCCTTTTCTTATAGATGTGCTTAGCCCAGAATGTACCAAGTTGAGTCATAAGTAACAGGGGTCCTGTTTTCCTTAAGGAGTATGGATGTCAGTCTATTCAGATATTCAAAAATACCAGCCCAATTTGCAAAGTTTTATTGAAAAGGATAATTTCTGTAGCTGTGTATCAACCAGCAAAAAGCAGGCATAAACCCTTTTTCTCAAACATGGACTTTAGAGTAGAAAGCATTTGGAGATCTGTACAATTCAATTCTGTACAATCAAAGCCCTCTTTAAATTTAAGGTTATTTTATAAATAACTGGCAGCTCTGGTAGGGTTGGAGAGCTCCTACAGCTCTCTAGGAAGATTTCTGGCAGAAAATACTTGTTGACTATTGTATCACATCCTGAAATAGATGACTTTTTCCTTTGATCTTTAAAAAATGCTAGTGACTAACTAAACATTGTGAAAGTACCATCCCTGCTTTCTTCAAACATTTTTTCCAATTTCATCCCATCTTCTTCGAAGAATTTTGATACATCAATTATAATGACAGTTCTATTAACGGCCTCCAATAATTTTTGCAACTATTTTTTATTTCCTTGTCTCACTATAATCAACTGTTGAGTACAATTCACTTCTTCAGTAGATTATTCCAAACAGAGAAAAGAAAATGTAACGTTTTTAGTCTTAGCCTAGTCCTGTCCAACAATGAACAAATCACACAATACAGCTGAAAAACAAAGGCTTATATTATCAAAAGCCTTGCATTCCAAAAATAACCAAAAAGGGGAAAAAAGAACCTCCTGAAAGTGCTACATTCCAAGACGAGCGATGTAAAAGAGAAAAGGTTCTTACTTTTCAAAGATGGAAACATCCTACTAATTCATGGTCAAATTTGAATTTAAATTATATCATTTATTTTTCTCTTTATTTGACAAGTTCATTCCTTCAGAAAATTAAAAAAAATTATTTTTTAATTTACCATGCTAAAATGTTCATGAGTTTTTCTTTTGACCCTTTTCTTGAGATCCGCCAAGATCTGCATCCTTGGTCTTACCCAGTGAAGCCAATAAACTGAACTCAACCCTCTCCCTCCTTGAGAGCTTTGGCCTTCTGCTCAGACCTCCAGGCTTTGGCTGCCTTTGGTCAGTCCAACCAGGCAGTGAATTGAGTCTTGACTCCTTTTGGTTCTCAGCCATTTGATTCACTTCTATCTCACAGTCATTTGAACTGTTTCGGTCCAGAGTCACTTGTTCTTCAGCACTGAGAGGCATTACTGAGAGACTGATGTATGTCTCTATTAAGTGGTTTGTCTGCAGAGTTGCAAATATTTTGAGTGACAAAGGTACCCACTACTCAACCGGATCAGTGGACTGCTGTTTACAAGATGTGAGCCACGTTTCAGATGAATAGTTTACAAGTGGCCCTGAGTCACGTCCTGTGCTGTGATATTGTCTTGATTCATCTGTTGAAGACATCTTCATATTTTCTTTTCTGTGAGTGTCTGTTCTTATGCAACTCTGGGGACAACCAATACTAGGACCATTCCCTGGCTTCTCCCCCAAATCTTGTTACCTACATTTGGCGAACTGAAATGCCAAAAATGACCCAACCTTAGGTTGGATTATGATTTGCCTTCTTTAGAGGTATTTTTTTCAAACCTGTACTCCAAAAACTGTAAGACGCTGATGAAAGAAATCAAAGATGACACAAACAGATGGAAAGATATACCTTGTTCTTTGATTGGAAGAATCAATGTTGTTAAAATGACCAAGGCAATCTACAGATTCAATGCAATCCCTAACAAATTACCCATGCCATTTTTCACAGAACTGGAAAAAAATTTTTTTTTAAATTTGTATGGAAACACAAAAGACCCTGAATAGCCAAAACAATCTTGAGAAAGAAGAACGGAGCTGGAAGGATCACACTCCCTGACTTTGGACTATACTACAAAACTACAGTAATCAAAACAGTATGGAATTGGCACAAAAACAGACACATAGATCAATGGAACAGAATAGAGAGCCCAGGAATGAACATGCACTCTTATGGTCAATTAACCTATGACAAAGGAGGCAAGAATCTACAATGGAGAAAAGATAGTCTCTTCAGTATACAGTGCTGGGAAAACTAAATATATATAGCTGAATCACTCTGCTGTACACTTGAAACTAAAGTAACGTTGTAAATTAGCTGTATGTCAATTAACAAAAAAAAATGACCCAACCTTAGGTCGGCCTGGGATCTACGTTCTTTAGAAGTATCTCTTCACTTTTACATGGAGAGATCAACGATATACCTTAATTGCAATGCCCTAAAAATTCCTAGAGTCTTATTTTATTTATTTTAGTATTTAAAATCTACTTAAAGAATTTAATTTCTTCTATGAGGTTAAGCACTCATATTGTACATAGACCACTTGCTATTGTATTCACTAGATTTCATTAGTTCTCAAGAGGGTTCTATATATCTCTTGACATGTTAGCTCCAATAGGGCATAAAACCCCAAAGACAAAATAAAATTCTACCAGGAAAAATATCCTTTATCTAAGAAATTAATTACCATCTAATGGATGGATATGTCTATTACATGGTTGAGATGATTCAGAAATATCTAACACTTATTACAAAGAGATATTTAGTTGATTCTTGGGATAACAGGATTTTGTAGGTAACTTCTACATGAAATTATGAAATCCTCAATTCCAGAATCCTCCCCTGGAATCATGAACAGATTTTAAAATTCTGACACTTAATATTGCTTTACAGAAGGCCCCTACTCTAGGCGTACTGAATTATGCCAAGTCTTATTTTCACTGACGAAAACAAACAAGAATGTGGGCTTGGGTCCTTCCTCAGAAAACAAGAATTCATTCCTAACTACCGCAAATCTAAGCTTTTACTCCGGAGTCTTTTGCTAAGTCATTTCCTCTTGTCTGGAAAATGTAAAGATTTCTTATTCACATCCATATTCAACACCTGCACAGACCAAGGAATGTCACTGCAATTTTGAAAGGTATATACATCTTCAACTTTACTATTGCCAATTCTTCTCCAAAATATCAGTATCAACTTATATTTTACAGGTAGTTCCACTTCATTTTTAAATCCCTAATTTAACATTTAAACTTACAATTAATAATTCATTGTACAATTTTATGATTGATACTTATTTAGGTTTACCCAGCGTCAGATATTTTAGAAATTCTTTTGCTCACTCTTTTTTCTTTGTTCACTATTGAACTGTGTAGATTCATTTACTTGTTGCTTATTTCAACATGGGTGTATAATTTTTAAAATGTATGTTTTGTTGTTTCAAGAAAATATTTTGTATTTGATCTTCAATGAGTTTTTCTCATATAGTTGACAGTTGACAATTAATTCAGGTCTTTGGAAGTATTATTCATTATATATTCAAGGACTTTTTGTTTATTAATAAAAATAGATGCCCCCTATTTAACCTTATGTAGATAATCTATATTTTCTCTCTAGAAGCTTCTAACATTTTCTCATTATTATTGACATTATACAGTTTCACTATGAGGTGTCAATGCATGACTGCTTTTATTTATCATTATTTATCATTTTATTTATCATTTTTTCTAAATCTGAAATCTTATTAGTTTCTTTAAGAAAAAAATACATTATGTCTTTAAATATTTTCTTAACTTCACTTGCTCTATTCTCTTCTTCTTAAACTCCTACTAGACATATTTTTAGAATATCTCTTCTATTCCCTTTTATTTTTAAATTGTAATTCACATCTTTCTTATATTTATTCTGTATTTCTATAGATTAACCTTCCAATTCATTAATTTCATCCTCTGTTTTCAGTCTAATGTTGAACTTTTCCAATGTTTTATTTTAATTTCAAAGACGATATTTTAATCTCTAGAATTCCTCTTTGATTCTATTTATAATCCAGTTATTCTGTTTTATAATGTATAGATCTTGCCATTAGATTTCTTTTTACCCTTTGAACAATTAAATCTCATTTAATTGGCAATCTATTTGCATTTTTGGATTATATAATCCATACGGCAATATATTACTGTTTTTTGTTTTTGTGGACTCTTTCTCAAGGCAATTTGCTTCCATGTAAGCTTTGTAATTCTAGAATATCTATGGCAAGAGCTACCATATACAGAATGCATCAATCGTGGAGATATTCCCAGGGACAATTTTGCATCTGTATATACCAGGGTCCTTTGGTTTTTACCGTTCTGGGACTATTTATAATAAATTTTTACCATGGGCTTCTTGCATTTCAAGATAACATGAATTTTCATGCCACAAGTATGCATGTACAGGTTAAACATTCCAAATTCTCAGAGGAGTTTTTCCACTCACTAGCCAGGAGTGTCAACCCACTTCTGTGATTAATTTCTGTCAAAATATATAGGATACAGGCAGAGTTTCAAACCAGATAAGGTTTGTAATCACAGATGTAAAATTCATATAACAGTAGAAGAGCAGACTCAGACATAAAGTTTATGCAAATTTTAGCTATTTGGAGCTGTCTGAACAGTACGTATAATACAAAACAAAGCCATAGACACCTGAGTTGATTTTTTGTAAGACACATATGAGGAGTACATCTTTCTTGACAAGCATGCTCTTTACTATTTCTTCCTACCTTATGACTAAGTCCCTATTTAATGCACTACTTTGTTTCTTAGACTCCAATGTAATACAACCTTGTTTTCTTCTGGATTTCCAGTTCCTTTACTTTTGATTCACCTCTTCATCTTTCACAAGCAATTTTTGTCCTTCAATTTAGGGCATTGTGTCTTGTGTTGACTACCAGCTATTTTTAATTCTCTGGTTTGGGAAATCCTCACATGAAGGTCCAGATTCATAAACACTCTCAGCTATTTTCTCCACCAGTGGCCCTGGTTGAATTTCTAAAAACCTGTCCCAGTTCCTTGGTCTAAGCCCAAAGTATCTACTTTTGGATAACTGGAATATGGAGGCCCAAGGGAGGATTACGCTAAGGTGATGTGTCTAGGAGTGCCAGCCGGGTCTCCCTCTGGACGTGGTGCCCTAGATCAGCCAAGGAGAACTGTGTACACTACTGCTCCCTGGAAAGGAGACTCCTTCTCCTCTTGTACAGATAGTAAAAAGGTGATGCTAACCCCACAGGCATCCCAGGAGCTATAAGCCTACAGGAAGGAAACGAGTCTTGCTGGCTGTCTAGGGACAGAATTGTAACAGCTTTTCTCTGGTTGGCTGCAGGAAAAAGTAAAGTTGCCAATAGGCATACAGTGTGTACATTCCAAATTAGTGGAACGTGACTTCACAGCAAGGGCTGATATAACAGGGAAATAGGAAACAAGCGAATGTAGATCCCTTTGTAAGTATTAAATACTATGAAATATACACAGTTCCATGGTGATAACATTAATCATAACAGGCTTATGATGTATGAAAGCCTTTAGACTCACATGGTAACTTGTAGTGCCCTATCTTCCTTCGCACATGCCTAAATAATTGAAATCAGCTTTTAGAGTAACGGGATATATAATTTCTGCCTCAGCTAGTGAGAGCAGTAGCTTCTTCCTGAGCAGGCCAGCTTCTGGTTAAAAACCTGAGTGTGACTTTTCAGCTCCAACCAAAGGCAATTATAAAGGCTTTACTCAGAAAAGAGCTGCCCTCCCCACAGCAGACTTGTGCACAGACAGTATGCGGCAGGCTCTAAGAGGAGTTGCAGTCAAGGGCTTGGGTACCCCTGGCCGGCCGTACCCTTAGATGCATCCCTAGTCCAGGGGCCTCCATTCGTAGATTGGAGGCCCTGGGTGGACATCTTCTTCAGGTACCTCTTCTGAGGCTTCCTTTCTGAGAGGAGGAAGAGGTGGGGAAGCTTAAAGATATTGTTCCCATGCCCTAACCCTCCCCCTTCTCCTGGCCCCCAGGTCCATGAAACTGCTGGAGCCTTTTGTCTCTGGGGAAGGGGGAGGCTCCTTAACAGTGAGATGAACCTCCTGTCTGTGCTGATGCACCTGAGCCTCGACCAAAACATCATTTAACGGAAGGGAAATTGAACAGGAAGAGTCGGTGGTTTCTCTAGTTTTAGCCTCTTGAATGCACTACGGCAGAAGTGACTAAATCCCTATTTAATGCATCATTTTGTTTCCTAGACTCCAATATAATACAACCTGGTTTCCTTCTGAATTTCCAGTTCCTTTCTTTCTTTTCTTTTTTTTTTTTCAAGTCTGAAAACTTTTTTTTTTTTACATCTTTATTGGAGTATAATTGCTTTACAATGGTGTGTCAGTTTCTGCTTTATAACAAAGTGAATCAGTTACACATATACATATGTTCCCATATCTCTTCCCTCTTGCGTCTCCCTCCCTCCCACCCTCCCCATCCCACCCCTCTAGGTGGTCACAAAGCACCGAGCTGATCTCCCTGTGCTATGCGGCTGCTTCCCACTAGCTATCTATTTTATGTTTGGTAGTGTATATATGTCCATGCCACTCTCTCACTTTGTCACAGCTCACCCTTCCCCCTCCCCATATCCTCAATTCCATTCTCTAGTAGGTCCGTGTCTTTATTCCTGTCTTACCCCTAGGTTCTTCATGACATTTTTTTTCTTAAATTCCATATATATGTGTTAGCATATGGTATTTGTCTTTCTCTTTCTGACTTACTTCACTCTGTATGACAGATTCTAGGTCCATCCACCTCATTACAAATAGCTCAATTTCATTTCTTCTTATGGCTGAGTAATATTCCATTGTATATATGTGCCACATCTTCTTTATCCATTCATCCAATGATGGACACTTAGGTTGTTTCCATCTCCGGGCTATTGTAAATAGAGCTGCAATGAATATTTTGGTACATGACTCTTTTTGAATTATGGTTGTATCAGAGTATATGCCCAGTAGTGGGATTGCTGGGTCATATGGTAGTTCTATTTTTAGTTTTTTAAGGAACCTCCATACTGTTCTCCATAGTGGCTGTACCAATTCACATTCCCACCAGCAGTGCAAGAGTGTTCCCTTTTCTCCACACCCTCTCCAGCATTTACTGTTTCTAGATTTTTTGATGATGGCCATTCTGACTGGTGTGAGATGATACCTCATTGTAGTTTTGATTTGCACTTCTCTAATGATTACGATGTTGAGCATTCTTTCATGTGTTTGTTGGAAGTCTGTATATCTTCTTTGGAGAAATGTCTATTTAGGTCTTCTGCCCATTTTTGGATTGGGTTCTTTACTTCTGATTCACTGTTTTCCTCTGGCTCTTGCTGCTCTAATGGACTATTTCCACACTGGGCTGTTCAGGCTCCTAACTCTGCCCTGGTGCTGATGCTTGGTCCTCTTATCAGGTTCAGGGGTCACTCTCAACTGTTCTCTTAGTCAGCTGCTCTCAGTAAAACTCCTGACATCATCCTTGCTGAATCCAAAATGTTATGGCCACAGATTCTTCAGAATTAAGATGGACAGTCACAGCAAGTTCATAGAAGAGTTCTCCACTTTTGGCCTAAGAGACCAGCTAAACAGTCCTCCTTTTATTTGAACTGTTCTCACATATAAAATTATATCACAGCCGCATAGCACAGGGAGATCAGCTCAGTGCTTTGTGACCACCTGGTGGGGTGGGATAGGGAGGGTGGGAGGGAGGGAGACGCAAGAGGGAAGAGGTATGGGAACATATGTATTACTGATTCATTGTGTTGTAAAGCAGAAACTAACACACCATTGTAAAGCAATTGTACTCCAATAAAATTAAAAAAAAAGAAAAAAAATTTTTATCAACTGAATTTTTCATGTCTGGACTATATTCCTTTATGATTAAAATTGTAATCTGGGGATAAAAGAAGAGAATTAATGAGCTTCTGCAGCTTTGAGATCCTGCTAATAAAACCATATTCTAGTTTGTTGGTTTTTATAAGTTATATTAGAGTGTATTCCGTAAATCCCCACTGGAATACATATTCCCCAAGA
The DNA here is from genome assembly GCF_951394435.1 of Stenella coeruleoalba. Taxonomy (NCBI): domain Eukaryota; kingdom Metazoa; phylum Chordata; class Mammalia; order Artiodactyla; family Delphinidae; genus Stenella; species Stenella coeruleoalba. The sequence goes on along the minus strand of NC_137153.1, from coordinate 12,900,587 downwards.
CCATCTAGAAACTCTTCCTAATTATTTTGAAAACCACTGCCGACAGCAAAAATTCTCACAAAGATGTTCCATTAATAGATTCCAGAGTCAGGATTTTTTTTTTTTCAACTTCTGGAAGTAGATTAAACAACAAGAACTATGTAGTGTATAATGGTTCCCCTTTTACCATGAATTCTAAGAAACTCAGACACAAGGATTTCTTCAATAGTGTCTATTCTTTTTAATTCAATTTTTCATTTTAATCATGGTTTTAGTTGCTCATGTCTTTTTTCAACTCATTTTAAAATTTTTAAAAATCAAGCAAGGTATAAAAAGCAAAAAATCAATGAAGAAAATTACTGGTATTTAATCAACAGTCAATGAATATTTGTTGATTTGATTTAGGACCAGAAAGGATATTCCAAGAACCGTTGCAAATTAAAACAATGTCTGTCTCTAAAAATTGCCAAATTGATTATAAAGAAGAATAAACGGTTTTAAATGGCATATCTTTGTTGATTAGATTCAAAGGTCATGTCTACTGTTGACCTTAGAGACTTGTAGGGCATTTTGGATAAATGTAGAAGATGATACCAGGGAGCACTTATTTTCTGCATTTCATTACAAATCTCTCTCTAGTCAGCAGCATGCAAAGCTCCTGGATGAGAATCAGGATATTAGAGCAGGAACACGAAGAAAGGCCAGGTGAGTTTTAGTTTTGGACTGTCAATAAGTGTTTGTTAATCAAAAAAGCAGGCTGTGATCAAGGCTGGACTTATGGTGCACCCCACAGCCATGGACTGGAGAGAGCATGGAGAGAGATGACATTTCCAGACAGGAGCCATGAGCCTGGATGAAGGTCACCTAGGTTAGACCTGTGAAGCAGGGAAACGAGGCGTTTCCTTGGGGCAGCAGCAAAGATGTGAAAAGGAGGGGCTTTGATCTGGAAGCACGAGACCACAGAGCGTTCATTAATCCAGGCAGGCAGGCCAGGAGGTAGAGAACACCTCTTCCCATTCCAAAGAGCACATCAACCCGCTTTGACTGAGATTCTGCCTCAGGTCTTCTCAGCCAAAGCTGGCTGCTCATCTCCCATGGACTGTGCAGTTTAAGGACACTCTCTTGTGCCCTGAGATTTGAATGAGTCCCTTCCAGTGCCTGAATTTCCAACCACCTACTCCCCTTTTTAAGCCAGAATTCTTAGAAGTTCAAGGAAAGGACGCTGCATCTTTGACTTAGGGATCTTATCTGGTCATATGGAAGGGAAAGCCGGGTTCCTGTTCTTTGGGATGATTGGAAAGAATAAAACTCACGTCTTTTGCACATGAAGTTTAACCTTCCCAGCCTGTTTTCCCATTTATAACAGAGATAATGCCAACCTCAAAGATTATTGGGAGGGTTCCAGTTATGTAAATCAAAACAGACATTCAGTTAACTCTAGTTAATAATTATTTTTGCTTAACAGAACTCTGCCTAGGGTTTTATCATTTCATTTTGGCATAATGATGATATTTTAAACTTTTAAATGATCTGTTATTTTAAAAGAGTTATCTAAATTATTATATTTTCATATGTTGTATATCTCCTATCTTCAATTTTCTTTTTACCTTTATTTGTCTGCCTATTGCTTTCATCTTGGAAAATATTAAGTTCAGAGATTGAGGGGCTCATCTTCGAAAGATGAGAGACAATGCATTTGTGTTCTCACTAGAAAATAAACAAATTGTAATTGCTTTCATTGAAAACCTTGGTACGTTAGGAAAGTCTTTATTATAACAGGCTGAATATATACAGATAGGTCCCTTCTGATAACAATCTTCACTTCATGTATTTTAAAAACATATGTATTGTAGACTATTTTTTCTGACATTCCTGAATTAAATGACAAATGATAAGCAGTCACTGTGCTGGTTAAACCTTTAAAAGGTGATACTACTAATAAGAAATCAAAAGTGATTTAAGTCCAAAAGAGTTATTATCCTAGAGAACTACTAGCTTACTCATACAGAAAAAAAAAAAAAAAATCCTAAAATCAAATCACATTTTTGAAAGAAAGAAAATACCTCTCTTAAACGAGGCCATATAAGAATACGTTTACAGTAACTGTCATTGTGGCAAATATATGAAATGAAATGTTATCTTTTAAAACTAAAATTATAGATTCAACTTACGGAGGGAGTGTAATGTTTAAAAATGAGTCCTGGAGCCAAACTATGAGAATCTCTGTCTCTACTGCACCGTTCGTCAGTTTCGTGTGTTGAGAAAGGTTGCTTTTCCTTCCCTTGTCTCAGGTTCTATCTATGGAAGTGGCGACGGAAGTGCCCACCTCAGGTAGTTTATGAAGGAAGTTCTTGACACACAGTAAATTGATCAACAGATACTGGGGTGCACGTATCTTTTCAAATTAGTGTTTTTGCTTTTTTTTAGATATATACCCAGGAGTGGAATTGCTGGGTTGTAGCGTAGCTCTATTTGTAGTTTCTTAAGAAACCACCATACTGCTTCCCACAGTGGCTGCACCAATTTACATTCCCACCAACAGTGCACAAGGGTTCCCTTTTCTCCACATCCTAACTAACATTTTTTATTTGTGGTCTTTTTGATAATAGCCATTCTGACAAGTGTGAGGTGATATCTCATTGTGTTTTTGATTACTGGCACAAAAACAGACACATAGATCAACTGAACAGAATAGAGAGCTCAGAAATAAACCCATACACTTATGGTCAATTAATCTACAACAAAGGAAGCATGAGTATACAACACAGAAGACAGTCTCTTCAATAAGTGGTGCTGGGGAAACTGGACAGCTACATGTAAAAGAATGAAATTAGAACATTCTCTAACGCCATATACAAAAATCAATTCAAAATGGATTAAAGACCCAAATGTAAGACTGGATACTATAAAACTCCTAGAGAAAAACATAGGCACTCTCTGACATAAATCATAGCAATATTTTTTTTGTATCTGGCTCCTAAAGCAAAGGAAATAAGAGCAAAAATAAACAAATGGGACCTAATGAAACTTAAAATCTTTTGCACAGCAAAGGGAACCATGGACAAAATGAAATGACAACCTACTGAATGGGAGAAATTATTTGCAAATGATAGGACCGACAAGGGATTAATGTCCAATATATATAAAGAGCTCATATAACTTAACATCAAACAAACAACCCAATTAAAAAATGGGCAGATGAACTGAATAGACATTTTTCCTAAAAGGAAATGCAGATGGCCAACAGACATAGTTTTCATATGAGCGATGCTCAACATCGCTAATCATCAGGGAAATGCAAATCAAAACAAGTTAACCCTTTTATGTGATGTCCTGTTACAATCGCTAATTTATACCATGAGAATGAGGTCAATGGTGCAGAGAGTAAGGAGGAATGATCATGGGTCCGTACAAGGACCAAACGTGAAAAGTGGGATAGTTCAGCATCACATTCTAACAAACTTAGCTATCAACCCTAAATAAATTAGAGCTTAATTCCTAGGTCCATTCAGCATGCAATGGACATTAATTTCCCCCTCATCAAGAATATGGAGTTTCCACCAACTAGATAAGGCAGTGCTAGATGAAAATGCAGAGGGAAATTGAACGAGGGGTAAGAATACAAAGGATGGGGCTTCCCTGGTGGCGCAGTGGTTGAGGGTCCTCCTGCCGATGCAGGGGACACGGGTTCGTGCCCCAGTGCGGGAAGATCCCACGTGCTGCGGAGCGGCTGGGCTCGTGAGCCATGGCTGCTGAGCCTGGGCGTCCGCAGCCTGTGCTCCGCAACGGGAGAGGCCACAACAGCGAGAGGCCCGCGTACCGCAAAAAAAAAAAAAAAAAAAAAAGAATACAAAGGATGCTTTACTTTAGGACTTTGGCTCTTGCTGTTTCCTCTCCGTGGAATGAAATGACAGTTTCTTCCTTCAAATCTTCTGGTCTTTGTTTGAATATCAAATTATCAGAGACTTCATCCCTGCCCACACTATGTAGCTTCCACTGAACACAGCTTCCCCTTTATCCTTGTGTTGGACTGTTACTTTATGTTTCTTCATAACGTGTATCAACAACTGGTTTGTTTATTTATTCTCTGTCTCTCCATCTCTCTGTAAACATAAGCAGCTCTATTTTTGCCGGGAATGTCTCTGTTGTTCGATGTTCTATCCCCTACCTAGTAAAGTGCTTGAGAGACGGTAGCTACTCAATAAATACTTAGTGGATGAACAAAGTAATGATTGAGAACAGTAAACGTTGGTCTTTTGTCATTTCGGTTAATGTCTGCATTCTTCCAAGCCAGGGGAGGACGACACAGACATTTGACTAAGTGAACACACCTAAGGAATGTGGCTTTGGGAGGCGCTGGCCTGTCCACAGCTGGCCACCCTGGGCAACTGTGGAGGGGGTCTGTCTCTCCATACTGCCAGCTGGAGAGTGAGAGCAGGCATCCTCACTTTGTGAGTATCCACCAGTTCCTACCAATAGCTTCTGATGTTTTAGTCTTGGACATAATCAATACACACAGTTACTGTGTGTTCAGGATGTTCTGACACATGGTCCTGCCTACTGCCTACAATGAAATACACCCATACAGAACTGAACTATTCAGCAGGCTTAAAATAAAGGCGCAGCAATACATATTCATTTATTATTATTCCAAAGCTTCCAATAGCATAGTGAAAGTTTACAATTATCATCATTAACCATACCATCCTATTTTATCCAGTCTCCTCCAGTCCACTAGCATTTCCTCTGTGCTCTGATGCCTACGTTCTCCGACCTCCTCAGCATGCCTTTGCCCCATCTTTTATTTCCTTTTCCTCCCCCTTATCTTCAGGCTTTCCATGTGAAATTATTCTCGTCCCTTTATATGAACACGCCTAAGTCGTACCCACCTTCTCAGCTGTAGGCACCTGCCCTTCCAGGTGCCCCTGCTTCTGGTTTTGTTCTGTCTTCCTCTTCAGTCGAACTTCAGCAAACAGTGCTCTCACTCCAAAGATTCCACCTGCATTCTTGACACCACTGCGCTTGGTTTAACTGCCATCCCGAGCTTGCTTTCATGCAAATCGTGCATCCCCTCAAAGTTCACCAAGCCAACGGGAATACACAGGATGTTTCTGGCATCTCTCTGGTGTCTGAAGCAGCATCTTTCTGGGAAGCCTACTCTTTTTGATTTCCCAACCTTGCTCTCTCCTGGTTTTCTTCCTACTGCTCTGGACACTCCTTAAGTTCGATCCTCCCAACAACATAAAATGATGAGCGGTCCCCAGGATTCAATCCTTGAGCAAAGTCTCACACTGTCTTTGCGATGTTTTACTAATTGTCATACCATCATTTATTATGACCTAGGACGAGCACATTTCCTATTTCAGGGTTTGCCACAGCGGTACTATGGAAACGTGGGCCAGATAATTTTTTGTTTGGGGGACTGGCCTGTACTTTATAGGATGCTTAGCAACATCTACCCACTGCATCCCAGTAACCATTCATGCCCACTCGTCCACTGAGATTTTTTAAACTGTCTCCAAAAACATCGCCAAACATTCCCTGGGGGGCAAATTGCCCCTGGTTGATAACCACTTGCCAAATCAATGGTGACAGATAGTCACACCTATAATTGACCCCAATTGGTTTCCTTGTCCGTAGTTTTGCTCACTTCTGATATGTCGTCCTCACTGCTTTCACGGGGAACCGACAAGACACAAACAACCACATCACTCCTGGGCTGTGGTGATTTACTGATCTCACTTCAGATTAAAATAACTTGGAGAACTTGTAACAAACACAGATTCTTCCATCTGAGATAGTCTGATTTAACATCATTACTTTACAACTATTTCCTCGTGTCCCTGAATTATCCTTCTTTGCCTCGTCCTTCTGGGAAATGCAAGACTCACCTCATCCATGACCAACCCCAATCATCCTTTTCTGTACCATCCACTAACCCACCCCCGTCCTGCCCCACCAAACCCAACACAGAATTAGGCCACTTGGTATATACGTGTATATCCCATCTTATACTATATATACACACAGCCTCATCCAGTCCCTAAACATTTTACAAACACAGTTATGTTTTAGTTTTTATAACTTTATTTCCTAACACAGATCCTTATACACAATAGACATTCCTTAGCTAGTTATTACTTATTATTTTTATTATTTATTATTATTATGAATGGACCTTATGATCATGCCAATTTCCTTTGGTAGAAGTGTACTCTTACGAAATTCTAAAGCTTCTGGTTTCCTGTGGACGAGCAAGCATAAGTGTGCTTTTCTTCCCTTACAATGCCCCCTTGGAACGACAGCAGGAAATTTCTAAATAGAATAACTTCACATCAGAGAAGAAAACATGCTAGGCTGGGGTAAGCCTGGGGGCAGGTTTGCTACATCAATTAGGAATGCATTTGACAGGTTATAGAGGAACACATTTGACAGGTTATAGAGCAAAACAAATTAAGTATAGCCTAATCAAATATGAGTTTGCTTTTCTTTTTTTTTAACTTTTTATTTTATATTGGCGTATAGTTGATTAACAATGTTGTGTTAGTCTCAGGTGTACAACGAAGTGATTCAATTATACATATACGTGTATTTCACCTAATAAGACTGAGGGTGGCAGCCTATGCTTAGTGCAGCCGCTCAGCGGTGATGTCAGAGACCTAGGTCTCTGTTCTCCGCCTTTCTCAGAAATGTGGCTTTCATTGCCGTGGTTATAAAATGGCTCTTGTTCCTTCAAGTTCATGTTCACTTTGGGTACAGAAGCAAAGAGGAGGAAGCCTTTAACAAGTTGCCTGAATCTGTTCCATTTTATCAAGAAAGTAAAACTTTTCTCGAAGTCCCACTACCAGACTCTTGCTTTCATCCCATGGGGCAGAGTGGAGTCATCTTTCCATACATCATTGCCAAGGGCTTAGGGAAAAGGTTTGTGGTTGGAGCCTGGGTGAAGTCTAGTAATGCACTTTTGACATGGGAGAAAGCTAGAGGAGAATACTGAGAGGTAACGTTTAGTGAATGTTTGCCATCATTCAAAATCTAACCTAGAGAAGGCTGTAGCGAATGTAAAGAGCTGATTTTTCCCATATTTCTGCCCAAAGACTTCAAACACGGAAACAACAGGAATAAAAAATGGGAGTGCGTAACAGGATCAAAAACAGGAAGGTTATCTTAAGGACGCTCTACAAAGAATTTACCAGTGGGACCACTTCCCACCCATTGCTTTCCAAACTCACTTTTTCAGAGTTACTGGAAACATGGTATTTACACAGAACAAGAAGCAGAGTATTTCTGTAAAAAAGTGTGATGATCTACCAGTGGATAGCTGGGGCTTTTAGTTTTGATGTTGACATGAAAAGTATAATCCTTACCGAATTGGCATTTGGTGGGAGAGGGTCCTAGCCTGCTTTCTATACACATGCTAAAGTCAAGCCTACGAGTCCCCAGAAAGTTAACCTTTTATCGGAGATTATTGGGATATCAACCTAAATTCACAATAGCAGAGAATATTCATATCAGTTACTTATGTTAATTGACTTAGTTCTTCATTTTAAAATATGAATGGCTAAACAAGGATCATTAAGCCTTTTTGGAACATTAAGCATACAAAAGGTCTACGATGAATAAACTGAAAAATTAGCAAAGAAAGATGGATCGTAATTTGAGGAACATCTTATGTTATGGACGAGATGTCAAACAACATCGGAGCATTCAATACAGCAAGGAATCCTCACTTTTTAAAATTTAAGAAGTTACCTTTTGGCATATTATTTTAAGTTAACTAGGAGACCATAAGCTTTGTGATTATTACAAATTTAGAAGTGGATAGGAAAAGGCAAGAGGGTGGTGGGAGTGGCATGGGAGTAATGTGAGGTGATTAGTCCTTGGTTTTCAGAGTGGGGAGTGAACAAGGATGTAAACTTGATAAAGACGTATTATTTAGAAGAATGGAGGTCACCATCAGAAGAGCTGAAAATACAAAAAGAAATGGCCAAACAGCTGTTTTCGTGAAGTATGACTGGACTGGATCGTGACTCATTTATTTTTCGCAATCTCAACTCTGTGTTTGTATGTTAGAGCGTGAAGGAATACATTTCGTAAGAAAAAAAGAATTTCAACTATTTTAGAATCAAACTGAGAGGCTAAATATTCAAATCTATCCAACAAGGATGGCTTGCATTGGAATAAAATTGTTAATTGTTAACGATTCTTGAAAACGGTTATCTTTTGAACACAGGGAAGCTAGCCTGAGTGACTAGAAAACTAACGCATCGGACACGATATTTCTCTTAACGTGTTAAATATGAACATATTGCAAATAGATCTTCAAGTATAACTATATTACTCATTAACGATGTCATGGTGTTAATTTCTCCCAGTTTAATTATAACCAATGAGCACACCTAATCAGAAAGTTAAAAAAATTATTATCCCTACTACTGGACCTTACTAAATCCCTCAAGACTATTCATTCAGGCAATGATGCCAGCATAGAGAATATTCACGCATTTCTCCATCAAAACGGATAGAATTCTGGCTGCTGTAAACAAAGGAACACTCTGTGGCAGCGTGAGGGATAACAGGTAGAGGGCTGCTGAGTTTGGGTACGGAGGCTGCAGAGCTGGCAGAATTTGCATGAAGTTAGTCTAAAAGGCTGTGGTAGAGGCTGCAGAGGGCAAAGCCTACTCCAGACACCTGAGTGTGAGGTCAGTTAGGCTAGGAAGTCATGGAATGAAAACTGTGACAAAGCACAGAATTAAGGAATTAGAAAGCGGAAAGTGACTCTGGAAGGTGCTTCTGGCTATTTCCTGGAAGGAACTGAATGTTATCCAAAAGACAGCAGTATTTTTTTTTCTTCAAAATATTCAATACCGTAAAAAACGTTTAAAATATATTTAGATTTAGAAATAAAGATTTCAAAATAATTTTAATATACACTGAATTTTATTTTCTTGCAAAAGAAAATACTTTTAAATTCAAACTATTAATATAGGTTTCTGTATTAAACAAGTACCAATTTAATTCCTAATATATGACTCTATTAGTGTTCCTTTCATTTTATATATATATATATGTATATATACTACCTTAACGAGGTATAATTTGCAGGTAAAAGCTGTGTACATTTAATGTACACAAGTCAAGGAGTTAAAGAGTAAGTATACACCTACGAAACCATCACTACCTTTAACGTGATAGACATAACCATCATCTTGCAATGTTTCCTCTCGCCTCTATTATTATTGTTATTGTTGTTGTTATTTGGGTGTGTGGTAAGAACACTTAACACAAGACCTACCTTCTTAGCAAACCTTAGTTGTACAGTACAGCGTTGTTAGCTATAGGCAGTATGTTGTATAGTAGATCTCTAGAACTTCTTTATCTTATACAACTGAAACTTTGTACCCTTTGACCATCACCTCCCATGCTCCCTCCCCAAGCCCCTGGTAACCACTCTTCTACTCTCTGTTTCTATGAGTTTATAAAATAAAGTGCCTCTTTAACTTCCCCTTTCCTTTAAAAATCAGTTTATCTCCGTTGCATGTATTCCTCAAATATTATGTTGTTCAGGAGCTTCAACAACTTATGAATGTTTTCAATATCTGAGTATCAAAACTAAGTATTCTCACAATTTTTACTGAATCACACTTCATATTTTTCACTGACTACTATATAATTTTTTTTCAGTTTTTTCTCTCTATATATGTATTTCTCATTGGCTTACAATGTCTTCTATTGAAATTCTCCACCAAAAAGGATACCCTAATCTCCTCTGGTGACACAATCTCATACTTCATCAGCTTTAAAAAACTTAGCTCCCCTGACATCTTGTTGAGATTTACTGACCGATTCTCAAATTATTGGTTGCATTTTCAGGAAGGATCCTGCTAAATTATTTCACGTGAGAAGGAATGTTATACGCTGCATGGCACTGCTTCCGGGCTATGCTTATTTCACTACTCGTTCTCACATCTTAGTAAATACAGATTTTACATGGCAGTCACAACTGTTTATAATGCATTAGACATGTGAAACAGTATTAAGAGTTACAGATGAAGAAATGCAACATTTGGTATGCCACACTGGCTGATCCAACATTTATAAATTCGGTCAGTTTCACAAGTGAAATTTCTAGACACATCTTGGGCTGAACTGGGTTGGGAATTCTGCTTAATAAAAGCATCAGGAGTTTGGGATTAACATACACACACGACTATACATAAGACAGATAACCACTAAACACCTAATGTATAGCACAGGGAACTCTACTCAATATTCTGTGATAACCTAAACGAGAAAAGAATCTGAAAAAGAATGAATCTATGCATACGTATAAATGAATCACTTCGCTGTGTACCTGAAACTAACACAACATTGTAAATCAACTATACTGCAATATAATTAAACAAACAAGCAAAACAAAATGCAATTCTGTCATTGTAAGTTCATCTCAGGATTAGGAAGATGCATAGGCTTGGAATAATTTGGATTTTGGAGTGTCACATTGTAAACTTGCATGTTGATTTAGACTATATACTAGATTGCACAAAAATAAATAATGATTTTTTTTTTTTTTTTTTTTTTTGCGGTATGTGGGCCTCTCACCGCTGTGGCCTCTCCCGTTGCGGAGCACAGGCTCCGGATGCGCAGGCTCAGCGGCCATGGCTCACGGGCCCAGCCGCTCTGCGGCACGTGGGACCCTCCCGGACCGGGGCACGAACCCACGTCCCCTGCATCGGCAGGCGGACTCTCAACCACTGAGCCACCAGGGAAGCCCCAATAATGATACTTTTTGAATTGGGGAAAACCCAAGAGAGGGTGCTGGCTGAGATTCAGAAGTTGTAACCCAGGTACAACTACTCCATCCTGGGAATCGATCTGATTTATGATCCTGGAAGTTCTGGCTACAGGATCTATGCAGACAGGTCGTCTGGAAGAAGCCAAGAGACTAAAATACTGGTCATTGGGCTGCTGCACCCAATGCTCATCAGAACGCCTGCATCACTTCCTTTTTGGAAAATGCCCACTACTCCTAATCTGTTTCTGGACAAAACTGAGCCATACCTATGATTTAAGGAAGTGAAATTACTGGAGGCTAGAGATTCCAACAATTTTCTAGGTGTTCTCAAGGAAGCATAAAAATCAGAAAGAGGCTGCACAGTAACAATGACCAAAGACTCCATTCACAAATATGAAGAGGCAAGAGCAAGTCAGCCCATCTGGGTAAATTATATACTGAGTTTATGGATGTATAAAGTCTCCTTGTGGATGTAGTTCTTTTTAAATTGCAGAGTAATGTCTCACTGCATAATTCTATTACATAGCCTCACTCTCCTTTTGATGTACACTGAGGCTATTTCCATTTTGCTTGCTATTACTAATAATTCTGCAATGGATATAATCTTCCTAGTCTGATGTGTAATAATTCTTGTAGGACAGGTATCCCTACTATTTTCACAGCATGGGCCACATAAAAAGTGTTAACATTCGTACCATGCAATGCTGTAACCACATGAAGCTGCTCTTGACTTAAGGGGAATGGCCCGAGCTGGGACTAATATCTCCTCCCAGCAAGCTATTCACAGAACAGAAGTTGTACCATAGATCTGTTTTACGGCACAACAAGAACCTGCATTATTATGATCATTTTTTCCTTCTTTCAGCTGTATTATTCAGTTCCTATCTAAGAGCAAAAAGAAATGACAGAATGAAAACTTTACTCCTGTGACCATGAATTCCCTGCATATCAATACTCTCAGCCTTTTTTCCATTTATTTTTTCATTTTTCTCACATCTCATCCCCATATTAACCTAATGCAGTCTCTCGTTCCAACACTTACATTTAACCAACTACTCTGTAAATAGCTCTTTTTGACATCATCAAACACCTCTATTAGACAAATCCCAAGATAGTTATGCAGTTCTGATTCTGTTTGATTTTCCAACGTATGTGGTATAAATTTGCGACCTTTAAGCTTCCTTTTGTTTTCTAGGACTTCATTCTCTGCAGGTGCTCTTTACACCTCGTGGTCACTTGCTGATTTCTTTCATTGGACCCTTTTGTTCAGCCACAGCTTAAGTGATGGGCTGCCATGGATTCCACACTCGGCTGACACGCACAGCCTACTTTTCTGACCCTGTCCACCCCCCCCAGATGCCTTCATCTCTTCATTAAATATTAAATGAGCACCCACAACGTATGAGGCAATGTTTGAGTCATCAGCGATAGAACAGTGATAATCACTCGACAATTTCTGCTGTCCTATAGCTTATGCTATAATGGAGAGAGGCATTCAGAAAAACTCAAATGAATAAATAAAATATATGGTACATCACACGACAGGTGCCATGGAGCAATGTAAAGAAGAGCAGAGGGGTAACGAACATCGTGGGGTTGGGGAGAAGAGGAGAAGGTTTGCTATTTTGAGTAATGTTATCTGGCAAGTTCTCACTGACAAGGTAACATGTGAGCAGACATCAGAAAAAGATAAAAGGAAGTGGTCCAGGAAAATATCTAGTGGAAATCTGTTTCTGACAGACAATGCCATGCAAAGGTCCTGACTCAGAACGTTCTTGGAGTGCGGTGTGGTTTTGAGGGACCGCAGTGGGATCTATGAACTTGGAGCTGCGTTCCTGATCCTGTGGGGCTTTGAACGTCATGGTAACGACTTTGGCTTTTCCTCTAAGTGAGCTAGAATGCAGGCAGAGGGTTTTAGGCTTAAGTTACAGGACCTAACATATGTGTTAAAAGGATCAATTGGGCTGTGCTGTTGAGAACTGATTTGGCTGGGGGAGGGAGGGAGGAAGGGCAAGACATGGGCAGTGAGGTAACTTAGGGAGATCTTGCAATTATTCAAATAAAGTATGAAAAAGTCTTGGGCCAGAGAGTTTTCTGTGGGAGGCAATGAAAACATTCTCATTCTGAATACACTTTGAAGATAGAACCAACAGGATTTACTCACAAATGGTTTGTGAGGCGTGGGATAAAGAGGTGATTTAAAGATGGCACAAGGTTTTTGCCCTTCCAAAACACTGAGTGATGACATGGAGAAGATTCCCGAAGGAGCAAGCTGTGGGGAAATAGCTCAGTTCTAAACATTAAACACAAAAAGAGAGAACACAGAGGGAGAAGAGATTGAGGGTCATGAGATGAATTCAGCAGAATTCAGCAAAGAAAATCAATCATCTCCCCCGTTCGTGGTTAAACTTTTTTAAAGCACTGTCCTTACCCAGAGCTGTCTCTTTCCCTCATCTTCCATTCCATCCTCAACTGAAGATGGTCCAGGTACACCTAGCTTCGCCACTCCCTGCTGTGTTCCTTGTTGGAATCACATGGACCTCGATGACATTAACCATAGTAAGAGAGTTTCTGCAGTTTTTTCTATTTAACTTCCTATAAAATCTCAAGAATGATGACCTGGCTCTTGTAATGTTCTTTTCCCGTGAGTTCTTTGACACAACCCCCTCTTGGTCTCCTTCTCCTCTTTACTTTGGATGCCCTCTCTCTCCTTGGAAGGCACACCTTCCTTTACTCAGTTACTAAAGTGTCAGCCTTCGCCTCTTTTCCTTCTCTTTTTTTTTTTTTCACTCTCCTTCGGTGATCTCATCTACAACCACAGGATCACAAGCCCCGTCACGGATTTCATCCTTCCCCCAGTCGTGTCCTTGTACATCCGTTGCCCACTTGCTGTGTCCTTTTGGACATCTGAGAGGCATCTCAAGTACAATATGTTTTGAACCAAATCAACTTCCTTCCCCAGATTCTGCCTGATATTCTGCTATTGGGTGTAGAAGAATACATAAAAAAAAAAATTATCCAGGATATTTGCCTTCTAGTCTCTCTCCACATATAATCCCTCATTAATCCGATGACTCGACTTTGAAAAGAGCACTTGAATCTGTCCACTTTTTCTCCATCCAATCCCACCTCTTCTAACCTACCATCACGTCCTGCCAGGCCTCCTGTGGTCCCCCCTCTCCTGGCCACCCAGCCTGCATCAGCACCACCTTCTCCCCCATTCACCCTGCATCCCACCTTCCCATTCCAAGCATTTTAGCAACGCTCTTATTACAGATAGAATTTTATACGTATTTGTGTGATTATTTGATTCATGTGTGTTTCTACCACTACATTAAGGATTTTGTGTACACACAATTGAGTCCACTGTTCAATAAAAATGAAAATGAATAGGCAAACACATTTTTACATGTTCTGAGCATCAATTTTCTAAGCCACAATTCCAAATATTAATATATTTCCTACCTATTTCTCAGAGTTGTGTTTTCAATGAGGTAACTAAGTACAAAGACTGCTTTCTTTATTAATCTAAGTTTTTCTTGATACTTTGATTTTTAGGATTCGTAATCATAACTACTATTGATTTGGAACCCTACATACTTAGGCTTTTTGCTTGCAACTTCAAAAGGTAGGTTTCAAATCCTTAGAATATTTAAATGAGGTAGGCTTTTCCTTCCCTTGTGACAGATAAGGAAACTGAGACTCAAACAAATGATATTCTCAAGGTCATATGGCTTCTACCTGGCAAAGTCAAGACACAAACCCAGGTCTTCCGATTTCATAGCTTCTCTTTATTTCATTACACAGGGTGTCTTTTCATCTTGAAAAGCCATGTAGACAGGTAATGAATAACAAAAGCCTGTGTATCTGTTAAGCTGGATCAAGCCCATGGTCAGTTCAGTAACCTCTCCTGGTTAGATAAAGGAAGAAGAAGCCTGGTAGATGCTACCTTAGTGACAACCTCAGGTATGTCTAGGTGTGTCCTGATAACAGTAAACTCACTTTACCACCCTTGCTGGTCAGCTGTTCTGGCACAAACACGGATCATGACACAGAAGACAAAGAACATGAAAAAACATACATGTCAAACATAGGTAGAGCTTATGTATTAAACTTTTAACATAATATGTTAATATATAATGGCGTGCCGTATGAATTTTGGGACTCTGTAATATATAAATACAGATGACAGGAGGCCACGGTGTGCTACACTCACCATGATGGAATGAGTCTTGCGAAAACTCCTGAATGGTGGGTAAAGATTTGGAAAAAGACAGGAAAGTTAAGTAGAGGAAGCAGGTCCCAGCAAAATATCGATGATGCAATCCCAATCCTAATATCTCAAATATCTTTTAAAGATATACTTCCTTTACTATCTTTTTTTTGCAGGGGGCGGGGTATGCGGGCCTCTCACTGTTGTGGCCTCTCCCATTGCGGAGCACAGGCTCCGGACGCACAGGCTCAGCGGCCATGGCTCACGGGCCCAGCCGCTCCGCGGCATGTGGGATCTTCCCAGACCAGGGCACGAACCCGTGTCCCCTGCATCGGTAGGCGGACTCTCAACCACTGCGCCACCAGGGAAGCCCCCTGTACTATCTTATTTACATGTAAAAGGGACCTTCTAAATCTTTTTGCAAGTTCGCAGTATCCATCTGTGTTTGTGTGTTTCACAGAGACCTCACTTAACTGCAATTAAATCACCATTCTCCACATTTTATCACATTTTCTGAAAAATTAAATTATATTCACCTTTTATGTGAAAGTACCCCCAGAAGTTTGTTCTTGATTTTGCTTTTTTGTGTTTTTCTTTCTTTATCTCTACCAAAGATCAGACAATGTGGCATGGGGGAGTGGGGGAAGAAGGCCAGGGGAGTGGAACTACTCACAAGTATAAAAAGAAAATCATCATTTAAGGAACCCTGTCGTGAATCTTTTTGTACCATTGATAATTGAGCTCTAAACTATCTCTGCCTTTGGAGTTGAAATTGCCTTTTATGGCTTTGCTTTATCTCTCAACATGGAAACTACCATGTCTATATGTGTCTTATACAGACAAATATAGGAACGGTACTTAGCAAAACGGGATGATCATAACGAGAGAGAACGACAGAAACAAGCAAAAGTTAGCACTCTTCTTTGCAAGCAAGAGGTTGTAAATTATTTTTTAAGTGGACTTGTCCTTCACACACGTGCAGATGACAACAGCACTAGCTGGGGTCTCAGAGGTTTTCGATGTCCAGACACAGCCCTAGTGGCTCCATCGTTCTACTCTAAGTTCAAATTTATTTCAATTATTTTGGAATTAGTGCAAACAAACACCAGATGCAGCTTCTTGTTTCTCGATCTCTCCGGAGTATAAACTGAAGGTAAAGATGAAGGAGGACTCTCCGTGGAACACCCACGTGAGGGCACAAGGCCCCTTCCCCCAGCCTTCTAAACATCTGTTCTTTCTCTACTTACTTTGGCCACGATATATTCATGCATTTGAGTGCTGTATGTTATTTGAACACAAAATGTACTCCAGAGACTTGTTTTAAATAGATGATTTGGATACGGATTTCGATTCCCAGCTGGCATGTGATCAGAGTAGTGATGGTACCAGGAAATGCTTGTGAGAGGTAGCATGGGGTGTGCCCTTGGCCTGGCGGAATATCAGTGCCTGAGGAAGAGTGTGCAGCAAAGCTAACTTGGACGTTTTTGTCCTTTGTAGGAATTCGACTGGAACTTACATGTTATATTTAAGTGGAATAATTGATGCACTGTGCAAAACGTCCTCTTAACCTATTTTATCACTGAATCCAAATGGTTAAACACATTAGAAAATTAAGAATCAGATTCAATTTTATGATCTATCCGCTCACAAATTACATACAATATATAAAAATGGGTATTAGTATTTAAATATATAAACACATACATATACATATATACAGGTCTGTTTATAAATTTTCATAGCACTTCACTTAATTGTATAGAATAATTTACCTAAGAGTCATATAAGTTATACATGTGTTTGTGTGTTAACACACACATATATTTAAACCTAGTAAACCTAGTAAATAAAACCTAGTAAATAAAAAATGTGGCATTTCAAAGCTATAGAGAAGTCTTATTTGAAAAATTATGTTGGCACTACTGGTAAGTTATTAAGAAAGAAACCTTACACCTAAACTAAAACAAAATCTGTGTTTATTGATATTTTATGAAAAAAATTAAAGGAAAAAAATGGCACATACATTATAGATGAAGAATCTATATCATGTAACAAAGGTATTTCTATGCATAAACGTAAAATCAGAAATCATAAAGAGAAAAAATATTAGATTTAACTACATGAACATTAAGATTTTTCTTATGGAAACTACTTCTAAATTTTCTTAAAATCGTAAAGTGTAAAAGAACAAAATTTTGCAAGAAAAAGTGTGTCTTATTTATGATAGACAGTAGGTTAATAACCCTATTATATTAAAATTATCATAGGGGCTTCCCTGGTGGCGCACTGGTTGGGAGTCTGCCTGCCGATGCAGGTCACACGGGTTCGTGCCCTGGTCCGGGAAGATCCCACATGCCGCGGAGCGGCTGGGCTCGTGAGCCATGGCCGCTGAGCCTGCGCATCCGGAACCTGTGCTCCGCAACAGGAGAAGCCACAGCGGTGCGAGGCCCGCGTACCGCAAAAAAAAAAAAAAAAAAATTATCATAATACAAAAAATGAATAGTTATCCCAGTACAAAAATGAGAAATTCATATTTAAAAGCAACTCAAGACACAAAAAGTGAACGAACAGAAAAGCCATTTTTCAAATGAAAAGACAAAATAGTGAAAACAAAGAGCTACCAACTTTTCACTTATTCAAGTGGTAAAATTTTAGTCAAGATGATAAGATGTGTTATGAAAGAGTAGTGGGGAATATAACTGATTCAACATTTTTGGAGACAATCGAGTAACGTGTAAATATTTGCAATATTCATACATTATGGCTGATGAATAAATTGAAATTAGAGGAAGAAAGCTAATAATGTCAATTAATCAAAGACGTACATAAAAGCATTGCTTATGATGGTAAAGTTTCTTAAATAATCTATACAGTCTACAATGAAGCTTAGTTAAATAAGCATGGAATGCCGTAACATAGGATACTGAGTAGCTAGGAAAATAATGATTTACATCTATCTACTCATAATATATTCTATACACAGAGATATATATATTTTGTGGGTCTAATGACTGGAAAAATACCTATGACATATTGCTCAGTAAAAAAGTCAGTGTACAAACCTAACTCACAGCAGAATCTCATTTTAGGCAAATAATTAGATATAGACGGTCAGTCATGTAGATCGTGATATCGATATAGATTGGGATGTAGATAAAGGCATAGATATAGATGCAGATGTAAATATATATGTACAGTTATATATTTGTGTGCAACTGTATGTATGCATATACATTTTCAGATGAAAACTCTCAAATTATTAATAATGCTATTGAAACAGCAATTTGAGCATGCTTGTCTCCTATTTGATGAATTTGTCTTTTTTCTTTTCAATGAATGTAACTATATGAAACCTCAAATTATTTTATAAAGTTTTTTAATTTCGATTTTTTCCAATCAAAACATTCTAAAGGTGCAGTCAAAAATACACACAAGGGCTTCCCTGGTGGCGCAGTGGTTGAGAGTCCGCCTGCCAATATAGGGGACACGGGTTCGTGCCCTGGTCCGGGAAGATCCCACATGCCGCGCAGTGGCTGGGCCCGTGAGCCACGGCCACTGAGCCTGCGCGTCCGGAGCCTGTGCTCCGCAGCGGGAGGGGCCACAACAGTGAGAGCCCCGCGTACCGCAAAACAAACAACAAACAAAAAAAATACACACAAAATTGGAAATGTTTAAGTCACTTCCCTATAAAAAGTTACAAATAAGCATTTTTCCCTCAAAGACAACAAAATAGCCATGTATCAACAAGGACCCTCCGATACCAAGATAGTCCTGAATCTAAAAGACTAATTCTAAATATATCTGTCTCCTCTAGTTCACTCTAAGCAACCTGAGATATTTTAATGCATATAGTACTTAAGTCTAGCTGGATTTACTTTATGAGTTACCTATGTACATATCATATCAGTAAATTAAGTGCTGGCCTCATATTTAATTTTTTTGTAATCCCTTAATATTATCATATGTAAAACTTGACATTTTCATAAATGACAGAGATATCACATGAGGGCATTTTAGAATATACCTTAAAATGGGACAGAAATGAATAATGGGAAAAATATGAATAGAAAATGTTGAGCAATACTTTGAATAGTTGGTGGCCTGGTTTATAAGAAGCGTGCTATTTGTCTCATATGTCTTGCAATTAATCTTGGTGACAGTACAGATATGGTGATTTCCTGCAGTAGTAAATTTTCCCCAAATTTTACTTGACATCTAAGTTAATGTGATGTTTTGTCTTAATAAATTCATATCTTTCCTTTGTTTCATTTGTAGTTTTGTCAACACAATGCAGTGCACCTATTACCATTATTAAATTGAAAGAATGGGGCTTCCCTGATGGCGCCGTGGTTGAGGGTCTGCCTGCCCATGCAGGGGACACGGGTTCGTGCCCCGGTCAGAGAGGATCCCACATGCCGCGGGGCGGTTGGGCCTGTGAGCCATGGCCACTGAGCCTGCGCGTCCGGAGCCTGTGCTCCGCAGCGGGAGAGGCCACAGCAGTGAGAGGCCCGCGAACCGCAAAAAAAAAAAAAAAAAAAAAGAGTACAGCATCTTTACACCCCTGATGGGTTAGACGTAGAACTCATGCTATTTTCTAATTATGTTCTGTGAAAAGAGATGCTGAAGAGACCAGCAGCGATAAAGTGGCGTTAGCTATCCATGTTTAGTATGTGGCAGAGGCTAATTTAGCACACGAAGCCACCTGAGCAACATCAATTCCTAATAACGAAGCCTTCCTGGGCATCTAGGTCCATTCCCAAAATGGTGGTGCTATCAGGGGAAAAACACACAACCTGGTGCATGTCACTTCCAAAGGACCATTTTCTCCCAAAGGAATTTTGTCCTCTGCCAAACGTGCTCCCCTGGAAAAGAGCTAGACAATTAATTAAGCCAGAGTCAATGGTCTGTATAAATAGACAAAATAGCTTTATGTAATATTCCATAATTTAAATATCTTAGAAATTTAAGAACACACAATGTATTTTTAAAGTATACATTACTCACCAAGATAAAGAATATTTCAGGGATAATTAGCTTGCTCAGTCCTATGTCTTCCATATTGTTCCGTATGATTCCCCACTGGTCCAACAGTGAGCACTCCTCTCTCTGTTTATCTTTGGCTCTGTTTCTCTCTGTCTCTCTCTCCCTCACTCTGACTCTCTCTCTCATCTCTGGCAGCGTATTAGAGCAAAAGGGAGATACAAGTGCCACTCTGACTGTTGTGGAAGCTACAGGCAAACTTTACCAGAACATCTTTCTTTCTTAAGTAAGATACATGTTAGGCTTGGAAAGGTCTTTGTAAAAAAAAAAAAAAAAAAGAAAAAGAAAAAGGAAATACAAATAACTTAAAGTGTATTCCATAGCATTCAAGTAAAGCGGAAATATCAGAATTTAGTTGGATGAGAAGCTTTTAAATTATTTGAAATGCTTACTTAAAGGTCACAGTAAGAGATAAGCAAAAAGAGGATGAATACAGGATTTTCTAAATATGAACATGTTAGAAATCAAATATGGTGTTTTAAAAATAACAATGTTGGGAAAGGGGGTGGGGGAGGGATGGATTGGTAGTTTGGGATTATCAGATACAAAGCACTATATGTAACATAGATAAACAACAAGGTCCTACTGTATAGCACAGGGATATTCAATATCTTGTGATAAACCATAAAAAAACCCCAATATCATCACATAATACTTTTAAGATGCAAAAGCTAATTGAACTTCTTATAATAAGTGACAGTAAAAAATAGAAAACATGCAGGATTGTCTATAATATGATCATTATTCTATAATATGTACAAAATGTTTTAAAAGTACAGTCGGCCCTAGGTATCCACTGGGCATGGGTTCCAGGATCACCTATGGACACCAAAATCCAAGAATACTCAAGTCCTTTATATAAAATGGTGTAGTATTTGCATATAACGTACACACATCCTCCAGTACACTTTAAATCATCTCCAGATTACTTATAATACCTGATGCAATGTAAATGCTATGTAAATAGTTGTACATAGAATGTAAACACTATGTAAATAGCTCCTGGCCACAACAAATTCAAGTTTTGCTTTCTGGAACTTTCTGGATTTTTTTTCTCAAATATTTCATTGGATCTGTGGATGCAGAACCCACAGATATGGAGGGCTGACTACGGTGTATTATTAGATAATAACGATTAAAATAGAAAAGGAAGTTCTTGAAGGTGACAGAGCATGTTTAAGGAGTCAGCATTTATGCAAAGGAAAACTCCTTCCCAACCTCTCATCACAGAAACAGTCTTCTAGGTAAACCTGATCTTAAGAAATAGCTTCTCCCTCGGTGCACTTGTCACAATTACAATTGTAGTCTTTACCATTTGAGAAAAAAAAAGTTATTTGCTTAATTTAAGCCTTGTCTTCTGTGCTGCCTTGAACACTTTGTAAGACAAGTAGGAGCAGTGAGCAGTGTCTGTTTTTTCAGGGCACTCTCCCTGGGGCATTGAGGGCATGACTCAAATTTTCTAAACCTAGGTATCCCCAAAGTTATAGACTGCCTGTCATTAATCTTTTCAAAAAACAAAACAAAACAAAAGCAAAAAACTTCCTAGCTTTTAAAGTATGAACGTGACGATGTTCACAATTTAAAGCAGACCCACTGACAAAGACAAACATGCATAACAGAAATCCACTTGTGACATGGTGACATGAGCTGTCACTGAACTGGCTCAAACTAACGAGCCAAATGTTTTGTTTGTTTCTTTGGGACTAATTCCTGTCCTAAGCATGAGGTTTTATACACGTTACCAGTTAATGGAACCTCTTTTTGACAGAGGTCTTACATATTTGGTTCCAATAGTCAATGACACCTAATTTTTTTCAGTGGTAGATTGGGAGGGAGATTATAGAATTAGGAATGCACATCCTTAAGGAAGTTACATATTTATTGTTTAAAATGTACTATATAGTTAATTGCCAACAAACATCTCACTTAAAGGAAAAGTATGAAAATATTGAAGGTCGATTCCTAAAATGTATATAGTATGTGACGACTTAGAAACCATAATATCCATGAGCTGGACGTTATAACATCTGTTATAACATCTGTTGTATAGGTGAGACAGCAAGCAGAGGCCGGGACAAGTCAAGGGCCTTGCTCACCTAGGGAATGAAAACTTGAGACTCCGCACCTGATCTTTTGATGTTAAGATCAATGCTCTTCCAATTATACCAAAATTGAAACATATTAACATTAACATGAGGTGTTGATTCATTGGCAACTGCTCCAACCAACAGTCTCCAACTGTCCTTAGCTGTTAACATCTGATCAGAGCGCTCATCCCTCAGCTACAATTTTACACCTCCTTTAAAGCCCTTTGTAGTCTAGAGCCATGCTGCTTCTCACCCATTTCCAGCCCTGCTGCTATGCTCTACCTCAGGTGATAGATTATCTGCACTTAAATTTTAGTTCCTTAATTAATTACTGCTGCCTCTGAATGGCTAGCCCATGGCAGAATTAATCACAATTCCTCCACCTTTGTTTATTTCCCCAGGTGAAACTCTAGAGGGAAAGAAGGATCTAGAGTTATCTTTTCCCCCTGATGACCCATGGATGTTTTATAGGGAATCAAAATCATAGCAGCCAGTTGTGACCTCCAAAAGGTACCCTACCCTTCCATAGCTTAAAGAAACCTGAATAATGCTTCTCTTTCACCATTTCCATTTCTTTCTTTTTTGGCACTATCCCAGCCATAGTTTCTCTTGATCAATCAGCAAATATTTATTCAATGTTTGTTCTGAGTCTGGTACTGTTCTCAGTCCTGTAGTTATATCAATGAATCGAAAAATAAACACATTGCCACAAAGAACTTAGTATCAACATCGTTTCAAGGGCTCCTTAGTGATACAATGAAGATGTAACAGGAGGGTATGGTAGAGAATGTCTGTGAATCTCTTTTTGGTAGGGAAGCCCTCTTTGAAAAGATGATATTTGAGTGTCCGCTTCAAGATGAAGGGCAAATAGCTTTGTGAAAATCTGAGGAAAGAGGGCTTCGAGCGGGAAGGAAGAGCAGGTAGTGTGTTGCTGAGACAGGAATCCTTAGTTATGTCAAAGAATTGTATTTGGTGAAACAAAGGCTAGAGGAGACCCTGTGATGTCTAAGAGGCAGGAATGAGATCAAGTAGGGCGTCACAGGCCAGAGAAAAATCTTATTTTGCCACGTGAATTGGGAAGTAGAAGAGTGACAAGATTTTATGTAAGGAGGAAAAGAAAAGCCTCCGTGCTTGCTGTTTAAAAAATCAACCATATAGGGGAAAGAACAGAGAAAAGCAAATCAGGCTACTGGTAGTCAATAAATTATGGTGGCTTGGACTACTGGCAGAAATGTTGCGACGTGTCTGGGTGTGGAGTATGTGTCAGCGATAAAGCTGACAGTGCTTCCTCAGGGGTGTCTTGCTGTGGACTGAACTGTGTCCCCTCCCCCACCAAATGCATATGTTGAAACCCTAACCCCCCATGTGAGGGCTTTAGGGGGTGGGGATTCTGTCTAGATGGATTCATGAGGGTGGGGTCCTCATGATGGGATTAGTGCCCTGATAATAGGAGGAAGACACAGAGATCACTCTGTCTCTCGACACACTGATCCAGGAATGGCCATGTGAGCACACAGCAAGGAAGAGGGCTCTCACCTGAACATGACCGTGCTGGCACCCTCATCTCAGAATCCCAGCCTCTGAACTGTGAGAAGATAAATTTCCATTGTTTAAGTCACCCAGTCTCTGGTATTCTGTTATGGCAGCCCAAGCTCAGATGGATGTGTAAGAACGAGGGGTGGGCAGTGCTTATAATGTGGATCTGAATAGTTTTATGGTGTCCTAGAGTCTAAGATGCTTTCCAGATACTCAGGTGGAGATGGCAAGGAATCAGTTATATTTTACAAATACGGAGTTCAGGGGACCTGTTATTTAAGGACATAATTTTGAGAATCACCAGTGTACAGAATACATGAAAGTTGTGAAACTGGATGCATCACTAAGGAAAAAACTTAGAGGCAGGAAAATAAAAGAGAAAAAAAGAGAAGAAAAAAAGAAAAAGAAAATATGAGGACCAAATCTTTAGTCACTACAAAATTAAAGATTCAGTAGAAAAAGGACCAAAGAAGAGAACTGAGGAAAAGTAACCAGTTGGATGGTAATGGACCCAGCCAAGTGTGGAATTATAGAAGTCCAAGGGGAAAAATTGCTTTTTAAGTATGGAGGAATGGTGGGATTCTTCATTCTGTCACAAAGGTGATTTAGATTCCCTGAACAAACCATCTGCTACAACACTAAAAAATGCTGGCTAAAAGGAAAACACACACACACACACACACACACACACACACACACACACACACACACGAACTAATAAACAGATAAGATCCTGAGTGCACAAAGGAACAATGACCAGACGATATTTAAAAATAGAACTCTGATCCACAACCAGAAACAACCTGCCCAGGAAATCCCTTTTCTACAATAACCAGGCCAAGAAGCCAGTCTGGTCAGATTTGTAGGAAGCCAGACTGTCACCTCCAGTAACAGTCCAGGAAGCCAACCAATACCTTCTGCAACCATCAGCCCCAAATGGCCAGGACTTGGTTGACAGATGATAGACCCAATTTCTGTTCCTGCTTCTAATTTAGGACCAAACAGAGAAAGCTAAACGTCCACCCTAACCAGTCATACACCGCACGGTGCTTCTAGCTCGCTTGCCTTCAGCTTCCCTGTGCCCATGACCTCCAATCAGGCACACCCGAAGCCATCCCTTTCTCCACACTATAAAGCTTTCCCACTCCTCTGCCTGCTCTGGCGTCTCTACCAGAACCCAAGTGACGGTGGCTACTCCGTTTCTATAGCAAGCTCTGAATAAGTAGTTTTTGCTTGTTCTCAGTTGGCTGGTCTTCATTTCTTTCCATACAGACAAATACTACCTTAAATGCATGGACTGGCTGGCCAGAAACAAGGAAAAAACAAAGTTATGGAACCCAGTGAGGTTAGTTGAACGCCGAATGAGCCATTTATCTAGGGAAAATTTTCCATAGCAATGACCTTGAGCCTGGCTTTTTTGTGACATCATGGAGCAGAGGGAAGATGGGGTAAGTTCCAGGAATCCTAATAGGATAATGTTTTAGTAAAAAGGGTGTCCCCTGTCATTCATGTAGGGAGGGAATCATAAACTTACCTCCCAGATCTCAGAAAAGAACGTGCCCGTCTTTACGCTGGCGATGTCCAGGTGAAAGATGTGGAGGGACAGAGTATACCTGGAATGTATGTTGAAGTCTGTTGAGGAGAGAGCTGAGCAACCCCGGCCTCCAATGACCCTTGTTCTCCCACTCCCACCTCATCCTTGGCACCTGGATGACTCCATGTTTCCAAGCCCACCTACTGCTTGTTATCTCTAAGCTCTTGCATTTTGAACACTCCTTTTTTTTTTTTTACCGCAATCTTTACCCTCATTAAACAGGCTTCACCTCTTTCTATCGGATCTGACGCTCTTTTTTCTAATGGATTTGTTTCAAAATGAACAAAACAATCTAAGTACGTTTCTAAGATTCTGGGATCAATACATCCAGCTGAGCGCCTTGTATATGGCTCTTCTCATACATTTGGATACAACATACAATAATATCATTTTATAGTCCCCAGGATAAAGCACATATCAAACTTATTTTCCCATTGAATGTTTTTCAAAGACATTATCTGGGGACTGGTGTTTTGAGTAATACATTTTTAAAAGTACATTTTGTCTTTCTAGAAGTCAGGGAATTAAGAGAGATCTTCTTTCCAATGGAATCATCTTCCACTCTTTAGTTCTTTTTTAAACCTATTTTTTCATCTTTCTTTTATCTTGTTTTTAACCCCTTCCTGATTTCCAGTCTCTTTCCAATCAAGTAACCCAAAAAGTCCCCAATTCAAGTAAGTAACTATGGATAATAGTTTGATCTGAAAATACAGTTGCTAACTCATCTTTTGTTCCAGCCACAAAGCCTCCTTTCTGTAAATATGCAGAATATACACAGAATATTCTAGAGTCAGACTGTGCACTTGCAATTTTCCACATCCACAAACACTCTTAGCTGGATGGCCCTATATCTGGCATCGTCCTTTTCCCCCACACCACCTTATCTGAGATGCTGGAGAAGCAACCCATTGAGAATATAATTTCCATTCACGCTTTGCTATTATCTCCTTACTCAGCTGATTTTTCTTCGAAAGGCTTTCCATTACGTAACAAATATATATACATATACACATATGTGTGTGTGTGTGTGTGTATATATATGCCCCCTTCCTGCCCTTTTCCTCACACACAAGAACAGTTCAGAAAGCAAGTCTGTTTTCTGCTCTGTTCATGTTATATTCCAGCACCCAGAATTGTGTGTGGTGAAGAGTAGATTTTCAACTTGTATTTGGGGAATGACTACATCAGTCAAGGCAAATATCAAATCCCCGATGTGGGATTCTGTGGATGAGGTGTCGTAGTTATAGCACCATTCATGGCTTACTGGTCCTGCTGAAGGTAGACACTTGTTGCAGATATTATATATGGGAAATATATGACCAATACATATATGTACACTGCATATATTTATGATTGATTTGTTAAGTTTGAAGAATCTTTTATGCTGAGTAGGGGCTGAATGAATTTTAGTGCCACTAGTAACAGCGATTTTAAGAATTCTTCTTCAGCTTCAGCGCTGACGGGATGTAGCTGATGTTAGTTCTCTCTCCTGACCTAGATCACAAACTACACAGACGAATGTGCATATTCAGGCTATAAGTCCAACGATCACTAATGCTATTGGGGGACGTTTCTTCTCACATTTAAGCATCTTCAGTCTCTAGCCAGAAAGAATAATTTCTGCACGGTCTCTTGAGGGGGGCCATGAGTCCATCTGTGTGTGCTGCACAAATAAAAACCTGTCCGTGGCAACCAAACCACACCTGACATTTGTGCAGGAGACAAGGGAGCCATCGTCCCTGGCTGGTAGTGCCAAGTGGGATGGATGGCCGAAGTCAGAGCAGGGATGCAGCTGCCAGGAAGTGTATGCAGCTCGCTAGAAGATGCTCTCCATAAAATACCAGTGGTAAGGAATAAGTTAGGAGCTCCTGGGAGGCCTCCACGTTCAATGCTAAAGCAATTTCATTCATTCCTTCACAAGAGGATTTTTTGGGGGAGGGGGGCTCCTCTTGGGTGTATTTTTTAATTTAATTTTCATTTTACATTAGAATATAGTTGATTTCCACTGTTGTGTTAGTTTCAAGTGGACAGCAAAGTGATTCAGTTATACGTATACATATACCCATTCTTTTTCAGATTCTTTTCCCATATACATTATTACAGTTCACTGAGTAGAGTTCCCTCCGCTAAACAATAGGTCCTTGTTGGTTATCTATTTTATATAGAGCAGTGTGTACATGTCAGTCCCAAACACCTAATTTGTCCCTCCCCCCATGCTTCCCCTTTGGTAACCGTAAGTTTGTTTTCAAAGTCTGTGAGTCTGTTTCTGCTTTGTACGTACGCTCGTTTGCATCATTTATTTATATTCCACATACAAGTGATATCATATGATATTTATCCTTCTCCACAAAAGGATCTTTGCTAACTGCTCAGATGCAGTGGGAGCCACGGCTCTCGTGGAGATCATATTCGAAAGGAAACGGATCATGATTAAACACATCCCCATGGAAACCAACGATGACCCGTGAACAAGAATACCACATGATGGGATAAGGCGTGGCCAGAGGAAGAGAAGGCCGATTGAGCATTACGTGGCGAAGTCCTTTCCCAGGAGGTGGTGGACATTCACGGGACTTGGGGGCTGCAAAGGAATGTTCTCATCTAGGGAGAGGCCCAAAGGCAGGGCCTAGTGTATGACGTTGTCTCTAACAGTAGAGAGAATATGTAATGGCTCAGTATGCTCTATAAGGCAGGCATTTGGACATAGAATTTGAGAGGGGGGTCTGAAATAATCTTAGACACTAGGAAGCAGATCATGTAGCAAAGTACGGTGTTTAGAATTCATTCTGTGACAGAGAGACTATGCTTGGAGTCTACGGAGCAGGGAAGCTGCCATAGTTAGTTAAACTTTTATACAGAGAATGGATAAACAACAAGGTCCTGCTGTAGCGCACAGAGAACTCTAGTCAATATCCTATGATAAACCAGAATAGAAAAAAATATAAAAAAGGAATGTCTATATAAATGTACAACTGAATCATTTTGCTATACAGAAGAAATTAACACAACATTGTAAATCAACTATACTTCAATTAAAAAAGGAAGCTACGGAGGAGCTTCAAGATGGCGGAAGAGTAAGACGCAGAGATCACCTTCCTCCCCACAGATACATCAGAAATACATCTACACGTGGAACAGCTCCTACAGAACACCTACTGAACACTGGCAGAAGACCTCAGACCTCCCAAAAGGCAAGAAACTCCCCCACGTACCTGGGTAGGGCAAAAGAAAAAAGAATAAACAGAGACAAAAGAATAGGGACGGTACCTGCACCAGTGAGAGGGAGCTGTGAAGGAGGAAAGGATTCCACACACTAGGAAGCCCCTTCGCAGGTGGAGACTGCGGGTGACAGAGGGGGAAGCTTCAGAGCCGCAGAGGAGAACACAGCAACAGGGGTGCGGAGGGCAAAGCGGAGAGATTCCCGCACAGAGGATCGGTGCCGACCAGCACTCACCAGCCAGAGAGGCTTGTCTGCTCACCCGCAGGGGCGGGCGGGGCTGGGAGTTGAGGCTCGGGCTTCAGTCGGATCCCAGGGAGAGGACTGGGGTTGGCGGCGTGAACACAGCCTGCAGGGGTTAGTGCGCCACGGCTGGCCGGGAGGGAGTCCGGGGAAAAGTCTGGACCTGCGGAAGCGGCAAGAGGCTTTTGCTTGCCTCTTTGTTTTCTGGTGCGTGAGGAGAGGGGATTAACAGCGTCGCTTAAAGGAGCTCCAGAGACGGGCGCGAGCCGCGGCTAACAGCGCGGACCCCAGAGACGGGCATGACACACTAAGGCTGCTGCTGCCGCCACCAAGAAGCCTGTGTGCGAGCACAGGTCACTATCCACACCCCACTTCTGGGGAGCCTGTGCAGCCCGCCACTGCCAGGGTCCTGGGATCCAGGGACAACTTCCCCGAGAGAACACACGGCGCGCCTCAGGCTGGTGCAAGGTCACGCCGGCCTCTGCCGCTGCAGGCCCACCCCGCACGCAGTGCCCCTCCCTCCCCCCCGGGACTGAGTGAGCCAGAGCCCCCGAATCAGCGGCTCCTTTAACCCCGTCCTGTCTGAGCGACGAACAGACGCCCTCCGGTGACCTACACGCAGAGGCGGGGCCAAATCCAAAGCTGAGCCCCGGGAGCTGTGCGAACAAAGAAGAGAAAGGGAAATCTCTCCCAGCAGCCTCAGAAACAGCGGATTAAAACTCCACAATCAACTTGATGTACCCTGCATGTGTGGAATACATGAATAGACAACCAATCATCCCAAATTGAGGAGGTGGACTTTGGGAGCAACGATATATATACTTTTTTCCCTTTTTCTCTTTTTGTGACTATGTATGTGTATGCTTCTGTGTGTGATTTTGTCTGTATAGCTTTGCTTTTACCATTTGTCCTAGGGTTATGTCTGTCCGTTTTTTTTGTGTGTGTGGTTTTTTTTTAATTTTTTTCTTAATAATTTTTATTTTAATAACTTCTTTATTTTATTTTTTTTTTCTTTCTTTCTTTTCTCCCTTTTTTTCTGAGCTGTGTGGAGGACAGGCTCTTGGTGGTCCAGCCAGGCGTCAGGGCTTTGCCACTGAGGTGGGAGAGCCAAGTTCAGGACACTGGTCCACAAGAGACCTCCCAGCTCCACATAATATCAAACGGCGAAAATCTCCCAGAGATCTCCATCTCAATGCAAAAACCCAGCTCCACTCACCAACCAGCAAGCTCCAGTGCAGGACACCCTATGCCAAACAACTAGCAAGACAGGAACAAAATCCCATCCATTAGCACAGAGGCTGCCTAAAATCCTAATAAGGCCACAGACACCCCAAAACACACCATCAGACGTGGACCTGCTCACCAGAAAGACAAGATCCAGCCTCATCCACCAGACCACAGGCACCAGTCCCCTCCACCGGGAAGCCTACACCACCCATTGAAACAACCTTAGCCACTGGGGACAGACACCAAAAACAACAGAAACCACAAACCTGCAGCCTGCAAAATGCAGACTCCAAACACAGTAAGTTAAGCAAAATGAGAAGACAGAGAAACACACAGCAGTTGAAGGAGCAAGGCAAAAACCCACAACTAACAAGTGAAGAGGAAATAGACAGTCTACCTGAAAAAGAAATCAGAATAAAGATAGTAAAGATGATCCAAAATCTTGGAAATAGAACGGAGAAAATAAAAGAAACATTTAACAAGGACCTAGAAGAACTAAACAGTGATAAACAACACAATAAATGAAATTTAAAATTATCTAGAGGGGATCAATAGCAGAATAACTGAGGCAGAAGAACAGATAAAGGACCTGGAAGATAAAATACTAGAAATAACTACTGCAGAGCAGAATAAAAAAAGAATGAAAACAATTGAGGACAGTCTCAGAGACCCCTGGGACAACATTAAATGCACCAACATTCAAATTATAGGGGTCCCAGAGAAGAAGAGAAAAAGAAAGGGACTGAGAAAATATTTGAAGAGATTACAGTTGAAAAATTCCCTAATATGGGAAAGGAAATAGTCAATCAAGTCCAGGAAGCATAGAGATACACATACAGGATAAATCCAAGGAGAAACACACCAAGACACATATTAATCAAATTATCAAAAATTAAATACAAAGAAAAAATATTAAAAGCAGTATGGGAAAAACAACAAATAACACACAAGGGAATCCCCATAAGGTTAACAGCTGATCTTTCAGCAGAAACTCTGCAAGCCAGAAGGGAATGGCAGGACATATTTAAAGTGATGAAGGAGAAGAACCTGCAACCAAGATTACTACCCAGCAAGGATCTCATTCAGATTTGATGGAGAAATTAAAACCTTTACAGACAAGCAAAAGCTAAGAGAATTCAGCACCACCAAACCAGCTTTAGGAACTTCTCTAGGCAGGAAACACAAGAGAAGGAAAAGACCTACAATAATAACCCAAAACAATTAAGAAAATGGTGATAGAAACATACATATCGATAATTACCTTAAATGTAAATGGATTAAATGCTCCAACCAAAAGACATAGACTGGCTGAATGGATACAAAAACAAGACCTGTATCTATGCTGTCTACAAGAGACCCACTTCACACCTAGGGACACATACAGACTGAAAGTGAGGGAATGAAAAAGATATTCCATGCAAATGGAAATCTAAAGAAACCTGGAGTAGCAATTCTCATATCAGACAAAATAGACTTCAAAATAAAGACTATTACAAGAGACAAAGAAGGACACTACATACTGATCAAGGGATCAATCCAATAAGAAGATATAACAATTGTAAATATTTATGCACCCAACATAGAAGCACCTCAGTACATAAGGCAAATGCTAACAGTCATAAAAGGGGAAATCGACAGTAAAACAATCATAGTAGGTGACTTTAACACCCCACTTTCACCAATGGACAGATCATCCAAAATGAAAATAAATAAGGAAACACAAGCTTTAAATGATACATTAAACAACATGGACTTAATTGATATTTATAGGACATTCCATCCAAAAACAATAGAATACACATTCTTCTCAAGTGCTCATGGAACATTCTCCAGGATAGATCATATCTTGGGTCACAAATCAAGACTTGGTAAATTTAAGAAAATTGCAATTGTATCAAGTATCTTTTCCGATCACAATGCTATGAGACTAGATATCAATTACAGGAAAAAATCTGTAAGAAATACAAACACATGGAGGCTAAACAACACACTACTTAATAACCAAGAGATCACTGAAGAATCAAAGAGGAAATCAAAAAATACCTAGAAACAAATGACAATGAAAACACAACAACCCAAAACCTATGGGATGCAGCAGAAGCAGTTCTAAGAGGTAATTTTATAGCTATACAAGCCTACCTTAAGAAACAAGAAACATCTTAAATAAACAACTAACATTACACCTAAAGCAATTAGAGAAAGAAGAACAAAAAAAACCCAAAGTTAGCAGAAGGAAAGAAATCATAAAGATCAGATCAGTAATAAATGAAAAAGAAATGAAGGAAACGAGAGCAAATATCAATAAAACTAAAAGCTGGTTCTTTAAGAAGATAAACAAAATTGGTAAACCATTAGCCAGACTCAGGAAAAAAAAGGGAGAAGACTCAAATCAATAGAATTAGAAATGAAAAAGGAGAAGTAACAACTGACACTGCAGAAATACAAAAGATCATGAGAGATTACTACAAGCAACTGTATGCCAATAAAATGGACAACCTGGAAGAAATGGAAAAATTCTTAGAAAAGTACAACCTTCCAAAACTGAACGAGGAAGAAATAGAAAATATGAACAGACCAATCACAAGCACTGAAATTGAAACTGTGATTAAAAATCTTCCAACAAACAAAAGCCCAGGACCAGATGGCTTCACTGGCAAATTCTATCAAACATTTGGAGAAGATCTAACACCTATCCTTCTCAAACTCTTCCAAAATACAGCAGAGGGAGGAACACCCCCAAACTCATTCTATGAGGCCCCCATCACTCTGATACCAAAACCAGACAAAGATGTCACAAAGAAAGAAAACTACAGGCCAATATCACTGATGAACATAGATGCAAAAATCGTCAACAAAATACTAGCAAACAGAATCCAATAGCACATTAAATGGATCATACACTATGATCAAGTGGGGTTTATCCCAGGAATGCAAGGATTCTTCAGTATACGCAAATCAATCAACGTGATACACCATATTAACAAATTGAAGGAGAAAAACCATATGATCATCTCAATAGATGCAGAAAAAGCTTTTGACAAAATTCAACATCCATTTATGATAAAAACCCTCCAGAAAGTAGGCATAGAGGGAACTTACCTCAACATAATAAAGGCCATATATGACAGACCCACAGCCAACATCATCCTCAATGGTGAAAAACTAAGACCAGTTCCACTAAGATCAGGAGCAAGACAAGATTGCCCACTCTCACCACTATTATTCAACATAGCTTTGGAAGTTTTAGCCACAGCAATCAGAGAAGAAAAAGAAATAAAAGGAATCCAAATTGGAAAAGAAGAAGTAAAGCTGTCACTGTTTGCAGATGACATGATACTATACATAGAGAATCCTAAAGATGCTACCAGAAAATTACTAGAGCTAATCAATGAATTTGGTAAAGTAGCAGGATACAAAATTAATGCACAGAAATCTCTGGCATTCCTATACACTAATGATGAGAAATCTGAAAGTGAAATTAAGAAAACACTCCCATTTACCATTGCAACAAAAAGAATAAAATATCTAGGAATAAACCTACCTAAGGAGACAAAAGACCTGTATGCAGAAAATTATAAGACACTGATGAAAGAAATTAAAGATGATACAAATAGATGGAGAGATATACCATCTTCTTGGATTGGAAGAATCAACGTTGTGAAAATGACTCAACTACCCAAAGCAATCGACAGATTCAATGCAATCCCTATCAAACTACCACTGGCATTTTTCACAGAACTAGGACAAAAAATTTCACAATTTATATGGAAACACAGATGACCCCGAATAGCCAAAGCAATCTTGAGAAAGAAAAACGGAGCTGGAGGAATCAGGCTCCCTGACGTCAGACAGTACTACAAAGCTATAGTAATCAAGACGGTATGGTACTGGCACAAAAACAGAAATATAGATCAATGGAACAGGATAGAAAGCCCAGAGATAAACCCACACACATATGGTCACCTTATCTTTGATAAAGGAGGCATGAATATACAGTGGAGAAATGACAGCCTCTTCAATAAGTGGTGCTGGGAAAACTGGACAGCTACATGTAAAAGAATGAAATTAGAACACTCCCTAACACCATACAGAAAAATAAACTCAAAATGGATTCAAGACCTAAATGTAAGGCCAGACACCATCAAACTCTTAGAGGAAAACATAGGCAGAACACTATGACATAAATCACAGCAAGATCCTTTTTGTGTTAATGTTTTAAAGTGTACCATATATGGTCTCAAATAGGTCTTCCCAAAGCTCTTCACATAAAAAACGATTTGGAAATTGCTGAATGCACGTCACAAAGATTTGGCTTTGAGATTCGAATTCTAGGTGTGAATGTATTTAGGCTGGTGGTGAAAATGGTAAACTTGAGTCCATTTATCTTCAAAAGTAGCTTGGCTTTTATTTATTTTTATTTTATTTTTGTCCTATTTGCATGTCCTTGCTTTGAGGATCATGAATCTCGAGTATCATAAAAAATGTACTAAGACTTCTTTCATTGTGCTTTCTGGTTCCCCTTCCCCTCTCCGACTATTCAGGCAGTAACAATTGCTTGACAATTGTTTTTAAGCAGAAGTGTAGGTATAGCCTAGAATATAAAAAGAGTGACAAATGAAATTGAGTGTGTAAAGTATAGGTGGGTGTTTTAGCAGAGACAGTTACATGGGAAAACTTTATGAAAAAAAAATTTTCTGAATACTAAAGTCTGCCTTTAAATATGAAGAGTTACAGGGCTGCAGGAAGCCAGGTGGAATAGATTCTAAATACACGGTGGCAGAAAGGCTACCCTTGCCTTCCCCCATCCCGGTGAAAGTGACCACAGAGATGGTAGCAGAGTCTGGGACCCTGGCATCCTGACTTTTCAGCAAGAATGCCTGGAGTCAGTGACCCTTTCTTGTCCCATGATCACTGCTTCTGTGTGCTTTTTGGGGCATCTGGTAAACCAGCTCATCCACTGTGAGTTCTTCTGCCCTGACACTTGCCCCTCAGGTCGGCCAGCTCTCTCTCTGAGCTTCTGTTCCCCACTGGCTGGTGAGTAGCGTGGGGAGGACAGCACATCTGAAGTTTTGGGTTCCTATCAAGCAAGTTAAGATGTGCATTAGTCTTTTAGGATGTGCTCAACAGCCGTCTCTAAAGGAGCTCAGTATCATCCTGAGCTCTTTCCAAATAAGTGAGGCACGTGTCCTGTGTCCCACCTGCTTTGGAGCTGTAACCAAACTAAACAACCCAAAATCTTCAATGCTCAATCTCCATGACTGGGACCCGAGGTCAGGGTCAGGGGCCACTAAAGCAGTGCTTCTCAAACAATATGTGATATCTCAGGGGTTTTTTTTGTTTTTCTAAGTCCAAGCTGTCATAGATGGATGTATTTGTAAAGTAAAAGTGAGTTATTAGTGATATACAAAGAGGGCAATTTACATCTCGGATGCCTACAGAAGAGTCTGGTCACCATAGTAACCTAGGCTGTAAGTTTGATAGGGGAGATGCTGGCAGTGTGTGCCTGTACCTCTCAGAGTCTCACAGAGATTGAGAGGCTGGCTTCCACCTTCAGCCTCTGCCTGAGGCCTTTCTCTGCTCCACCAGCTCCTTAGGTGTCAGAGAATTGCCTTTGCCTGGTAGTCTCAACCCAAAGTAGATGATGGTTGATGCACTGTAAATCTTCTCTCCCTTACAACCAGGAGAAAACATTTCAGGTGCAGTTACAAATCCCCCCCCTACATACTGTTGGCAGGAATGTAAGTTGGCGCTATTCACAATAGCCAAGACATGGAAGGAACCTCAATGTCCACCGACAGATGAATGGATAAAGAAGATGTGGTACATATATACGATGGAATATTACTCAGCCATAAAAAGAATGAAATAATGTCGTTGCAGCAATGTGGATGGACCTAGAGTTTATCATACTAAGTGCAGTAAGTCAGAAAAAGAAAGACGAACACCATATGATACCACCTATATGTGAAATCTAAAATATGACACAAATGAACTTATAAACGAGACAAAAACAAACTCACAGACATAGGGAACAGACTTGTGGTTGCCAAGGGGGAGGGGTGTAAGGGGACGGAAGGACTGGGAGTTTGGAGTTAGCAGATGCAAACTAGTGTATATAGGATGGATAAACAACAAGGTCCTATTGTAGAGCACAGGGAACTGTATTCAATATCCTGTAATAAACCATAATGAAAAATTATATATGTACATATATGTATACATATATATATATATCTGAATTACTTTGCTGTATACTAGAAACTAACATAACATTTTAAATCAACTATACTTCAATTTTAAAAAACCACTAAAAACAAAAACAAATCCCCAGGGTTCCCAAGCAGGAATAAATCCATGGCACATGTTAGTGACCTGTCTGATAACCACACTTTTTTACTGGTGATCTCTCCTTCCCTGTCTCACTTCCTCATGGCTCTCCTGCCATTTCCTGGGTTCCTTTTCCAGATAAGCTATTTGTGCTTGGATCATCCCTTCAGGGACTGATTCTCAGGAAACAAAACCTAAGATAACAACGCTAAATGTCAGCCTTCCATCCAGAAGTATAAAGGTAAGTAAGGATGAGGAGAAATCTACAGCTGACTGAGAATTCGCCCAATAGAGCATGCATTTTTAATTGAAAATACCTGTTATCTTGATTTAAAAGATTACATTTTCCACTGTTGAAAGGAAACGTGGTCTTGAGAGCCTGAGAAAAATAAAATCCAATCTTTGTACCCAGGAGTTACATAACTGGTACATACTTTTATGTACCATTCTATGACTGTACTGTTTGTTACTGATAAATTAAGCTTTATATTGAATAATTTAAATACAAATAGCCAAGAGAGACAAATTAAAAAAAACTTGAAAAGAACTGACAATTGCCTTTTGTATCAGGGACCAAGGATAATCTAATAGAACGAGGGCAGGGATTTAATGAAGATAAGAAATGGGCAAAACCTCTCTTCTGCTTAGCCTCTTTCCTCAAGTGTATGCAGAGAAAGAATCCAACAAAGAGGAAAAAGTTAACTGAAGTGGACTTCTTATGAACTCTTTAAGAAAAATAAAATCTGGTTTTACAAAGCCCCAGTATTTTAAAATCAGATTTGGCCCACAAAGAAATATATAATTTATGACTACGCATATACGGCGAAATCACCTAAAAGTACTCCAGCGTTCACAGAAAGGTGGAAAAGATGGGCTCTCCAAAATAACCACTGCAAAGCCCATTATTCTTTTTTTGTCCTCAAGGAACACTCCCATCTCTTTAAGATACAAATTATGCTACTGCCAAAGCGGGGACCGTATCAGTGGCAACAACTCTATGAGGCTTCCTAATATAAACGATAATTCTAGGCTTCATAGCTTGGCTCTCT
Organism: Stenella coeruleoalba; assembly: GCF_951394435.1. Classification (NCBI taxonomy): domain Eukaryota; kingdom Metazoa; phylum Chordata; class Mammalia; order Artiodactyla; family Delphinidae; genus Stenella; species Stenella coeruleoalba. Next base: position 12,863,283 of record NC_137153.1, on the reverse strand, counting down.
CAAAGTAAAGTATGTTGGGCAGAGACTAAGCATACAAATTGCCAGCCAAAATACATTAAATCTGGTCGAGCTGTCCTTTTTTGGAGAATGCAAATTGGAGCTTTCTGCTCTGCAAGCCGTGAGCGCTTTGCATGGACCTGCAAAAATGCCTTCTGGAATTGTGACCAAAAAAAAAGTTTTAAGTGGCCAATTTTGAAACAGATCGGTTATTCTTTCAGAATATACACATTCTAAGTAGTTGCCCTTAGGAAGGATTTTAGTTCATGAAAAAATATTTAATTTACTACCACTACACATCATACATGGATTCCAAGCTTATGGGAAGAGGTCCTCTTGATGGTGTCCTTTTACTTAGAGCATTTGAAGGAATCACTGACTCATGATGACTGTCCCCTAGGGTGACCGAGCGAAAAGGACTTAGATTAGCAGATGGCTCTTGTACCTGAAACTGAGCGGGACACTGTGGGGCTCCTGGGCATGGAAGCCTTTCTGTGTCCCATGTTTCCTGTTTGTAGGGAATAGGCTTCAGTCTCCATGGCCTTCCCTGAGTTCCAAAGGGCAGGTTCAAACAGTTGCTAATCAGGGAAGGGAGGGGATGCAGAGACAAGGGAGGAACAGCCAAGAAACAACAGTGCAGGCTTGGGGCAGGTCCTGGTTCCTCCTCAAGGGACACACGCAGCAATATCTTTGAGCTCTTCTGCAGAACTGAAACTCCCACCAAATGGAAGATGTTAACTGTTTGACATGTGAGGCCAGATTAAAGGGATGCACACACCCTGATCCTTACCAGCAACCCCGCCCTTGAATCATTGCTAAAAAACTTCTCACCAAATCCCTCTAGATTGGGACACACAGTTTTCAGGGCATGAGCCCACTGTGTCCCCCTTTGCCTGAAAAAGCAATAAAGTTCTTCTTTTCTACTTCACCCCAAACTCTGAGATTCAATTTAGCACCACTGCCCAGAGGCCAAGTTTTGGGCATCCTACCTGAAAGCTATGCTTATGGATTTTGCTTCAGAGATGCAGGAATAGAGTAAACAACTCAACCGGAAAGAGTTCTGGACATATCGGCAAGTTTAAGTTGTGTCCTTTGGTTATCTTGTTCCTACAAATCCCTTTTAAAAGCCTCGTGGAGGCTGATCTCTTCCTTTGTGTTTCTTTTGCACTGTAGTGTCAGCATCCTGATGGGATGCTATGGCAGCAAGATGTTATTCTAAGGCAGTGGTCAACGGGCCCAAGTGTAATGGCCAGTTGATGATGCAGTCTCTCCAAAACTACATGCATGCTTGCCGGTCCTTTATCCACTCAACACTATTTATTGAGTTGCTTTTGTGTGCCAGGCAATGTGGAAATAAGAGAAAGATGAACAAGGTCCCTGCCTTTGTGGAGCTGATATAAGGAGTCTTATGATTTAATTAGTAACCCTTCTGCTGTGTTGTCAGACGCTTCAGAGACCTGAAGAAAAATTTCGGAAAACAGAAACTCAGGTGGAAAAATGTTTTGCTCATCTTTGCCTCACTTTAAAATGTTATCGTAATAGAATACATATGTAATATAATTTAGAAGAATAAATATTTCACCTGTCTTTACACACTCTATATCTTTATTAACTGTAGAAGACGGTTTTCTAAGTTGACTGTGGATCCCTTGATCTTTGATGTTTGTTAATGAGTGTAATATTTTCTCAAAAAATTACCTTAACTTTGCCCTTCTGTTACCTTCATATTTGGGAACTTCATGATAAATTTGCTTCTCTGCCAGCTAATAATGATGTTGGCTGCTAAAAATCAATAAACATGAAAAGTAATGACCTTTAACAATTTACTTTTATTAGATCTGCAGAGAGTTTTGGTATCATTTACCCTGAAACTCGGGCTCCAATTCTATTTTATTTCACTTTTTCTAATCACTCCCTTGCTTTTTATTTTTTTCTCAGGTAGAAAAGGAAGAGAAAAGTGAGGCAAAATTCAACCAATACATCATTTTGACACATCCGTTGTTTGGTCAGGGGCATGCTGTCTGCTATTTCTGATATAATAAATGTTTACGGTGCTTCTGGTTTAATGAATGCCCTGGGCTCCAGGATTTGTCTGTGTACTTCCCTGGCATAGTTCTTGAGTGAGAAAGAGATGATGTTGTCTGTTTAAACTAATAGAAAGGAAAGCTGAATGGGAAAATTAGATTCAAGAGCAGTTGCCTGAATACATCTTTCCCAGAGGATCGATACAGAACGACAGGGAGCGTGGCCAGACAGGGTGGCAGCTCCGGGGTCCATCAATTAAAGAAGAAGAAGACGGTTTGAAGGAAAACAGGTTTCATTCTGAGTTAGTTAGGGTCACTGTCTCCATAACCAACATTTTTCTCCTTTATGTTGCAAGAACTAAATAGGCATTTTCTCCAGGAATGTCTAATAACATAGCATCTCATCCTCTACTGACCCCAGGAGACGTAACTCAGAAAAATGGCAAGATTGGCAAAACAAGTTTATAACACAAAGTAGAGAATAAGGGTAAACCAACCAATGTGACATTCTTTTTGTTTTAAAGAATTAAAATAATGAACTACAAATCTAGAAAGTATCTCTGTCTAACTTCATTGTGAATAACTGTAGGTACACTTTCCTCTGAAATCCTTTCTTCAATTGTTTTTTTTTTTTAAACTAAAAGCTGGTTTCCTGAGAAGATAAACAAAATTGATAAACCTTTAGCCAGACTCATCAAGAAAAAAAAGGGTGAGGACTCAAATCAATAAAATTAGAAATGAAAAAGAAGTTACAACTGACCACAGAAATACAAAGGATCATAAGAGACTATTACAAGCAACTAATATGCCAATAAAATGGAAAACCTGGAAGAAATGGACAAATTCTTAGAAAAGTACAAACTTCCAAGACTGAACCAGGAAGAAATAGAAAATATGAACAGACCAATCACAAGTAATGAAGTTGAAACTGTGATTTAAAATCTTCCAACAAACAAAAGTCCAGGACGGGATGGCTTCACAGGTGAATTCTATCAAACATTTAGAGCACTAACACCTATCCTTCTCGAACTCTTCCAAAAAATTGCAGAGGGAAGAACACTCCCAAACTCATTCTATGAGGCCGCCATCACCCTGATACCAAAACCAGGCAAAGATACTACAAAAAAAAAGAAAGTTATAGGCCAATATCTTCAATTGTCCTATATCTTCAATTATAGGCCAATATCACAATTGTGATCTACTGAGCAGATGTCATGCCTGGGTCCTGTGTTCCACAAAGCATTCCTCCCTTAAACTTTTTTTTTTTTTTTTGCAGTACGCGGGCCTCTCACTGTTGTGGCCTCTCCCGTTGCGGAGCACAGGCTCCGGACGCGCAGGCTCAGCGGCCATGGCTCACGGGCCCAGCCGCTCCGCGGCATGTGGGATCTTCCCGGACCGGGGCACGAACCCGTGTCCCCTGCATCGGCAGGCAGACTCTTAACCACTGCGCCACCAGGAAAGCCCCCTTAAACATTTTTTAATGTCCATAAGTATTTAAAAGTACCGGTTTTCCATTGCCATGCTAAGTAAACACGGAGATGAAATCCAAGTGCAGTAACTCCAGATTCAACCCTTGTTCCAAACCACTGCCCCCTGACACCTGCTGGGCTGAATCCCCACAATGACAGCAGATCATCTCACAAAACCCAGGACTCATTCTTCATAACAATTCTGAACGATCTGGACATGTGTCTCATAGATCAGAGAATACCTTCTCAAGTTCAAAAGTGTACCTTAAACTGAAAGCACATTTCATAATTAAAATGAAAAGTCATTCTTCTTACACAGAATAAGGGCACCCCACTAGAGCTACAACGATATGTTATTTGCAGAAAGTTCTGTGGAATACAAACATTGACCAACTCTCTCCTCGTTGAAACGTTTTCTCCTCAGAGTCTCAGGATTCCTACCAGCTGGTCAAATACTTTCTAATCAAACACTGAAAGTATTTCTAGGCCATTGAAAACAACATATTAAGTGAAGGTCAAATGTCGTTTGATCAGTATGTACCATAAACAATTAAAAAAAATTGGGTAGGGATAAAATATTCACATTTTAGAGACAGCTGTTAATATATAGGAGAGTTTAAAAGGTAGCTCTGTTCCACAAAGGGAGTTATAAACTTTTTTAAGCAATAAACGTTGATGTGTAACTGTTGGGTGATATTATGTGGAAGAAATAATTTTATAGATCTTGGCACTTTATATGAAAGAAACTTATCTAATTCCTTAGCTCAAGTAAAATTTTCAAAGTCAGGCAAACAAAGTTTGTTATACGTGGCTCATTATTTGAATTTATCCACATTTCAAAGGCAAGTATCTGAGTCTGGAATTGTTTAAACTCTATTACAAAGGATTAATAACTCTAAAGGGCCTCAAGAATCAATTACCTTTAAAAAAGCCACAATTAATCTCATCCATTTCCCAGTATTATTATGCAATTTTAATACTTCTCAGCATTTACAAGCATAAAATTAGAAGAAAATTTGTTGGAGTATTAGGACCATATAATATTGATAAAACTTTGGGTTTTAATGAGTAATTAATTTAACGATGCAAAGCAAAAGATATGAGTTTTTCAAAAGCAATTTCAAAATAAATGACTTGGTGTTCTTTTAACTTTCTACTTAAGGTTTTCAAGTCTGTTGAGTCTGCCTTATGTCAAAGTCATACATTTAAGGATAAAATCTACATTTTCAGGGTAAGCTGGACTTCCATTGTCTTAATGACTTTCACTATGTGCTTGAACTGTTAACACCAAAAATAAAAGTAAGTGATGGTACAAATACTTCAGTTAGACTTTAAGCAGACACACGTTATTTTAATGAGCAACAGATACTCATCTTTATTATATAACTATTTTTATACATGGCTTCACATTAATAGGAAATGGCCAGAAGGAATTCGACAATAATGTGATTATAATATTGTAGAATGTTAGAGTTGGAAAAGACTTAGAATTAATCTATCTTACCTCTTAATTTTATGCATGAAGATACCCAGTGTTTCGATTAAATCCTTGGGCTAAATGGAAACTTTTGACGTGCACCTTCACCCTTTACCCCACTTATGCTCTTTCCTAATACTGAGCATCTTATTGTTTTAAATTAGATTAACCCATCTCTTTAAAACTTGCCTCCGTATCTATAAAAACTAGTTACTTTATTTTAGATGCATGTTATACAATTAAACCTTTACAAAAAAAATTAAAACAACACAACATAAAATGAAAACCTCCTTGCAATCCAAGGTGAAGACATCTTTGCATTTAAAACTTGTCTTCACTAGTGATTTCTGAGACTCCCTCACACAAAGAGCAAGTAGAGGATGTTGTGGTCCGAATGCGGGTTGAAAAAGAACTTCCACACATATGGCAGAATGTAAAGAAGATAGAATGTATTAGAGGGAATGGGTTGCTGCAAGAACAGCAGGCCGACTTCCTAGTATTCTGGGAGAGTCAAGCCCAAACATGAGCTATTGATCAGTTTTTATAGCCAGAAAACAAATGAATGGCCTGAGGTGAAAATTTCATTTACTGATTGGTCGAGGCACATACACCCTCCTTCTAGAGGGTGGGAGAGGGACAGGTCCCATTGCCCAGGTGGGCGTGGCACAGGTGGACTCAGGAATTTCGTTAACATTGCAACATGGTGGATGGGCGATTAAGAGTCCAGTAGGGGGTGTAATGCTGACACTTTTTCAGGCAGGGTCGTCCTTTGTCCTTGAAGCACCATTATACTTGGAGCACCAGAGGACATTTTGTCTCATGGTATAACACTTAAAACCCTATGCCCAGAACATTGCATGGAATATTTAGGTATATGCAAATATTATTGTAGCTCATTAGCTTCTAATCCCATAAATAAAACCTTCAAAAGAAACTATACATATATTTGATATTGCAACTTATAATAAGAAATATATATACTTTGGCTTTCATCCCCATTTCTAGCACAGAACTCCTAAAACTTGGAATTTAACAAGTAATTAGAGCAACAAAGGTGTCTCTTGTTACGTTAATGAGGTGACTTTGCCCAAACCTAAGGATGGGGGCCGGTTGCCAGGACAACCAAGGATCTCTTTGACGGGGTAGAATTTCATTCCCACCCCCTCACCTCCAGGAGGGAGTAGGAGCTGAAAGTTGAATCAGTCACCAATGGACAATGATTCAATCAACCACGCCTATGTAAGGAAGTCTCCATAAACAACCCAAAGGATGGGGTTCAGAGAGCTTCCGAGTTGAGTTGGTGAAGACGTGGAGATTTGGGGAGAGTATCGCATAGTAAGAGGCATGGAAGCTCTGAGTACTTTCCCCATACCTTGCCCTGTGCATTTTTTCTATCTGGCTGTACCTGAGTTATATCCTTTCATAATAAACCAGTAATCTAGTAATTAAACTGGTTTCGTGAGTTCTGTGAGTTGCTCTAGCAAATTAATTGAACCCAAGGAAGAGGTCTTGGGAACTTCTGATTTGTAGCCAGTTGGTCAGAAATACAAGTAACAATTTGGGCCCGGATGGTGTCTGGAGAATTGTTTGGTGGTAGGGTTGAAAATCCTAACACCACCCCCCCAAACAAAATTGGATTTTGGTGGGCATAACACAAGAGTATACACATCCACACATATATACACACACACATATGGACATATACATATAGCACACACTGCTGGGAAATAGAATCTTTCAATAAAGTCCTCTAATCAAGTCTGGCCTTTACCAATATTGCGAGTTTGTGTCGTATCTTAGCAGTTTTTCTCTCCTTTCGTTACTGGTTTCTGCTTCTGACCCTCTCCACGCCACAGCCTCCAATAATACAAATGGCAATAATAATAATAATGCCATGAAAAAGGAATCCATTATAATCGTATGGGTTTCATGAAAAAGATAATGTTTAAAGAGATCAACTCTAAAGAGATTTTCATTTAACCTGAGTGTGTCAGAGAGCATTCTCTTGGGAAAGAGATGTTTCTACGAAAGCCTGAATAACTGCTAGCTAACTCAGAGTGTGTGCAGAAGGGAACAGGCTCGGTGATTCCCTGTCACGTGAAAGGATGCAGAGTGTTTTAAAGACAGGTCAAAGCCTCATGTGGCTGAAGGATAATGATCTGTCTGGAAAGGTGGCAGAGGCCAGATACTGGAGAGTCCTGTAAACCATGCTGACGGTTCTGAACTTTTTCCTATTGATTTCACTGAAAAGTTTGACGCATGGTAGTAATTACCAATTTTTTATTTTAAAAAGATGACTCTGATGTAGTAGAATGAAAGTCTGGCGTAGGACAAATGTTGATGCAGTGAACAAAGAATGCAGGAAGGGAGTTGGGGGCTTACTGGAATAACAGAGAGGTGAGGATGAATTAAGAATGGTGGGGGCACCAGAAGCAGGATTTTTTTAGATAATGAAAAGGGAAGCAAAAAGATGACTCCAAGGTTTTTGCTTGTAGAAATAAGTAGATGCAATACCATCTACCAAGGTCGGGAACAGAGGAAGGGAAGCAGGTTGGAGGGGGAATGGGAAACAATTGAATATACGAGTTTGAAGTGCTACAAAAAACGTAAGAGGAGATGCTTAGTAAGAAATTGAATATATGTTATCATCAGGGCCTCATAAGAGAAGCCTGGGCTGCAAACACAAGTTACAGAGTCGAAGGCTAATTATTTGATTTGCCAAATACACTTTACCGACATTAGGACCACTGTCTCATTAATAATAATGATATGATAGATACTACCATTTTCTTTATTACAGCAGAAGGTTTAAATAGTTTAAGCAGATTTCCCAACATCATATATTAATTTGCAGAGTCTCCAAAAATCATAACTTCAGTTGTCCATTGCTGAAAAGCAAACTACTCAAAATATTTAGTGGCTTGAGGAAAATTTGATTATTGTTATATTTCATTATTTGGGAATCACGAATTTGGGCAGGACACACTGGAGAAAACTTACCTTTGCCTAAAATTTCCAGGGTATCAACTGGCGTGAGTTGAACGGCTGGGGGTTAGAGCAGCTGGGAGATGGCCGGGTACCTCTCGCTCTCTCCACATGGCCTTTCCAAGTGGCTTTTCCAAAAGTCCAGCCTTGGCTTCTTTACAACATGAGAGCTTCAGGACAGGTAAACGTCTTACCTGGAGCACAGGGCTCCAAGAGACAGAATGCATCAACTGCCCGTCTTTGAAACCAAGCAGGACCCTGTGGGGCTCCTGGGCACGAAAGCCATTCTGTGTCCCCTGTTTCTTTTTTTTGTGCTGTACGCGGGCCTCTCACTGTTATGGCCTCTCCCGTTGCGGGGCACAGGCTCCGGACGCGCAGGCCCAGCGGCCATGGCTCACGGGCCCAGCCGCTCCGCGGCATGTGGGATCCTCCCAGACCGGAGCACAAACCCGCGTCCCCTGCATCGGCAGGCGGACTCTCAACCACTGCGCCACCAGGGAAGCCCCGCCCTGTTTCTTGATTACAAGAAATAGGCTTCGTTCAGCCTCCACGACCTTCGCAGAGTTACAAGGGGCAGGTTCCAGCAATTGCTAATTAGGGAAGGGAGGGGATGGGAGACAAGGGAGGAACAGTCTGGAGAAACAATAGTGCGGCCTTGGGGCGGGGTCCTTGTTCCCCCTCAAGGGATACACACAACAATATCTTTGAGTTGTTTTGCAGATACTGAAACCCCTACCAGGTGGGAGAAGTTAACTGCATGCTGCCCACAAGCAAGTAGACCCCAGACCAGTTGGAACCAGAAGGTTGATGATGCCTGCCGACCCCCACTTACCTTCCCACCTACCAATCAGAAGGATGTCCTCGAGCTAATCACACCCTCTTCGAATGATTACTATAAAACTCCTCACTACCTTTTGAGGGCATTAGATCCCTGTGGCCCCCTTTGCCTGGCAAAGAAATAAAGCTATTCTTTTCTACTCTGTCTCTGAGATTTAATTGGCTGTCAGGGTACAGAGGCCAGATTCAGCGTCATCTTCAAAGCTAGACCAGGAAATGGCATACCTCCATTTCCACTACATTTTATTGGTTAAAACCATTTTGTTACAGGGAAGAACAAAACCTACCTGTTGGATCTGTTTCTTTTACTTTAATCTTTGTTTCCCGCTGCTTTTATTCACTAAAAGGATACTGTCTCTACAAAACGGCCTGCCTCAGGGAACCCTGCCCCTCTGCCTGAATGTTAAACCAACGTGCCTTTGTTCAGGGAAACATCCTGACCCTGCCCACCTGTGAATGGCTGCAAGAAAGAAGAAATTAAGACATCCCCTCCCTGAGGCTAGCCATTCCAGGGGATATGTGCAAGACTTATGGCCTTTTTACTTTAACTTCCTCATCTCCCCCTCTCTGTTCTATAAAAGGAAGTGGCATCCCAGACCCAAAGAAGATGGTTCTTCTGAGACGCGAGTCTGCCATCTTCTCGGTCTGCTGGCTTTCCGAATAAAGTCGCTCTTCCTTGACTCAACACCTCATCTCCCAACTTATTGGCCTGCAGTGCGAGCAGAGAGAGCTTGGACTCGGTAACAACTTTATTGGTCCCACACCCAATTCAAGGGGAGTGGATAAAACGCTCTCCTCGATGGGAAGAATGTCAATGTATTTGTGGCCATCTATAACCCTCCACACCTACAGCTGTCATGCTTTGTAGTTACTCTATGCTACGATCCATTTCTACAAAGTACACCTGGCGCAAAGTGCAGGCATTGAGCAGGTGATCAAGAAGTGTTTGCTCAGTACCACCTCACGCCAGCCAGAATGTCCATCGTTAAAAAGTCTACAAATAACAAATGCTGGAGAGGGTGTGGAGGAAAGGGAACCCTTTTGCACTGTTGGTGGGAATGTAAGTTGGTGCAGCCACTATGGAGAACAGTATGGAGGTACCTCAGAAAACTCAAAATAGAATTACCATATGATCCAGCAACCCCAATCCTGGGCATATACCTGAACAAAACTATAATTCAAAAAGATACATGCACCCCTATGTTCATAGCGGCACTATTCACAATAGCCAAGACATGGAAACAGCCTAAATGTCCACTGACAGAGGAAAGGATAAAGAAGATTCCACACAATGGAATACTACTCAGTCATGAAAAAAGAACAAAATAATGTCATTTGCAGCAGCATGGATGCAACTAGAAATGATCACACTAAGTGAAGTAAGTCAGAAAGAGAAAGACAAATACCATACGATATCACCTATATGTGGAATCTAAAATATGACACACGGGACTTCCCTGGTGGTTCAGTTGTTAGGACTCCATGCTTCCACTGCAAGGGGGCATGAGTTCAATCTCTGGTTGGGGAACTAAGATCCCACATGATGTGCGGTGTGGCTAAAATAAATAAAATTAAATTTAAAATAAAGTAAAGGACTTCCCTGGTGGCGCAGTGTTTAAGAATCCGCCTGCCAAAGCAGAGGACACAGGTTCGAGCCCTGGTCTGGGAAGATCCCACATGCCATGGAGCAACTAAGCCCGTGCGCCACAACGACTGAGCCTGTGCTCTAGAGCCTCCAGCCACAACTACTGAGCCCACGTGCCACAACTACTGAAGCCCATGCGCCTAGAGCCCATGTTCCACAACAGGAGAAGCCACCGCAATGAGAAGCCCATGCACCGCAACGAAGAGTAGCCCCTGCTCGCCGCAACTGGAGAAAGCCCGTGTGCAGCAACGAAGACCCAGTGCAGCCAAAAATAATAAATTAATTAATTAATTTAGAAAAATAAAATAAGGCACAAATGAACCTATCTACAACACAGAAACAGACTTACAGACATAGAGATCAGACTTGTGGTTGCCAAGGGGGAGGGGGGAGGGAGAGGGATGCATTAGGAATTTGGGGTTGGTAGATACAAGCTATTATCAATACGTTTAGAATGGATAAACAACAAGATCCTGCTTGTTGGATCAGGGAAATATATCCAATCTCCTGGGATAAACCATAATGGAAAATATTAAATATTAAAAAACGAATGTATATATCTGTGTAAAACTTTGCTGTACACCAGCGACTGGCACAACATTGTAAATCAGCTATACTTCAAAAAAAAAAAAAAAGAAGTGTTTGGTCAGTGAAATAATTCTAAGACGGGGATTATGGTTTTGTTAATCAGAAAACAAAAACCACCTTTGATTCAGTTTAGATGCCCCATCATTTTGTATCCAGGTACTAAGGGTACCAACCCAGAACGGTACTTCTGGAATTCCTCTCGTAGTAGATTACAAATGCCTATGACTTACTCAAGCTGAGGCTCTCAGTGAAAGGTCTTTCTGGTTCTGCTTGAAGCTTCTAATTGTGGACATGTCCTCTTACAAATATTCTTATTGATTAAATGTATTAAGTGTGGTGTGTAGAGATTTTCACTAATTTAACTTAGAGCCCGTTGCCCACTGAATGTTAAGAAACTCAGCAGCAAGATGACTTCAAAGAAAAGGTCAAAAGTTGCCTTTGGCAAAGAGTAAACTTTGCCTTTGGCAAAGAGTAAACAGTAAACGCTGTTCAAAGTTAACCGTTTTCTCCGCTATTGTGATCCACAATGTTCTGATTCATGTGGGTGAATAAACCGAATAGAAAATGTTCCCAACTCATGCAATCACCAACATTACGTAAAATGATGAAATGGTTTTGATTAGCAATCAGAAATATCAAACTATCAAGTATTGGCCTTTAATTTTCTTTTTCTCCCTCAGAACTTTTAAGAATGACATTTTATACTGTTGCTTTAACTTCTTTATAAATGATTCTACAAAGAATGAATAGTAATGTTGAGTCAGCAATATAGTATGCAATAGCACTCAGCCAATGAAGAAGAGATGATATTGTAGGTATTGAATTATAACTGCTTCTTACAGAATTATAGCATACAGTTGCAAGCCATCAATAGACAACTTACAAAGGCAATTAGTAGTTTAGTGGTTCTAATGTGATTATCAGCAAGGTGAGAAAGTACTGCAGGTGAAGAGAATGTGGAAATCACAGTTGGAATCCAGTTTCTCGCCGTGTCATCTGGCCAGGTCACTGAACCTCTGCGGGTACCAGTTTTGTCGGCTCTAAATTAAAGATATTGTCACTCACATTGAAGAGTTACTGTGAGGATTAACCGAGATTATGTATTCGAATAGCATTACAGTATCAATAGCTAGCTACTATTTTTACCATGATTCAATATTATTGATGCCACAGTATCACCTGAGCCAGTAAGAAAATCATTTTCCTCTCTTAACTATTTATTTTGAAGTATGTGAAAGAGAGAGTAAGGGTATTATGTGATCAAAACCAAAAAAAAAAAAGAAAAGAAAAGAAATATTCACCATGGAAAAGCAAAATTTGAATAAATGAAATGAAAAATATGTGTCAAACATCAAAATTCTTGGCAAGTTACAAATGAGTAAAACTGAGAAAAAAATGAGAACAAATACATAAATGAGAATCTGGGAAAAATCTTTCTAGAGAAATGCCTTTGATAGCAATATAAAACATTTTCTAGGTATTTAAATTGTTCTTTACTGATGTTATATAATGCATGTCTTTCACAGCAAGATTCTGTAAGTGCAATGATTCTGAATGCCCTATTTTCTTACTCTGCATTTCATTTTCACTTGCAGTATGCCACTGCTACAGAAAACCAGACATCCCAGAGATCCTGATGGATTTTGTGTGTCTGTATGTGTGTGTTTCTGTTTGTGTTTCCCTCATTATAATAGCTAAATTACTATTTACTATCCAAAAGACTGATATTTCTTGTTGGCTCATTTAATCAAATATATAGTTTGTAAGTTGCTTTATCATTTAAAAATCTAAACTAAGAATTCTTTTGCAGCCCTTAAGTTTTCCTTCTCATTGCAAGAATAAGCACTTAACTCCAACTCCATGACATTAATTTGGAATAAAATATGTTAAAATTTGAGACAACCAAGTCATTTTCATAGAGTGAGTTGGTCTAGGCTTCATCTCCTTATGGGTACCACCAATTCCATATTTACCTTAAGAGAACAACTTTGGCCCCATCTGCTAAAGCAGCTTTTCCACGCCCCTTTCTTCTGCATTTTGGTCTGAAAAGTCTCCAGGGGCTGTTCTCACTGAACTATTTTCTCAGCTGCACTGTGATGTACTGTGTTTTGTAGACTTTGCCTGTCCTGACAGCACCCTCATGATTTACTGTCCCAGCTGGAGGAGCTGCTTGGTGGTAGGATTCTCCCCATTATGCACCCAAAGCTTCAGGAAAAATACACAAATACGTAACTCAGTTTTCTACCCTCAACATTTGCCTCCTGGACACCAAAAAGTGCATTTCCTTCCCTATGTTTTTATCATGAAAAAAGCTTCCCAACTTCTGTTATTGTCTCTTCTTAGGGCACAGAATTAGGATCAGGAGATCTCAAAATGTAAAATAGACAATATTCTATCCTCCCTATTGAAAATGTCTTCGAGTTAGTACAAAAACACTCTCTGTTTCTTGGAAGCTGACTCCTGGGAGCTCTATCAAACAGTTTACAGGTATGTGCAAGGGTTTTAAATTTTTCTTGGAGCCACTGTGGACTTGCAGAGATCTAGCCATAAAAGATTAGTGTTCCAAAAGTACAGATCTCTAAAGCTAGAATCTCATTTACCTTCTTAATTAAAAAAAATAATAATTATGGTATAGGCTATGTATTTTTTGCTCTGCCTTAAAAGTTGAGTCAAATATAATGAACTCTATGGCAAGTTTATATAAGTACTATCTTTGAGAAGAGGGCATCTATTGACACTTAAGATTAATATTAATGTTTTCTATACGAAGTTACAATTTTTTTTTCTATATCAAGCCAAAATACAGCTTGTGTTTGCTAATTTAATCCTGTTGCAAACTACTAAAGTACAAGACGATTATCCCTTTAGTGGTTTACTGTCTACATTAAATGAGAAAAGATCAAATGCATATACAAAACAACTATCTACTTATTGTACACAAAATCTTACAGCAAATTGATTACTCTAATAATTATATACTTTTGTTTTATTTGTACAAAATGAAGCTTGGCAATCATTCTGATGAAAGTATTCATAAAACTAGAAAATAATAAAGGTAATCAGAGTTATAAAAGTATCCAAGTAATACATTTATACACATACGTGTTAATATAGCCTTTAATTATAAGCAGGAAGCATCATGTATTTAACAAAATAATAAAAACTTATTAAGAATCTTCTATGTGCCAGACAATGGTGTCCAGATGAGCGCTAGAAATAAAATATACTCTGGGATCGCATATATGGGGTATTTTAATAACACCTGGGGTATTCAAGGAAACTCCCTACAAAAATATTACTTATGATGAAAGAAATTTTCATATATTGATGTATGGGGAAGTCATGCTGACTTATACATCATTTAACTCAAATTTTACGCTAACTAAAATAGCCTGTCTGTGGCCTACAAAACACATGTTGTACATCTACTTTAATTATTAAAGAAAAGGGCACATTGACCAGAAGTAAAGAATGTCCATGTTAAAAATAAAGATTGAATGCCTCCCTTCCTGGGATACCAGTGCTAGTCATCTTTTGATGATAGGTGCCAAGGCCATACTGACTTGCTGTGTATGTGCTAATCTGTGGGGTTGTTTTTTTGAAACCCTGAAGGAATGTATTCCTGACTTGTTTGATGTTCTTTGTTTTGACAAGATAGAAAACTGTGCTGAAAATCATGTTTCTTCGGAGCAGTTCCTCAGAGTCATCTGAGAGGCTGTCTTCTGGGCTGTAGGTCCTCAGTCTGGCTCAAATAGAAAACTCTTTTCTATTCCTACTGCAGATTGTTTATTGATTATTTTCGTCAACACATATAAAGGAAGATCTATAGGATAATTAGCAATTCGCAATTCTTCTACCTGGAACTCCTCACTTTGAGCTGCATGTCAGATACACCATGAACAGCCACCAGCAGATGTGAGGCGCCTGGTCACTGACCCTGATGCGGATTTATTATCTGTGGTGTGACTCGTGGACCAAAGGACTAGCAGTGATGTTTGCACTTCATGTAATTACTCACAGTTAGTTAATATGTGGCGGTCCGTGCAGTTCGAATGCTGTGGTTGCCGGGGGTAGGGGTGGGGGTGGGGGTTATATTATTTAAATGAACTATGGTAATTGACCTGCATGTTCCATAGTCCATGAAACCCGTGGTTCCACAACAACTATGCAAAGACTGTTTGTATGGATTAAATTGGCAGATACAAGATATAAACACTCCTTAGCAAACTGACCTTCCCTTGGAGAAAAGATGAGATATTTAACTGAGAAGACAACAAGCACTTAAAATAAAACCCTGAATAATACCACCATAAAAGATCATATAAAGTGATATGTCTAAAAGAGACTGGAAATAAAAGGCCAGGAAAAGCATGAGTGTGCATCAGAAAAAAACAAGAGAAACTGTGTTAG
The DNA here is from genome assembly GCF_951394435.1 of Stenella coeruleoalba. NCBI lineage: Eukaryota > Metazoa > Chordata > Mammalia > Artiodactyla > Delphinidae > Stenella > Stenella coeruleoalba. The sequence goes on along the minus strand of NC_137153.1, from coordinate 12,847,851 downwards.
ACACATAGAATGTGCAAATCAAGATGAAAGGATGCATAAGAGAAGGTCTGAGAGTGACTATCTGTAGAATTTTTTTAAAAAGCAGTGAAGTCATGGGTGCCTTTTCTGATCCCTTTCAGAGACTGAAGCTCGTTTTGCGACTGAGTGTGAGATAATAAAGGGGGAGGGGCCGTGTAGCTCAGGGTTTCAAGATGATTCAAGGTTTGCTTGTTATTTCAGCATAGTCGACCCTAAACGATACAAGGGTTTGAAAATCTAGAGGATCAGAAAGAGAACTACAGGGCTTCCCTGGTGGCGCAGTGGTTGAGAGTCCGCCTGCCGATGCAGGGGACACGGGTTCATGCCCCGGTCCGGGAGGATCCCACATGCCGCGGAGCGGCTGGGCCCGTGAGCCGTGGCCGCTGAGCCTGGGCGTCCGGAGCCTGTGCTCCGCAACGGGAGAGGCCACAACAGTAAGAGGCCCGCGTACCGCAAAAAAAAAAAAAAAAGAGAACTACAGCCTTATGACTGTGATGCAGCGGAATAAGGCAGAATTCAGAGCACAGGCAGAGTTGGGAAGCTTCTACAGCAGAACAGTAGGGAAGAGAAAGACGTGGAAGCACCTTTTACATCTTCATGGGAGCTTGTTGGGGGAGTTATAACCTCACTGTTTCCAGTTCTCCATGAAGTAGTAGACATGGGCATCTGTAGAAAGTGACGGGAAGGAAGACGATCAGATATTTTTTGGAAAGAACGTCTAAATCGATACCATGGAGAATGAGAGAAGGAACTGCTTAGGAAAATGGAGGAGGATTGCTGTACAGTTGTGAGATTCAGTAGAATTTCTGTTCCAATCTCAGTTTGGCTTATTATTTTTTTAAATCATCCTAAAAACCCCACGCATATACACAGAGAAGAGAAACCCTTACACGGATCACAGCACATACTCAAAGGAAAGTACGGTGGTCTGGGGTCCATTTTCTTAGCAAACTCTTAAAAATGAACTTTTTAGGATTTTGTATTTTTATACATATCGATTCAACAACCAAACGCTGACTGTTAGAAAATGGGCAGTTCTCCAGATGCACTATTGGACCTCAACCCATCATTCCATCTATTGCCTCTTTTGTTTCTGTTGCCTGTTTGAATGCATGTAACTTACAGAACAAGAAAAAAAATGAATAAAAAAAAGGAAGAGAGAAACTTAACTTCAAGAATTCATATTATCCTTAGAGTAACTTTCAGTGCTAACAGAATGAAACCACAAAAAGAGAGATGATTTCAAGGCTAAAATTCAATGAAGGAAAGATAACAGTCAATAAGAATAATCGTCATATGAAAAAAGAACAGAAACAACACTGGGGTAGGCATGAGACCTGGGTTCTTTCTGCAGTCTACATTCTGACAGGTTAGGGTTTTGTTGGCGCAAAGCCTGCCTGCTGTCTAATCATGATTCTGCTACTCACGAGCAGTGAAATATGGGACAAGTTATTTGATCTGTTTCATCTACAGAAAAGGGTAGTAATAGTACCTAAATTAAACTAATATATTTATAAAGATTTAGAAGAGTGCATGGCGTGTAGCGAGTATTCAATAACTATTAGATATTATTATCAATCCAAAGGTGACTTATGATGTTGGTTCTCCTAACTCATCAGATTTATGCAAGAATACAATGAGACAACATACGTAATAAATTCTTTATAAAGACTGTCTTTGTTTAAAATTTATTCATTGCATTATTAATATCTGACATTATTTGAAAATTTCATAGACCTTTTAAGATTAATATCAATGAATCCAAGTTCATGGATAAATTTTAATTTTATTTTTATTTTCAGTGTGTGAAATAGTCACGAGAAACTCAAGAACCAGAATGGAAATGCTTGGGCTGAAGAGAAATGTTATGATTTTTTCCCTCTAAATCTAGCTACTTAATATGTTTTTGAATTATACAAGGAAAAAGAAATACAAATTCTCTACACAGATGTGTGATTTATACTGTGATGACTTGTGCTTTACAGAACTTTTAGGAAACTTACTGAGCTATGTCCTTTCAAAATAGCTCCATTATTATATGTCTGGAGTTAACAAAATTTTCTGGAATACTAACTAAATATCCAGATAAGATTTGAAAATGTCCTACTATTACATAAAGGATATATCTGTATAACTTCCATAAAATATAGTTATGCAAAGGATACCTTTAAAATAGAATGCTTATATGAATGACTGCATGATTTTATATGTGTGCCGGAAATCATAAGTCAGATTCTTTCCTGATGAAGCCATTTCTCTAGTTGACAACTGTCAAAGCCATCTCAAAAACCCATGAATATTAAAGCACTGTTCACTGGCACATTTGGCATTTTGAAGTCAGGCAAATAGAACTCATGAAATATGAAAGGTGTGCTCCATGTGGCTTTGTAGAAAATGTTGCCATTAAAATGATGTATGAAGAAATTCACACCTTCCTCTGCTGGGCGTGCTCAACTATATTTTCAATCAACTGTATTACTTGCTTTTGATAGTGTTACCAATGGATTACATCCCCCTTTTACAAAGCTTTAGGAGCTCCCAAAGCTAGGATTAAGTGGAAAATATTAAATTATTGGCATGCATAATGTATGTTTTAAACACAAGTGCATTGTTTTACTGTTTGTGTTATAGATTAATAATTAATTAATAGATTATTAAAGTCTTTCTATTTATAGATTGTAAGGTCTGTCTATTCTTGCTACTGATGTTTGGTCAGGAATGCTCCTGGACACAAGACCCACTGCCGATTTTTATTCTTATATTAATGGTTTATGGAGTTCAAGTTTACTAGAAAATTGTGGTATGTTTCTTTCATACTCTAGCCTCAGAAAATTTGTCCTGACTACATTTTTTACATTTTTGATACATTATAGACCTATCTATTACCTTTAAGACTACACCTTTCTCTTAACACGAGCATTTTAATTTTTTTAAAAATTATTTATTTATTTATTTTTGGCTGTGTTGCTGCACACGGGCTTTCTCTAGTTGTGGCGAGCGGGGGCAGCTCTTCGTTGCCCTGAGCGGGCTTCTCATTGCTGTGGCTTCTCCTTTTGCGGAGCATGGGCTCTAGGCGCACGGGCTTCAGTAGTTGTGGTACATGGGCTCAGTAGTTGTGGCTCGCAGGCTAAGTAATTGTGGCGCACAGGCTTCGGTGCTCCGTGGCACGTGGGATCTTCCCGGACTGGGGTGCGAACCCACATCCCCTGCACTGGCAGGCGGATTCTCAACCACTGCACCACCAGGGAAGCCCGCGCACATTTTAATTTTGAAATTATTTGGAACAAAGAAACCCATTCTATGTTACCCAGTCTATTATTGAAATATCACGATGGGAAGAATTCTCACTCATTTTTAGGAAAGGACAGGTATAAATGTACCACAGGCATATTAAAAATCTTAAAAAAAATTTTGTTAAAATGGAAAATTATTTTATATAGTTATATATACATATAGTGACATATATACATATTTATATTTTTATGTATATACGTGTCACTATATATAGTGATATACATATACTATAAAAAATCGATAGCCAATTAGTGCAATAGTTTAGAAACTGTACACATTGCAATGATACATAAAGATGTTTTGCATCAATTTTTCTATAGAGATTTATTCTGCAACTCTTTACATTGGGAAGCATGGAGTCTTAAAATTACTTTTCCTTTAGTATAGTATAGTATGTTTCCTTTAGTATAGTATAGTATGTTCCTGACTGCTGGTGCAACAAAAGACACCTAAAGCTGCATACATGTAATTATAGAATTCACAACTTCTGTAACTCTTATTTTCTATCATGTTTTATAAGATAACTACTCTCCTTTTTGGATAATTAAGTATGCATAATTAAGTTATGATTAGATTCTCAATCTGTTTTTAATGTAATCTTGCCTACATCATTTCTTAAAATAAAAGTGATTTAGTACCTTTTGCTTGCTTGTAAATCCCCGAGTTTGGGAACTCATACTTGTTGAGCAAATGTGAGATTGCTTTTTTTTTTTTAATTTCTTTCTTTATTTCTTTTTTTTTTTTTTTTGCCACACACTGTGTGGCATGTGGGATCTTAGTTCCCTGACCAGAGATTGGACCCGTGCCCCCTGCAGTGGAAGCACAGAGTCTTAACCACTGGACCGCCAGGGAAGTCCCAGGACAGCTTTAAAAGAAGAATACATCTAATCAGAGTCCGATTTTTGAAAGAAAATTAAGTTCAATACACAACCAAAGTGCATGTGCTAAATATTCTCACTTCTGTGTTGAGACTGAATAGTTCTGTTCATTTCCAAACTGCACACGCAAATATACACATACACAGTCATAAAGTTTCTCCTAAGGAAGAATGGGTACCAAGATCTGTTCCTGAATGATGGGTTATTTGCCTGCTCCTATGATCCACAGGAAAGCATAGAAAAAGGAAATCGAGGCTGTGGCCAGTTCCCCAAGGTATCTTAGTTGGTAAACAGCCTGCAGAGGACGTGGGTTACAGGGTACTCTGAGGGTGGCGACTTCTCAGGCTCCCAGGGGGTCAGCTGAGGAGACAGTCTGGGATGTGGCATTATGTAACGTTTTGTATAAATTTATTTCATTACATATATAAAGAGATTAGATGGTCTGGAACAAATTTCGTAGAAAGAACTATGCCCTGATAGGGCAGTAAAACAACTATTGGAAACATTGCTTTGGGCAGCAGTATTCAGGTCGTGCTGAAAAAATAATCTTGGATTGTGTAACTGATCATCTAGTACATTTACAGTTACCCATGGAGTTGGCAGGCCTAAGACAGTGGTACTAAAGTCAGGAAGTTCTTAGGATGTAGGCAGAAAACAATTTGGGAGTCTCCAAATAGCTTATTAGCGGCCTACCACGAGGGTCGGCAAGGTTTTCTGTAAAGGACCAGATAATGCAGTGTGTGTCCCAGATGCTGTACTGCTTGGTAGCAGAGAAGCAGTCACAGAAAACACATACGTGAATAGTGTGGCTGCGTGCCAGTGAATCCGTATTTATGGACCATTTAAATTTCATCTAATATTCACATGTCGTGTCATATTAATCCTTTAAAAGTTTTTCAACTATGTAAAAATCTAAAAATCATTTTCACAGAGCCATACAAAACAGATGACAGGCCGTAGTTTGCCAACCCCTGGGCTAGCTGAGGGCAAGGTTTCCCGGGAAGTAATGGTTCCTTAGATCCTCCTAATTTAAGTAGCAGGTGACTTGCTCTGGATCGGGAACCCAAACATTTTCCTTTTTGGGTTAAGGCATAAACGAACCACAGAAATTCTGAATTATAACCTCTCCTCTGATCTTCATATAGAAGATAGTAACCAACTGATACCCAATGTTCCCCTGCAAACTATGGAAAAAAATTAAGTATTTATATGTATAGAGAGAATGTCTTGTTGTCATTATGGAACACAACCATTTTGACCAGTGTGCTTTCGAAGGTCATATACAAATGGATGTTACTGGACACTGATAGTTTATCTGAAAATTTACAGTTGCCTGGTATATTTATATAAATGTAATGAAGTTGTTTGGAATGACTTTATTTCTAAAAAATAAACCATGAGGGGATGATAGTAACTTTACAATTATAAGACTATACAATAAAGGGAACTGAAGCAACTCTTGTACTAGTTAAAGAGAAGCTAATCCGTAACAGTCAGCCACCTTACAGTAGGTAAGCATTTGGGCTTATTCACAATTTTGACACACTATAATAATAAAGTATTTTTCTAAATTTTTTGATTTTCCCACTCAGATTTTTTTTTTAATTAGAGGACAATTCAAGCTCTGAAGAGAATGGTGGTGATTTAATGGTAACTAAAGCCCATTGCGAAATTAAAAACAACAACAACAACAAAAAACCCTTTCTGCCAGAAGTAGACATTATTTGCTTTTTCACCAATCTATAACATGCATATCATAATTTAATCTAGTTCTCAGATACAACATTTCCAAAAGTTGTGACTGGAGCATGAAGCATGAATGGCTATGTTAACAATGAGATACACCTAAGCCTCAAAAGACAGCCTGCCACTCCCACGCACCCAGCTCCAGGGCAGACTTTAGGAGTGTGAATAAGTCAGAAAGTTTTGCTTTTAGATACACTTATGGAGGGGAAGTTTATATGCAACAATATAGATAAGAAATCAATAGCCACTTAGTATTCACCTTTCACCTCAGCTACATTATTCTCAATGATAACATTCTCATCAGAGCTTGGACAGTAATTTCAAGACTGATCCTCTTGTATTATGTAATGAGATGTAATACCTCCCCCCCCCCCCGCCCGCCTTCCTTCATTCTCCCTCCAATAGGAATTACATGAGTCCTAATTTATTATAAATTCCTAATTTATTATAAATCACATCAAAGATGTTCTGATACCTTGGTGCATTGACAATTATAACACCTATTTTGTCTCTTTAGAACTACAAATGAGAAGTTCGTAGTTTACTTTTAATTTCAAGTTTTAGTCACCAAATTGATTTTTCTTCCAGCTGTTTCTGCTTCAGCTAATGCAATGTATAAAACTGTATGAACCCAAATGCTTTTTTTATATTCATTATCATAGTTCATTTGTAAAAAGTGAAGTATTTCATACTTCACCCAATCTTTAGTCTGTTTGATAAATATTTTGCTCATTTATTGGCCTTTGTGACAGTAACATCTTTTTTTGTGAGTGATTTCATTTGAGGAAGGGGCAAGGCTGACCTAAATGCTCCGTTGGAAGAAGACGGAGCTTCTAACAGCGCTGAATGATGAGAGTATAACCTTGAGTGATTTAGTTCTGCATTTTGGCATCAAGAAGCTCTAATTCCATTTTCAGATAAAATAAGTCTTCAAGTTATTATATCCAATATAAACATCCATCTGTGGGACTTTATATATAAATTATTACTATGAAAGGAACTAAAATTAAGACTTCAACTTGCTTAAGCAGAATCTCATTTCCTTGAAGTACAGGAGGAGCTGTATTTCAAGGGAATGGAATTTATCTTCACGCTGAGGCAGAAGATTTGAATGCCTGAACCCCAGCTCCCCAGCCAATGGTACAGATCCCATGATATGCACACAGAATTGAAGGAAGGCAGACACTCTCACAGAAATAATGTTTTTTTAATACTTTCCTGCCACTCAGTAAAGATAACCTCAAACTCAATGTGTTAGATTTTTATCTTTCTCGCCACAAAGCTGTGACAAAGACCTTCATTAGTTTTAAGCAGCACATTCAGAAAAGTCTACTTTTGCTCAACACTATCAACAATAAACTTTTTTTTAAGAACACACTTCACCTGTTTAATCTAAAACCTGGCCATTTTGTTCTCCATTTGGAGTTTGATTTTAATATCTCCCTAGAAAAGAGAGAAACAAATATATAATATCACTGATATGTGGAATCTAGAAAAATGGCACAGATGAACTCATTTGCAAAGCAGAAATAGAGACACAGATGTAGAGAACAGATGTATGGATACCGGGGGCGGGGGGGCGGGGGAAGAAACGGGTGTGATGAATTGGGAGATTGGGATTGACATATATACACTACTATGTATAAAATAGATAACTAACGAGAAGCTACTGTAGAACACAGGGAACTCTACTCAATGCTCTGTGCTGACCTAAATGGGAAGGAAATCCATAAAAGAGGGGGTATATGTATACGTATAGCTGATTCACTTTACTGTAGAGCAGAAACTAACACAACACTGTAAAGCAACTATACGCCAATATAAATTAATAAAAAAAAAATGTCTCCCTACAAGTATGTTTAAAGGCTGAAGAAATTTGTTCAGAGACCATACTGGTCTTGGGTGGAGAAGGCATAAACAAGTCTATCGCTTTTGTTTGGCATTTCTCAAATGTTTCAGATACAGTGGTTCATGTGTGGACCCCCTCGCGTCAGATGAGAGTCCTCCATTGATCATGGGGACACATGGCTGGAACCGTAAGATGAATCAGAGGCATAGAGGCGAATCAGGCGTTTCCATGATGGTCTTGGGCACGACTACAGCACTTGCTTCACCAGGCTTGGCAAGAGATGGGGATAAATCTGAGATAGCCCTGGTAGGTCTTCTCACAAACATTGTCTTCACAAAGTGATAGTCTGCTTGCCAGCAGCAGGACACTTTCAGACTGCCAGTGCTTATCTTACTTAAACTTATTTTTGTAAGCTTCATTTCCAGGCAGTATAAAAGTGCATATATAAAGAAATACATGTACATATACACATACACACACATATGTATATTTTTCTTCTCCGTGTTTTTAACTTCCTTACAGTATTTCTTTAACTCCAGCCTAGAAAGATGCTAGGTACCCTCACATGGCCCCTGCTTGCTTGATTATGTCAAGGGTAAACACTTAGCTAAAGAAATATTGTATTTATTTTTCAAACCACAACTATTGCACTTTTTCTAAATTTGATTGGAGTAGGATAGTGCAAGAGTTGCATTTTCTAAAATTTACCTAATTTCAACCAACCAATTTTATCGATTCTTTGACTGCTGAGAGGAAACTTAACAAATTTACTACGTATTTGCTGAAGATGGTTCTTAATATTGTCCGTTTTATGATCTTAAACATTTTTTACACAACAGATTCACATTTCGTGCTGCCAAAGTACATTGCTATTCATCATGAATTTCGTGACATAAGTACTTGCAATCTCTTTTCATCTTCACTATGTGGTCGCTTCTGTGTCATCAATCTACTCTGCATATACTTGAAATTTTAAAAAGTCCATACTTACTTTTTCAAACTAGAAAAATAATTTAAATATGCTCTAATTTAAATAACAATATTTCAGCTTATTTACTAATTATGATTTATGTAGATATCAGTAACCTGTGCTGTTTACACAAAGTATTCAAATAAACACTACAATGCTATACGGGTCTATAAAAAGTCATTCAAACTGAGTCAATCCATTGACACCAAATAGATCAGTGCTGTGTATTTACACAATACTAGAACTAAAGCATGGGCCCAACATGTGTACTACAACGTGACTCCAATATGTTATCACGTTTCCAATGCTGTTATCACGTTTCAACATGATAGTTGAAACGCAGTCTTACCAAAATAATAAAATGCTATATATATCTTCTGTTTTTAAATTTAAATTTAACTTAAAATGTCCTCAGCTGAACTAAACACATTTTAACTGTTCAATTAGTTTCGGTGGCTAATTGGCTATTGGTTATTGTAATAAGCAGTACAGATACAGATCATTTGACTTCCATACCAGTGATTTTTTCACCATATTTTGCTTAATATCTATCAATAGAAGATCTAGATATTATCAGTGGTATTAAAGTAAGAGACTGGGGGAAGGTAAACTTAACATTTTCAAAGGCAGTTATATAGAATATTTGTTCTTTTGAAGGTATGAGAAGAGATGCACTTAAAAATCACAAAATTCCTGAATTTATGAAACCCAGTATGAGGGGCTTAATTGTAGGAAGTGCAGTCTTGTCCTCAATAGATAAGTTTGATACAGGATTCTGTTGAATGAGTGAGTAAATAACGTCTCATGGACGCTTCATTTAAAGACATAATTTAGAAAAAGCATTATGTAATGTCTCATAATTTTGAATATTTGCCTTACTGAGGGCTAAGGAATTGAGTTTTCTACTCTCTATTTTAATCTTAGCTAAATTTAAATCTAACAATGTTCTCGCTCCTTCTGTTTGATTCTGAAAGTTTTGCTCTTGGCCTAGACGGATGATAGTTCCTGGTCAATATTCTGCTCTGGAAGAAAGGATTTAGTTAACAGGAGGCTAAATATTTGTTTCTTTATCTTACCGATTTTCTCCTGAGAATTTTAAATGTCTTCCTGAAACTTCTGTAAACAGTCTAAAAAATTAAAACACAAGAAAACTCTGCTCCCTTATGTAGGATAATTCTGCTGTGATTCTGCATAGATCAAAGTTCCACAGCTCAATAAAAAGGTAATATATTGAGCCAATATTTACCAGCTGGGCTATTAAATTGTTATTGCTTGACTAGTATACTGATTTCTAGCTGACAGGAAATGAAAACACAAAATTGTAAACTTCATGTTAAAAGTAAGTCTTAAAAAACCCCCAAGTGCTGCTGGGTCTCAATCATTCCTATGTTTTTTTTTATGATAAGATAGCTTGTAATAAGTATTTTCACATTCCTCTACCTTTTAATATTTCCCTTGGAAAAGCCAACAATAGCTCCAGGCACTCATCTGCCATGATTAATGGTAGAAGCAGTGACCTTTGTGTTACAATGTTGTACAGCTACTAGAAGTTTTCAAGGTCACTATTTCCTTCTGAAAAGTTCGTTAAATATTCATAAAAATGACCCGACTTTATGAGCGGTGCCGTACTTGTTGTTTTATGACAGCCCATTTTAATGAAAAGACATGCAAAGAAATGTTCCCTCTAAATAGGTGACAACCTATTCAACTGGAAATGGCATTGGAAAGCTTTTTATGACCAAGGAAAATGAGACAGATATTCTTTAGGAGCTTCTTGTTATGGAAAACATCATTTCCTTTGCTAACCTAATCTGCCAAAGTCAGAAGTCTCTTAACCTATCTAAATGATAAGCTATTGGTATCTGATGTGCTAAAAACAAGCTGTAAAGCCCTGAGCGTCACCGGAATTGAATGCTGTAATTAACATTCCAGTTTAATGCGTCACATGTATTGGAACAATTTGTCTTGGATGAAGAATATTTTGTTTTTAGGCTTTACTCGCTTAGCAGCGATCTGATGGATACCACCGGACGGGGGTGGGGGGGGGGTGTAGGGAGGGGTGGGCAGCAGGGGGAAATTCACCAAAGCTAAAATCTCTTAATTTAGACAGAAAAGGAGGAACGAAAGAAGGAAGGGAGAAAAGGAGGGAAGGAGAAAGGGAGGAAGGAAACAAAGGGAAGAAGACGGCCAGCACCTCTGTGGCTTTCATCACGGTATGCATACTGATGTTTCCCCTCCATTTATTTGGTACTCTCCGCTTCTGATGTACTTCCAAATATTTCAACACTATATTATCATTTCAAATAACCACAACTCGCTACATAATTTTGTGGTTAAAAATGTAACCTAAATAGGGCCTTCCCTGGTGGCGCAGTGGTTGAGAGTCCGCCTACCGATGCAGGGCACACGGGTTTGTGCCCCGGTCCGGGAAGATCCCACATGCCGCGGAGCGGCTGGGCCCGTGAGCCATGGCCGCTGAGCCTCGCGTCCGGAGCCTGTGCTCCGCAACGGGAGAGGCCACAACAGTGAGAGGCCCGCATACTGCAAAAAAAAAAAAAGGTAACCTAAATAATATAACAGAAAAAAGTAACTGATACTAATTACACAGAATTTGATTTAAATTCACTTAATGCAAACATAATTTTCTTTAAAAGTTATGTAAGCCAAATAATTTTTCCATTGTCATATACTGAAATTTGAGAGGTGTTTTCTCTGTGTATCTAATTCCTCTTTAATTGACAGTGTCTCCTTTAATAGGCAAAATTGGTCAGTTTCTCCATCATGTAATCTTCCTTCTACCTCTGTCAAACTATTATTATTCCATAAAGAATTACTTAAATACAATTGAAAAATTTACTAGTTAAATAAAGCCTAGAGACAATCCTTTTAATGTAGTAATCATTACTTTAATCCAATAGAAATATGTGTGTGTGTACTGAACAATCAAAGCATGAGAAAGGTGAAAGAAGTATGTCTCTTGCCTTCAAAGAAAATATAAGTTTGGTATGTGTATACGTAAAAAGTGATAGGATAAGAAAGTATCTTGTCAGTGCTACAATAAATTACAACAAAGATTAAGCAGAAGCACAGAGGGAAAACAGAACAAAAACCATGGTCTCATGAAATAAAGAAGAATTCACGCTCAGGTTGGTAGTTACTACCGGCACAGAAACCTAAGCAGACTGGCGTAGGATATTTAGAATAGTGGGAAAGTGACAGCCACATTAGGGATTGTGTTTAGATAAGAACTTTTGTTCTAATAGTTATGGGTGCATTATACTAGTAAAGGGCTAAAAGAGTTTCTTAGGAAAATAAATACTTTGGAATTTTAACCAACATTCTAAGGGATCTGATCTTTTTATTTTAGGCAATTGGAAGCCACCTAACATTTCGGGCAGAGAGTGCTGTAAGAATATTTGCATTATAATATCAACCTTCCATGGATTTATATATTTCTCCAAAGGAGATAGGGTAGTACTAGGTAACTTACCAAAATGTAAAGAATTGCCAAAGCTATCTTTAAAACCTGTATTTGCTACATCATATGTCTCCTAGACTCAACACTATTCATATCAAGGACATGTATGAGTACGATTTCGCCTGCCAAAAATTTTGATTGCTGGGGTGAATTTTAAAAACCTGTAGCAAGACTGTAGTAAGGAAAAGAAAAATACACTGAATGAGTGAGATATCTAAAGAATAATAAGAAAAACTGAAATAGGAAAGGTAATTAATCATTTATTTTACGTTTATAATAAGAAACTTAAATATCTTTCGAAGTTAGGGAAATTAGTTTGGACTTTTTCATTCTTTTCGTTTGGCTTTAAAAAAAGATATCCAGTATGTGAAAAATGCTTATTTCTTTCTTCCTTTTTTGTCCTTGATAATTGAATTGCATAGTAATTATGGAGAAAGTAAATATGAGTATTGGTAAAAAGAGTTTTGAGCTATGAATAGGAGAAGCATTTTCTTATGTTAGCCTATAACAACAATGAACAATGATCAACCAAAAAACACTAATATGCATTCAGCATAATGTACCAGAAGGTATGAATAGCCGTGAAAGCATTTTCTCTCTTTCTTTCTCTTTTTTTATTCCCCCCATTTACTGTACATCCAGTCTATGCTAATGTACAAGGTTAGAGAGATGAAAGGTAAACTACTATTTATCAAGTACTTATTATATGTTGCATTTTACATATATAATTTTGTTTAAACTATTTGTAGCAAATCCATGAGATTCAAACATTTTTTTAAATCTTATCATTTACATTATTTTTTGTATGAGCATTACATTAAGTACTTTTAGTAGAAAAATGAGCAGGCTAGATACAGTCCTTATTTCATGGAGCTCACATTCTAGTAGAGAACATAGAAATTATATAAGTAATTATAATAAAGTATGAACCATATCTCAAATATGAACTACAGGAGCAGAGTCCTAACCTAGACCAGGGTCCAAGAATCCTGAAGGAAGTAATATTTAAGCTGAGACGTGACAGATGAGTAGACATAAGTTTGGCAAAGGGCTATAAGAAGAAAAGTAGGGAAAGGGGATCTGAGTACAGAGGCAAAGAGGTTAGGACACAGCCTCCAAACCTGGAGAAGAGAGGGGAAAAGCCCACGGGGCCTGGAGTATAGAATTCATGAGAAAGCCTCGTGGAGACTGAGGCTAAAGAGGCATGATGGGAAAATCCTGGATGTCATCTCTGCCATTTCAAAGGTTCTGGACACTGACAAAGACTTTGAACATCATTTTAAATGTTGACTCTAGGTACAGTGTGGAAATTAATCGAGTGAGGCCAAGAATGAATGATGAGAGACAAGTTTAGGGGCTATGGAATAAACTACCAAAAAAATAAGATTGTCATAGGATGTTGGCAGTGGAATTAGAGTGAATTGAGTGGCTGGACTCCAAAATAAGATAATTTCTTTTTACTTATCAGATGTAGGAAGTGAAAAAAAGGAGTAAAGCATGGTATCCAGGTTTTTGGTTTGAAAAACTAGTTGTGTATTGACAATATATACTGGGATGTGAAAGAATGACCAAGAACTAGGTTTGAGGCTTCGGTGAGAAGATGGGAGATAATGAGTTTGTTTCATGTATATTGAGTTAGTTGTGACAATGAAAATTTATCATAGAGTTTTCACAAGCCAATTATATATAGGAGTCTGGTGCTCCAGAGAGAATGAGGCAGGAAATAAAAATTTATAGTTGTCATAATTTAGATGGTTATTGCAGCCAATGGGTTAGATAATAATTTCTAAGGAAAGTGTGTAGGCAGAGTAGTGGAGAGAGCTCAAAATACAGTCCTTGTTTGGAACATCTACATTTGAGAGACGGGTAGAGGAAAAAGAATAGATGGGCAGAAAATGATAGGATTCAAACAAGGAAATACAATTTTATAGAAAAAACAAGAGAAGAAATTTTTCCCTTAGGAAGAGAGTGGTTACTATTGCTAATGTTGTCAAGAGATTAAGTGAAATACCCATTGTAACTAGATACATTAAGGACAGTGGAAACAGCAGTTTCAGTAGAACTTTGGAAGCAGAAAAAATATTAGAAAAGTTTTAAAAGCCAGTGACAAGGAAGTATAATGAAAATATGGCAGTAAAAGAGAAAATAGCTATACCAGGTCTAGGAAAATTGGCTTGTTTTCTGATGTATTGGTTAGCTTGTTGGTTATTTGGTTGGCTTTTAAGTTGGAGGAGAATTAACTGAGTTTAATTTCTCTTTTGGTCTTTGAGAATGTATTGTGAGTGATCCAGAGCTAAATGAGAACAATTATCCTTAAATAAAATAAGGGACATCTCTTCAATTGAAGTAGAAGAGGCAGGTAGTGGGAAGAAAGGAAGGTTGAAAAGAGTGTAGGTTCTTGTGTTTGGGATTACTTTTTTCTCTATACGGTAAAAAGCTGTCTAAAATCAGAAAATGGAACATCGAGGGAAATCAATAATTAGAAAAGTTTAGAGTAGATTTAGAATAGAATGATGGAAAATGGGTCAATGCAGTGGCTCATTGGATTGCTGGCCATTGCTAATAAACCTAATTGAGGTTTCTGGTAATGCATTTACAGTAGCGTCAGGCTGTCTGGTTTTTCCAGCAGAACTTAGCAGCCTGTGACTATGCATGAGTCGGGGCAGACTCCTGGATTCACCAAGGAATGGAGGGCCTTTTTTTTTTTTTTCCCACCAGAAAGGGCTTTAGAAAGACAGACCAGGCAGTGTAAGATATTGGCAAAATATCAGAATATATGATGAGCCATGAAATCTAAGATGAATAGGGGTGAACAGAAGACAGCGGAGATCAATGGTAGGGAAATGTAGAAACCGAGGAGGGACCAGATGTCAAAGAAGACAAAGAATTAATGGGATGTTGTCATTGAAACAGACACATGGATGGCTGGATCAGAAAGTGGACCGATCTGTGATTTCCAGTGACTTGTTTTGGGAGAAGACAGGGTATGGTCATCCAAGCGTTTGTCTGATATGATGGGGAGTGACATTCACTGGAAATGGAGAATTCAAATATCTTGATGTAAAGCAATTTGTTGAAAAGGCCAGTGGAGAGAAAGGCTCTAGTCTATAAGCTACAATAGTCAATTACTGTGGGGAACCGACTTGAAATGCTATCAGAGATGGCCGTAGAGAAGCGAGATAAATGGCATCACATACGAATGGAAAGAATCTCTTTAGTTTAAAAACAAAAACAAAAAAGAGGAAATTAAAGGAGCTTAGAGGAGTAGTGATCCAATCACAGCAGTGTGGAGTTAGGAAGACACAGACCTGCACCGACCTGTGGCAAAGGTTCAGTATTGGAGGGTAGGCGGCCCCCAGAAGGCACGTGCAAACCTCAGGAAAGGGCTGGTTTTCAGTTGCTTCCCACATGTCTTGGGAAATTTTAGTGAAGAAATTGAGAGGTTAGAAGTGTTTGTTTATCACATTGGGGTCATGTATCTTTTGGTTTTCTCTGGATATATGCCCAGGACGGGGGTTGATGGATCACATGGCAGCTCTAGTTTTAGTTTTTTAAGGAACCTCCATGTTCTTTTCCATGGTGGCTGTATCAGTTTACATTCCCACCAACAGTGCAAGAGGGTTCCCTTTTCTCCACACCCTCTCCAGCATTTACTGTTTGTAGACTTTTTGATGATGGCCATTCTGACCGGTGTGGGGTGATACCTCATTGTAGTTTTGATTTGCATTTCTCTAATAATCAGCGATGTTGAGCATCCTTTCATGTGCCTTTTGGACATATATGTCTTCTTTGAAGAAGTGTCTATTTAGATCTTCAAAAAGATACATGCACCTCAATATTCACTGCACCACTATTTACAATAGCCAAGACATGGAAGCAGCCTAAATGTCCATCGACAGAGGAATGGATAAAGAAGATATGGTATGTATACACAATGGAATATTACTCAGCCATAAAAAAGAACGAAATAACGCCATTTGCAGCAACATGGATTGGACCTAGAGATTGTCATACTAAATGGAGTAAGCCAGGCATAGAAACACAACTATCATACGATATCACTTAGATGTGGAATCTAAAAAAAAAAAAGATACAAATGTACTTATATACAAAACAGAAATAGACCCGCAGATATAGAAAACAAACCTATGGTTACCCAAGGGGAAAGGGGGTGGGAGGGATAATTTAGGAGTTTGGGATTGACATATACACACTACTATATATAAAATAGATAACCAACAAGGACCTACTGTATAGCATAGGGAACTATACTCAATATTTTGTAATAATCTATAAGGGAAAAGAATCTGAAAAAAATATACATGTATAACTTAATTACTTTGCTGTACACCTGAAATTAACACAACTTTGAAAATCAACTATACTTCAATAAAATAAAATAAAGTAATTAAGAAAAAAGTGTTAATTTATCACAGACTAGGAATTCCTAAGAGTACAGGTAGATGGTGTTAAGACAGAAAATTACAAGTCTGAAATGTGCAAAGAAGAGAGGGGAGTTCATTCCAGAAAGAGAGTGGTGTGGGCCATGGCGGTCTGGACAGCAGATCCTGGAAGATGGGGTGTTCAGGAGCCACTCAGAATTCAGCCAGAGTAAAGAGAGAGCTCCCCGGTGGTGGCAGGCAGTGGAATGTGACTTGTCCCTCTGGTGAAGACGGGTAGGTGACAGCAAATGTGCTGTCCTTATATCTTGTGTCTTAAGCAGAAGACAGGCAAGTCCCCATGGTGGGCCATGGTGGGTATCAGAGGGCAGTGCCCTTTATGGCCCTAAAGGGGCCAGCTTTACAGTTACGGCCAGCTTTACGGTTTAGGGATCTGAGAACTAACGATACAGTTGATGGAACTTGATGAAAGTAACAAAGCTACAGATGATGCACTTTTTACCTTTATCACCCACCTGCCATGACATGTCAGTAAACACAGGCTGAAGATACAAAGCCCTTTCAATATTTTTAAGTTACTTAGCGAGGCCTCGAGTCACAGTTAAGTGAACATGTATCATCTCTCCTCCTCTACTGCACTGCAGAAAATTTATTTATTCTTTAAAGTCCAATATAAGTTTCTCTCTCTCCTTGAGCCTTTCTCTGTTCCCAAAGTAAGATTAATATTTTGTCTTTTTCTTCTATTTTTAGAATGGTTTTCTTATACTTCTATTGCAGACTTTTATTCCTTATGATGACCTTACATCCTAAATTCTAATAAAGACACCATGAATTATAGGGTATACCATTGATTTCTGTGACTAGTAGTTTTAGGGATTTTAGTTTTTATATATATATATTCATATATATGGAAGTGATTTTATCACATGTCAGGTGTCCCAGATATCAAGAGTGGTGTAATTTGAAAATCAAAGTGCCTTATAATCTATGTCCAATACAGGAGAGTAGGTCTGAGTGGTCAACTTGGTCCTGTGTTCAGTATAATGCATATTCTCAAAGATTACTGAAGTAAGAAATAAGTTAGTCTCTTGAATGGTTCTTGCATTTGAAAGAAATAGAAAACATTTAAATAAGAAAATGATAGGCTTTCAGAGCCCCTAAACCTTGAATCTCTCAAGCTAGCCTTGAAAGAGCTCCAAAACCTGCACCAGAAACCCTTGCTACCTCCACAAACCTCAGTTTCCAGACTGACCCTTGGGTTTTCCTTTCCAGGGAGCACATCCATCCGTGGGATAGATTGAAGTCAGAAAGCTCTGCTGCAGCGTCTTGAATACGCAGTACCTGCATGTGTGACCCTGTCAAGGTCAAAAAGAATCTTTCTATTTCCAGCTCTCTTATCTGCAGACTGGAGATACTAACAGTAAGATGTCCCATATACAGTAAGTCCCCTATATACGAACCTTCAAGTTGCCAACTTTCAAAGATGCAAACGTGAGTTCATATGTCCTATCACAATAAGTTAGTTCACGTGTCTGGCGTACATTGTCACGTGTGTGCATCCTCTACAAGTGGCTGTGCTTTTGTATGTTACCGTACAGTACTGTACTACATAGAGTACAGTAGTATAGTGTCTTTATTTCAAGCCCAGGATGTCCAGAAGCAAGTGTAAAAGCAGTGGTGACGTAGCTGGTACTGCTAAGAAGCGCCAGGCATTGGAGGCCCAGAGAAAGGACAAAGAGAGACAAGAGGAAGACGTAACTGAAGAACCTAAGAGATTCACGACGCAGGAAATGGCAAGGGGATTTTCTTTATCTGAGGAGGCACTGTTAGTTTTTGAGGTACAGGACCCGAATGTAGAACAGTACAAGAAGGTTGCAGCAGCCGTTCAGAATGAAATCCGGTGCTACCATGTCATCTATGACGAGAAAAAAAAGAGCTGCTACCCAGATATCACTGGATCATTTTTTCAAGAGGGTAGATAGCATTGAATCCAGCAAGGAACCAGAGCCTGCGCCGTCAATGTCAGGCGTGAGTGAAACTGCAGCTTGCCCTCCATCCCCTATTGCCGACGATCCTTCAGCTCTACCATCGCCCACCTCCCCTCCCCCCTCCAGTCAGTAACTCTTCTTGCCTGTTCCCTCGATGCCAGCCCCTGGATGCCAGCTGTTGTACTGGACTACTGTACTTTTCAAGGTACTGTACTGTAAGATTTAAAATGGTTTCTTTATTTTTTGTGTTTGTTTTTTATATCATTTGTGTGAAAAGTACTATAAACCTATTACAGTACAGGACTATATAGCCAATTGTGTTAGTTGGGTACCTAGGCTAACTTTGCTGGACTTACGAACAAATTGGACTTATGAACACGCTCTCAGAATGGAACTTGTTCATGTTCAGGGGACTTACTGTATTTATTGTGTGTATTAAAATACAGTTGCCCCCCCCTTATACGGGGGATACGTTCCAAGGTCCCCAGTGGATGCATGAAACCATGGATAGTACTAGAGCCTATATATACTGTTATTTCCTGTACATACATACCTGTGATAAAGTTTAATCAATAAATTAGGCACAGTAAGAGACTAACAACAGTAACTAATAATAAAGTGGAACAATTATAATGATATATTGAAATAAAAGTTATGTGAATGTGATGTCTCTTTCTCTCTCTCTCTCAAAATAACATATTTCACCAATTTCATGCCTTTTCTATCTTAACTAAGCACCTGTGGCTGTTAACTTTTGCAGTTTGAGGTGTGACAGCAAAAGTAACACAATTTTTTTTCTTCTTCACAATTTCACGGGTAGAAGATTCATTCTTTCAGCAATGAATTTAGCAACCTTAGCATAAGATTCTTTTTCTTAAGTTGAGACCTTTCACCTTTCACTTAAAGGAAGCACTTTCTGGCTTCACTCTGGCATATGTGAAGTACAAGCATCACTACTCTTGAGCTTTGGGGCCATTTTAAAGGAAAACAAGGGCCACTTGAACACAATACTGAGACGGTAATAGTGAGACAGTCAATCCAATACCCCAGATGCTACTAAGTGACTAACGGGCTGGACATGCTGGACAAAGGGATGACTCAGGCCCGAGTTCCCAGTGGGATGGAGGGAGATGGCGAGACATTTCATCACACTGCTCAGAATGGTGCACAACGTAAAACATAAATCATTTGTTTCTGGAATGTTCCATTAATTATTTTCAGACTGCAGTTGACCATCGTAACTGAAATCATAGAAACTGAAACCGTGGATAAAGGGGGTGGGTTGGTATTGTGGTATTTCTTCAACAGATATTTGAGTTCTGGCCAGGTGTCAGGCTCTGGGTTGCAATTTCTCTATTATCAAAGTTTCCATAATTTTGTTCACAACATGGAAAATAATTATCTCCACCTTAGAACCATCTCAGATCCTACTTCCTCTCTGGATTAAATGACCCTTATCATCCTTGTCAAATTGCCTCTGAACCCCTACAAGGTGTTGTGTCAACAGTTCCCATTCAGCATTTGTCTGACATTGCCAACCACCCTTTCACACACGTGAACTCACCTCCTCAACTACGATATTGGCAAGTAAAAGGCAGTGCCACTGCTTCCCTTTCTCTGTATCCCACGCTCTTAGGTAGTAGGTGCTAGTTAAGGGCTTGTTGATAAACAGAGCAGTTAATTTTGGAGAACTTCCTGAAAGAAAGCGTGGCTTTTTTTTTTTTTCTGTATTTTTGAAATGTTATTATCTCTACCTGGCTCTCTTTGTCTTATGCATTAGTTGGAAATATAACAGAATTTGGACAAGTGAATTAAGGTACAAATGAACTTATTTACAAAACAGAAGCAGACTTATAGATAGCGAAAACAAACTCAGGGGAAATATGGCGGGGAGGGATAAATCAGGAGCTTGGGATGAACACATGCACACTACTGTATATGACAGATAACCAATAAGGACCTACTGTATAGCACAGGGAACTCTACCCCATATTCTGTGATAACCTATATGAGAAAAGAATCTAAAAAAGAATGCATATATGTATATGTGTAACTGAATCACATTGCTGTACACCTGAAGCTAATACAACATTATAAATCAACTATACACCAATAAAATTAAAAGATTAAAAAATAAGAATGTACGGAACTCCTGCTGGATGTAAAGGTACGGTCCTCATCCATTTTCCTCTATCCTGGCTCCCCTACTCCGTCTGTATTCATCGTACGGTGCAGGTATTCAGAGGTCCGACCTAACGCGGCTCTCCTCTAACCTGTTGAAGGGAGAGTGTCTACAGCTCGTTCCACTCCCATTAGTGTCTGGGGTTAGGGAAAAACTGTGCTTTAATGAGCACTTTTCTTAGAAAACACAACAACGCACTCACAGCACTCACTGCCTCGTGCTAGCTGTCTCAAGTGGCAGCAGCTGCTTTTATTACCGTGTAAAATAAAATATCTGACTGCTTTTGTAACAAGGAAGCTTAAAGATCCCACAGCTCTCTTCCTAGGCAAAGGGTGCAGCAGAAACGCCATTTAGTAAACTCTATCCTTTCTAGTTAGTAAGATACGCCCTGTAGGAAGGGAGAGAATCAGTGTCGATTTGGTCCTCGGAGTCTCCTAAGAAACCAGGATAACTGTATGGTCTCTCTGACTGTTTGATGGTTCTGTGTGCCATCCAGAATCGGGAGGGATTCATCCCCAGCTCTCCTCTTCAACACGGCAAGGCGCCTGTGGTCCTTTGCCACGTACTCAAGTACCATCCACACTGCCTTGTGAAATGGCTGAGGCTGCAGAAAAGGTCCTGAACTGGGAAACACCTGAGTGAAGACTATTGTTATTTAAATCCCTGTTAGACATCTGGAGAACATGCATGAAAAAAGACTCACCAAGACTGGGAAAATAAGCCACAGATTTACCCACACCGGGCTTAAGATAAATCATGATGAAGCAAAACGAATCAGTAGTAATTTTAAGGAAAGAAGGAATGTAAAACAACCTAACATGGCACAAAGCCACGTGTGTTTGGTCATCATCTATTTGGGATTCATGATCATTTAAATGGGACTTAAAGGACAGTTTCTTTGGACTCCCTTTGAGAAATGGGTTTGCTAAGTAAATGAGAAGGATTCAGGTGTTTCACAGACAGAAGGTGAGCCTTCACATATGTCAAACTGTCAATTTCCACAAAACATGTGGGAGAGAGACATCACATTTGGACTGACTTCGAAGTTTTCTGACATCCATATGCATTTTTGGCACTTAAAAAGAACTTTAAATAGTTGGTTACTTTCCCCCTCCCTCCCTCCCTTCCTTCTTTCTTTCCTGGTAGATAGTTAAAGCCTATTATTAATCTTTGTTACTTTTTGTTCGTTGTTCAAATTCACCCCCTCCCCCGCTTTACCACACAGTGACCACTAGAGGATGGATGTAGATTTGCAAGGTTGGAGCAGAAGTTGGGACTGGCTAAATTGCTCTGCCTAAGGATATAGAAAGCATCCCAAGACTGGTGAAGAGATGGACAGAAACACTAGGGCGACTCTAGAGCCTGAGAAACAAGACGATGAGAGGAAAGGGGGCTGGAAAAGATCCCAGCATGGGCTTTCCAGGAAGAAGAGTCTCTGGAAAACAAAAACAAAAACACAATTTTGATGATGGTTATTAATTTGCTCTTGGTCGTTTGATTTAAAATCCTCCCCCACTTCCCTTATGAATTATATATGAAAATCTACACAGCTCACTAATATTTTTGGGGTGAGTGAAAATGAAAAGACCTGTTGAGTTAAGTCAAAAATAAGTCCTTAAGTTAAACAAAAAAGTGGATGTGGAAACAAATCCAACTAATCAGTAGAGATCTAATGGGGATGGAGACCTGAAGACCACGCACTGGGACAGTTTTCTCTTTACAAACAGTGAAACATTTACAGCCACAGTATTTTAAAGACACAGTAGAGAGAGATCAGCTCAGCCCCTAGGAGCTACAAGCACATTCCTGTGCAAACAGACACAGATAATTTTAAATCATGGAACTTATTTAAAATTGTTCAAGACATGTGATGTGTGATGGTGTTTCAGCTAACATTTTATTTTTTTCGCTGGCATTTTATTTTTTAACATCTTTATTGGAGTATAATTGCTTTACAATGATGTGTTAGTTTCTGCTGTATAACAAAGTGAGGCAGCTATACGTATACATATATCCCTATAACTCCTCCCTCTTGCGTCTCCCTCCCACCCTCCTTATCCCACCCCTCTAGGTGGTCACAAAGCGCCGAGCTGATCTCCCTGTGCTATGCGGCTGCTTCCCACTAGCTAGCTATTTTACATTTGGTAGTGTATAAATGTCCATGCACTCTCTCACTTCACTGACATTTTAAATGGTTTGGATTCCACTAGAAAACTGACACCATTTTTGTCTGTAATTTGTGTGTGTGGGGGGTGTGTGTGTGTATGCACTCGTGTGAAAGACATTGGAATATACTTATTAGGAGTATACTTTTTAAATTAATTAATTTATTTCTTAATGAGGTAGAGTTGACATACGACATTACGTTAGCTTCAAGTGTACAACATAGTGATTTGACATTTAGATACATTACAAAATAATCACCATAAGTCTAGTAAACATATGTCCACATACAAAGTTATTACAGTATCATTGATATTATTCCTTATGCTGTATATTCATTTTATAACTGAAAGTTTGTACATCTCAATTCCCTTTACCTATTTTTCCAAGCCACCCCCCCTCCCCTCCCCTCCCCTCCCCTCCCCTCCGGCAACCACCTAGTTGTTCTTTGTATCCATGAGTCTGTTTGCACCTTATTTTGTTTGTTCATTTGCTTTGCTTTTTTAGATTTCCACATATAAGTGAGATCATATGGTATCTGTTTTTCTCTATGTGACTTATTTCACATAGCAGAATACTCTCTAGATCCATTCATGTTGTCGTTGATGGCAAAATTTTATGGTTTTTACGGCTAATATTTCATTCTGTGTGCGTTTATATATATATATGTATATCTATGTATATATGTACGTATATGTACATATACGTACATATATATATATATATATATATACATATATATATATATATACACATACCACTCTTCTTTCTCCATTCATCCAACCATAGACACTTAGGTGGCTTTACTATCTTGACTATTGTAAGTAATGCTGCAATGGACATAAGGATGCACGTATCTTTTCAAATTCAAAGTGTTTCTGTTTTCTTCAGATAAATACCCATGGGAGGAGGTGAGCTCAGGGTCTTCTGACCCTGCCATCTTGATTCCCTCTGTCTAGAGAGTATTTGAAATTACCAATTCAAAATACATCTTGATTCTTTTTAGTAAAAACAGCTGACAACTGGTCAGAAAATGTAATTGTTCTGTTTTATAAAGCCTAATTTCATGACCACATGGGAAAATGTGATTACAAAAGGTCTAGGCACAGCAGAATAAAAGAAATCTCAGTTCAGGTATAAAAAAATGACGGGACTCCAGTGCTCCAAGCGTTTGAAAAGTCGATAATAAAAAGATCACAGAGTTTAAAATTTGACCTATTTTATTACTATCTCTAAACCACATGGAAAGGGGAGTGGTATTTAATTTAAGGACAGAAAAGGGGAGATATCCTGAAATGATCCCAAAAATGCCAATGATTTTGCCAGGTGGGCCAAGTGTTCATTCAGAATATTTAACAGTCTACATTTAAATGCCTGGAATAGGGGTTTTATAAGGTCGATGTTACCCTGAAATTTAAATCGAATAATTAGTCTAAATTCTAAACGAGGAACTAAAATGATCTCATTTAAACAGAATAACTGAGGGCCTTGGATGATTTTTAATTAGATTGTTAACTGATTTTCTCTTAAATTTTTTTTGAATAATTGATTATAGTACAGTCAATTGCAATGGATGTTACTTTCTGCTCTGATTAGGTTCCCTATATCGAAGTTCATGTCGTTTTGCTCTGTTTTCCTATTTACTGTCATGACTGCTGGTAGTTGTTATAATACTACATGACTCAGTGTTGTTGATCCTGATTAAGAGTTGCTTCATCTGAACTAAATACGTTTTTCCACGTGTCACTTTCACTTGATTATCTTCCTGATACCCGCATAGTTTCTAATAGCTAATTTAACAGATTTCACAAACACATGAAATATTTTGATTATTCTTATTAGCAAAGAAAAACAGAACCTGCATGAATATTATGGGGATAGTGTAATGTAGTTCATAATGGTTAATATCAATGAGTTAATAACATGTTCTCAGGGTTTCTCTATGGGATGCTCTTATCTTCAACCAAACAGACACAAAATATGATTGTGTTTAAGTTAGTGAAACTAACTCCAGTGACCAGTTATTTATCCTCCATCAATGGAAAACAAGAAGTTTTCCTTAATAAAGTCTTTTGCACATAGAGGGCTTTTCCAGAAACCTGAATTTTATGCCTTTAAATACTAACTTTAAAGTTTATAACTGGTTTTATGGATATTTAAATAACATGTTTCATCTACTTTTTTTTTCCTTTTTAACCATGGAAACTGAATGTAATTTAAACTTTTCTTGATGACTGAGGGTCAAAGTGAATAAAATTATTTTATCCTCTTGCAATTAAAGGACATAAGAGGCTAGAAAGTCTTAGATTGTTTATGCTATGATGAATTTAGCCATAAAGCAGAAAGTCTTAAATTGTTTACGCTATGCTGAATTTAGCCATACACTTATGAGCAGTGGCTACACTATGGTTACAGACCTGGAGAGTCAGACATATCCCTCATGGGCTTTAGGTTGTTAATTCAATTGTGGTAGCCAGTTCTGATTGTTTGGGGGCATTAAAACCCAAAACACATGAGAGGAATGTGCGTTTACACATAGGAAAAACACTTCTTATCCATCCTAAAGTAGTGAAGGCTTACAAAGTCCAGGCCAGAGCAAGAGTTGTAAGAAATACTCAGGCAGGTTTGCATTCTGTAGAGCATCCTTTATAAAAGCTCTCATACTTCATGGATTAGAGAAATCAGGAGAGATACAGCGTGGCTAACAGACCTGGCGAAGCTGAATTCGAATCGTTGCAGAAAGCTTCTGCATCTTTCAGCGATTGCGGCCTGATACTGAGATCTAAGATCTGATACTAGAGAGTTAATAGCGTTTGTGAAAGAAACTCGGAGTATTTCAGAGATGTGAGTCCTACGGCAGATAGAACCGGGATAGTGAAAGAAAAGTGCTGACCAGATAGATCACGGATGACACTTCAACAGCCATTTGAGCAAAGGTATTCACTAATTTCCCGGGAAAGAGGAATTCAGATAAGACACTAGAGAGACAGTTATGTATTTCTGTTCGTTATTATTCATCGCTCCTCTATAGAAATCATACACAATAATCCCACAGCTCACATTTCCTGGAAGAGTACCAATTTTATCGATTTTTACTATATTGTGGGGTCTCATGTTCTCTGTTTGAGAATTTTAAAATGCTATCAGATATGTGGGTGTCTATCTCATAGTATATCTGATGTATGAGGGAGTGTATTAAGAGTGAGCGTGTGTTTGTATCACATATTAGTAAATGCTACCTCATTCATTATTTAGCTGATCTCACCTCATTCATTTCCTCCTTTTAATAATTCTAGTTAAAAGTGTCCCTAGAAGAATTTTAAGAAAGACTGTTTCTTAAAGTACTTCTTAAAGAAAGATCTCCATCTGAAACACTAAGTTAAAAGCACAGTTTATGGTTGACATAATTATTTTATAACACATCGAATAATTTTAAGACAAATGTCTATATCTTATGTGAAGACATCTCTCTTCTTCTTCACTAACTTTCTTTATTAAATGATTTTCTCAGATTGTGTCATCTGCAGCAGCCTTCAAGAATCTCTGCTTCGTCAAACCCCAGTTTCTTTCCAAATCCCACCTTAAAGGCGATCGTTTTTCCTCTTCCTGACAACCTACATTTATGTCTTCTTTAATTACTTCCACGGCTAACTGCCTAACACAATTCGTTTCAACTGTGAAATACTCCTCTTACTGCAATCGATACCCAAAGCAGAAGTATCATGTAACCAGGCACATTGTTCTATGAAAAAAAAATATGAGAAAATGCAAGAAATGCATCTGATTACAAATGTAAATTAGCTACCTAGAAATAAATTAAATCCAGGGTTCTAAACATCTTTTCTTTTTTTTCTTTTTGTCATTTTGTCCAAGCAAATATTAAATGAATTTGATAAAAAAGTTTAACTTAAAAAAAAAATCCTTGGAGAAGAAAGTGATTTCTAAAAAAGACAATGTCTGCTTTACTAAACAATTTTTTAATAATTTCCTGTCAGACAATAGAATTTCAATTCCTATCTCCACAAATGCTTGGCAATATTTTATTACTTCGAAAGTTTTAACTAGATATTTTTACTCAAATGTCCCTTTAGGACATAAAATTAGAGCATATTGTATAGGTTAATCTGAATGCATCTGTTTCCCCTGTTTGATTGAATTTTCCCACTCATGTTCTTATGTGTGCTGAATTTTATTAAAAATATTTCCAACATTTTCTTGCTTCATTAATGTAAGTAATTAGGACAACTGAACAGAGCAAGTAATGAAACTGAAAGTGTTTCATCCAATGAATCCAAGGTGGGTGAGGTCGGAGGGAGAATTTGAGAAGATCCAGGAAGGTAGAAACAGAGCAGTGTAAAAACCAAAGACTCACAGATTCTTAGAATTCCCATCATTGTAATAATATCGACCCGAACCAAATCCAAAGTGTGGTTGTTGATTTTTCTCTCTGTAACTGATGTATCGTCCCTCTTTCTTCTGAAGGGTTCCCTGTAAATTTCTTCCTTTACCATCATCCATCAGAAGAGGAAACCAATAGATAACTTTATCAAAAATAATCTATGACGGCAAATTATTAATCTTAATAACACTCTGTAATTTGGAACAAGAGGTTTAAATCGATGCCAAAGAATAAATAATTGTAAATCAGATGAGGATCACATTTAAAATTGGAGCTTGAAATCTGTCTACTTATGACTCTTATAAGTAACTAGGCGTGCAATTAGTTTTATCCTGTTAGCTTTAGCAAGCTACAAGAGATAACAGTTTATTAAAACTTGGTTCATATCCTCTGCTCACTTGTAATTACACTCAAAGGCCAGAAATTTGCCAAAGATAGTCCAGAAATGGAGAGACAGCTGAAGGCATATGATCGAGGATATAAACTGAGGACACATGTAACCGTTTTAGAACTGAATTCATCTCTCAAAGGGAAGAGAAAATAGAAGCGACCAACTGTAAAATCCTAAAGAATTATCTGACATAGAAAATTGGATTAAAGATTGCGTGAATATTATTTTGGTGACACTGATAGCTTTAGACTGTATGAAGGCTTAAGAAATAAAACTGCCCTTGAATGAAACCTAGAGAATATTAAAAAGGTATGAATACTACTATTAGAGAATATAATTAAGAGGAAGCTGTGAGGGATGGCATGATGACTTAGAGTAACACCTGAAATGGACAAAATGACACGATACAATTTATGGAAGAATCAAAAGCATAATTCTATTATAACTCTACTTTGAAGTTGATTTAAAATGATTGTGAAATGTTCCTATTTTTTAAAAGATCCTAGAAATCTAGATACAGAATGTCCTGAAGAAACAAATACTTTACGGATGTAAGTAAAGATTCAATTATGCTAATAATTTTAAATTTAAGTATTAGCCAAGAGAGCTCTCAAACAGATATGGAAAAGTACACAATTGTGTGTATTCTTTACTCAAGCAATGATACATAAGTCCTAGTAACGAGGTGAAAGTTGCTACAAGTCACCAGGAAGCCGAAAACTGTAGAACAAGTCGCAAGGGAACCTGGGAAGACAGAGGAGAGAAACTGCCCTGTTGTCACCCTCCCTTCTTGTTGTGGTTTTTCTATTTCTCTTGCCCAAGAAAACAACTGATGGAGTAGCCAACGCGGGACAGATTTCAAGATGCCTTTAATTCTGTTGCCTCTAGTCTAACCAGACCTTCAATTGCCTCCCTCGCGTCCTAGTTTATAGTTTATGAGATGGAACCTGTGAGTTTTGCCCCCAGACTTTCCGCTGGAGAATGACCCACCCTCCCCGTCTCCTGTCTCGTGCTCTGTGGCATCTCTATCTCCCAGATCAGACCTGACGTCCATCAAAGCATGGTATTTCCTGAGAGACCGTTTCAGGGGTGGGCGACGACTCCATCAGGGGAGAGAATTCTCACGTTTTCTGACTGTACTGGAACCCCAAGAACAGGTGGGCGCTCTTAAAATGGCAGTTTTGTCTGAGACCCAATGGTAAAACTGATTAGTGAAATATAAAACTTAATAAAACCCAAACACAATAAACATCCCAAATCACTCCCCACTCTTACCCCCCGCCCACCCTCTTGACAGGCCTATTTGTTAAAAGTTTGCAGGATGATTTGTGGATGGGATTTTCTTTGTATAGTTCTGCAAACAGGACACCATCCCAGAAGTCCCAGAAAAAGAGTGAAAATTGTCCACCAGAGAAAGAGTCAAAGGCCCAGAAAGCAAGCATTACCTTGCAACAGTCCCAGTCATGTCAAGACTGAATTTTGTGTCCTCTTACCTCTGTCACATTTCTGTTTTGAACCCGCCCCGCTTTATTCCATCATGGAAAGAACCTGATTATCTGAGAACGGGGCCGTCCAGGTGACAGGACCAAACACTAGGTGGTAAGGACAGTATTTGGAATCCCGCCTCAGCTCTCCTGATATCTAAACTGAATCGTTCAGTACTGGGTACTGGGAGCAGGGCTTACATAATTTTATTTATATTTTTTATTTTACTTAAAAAAATTTTTTTTTGAAATATAGTTGATTTACAATGTTGTGTTTGTTTCAGCAAACTGTTGTACTAGGACGGCAAAGTGATTCCGTTATACATATATATAAATATATATATTCTTTTTTTAACACTCTTTTCCATTATAGGTTATTACAAGATACTGAGTAGAGTTCCCTGTGCTCTACAGTAGGTCCTTGATGTTTATCTCTCCATATTTTGTATATAGTAGTGTGTCTATGTTAATCCCAAACTCCTGATTTATCCCCCTCCCCACCTCCGGGCTTAAATTATTTTGAGATGCAATTTCCTCCACTTAACACTCAAAGCATCCCAATTAGATATTGTTTGGGTGATCACTAACTTTTTTTCTCCTTAATGTGAAACAACTAAATGTATTAAAAAAATGACACCCTTTTGGGTAAGATTTCAGATCTCTCAATTTCTTTTTGCTGCGCAGATTTCCTATAGCATCAAAAAATTACGAGGGCTACGATTATAACCATATACTATTATAGCTACTGCTACTATTAGTACAACTACGACCATTTCTATTCATGATCAGAATGGTGGAATACAGCAGACAGTAATGCTTGCTAGGTATACTCTGCTTCCCCATCAGCCCCAGCTTTCTGGAAGCAAAATAGGGATACATAACTAGTTCTGGTTAGTTCTTAGCTGTGGTGAGGCGTGTCGCTTTCACGATGAGTGAAACTCTCCTGCTCACTTTTCCAGCCCCTCTGGCCATGCCACGCAAGAGAGGAAACCATTGGTGCTGGAAAATGCAGCCATGAGGTGGCGACTTCTCCATCAGTCAGAAGCTGTTATTGACTGTGCAAAGCAGAGTCCCTTTCCACCTAGCTTAGCTATGTTTGGAAAAATGCCACTGGATATTTTTCTTCCCCTAACATAGTCTAGGTTACAGTGAAGGAAACCGTCAAGCCTCTTTCCACACCCTCCCGTTCGTTGTAGCCTGGAGTTCATCTGCAGACAGTTTCTCTATATACAGGCAGCTTCCCACCTTGCTTTTGCGTGTTCTGAGGCTGCAGGGAGTTGGACGCGGTGGTGCTCAGTCCACACCGTATGTTCAGGGGAATTAATGTGCCACAGTCAACTCTCTGTCTTGCAAGGAATGAAAGCTGATGGGTAACCACCCCAGATCCACACTCTTGGGGGGAAGAGCCGAGACAGGTTCTACAGTCCTCCGAGGGTCTCCCCAGGACTGACCCCAGTTTTCCACAGAGATACCGGCCACACCAACATCGCGGCTTTCCTTTCTCTCCTGTCTTAATTCCCCGCTCCCTCACCATGCTTCCTGGGAATCACATCCTAAATAATCTATTTGTAAGAAATCCTTATATCAAGGTTTTCTCTTGAGAGAACCCAAACTAAGAACCACTTGGATTAACAGGGACAATGTTGGCACTCAAAAAAATTAGGTCTGTCTCATGCAATTCCTGATTGAGAGCTCAAGTTTAATACCACTTCTGCTTCCTTGATATTAATAGTACAGTATGTCTATTAATATATATTACCCACTTTTGTGAAGAGGAACGCTTTTCTTAGTGGGAATTTAATGTATTAATTGTATTAGAAGTTTAAAGATACTGTAGAACCATATTGATATAATAGATGGAAATCTCTGTGAGGGATTGTTTGAGAACTGAAACCATGGACATAAAGAGATCCCAGATTCACTCACAGGTCTATGATGTGTTCACACACACTGAACAAGTGTAAGTACCCCCAGTGAATTGGAAAAATTAATATCCTTTTGGGCCAAGAGCACTTAAGCCTTACAGGAAGGTCAAAGGGGATACTGGTGCTGGAATCCTAAAGTCTGATAAAGTCAGATAAAATGACAAGACGGAAGCATATCGCTTATCTATGAGGTCACATCCAATGGCAGGATTTGCATAACCCAGGGCAGCAGCAAGGTGACAGAAAATGAGCCATCTATACGTAAAAGAAAATCTAGGGAATCATACCTTCAGGGATCTGCTAAATTTGGTGAAAGCAAGACTGTATGCGGGTGTGTAGTGAAGCGGCTGAGAGTATAATAGAATTTGTTAGTCATGGAATTCAAGTTTCAGAAGACAAAACGGAAGGGTTCAGGAAGGAGGAGAGAGGTGGGTGGCTGGGTGCCACAAGAGAAGACGAAGCTTGGAAAGGTTTGGATACTGGATGTTAAACACGACTAAACAGAAAGGAGACACAGCGTTAGAGTCCTAAGAATGACTTCAAGGATGGCGCACACTTGCAATTACAGAAAAGAACAAGAACAGAAACAAAAACAAAAAAACACTGCTGATCCTACAGCTCTACCTAAGTAGTTTTCTGGGTCAGCAGCGGGAGAAGGAAGTGCAGGAGACTTGATGGCCATTAGCCAAGATTCTCCTGCCGCGCAGCTGCAGCAGCAGGGTAAGACCTCCAGGGGAGCCAGACGCCACAGTAACGGGGTGGGCAGAAACAGGGCATGATTTTTTTTTTTTTTAACCAGATATAATGGGAGGTTTTGGGTGAGTCTTTTTCTTTGTGTAATCAATGACCATTCTTTGGGCAAATTCAGTTTATCTGTGAATAGGAAGTTTCCGATCAAGAACTCATTTTCTCTATCGCCAGACCTACTTAGCCATAATTGTTAAATAAGATTTAACTACACACACACACACACACACACACACACACACACACACACACACACGTATGATTAAGAGCTAAAAAAATTGTTTTTCCATTCTATGGCTCTGCAAGGAATATACTGAAGACTCTTAGGAGTTCAGGTTAAATCACTGAATACTGGACTATGTTCCTGGTTTCTGTTTTCTTCCCAAGATGATAAACACTCAGGGCTCTAGTCATCCACACCTTGCAGGCTGATGTATAAGTGCAGGACCATCATGATACAAATAATTCCCCAGAAGAAAGCTTTTTTTCTTTCTCACTATATTCTGTGAACAAGCAGATCTTATTATGAAAATACAAATCTATTACGTATTAAGAATTTCAATCTAGGAATAAACCTACCTAAGGAGACAAAAGACCTGTATGCAGAAAATTATAAGACACTGATGAAAGAAATTAAAGATGACACAAATGGTTGGAGAGATATACCAAGTTCTTGGATTGGAAGAATCAACATTGTGAAAATGACTCTACTACCCAAAGCAATCTACAGATTCAATGCAATCCCTATCAAACTATCACTGGCATTTTTCACAGAACTAGAACAAAAATTTTCACAATTTGTATGGAAACAAAAAAGACCCCGAATAGCCAAAGCAATCTTGAGAATGAAAAACAGAGCTGGAGGAATCAGGCTCCCTGACTTCAGACTATACTACAAAGCTACAGTAATCAAGACAGTATGGTACTGGCACAAAAACAGAAATATAGATCAATGGAACAGGATAGAAAGCCCAGAGATAAACCCACACACATATGGTCACCTTATCTTTGATAAAGGAGGCAAGAATATACAGTGGAGAAAAGACAGCGTCTTCAATAAGTGGTGCTGGGAAAACTGGACAGGTATGAAATTAGAACACTCCCTAACACCATACACAAAAATATACTCAAAATAGATTAAAGACCTAAATGTAAGGCCAGACACTATCACACTCTTAGAGGAAAACATAGGCAGAACACTCTATGACATAAATCACAGCAAGCTCCCCTTTGACCCACCTCCTAGAGAAATGGAAATAAAAACAAAAATAAACAAATGGGACCTAATGAAAGTTAAAAGCTTTTGCACAGCAAAGGAAACCATAAACAAGACCAAAAGACAACCCTCAGAATGGGAGAAAATATTTGCAAATGAAGCAACTGACAAAGGATTAATCTCCAAAATTTACAAGCAGCACATGCAGCTCATATCAAAAAAACAAACAACCCAATCCAAAAATGGGTGGAAGACCTAAACAGACATTTCTCCAAAGAAGACATACAGATTGCCAACAAACACATGAAAGAATGCTCAACATCATTCATCATTAGAGAAATGCAAATCAAAACTACAGTGAGATATCATCTCACACCAGTCAGAATGGCCATCATCAAAAAATTCTAGAAACAATAAATGCTGGAGAGGGTGTGGAGAAAAGGGAACCCTCTTGCACTGTTGGTGGGAATGTAAATTGATACAGCCACTGTGGAGAACAGTATGGAGGTTCCTTATAAAGCTAAAAGTAGAACTACCATACGACCCAGCAATCCCACTACTGGTCATATACATTGAGAAAGCCATAATTCAAAAAGAGTCATGTACCACAATGTTCATTGCAGCTCTATTTACAATAGCCAGGACATGGAAGCAACCTAAGTGTCCATCAGCAGATGAATGGATAAAGAAGATGTGGCACATATATACAATGGACTATTACTCAGCCATAACAAGAAGCAAAATTGAGTTATTTGTAGTGAGGTGGATGGACCTAGAGTCTGTCATACAGAGTGAAGTAAGTCAGAAAGAGAAAAACAAATATCGTATGCTAACACATACATATGGAATCTAAGAAAAAAATAAAAATAAAACAAAAAAGGTCATGAAGAACCTAGGGGTAAGACAGGAATAAAGACACAGACCTACTAGAGCATGGACTTGAGGATATGGGGAGGGGGAATGGTAAGCTGTGACAAAGTGAGAGAGTGGCATGGACATATATACACTACCAAACATAAAATAGATAGCTAGTGGGAAGTAGCTGCATAGCACAGGGAGATCAGCTCGGTGGTTTGTGACTACCTAGAGCGGTGGTATAGGGAGGGTGGGAGGGAGGGAGACAGAAGAGGGAACAGATATGGGAACATATGTATATGTATAACTGATTTACTTTGTTATAAAGCAGAAACTAACACACCATTGTAAAGCAATTATACTCCAAAAAAGATGTTAAAAAAAAACCACTAAAAATATGATTACCGTATGATGCAGCAATCCCACTACTGGGCATATACCCAGAGAAAACCATAATTCAAAAAGACACATGCACCCCAGTGTTCATTGCAGCACTATTTACAATAGCCAGGTCATGGAAGCAACCTAAATGCCCATTGACAGACGAATGGAAAAAGGAGATGTGGTACATATATACAATGGAATATTACTCAGCCATAAAAAGGAATGAAACTGGGTCATTTGTTGAGACGTGGATGGATCTAGAGACTGTCATACAGAGTGAAGTAAGTCAGAAAGAGAAAAACAAATATCGTATATTAACGCATATATGTGGAACCTAGAAAAATGGTACAGATGAACCAGTTTGCAGGGTAGAAATTGAGACACAGATGTAGAGAACAAAATGATGGACACCAAGCGGGGAAAACAGCATGGTGGTGGTGGTGGGATGAATTGGGCGATTGGGATTGACATGAATACAGTGATGTGTATAAAATGGATGACTAATAAGGAAAAATATAAATAAAAAAAAGAAAATTAAAAAAAAGAATTTCAATGTTAGGTTATAGTACTAATTGGAGCCTTTTGAAGATATATTCAAACGCAAAATTAGGAGCTACAACTTTTGCTTCAAGCTACAAAAACTCTTCCAAATAATAACAGTTTATAGCAGGGTAAGAGAACCTGAACATTGTTTTTAAACAATTTTCAGTTTTTCTGAGAATCTTTCATGTTTTTATCAAACATGCAAGATCCTGTAAAGTGAAAATAAAACTAACATAAATGTCGTTAGAAATGGAAGTCAATGCTTCTTGATTTATAACAGTAGCAGGAAGATGAATGTTTTAGATTATTTCAAGATACTGGAAATGAAATTAAACAATCATTGCTCTCAGTTAAAATGCCACATTATACCCAATAAACAAACACTCCACGTCCAGGGAGCCAATATTAAACCAACTTATTTTCTTATGGTTTAAAGACATTATAGTCACTGGACCATAATCTAATATAGACAATAAAATAAATATGAGTCTTCAATGCCAGTCTCTTCAACCTCTCTAGAAACAGCACAAATTTGCAGAAAATTGTTTGCTATTCTCTGTGCAAAATATTCTTCATTTAAGTCGCTTGTGCTCAAATTTAAAGTGTGAGTTGCATTTCCTTTCCACGGGCAATTATAGAGGTCATCATGGTATTATCTTCCAAATCTATTCTGCCTTCCACCACTGTGTTGCTACAAATTTGGGGGGTTGGCCATGTTTGAACCTTAAAGACGATCACTCATGAGTACCTCATTTCTTTTCTCAGTAAACAATGCAAGAACCTACTTAAGTTTATTGAAAGGCATAAGGGTTGCTTCAGGAATGGGAATATGACCTAAGTCAGAAATAAAATCCCTGGAAGTTTCCTAAGGGTTTTTGGGATAAATTCCCTCACGTTTAAGAGAAATCCTTAGGGAAGCACAACTTCTTTCCCCTCTGGGCATTATCACTTGAAGGTATGTGGCTTTGTCCTAGGAACCAGCCGTAGGACAAAAGCTGAATGTTGTGGAGTGCCAGTCTGGGAATCGGAGCCACGGCCACTGGATTAAGCCATCCCTAAAACCTCCGCCTCCAGTTTTATGAATCGGTATATGTTTTGCTTTAAAAAAGTCTGTAAGACTTCGGTTTTTGTTTGTTTCTCTGTTTATTTTTCTAACTTGAGCTTAAAAGTATCTTGGCAGATATAGAAGTTTTGGTTGCATGCTTCGGTATAACCTCCAAAAATTCATTAATAAAATGATATTTCAATAATAAGCAACTTAAAGTAGAGAAACCTAATTTTACAACTAGACTGTTAGGGGCTGAATTGTGGTCTCCCCCCACCCTCTCCAAATTCGTATGTTGTGGTGCTAACCCTCAATCCTGCACAATGTGACTGTATTTGGAGACGGGACTTTTAAAGGGGTAAGTTAAAATGAGGCCTTTAGTGTCGCCCTGAATACAATCTGATTGGTGTCTTTAGAAGAAAAGGAAATTAGGACACACAGAGAGACACAGGGACATGTGTGCGTAGAGGGATCAGCACGTCATGAGGCAGCAGGAGGGTGCACGTCTGTAAGTCAAGGGGACACACTGCAGAGGAATCCAACCTTGCCAGTGCCTTGATCTTGGACTTAGCAAGTGTGCACATTGTGTGAGCCAACTCCTTAACATAAATCTCTCTCTTTCTCTCTAAATCTATCAACTATCTATCTACCTATCGATCTGTCTATCATCAACCCCATCACCATCATGTTGATTGACTGATCTATCTCTCCATCTACCTATCATCATTTCGATCAAATAATCAATTCACACGTACGTATACAGACATCCTGTTGGTTACACAGACTAAATGACACTTATTTCTCATGTGTCTGAGCAGCAGTTGAAGTTATAAACATGACCAGTAACCACGGAGGTCTAATATTTCAACGATTCCTTTGTTTTTGTTCTCCAGTCAATCGTTCACCGACAGCACGTGAGAAGACATCCATTCAGTCCCTCTCATGAGGTAGAAGAGCCTCAGAACCAGTACCCATGTTACAGCAAGATGTGGGCAGCCTGTCTAGGTCCTCCTCCAGGAAACTGTCTTGATGATATAGTCACATAATTCAAACGTCACATAAAAACCCTAAGGCCACTGATCTTGCTTCACATTCCTGAGGGAGGAAGTGTCAGGATGGAAGCACTGTCCTAGCTTTTTCTCACTACAGGTCTGTCCTGTGATAAAGTGTCAGAGCCCAGAGAAATGGACCGAATCTATTTCTGTCTCTGTCTCTGTCTGTCTCTCCCATGCTCCTTCCTTAAGATGTTGATTTGGGCTAATATTTTCACTCCTCATGAGAGAAAATCTATTCCTCTTCCTAAAATAACTTTGGTGGGTGTATAGTTGCCACGTTAAACCACTTGTGCAGATTACACTCCATGCAAGGGTGTAAGCACGGAAGCTTGGTGATGGCAGGCTGCTTCCTCTTCAGGGCCTCCTGACACAGGTCCACAAAGCATGGTTCGCTGTGCGGGGCTGCAGATTCTATGAAGATCATTTGTACACATGTTCTGATATGCTTTCCAAAGGACACACTTAAATGAATAAGAGGAGAACCATTCAGAGTCTCTTGTATTTGCAGAGATAATCAAGTGTAATCTGCAGATACATATAACTCCTGTCTGTTGCGTTTCCCCACCTCCGACCTTGTACAGCCAAAGAACTACAGTTATCTCCTGCCAGCAAGGAGGGATGCTTGCAATGCTTCTGTCTAGCCAGAGACACTTTTCTAAATCGAGTTGTATGTCTATAAACCACACTGGTAATGATTTGAGAGAAACAAGTGCAGGTGCTCATTACATACAATATTATTACATTGTGACAAATAAAATAATAATAAAACGATAACGTTGGTTTTTAAAATTTTATTTATTTATTTTTGGCTGCATGGGGTCTTCGTTGC
This sequence comes from Stenella coeruleoalba, assembly GCF_951394435.1. Lineage (NCBI taxonomy): Eukaryota > Metazoa > Chordata > Mammalia > Artiodactyla > Delphinidae > Stenella > Stenella coeruleoalba. The sequence continues at coordinate 12,810,012 of NC_137153.1, read as the reverse complement.
TGCACGCAGGCTGTCTCTAATTGTGGCGAGCAGGGGCTACTCTTCGTTGCGGTGCGCGGGCTTCTACTGTGGTAGCTTCTCTTTGTTGCAGAGCACGGGCTCTAGGCGGGTGGGCTTCAATAGTTGTGGCGCGTGGGCTCAGTAGTTGTGGCTCGCGGGCTTGGTTGCTCCTCAGCATGTGAGATCTTCCTGGACCAGGGCTCAAACCTGTGTCCCCTGCATTGGCAGGCGGATTCTTAACCACTGCGCCACCAGGGAAGTCCCAATAACATTGTCAATAATACTAACAGCAACAATAGTATCTCAATATTCTTTTCTTGCACTCATACCTAGAGTCTTGTGTTTAATTATAATTTTAGGACCCCAACTAGGAAATTATTATAAACATATTGCAAATATTAAGAAAACTGAGCAGTAGTTAAGGCCCTAACATAACTTAGCCTCCAAATACACTAGGAATCTGGCTTACAATATAATGGTCCATGAAACATCACATCAGTACAAAGCAAAGTAGATCAAGGGCAGCTACAATTGTTTGGCTCACGTTTAGAGCTCTGAAAATGGATCGACTGTTTTAGAAATGCACATTAGATAATAACTTATGTATTTAGAAACTGCTTCCACTTTACAGAATTTTCCATATGCCAAATAAAGTATAACATGAAATGATAAACATTTTTATTCCTCCTAATAAAGATGCATATCACTATTGCAGAGAAGCACCCACTTAATGTGAAAAGTACTGATTCAAGTCTTTGGGCTGTTAATTTTTTGTTTATGTGAGCAAGCTGGGCAGGGGACAGCAGGAAGGAGTTTGTTGGAGGCATTTAAGGGACCCAGATAAAATGAACCTTAATAGAAAATGAAAATTTCATGCCCACTTGCACGGCTGCCTGAGCTTTTTCTCTGTACAATGGTCATAAGTGCTATGTTATACATTCTTTTCCACATTATTAAAAGAATTAAAAAAATATATATATAATGTGTAGTACACGATATGCAACTTTTCTAAACTGGTATCTTTCTACTTGAAATGAGTTCCATCGTTACAGCTTCAGTTTTTTCTGATGATAGGAGTAATAAAATGTTATTCAATATTCAAACATTTAAAATAAATAATAAATGGAAATTCCTTTATAATTATACCTCTCAAAGGAAACTGCTCTAAAATTTTATATTCCTCTATTTCTCCACTCATATATTTATACATTCTTTCTGAAAATGGGAGAGACTTGCACGTTTTCTTCTTCCACTGACTTCTGCTGGTATATACTAGATATCTTTCTATGTCAGGACACTTAAAAATATATTGCACATTATTATTATTACGTGGCAGGAATGCATCCATGGCTCATGTGACATTCTCTACAGAACAACCTATTTTAGGTTTTCTTCAGTTTTCGGTAAAATAAAGAATGCTGCATTGAATCTAACTAGGCGTTATCTTTTACTCACTGGTAGACATGTTTTTAATTCTTAGGAGTAGAAATGGAAGATCAAAATAAATTACTATTTAAACTTTTACATTGCAAAAATTCCCTCCAGAAGTGGTAAATGTCAAAATCTGACCTCAAATCCAGGCAGGCTCTCTTCTCCTTTGTATTTGTTACATGGCCTCTCATTATAATCCTTTTTGTCTCTAGAAACATGATGCCTTGAAAACAAGTTTTCCTGATGACATATCTATCAGCACATAGGAGTATTCTGGGCTTCCCTGGTGGCGCAGTGGTTGAGAGTCCGCCTGCCGATGCAGGGCACACGGGTTCGTGCCCCGGTCTGGGAAGATCCCACGTGCCGCGGAGCGGCTGGGCCCGTGAGCCATGGCCGCTGAGCCTGCGCGTCCGGAGCCTGTGCTCCGTAACGGGAGAGGCCACAACAGTGAGAGGCCCGCGTACCGCAAAAAAAAAAAAAAAAAAAAAAAATGAGTATTCTGTCATATCCGTGACAAAAATGGGAATTATCATTTTCTAAAATTTTACTAGTTTGGAAAAAGATATTATTTAGCCTTCTATTTTTTTAAATCTCTGGATTTTCTGGAGAGTGGATTTATTTGTCTTTTTTGGGCCATTTATAATTCTTAATTAAATGATTGTTTAGCTTGTCACTTTTTATACTTGATTGTTATTTTGGAAATTTTTTTTGACATACGATTTCAGTTGCATTGCTGGTGTTATTTTTTTCCCCATTGCAATTTTGTTCACTCCAATTCTGTTTTATTTTAATTCTAATGCAATGGCTCCCATCTATTTATCTTGCCTTTTCCTTTGCCCCTGAATCCTTTGGTTGAAAATGAATCATTTTCATTCTTGGTTTGGATATTCTTGACTCCTTTTATTATTTTTGATTGCAATAGTAACAACACAACAAAAAAAAAACCCATCTTTTTTAATAGACTTGTGGACTGCCCAGGTGCAGCCCTAACCTAGCCAATGAATGGACAGGACACCCTCACTGCTCAGGGATAAACAGCTGTCTAAATATTTATCCGGCCAGTGAATTTTCAGTGGTCTTAACTTGATTTGTGTCCTTTCCAGTCTGCCTCACCTACTTGAACATGAAGACCACCAAGCGCTCTCTGTTCTGCACCTAGCCAGGACTGAGCAGTGATCACTCCTTCACTCAGGGCGTGGTTCAAACCCCTGATGTGGCCCCGTTGCATGTTACCCTAGGATACCCTAGCCTATCCTGATTGATACGGGTAATTCCAATCAACATACATTTTGGGTTTTGTTTTTGTTTTTCGTTTTTTGCGGTATGCGGGCCTCTCACCGTTGTGGCCTCTCCCGCTGCGGAGCACAGGCTCCAGACGCGCAGGCTCAGCGGCCACAGCTCACGGGCCCAGCCGCTCCGCGGCATGTGGGATCTTCCCGGACCGGGGCACGAACCCGCGTCCCCTGCATCGGCAGGCGGACTCTCAACCACTGCGCCACCAGGGAAGCCCCAACCATCATACATTTTTAAATCTACTCGGAAAAATTAAGGAACAATATACTTTTCATCTTCTATTCAATCCACAGGAGAGTTCAAAGAAATAGCATCTCCCAACCCCACTACCAAAATTTTATAAGGCTTTAACTATACCATTCTCTCATCTACTATAACAATGTTTTAGTTTATTTAATGCCATGTCTTTTAGTCTTTTTTCACCATTGTCTCTCTTTTCATATATATATATATATATATATATATATATATAGTGAGAGAGAGAGAGAGAGATCAATATATAGATATATTTCTCCAAGTTTTCTATTCTCTTATTGCTTCCTTTTATGCCTTCTTTTGTTTTGTGAGAGTCCATTTACTTTTTTCTTTCATAATTTTAACTATCCCCTGATGTAGATGATACTCACATATATATCTCTAGCCCAAATAATCTTTCTTATTTTCCAGACTTTACCCTAAATTCATTGATCTATCAACGCTAAATGAATGCTCAATTAACCATCTGACTAAATAAGACAAAGACTTCAAGGATAGGATTAATCTATTATTATCAGGTTACTCCCCTGCTTCTTAGCTGCCTATTGATATGAAGGGGAGCAGGATATGCCACGCCCCAAAATATGCCTCTTCGGCATAAGACTTATTTTGAGCTGATTATTTTTAAGAAGCAGCAGACACAGGAGACGCTCTGCAAACCCAGAAATTACCCTTTCGTAAGAGACATTTACACGTATAATGGACATCCCCATTGGGAAGACTGTCTCCCTCTCTGTACTAGGAAGAGGGGTTGACTCTAAATCTCTATAAATTATCAAATGAGAAGGCACTGACCTACGTCTGCATGACAAGCATACTCTTGTCTACTGTGCTTTGTCTGAAAACCTCCCATAACTTCTCCCCAGATCCCTCACCTCCCTTTTGTCTTTAGTGTAGATGGCATTTAAGGGGATGGCTTGGACCATTTCAGAAGGAGTTATTCAGTTTCAGTTTCACTGGATATCTCCTATGCATACAAGGGATGTACATGTTATTAAACTTAAAAACTTTGTTTTTCTCCTGTTCATCTGGCTTTTTTTTATTAGAGCAGGGTCTCAGCAGAAGGGCAGAGAGGAAGTTATTTTTTCTTTCCGTAGACAACAGGATACATCTCACACTCAAGCGACTCATTAGCATCTCATGATCCCTGTGTATTATTTCACTCATTCCATTGCCTGACAGTTCTGGATGGAAGTTCTCCATACAGTTGAAACAAAATCCGTGCTCCCAGCATTGCCAACACAGTCTCATTCTGTCTTTGGTCCACAGAAAAGGTTAATCCTTTTATCACATGATAAATCTTTAGACACTGGGGAGAAGCTCTTTGCTTTCCACACTGTGAGTGACCCCTACACAGCTATTCTCCTGATAGATGGTAGATAGATAGCGAGATAGATAGGTGGATGATAGACAGAAGATAGATAGACATCTTTTGACTCTCATGGGCTCCTATATGTTTACACGTTCCTCTGCAGTCACTGCAGAGATTGCTTCTGAATTCAGGAGTGAACAAGCCAATTTCTTCTCTGGCAGTAAAGGTGCATCGTTTGACACACAAGACAATGTAACGTTCAGATTCTCCTCTGGCCTCAACAACTCGGTGTCTCATTTGAATGTGTATTTCTACTTTTATTTCCTCTTTGGTAGGTAGCATTGCTGGTTTCATTCTCTCTCTTCAATGTCGTTTAAAAGAGGGTGGCAGGATTTCAGCTGTGTGGCTGGAGTTTCCTGAGACACGCTTGCTTTTAGATTCAAGCAGAAGAGTCAGTCTCCTGAACAGTTCTGGTTATGATGCCACAGTCATGAGGATGGTAGGAAACCTCATAGGAAAACCCAGCCAAGTGTGGATCACAGGGCAGTCATCTCCTAAAAATGCTTATCAGGGTCCATGTACAAATAGTGAAATACTATGGGTTTAATCCTGGCAAAGAACCAAAAGTTGGTGCATGGGACTTACACGACTAACCAACCCGCAGCACGAATCTATAACGCAGGGAAAGAAGAAAGGGCCCTCTTAGGCTAGGGCTAACTGTGTCTCCTCAAGTGACAATTCAATATTCTGTGATTCGGGGAAGGAGTGGAGACAAGAAAACACACTGTTATTCCTTTAAGGAGAACTTAGAAGAGATGGAGAATACAAACCGCAAAGGGTCAGAACGATACAAAATAGCAAAAAAGCGGCTGTGAGTAACTCAGCACAGGCTTGGAAAGACAATGGCATGTCAGAAAGCTGCTGAAAATGAAACCAAATGAGAGTCTAAAGGAGCAGTATGGGGCTATTTGTCACCTGTCATTTTCTTACGACAACGTGTTCCTGAAAAGACAGATACTCAACAACACGCTCTATCAGGAACGGTCACTCACATTCAATAAATTAATTTCAACTTGCGCTCAGTGAAACCTTAGGCTCCTAAATGATTTACTGTCTACTTTCTAAAACAATAAATAATTTTCTCAGAAACATATGGTAAACTCCCTTAGGAAAATGTTATTTTCTGCAAGATTTTGTTTGGAAAAAACCAGTGGTCGTTAAAAACATCATTTTAGTAGCTTTTTGTCAGAGCACAAATCTGCATTACAACCTGAGTCAGAATTCTACTTCTTCCTTTAACCACTGGGAATTGTACCAGTTCCAGTGATATTAAGAGGTTCTTCTAAAAAGAACGTACGTATTCAAATATATTTGCTATTACCTGTTTTGCACTGGTCTCCTAAGAAGTTGATTGAGTTGGAACTTTAAAGTGAAGTGACTTTCATTCATCTAAGTGTACATTATATGGATAACATGAAGATAATTAACTGAAGAGCTTCTATAATTTGGGGCTGAATCAATCTCAATTTATGCCAAGTCAAAAAATCTACTCAGGATTAGGGAACACAATTTAGGATGAAAAAAAAAGTAAAAAAAAAAGCCAACACGACGGATCAGGTTCTTTTATTAGCAAGTTGAATTGAAGGCTTTTAGGATTATTTCGGGAACATGCATGCAGATTGAAATAGCATAATTTAATTGGCAGCCAATTCAGTGCTCTCCATTAGACAGATATACAAGTCATGAATTGTAATGAGAATTAAATTTGTTTCAGAGCCAGTAATATCGGATCTAAAATGCTATCATGGGAAAAGCATAATTCTTGTCCAGAAAAGAGAAATCCTCGGGCTTCCCTGGCGGCGCAGTGGTTGAGAGTCCGCCTGCCAATGCAGGGGTCACAGGTTCGTGCCCCGGTCCGGGAAGATCCCACATGCCGTGGAGCGGCTGGGCCCGTGAGCCATGGCCGCTGAGCCTGCGCGTCCGGAGCCTGTGCTCCGCAACGGGAAAGGCCACAACAGTGAGAGGCCCGCGTACCACACACAAAAAAAGAGAAATCCTTTGTCATAATTGTTTAATTCACACTTCCTCAACTACTGAAGAGGTAGCCTTCTGCCTGTTGATAAGAAATGTTTATTTTTATAGCTAGTTTTGTCTTTGCCAATTACATATTTATTAAGATTGTACTATTTTCTTGTTTTTTTATTCCTTGCTCCCTCAAATATTCACTAAATTATAAACTATAGTAGAAAATTTTGCTCAAATGTGGAATATCAATGAAAAAAAAATAAAAGATCAAATCTACCTTGTGGTCCAGAAGTAGATTACAGACAACTAGGTACTGATACCTAATCCCTTCACATACTAATCCCTCATCTGTTCTTTGGTCCCCTTCTTGGCTTTTAAATGAAGAGCCACTGGCATAAGAGCTTCTCTTTATACCAATACCATACTCGCTTAATCAGGGTAGCTTTATAAATACAAGTCTTGATATTTGTTAGTTTGAGTTATTTCTTTTACTGTTTCCTGCATTTCTCTTAACAGTTTTTGAGTACTTACTCACGACATTTAAAATCAAACTGAAAATATCACCCCAAAAAAATCCTAGTAAGATTTTAATTGGCACTATATTGAACAAGGGGATTTGGGGATATTCTGGGAAATAATTTAGGGAAGAAATTTTGGAAAATTAACATCTTTGGTTCAATATCTTCCCATTCATACCTCACCTTTATTTGGGTCTTCTTTTAAAATCTTCAGTAATCCACACAGCTCTTACGCATCTTTTCTTAAATGTCTTCAAGGACCTAATGTATTCGTTACTTTATGATGAAAGAAATCTTTCTTTCTACTACATATGTTAATCCATGTGGGTTGCTCTTTAGGGAGCGTATTAATTTTCGCATACGGCTCTTGTAAGTAGCAACATTGCTGAAGTCTCTTAGTTCTATGAGGGCAAATGCGGCTTTTTGTTTTCTATATGATCATGAGGTCAGCAAATAAAGATTAAAAATTGTGACGCTTCCTTTCTAATCCTTATATCTCATTTATTCCTCGTATTGCGTAGGAAAAGACACACAGCACGTACTGAATTGATGTGCATATGTTAACATTTACTGTAATATTTGCTTTAACATGTTCAGTAGCTGTCATTGGTCAGGTTTAGAGAATTGTCTTCTCTTAATTTCTCAAGTTTGTGTAACATTGAATACTTTATAAAGTATATATTGTTTCTCTTTTTATCTGTTACTTCTACAAACTATACTTCTTGATTTTTTAGTGTGCACGATAATTACATTGCACCCTTTTACCTAGATTTTTGGCACCCATGTTCATAGCTGAGCTAAGTTTTTAATTTTATTTACTTTTTACTGCACTTGTATGCTATAAGATCCAAGGCTGAATTAAGCACATTAGACAATAAGGGTAGTTTTCTGTCCCCAACTTGACAGGGATTACTGTTAACCTTGAATGCTGATTCCTGGGTGCCTAAAACTTTCTTTTTCCCAGAACCCAGGGGGTTCACACTTTCGACTCTATTTGTTGAGTTGTATTTTTATCCCATTTCTGGTCTTTGGAGATGTCTTTTTTATTTTTGGCTGGGCTGTGTCTTTTATACTTTGTCTATCATTATGATGTATTTCGAAAGGGTTAGGGGGCGTGGAGTAATTAACCTCAAAGTATGAATTTACAATACTTTCTCTACCAAAGCCTTGAAGATTACAAAGTGGAAAAAAAAAGTAAATTATTTGATATAATGTTAAAGATATGAATGATGGTTTGAAAAAAACACCACCGTTTATGTGGGTGGCCATGGTATGGTACTATTGAACTGGGTACAATTCAGATATTCTGCCATTGGAATCCTATATAAACATTGTGTTCTTATAGTTTTCTCCATTTCATAGTTGAGGAAACCTAGGCAAAGTAAGCTTAAGTGACCTGCCTGATATCAAAAACCGGAAAGTAACTGAGCAGAAGTTTGAAAATTTACTTAATTCTAAAACGGACACATTTTATATTACCTGATACCACCTCCTAAGTGTTAAGTAAAACTTAAATGATGTATTTTATAACTATATTTCAATGAAAGGTTCTTTTATTTTGATTTCGTATGTATTCCAGATGGGGTTTTTTTTGTTTTTTGTTTGTTTGTTTGTTTGTTTTTTCAGTACGAGGGCCTCTCACCATTGTGGCCTCTCCCTTTGCGGAGCACAGGCTCCGGACACACAGGCCCAACGGCCATGGCTCACGGGACCAGCCGCTCTGCGGCATGTGGGATCTTCCCGGACCGGGGCACGAACCCGCGTCCCCTGCATCAGCAGGCGAACTCTCAACCACTGCGCCACCAGGGAAGCCCCAGATGTTTTTTAATGATCCAAGAAACGCCCACTATTTTGCAACATGAAGTAGCTGGGAAATACTTTTAGTTTTATGTCTTTTCTTTGAACGTCTATCTGCACTTTAGAAGTCATGATTATTAAAATCAAGTTCCAATTAAATTTATCCTTCATTGTCAGACTAACTTTGGAGACTTCAAAGTTGTTTTCATTTTGTTTGTTTTGGCTTCCTGGCTTGAAAGGACTTAGAAAACATTGAATTAAGATTTTAGAGTTTGGCTAAAACGTCACAGTGAACACATCTGTGACAGAGGCTAACAAAATGCTCATGAAACGCGTTTCCCCATGTTGGATGCACAGCTCAACTACTATCATCAGCCTCTTACGGGGAGATGTGACCCTGTGCTATACTTGGAACGTGAGCTGAGCAGATAGGTTACAACGGAGACAGTTTAACATGGATGTACCCGGCCACCCACTCTCTCTTCCTACCCCTGATTGCTTGATGACATCTAAGCCACAGAATGAATGGCGCCAGAATCTCTGAGCAAGTTATTGGAGAGAAGCCACAAAAGAGACACATTCCCCCAAGAACATCGCTGAATTTACTTAGATAGAAGTCAACTTTTTAATCACTGAGATTTTTAGGGATGCGGTAGCAGCAAATATTAATACTTAGCATATATGACTAATTATACACCTAGGACCTTTAAAAATGCTAAATATGTACATTATTTTTCAATGTTTTTTGCTAATTAGCTATTTGTCTTTTTAAAAATAAATTTATTTATATATTTATTTATTTTTGTCTGTGTTGGGTCTTTGTTGCTGTGCACAGGCTTTCTCTAGTTGCGGCAAGCGGGGGCTACTCTTCGTTGCGGCGCGTGGGCTTCTCATTGCGGCGGCTTCTCTTGTTGCGGAGCATGGGCTCTAGGTACATGGGCTTCAGTAGTTGTGGCACGCAGGCTCAGTAGTTGTGGCTCGCGGGCTCTAGAGCACAGGCTCAGCAGTTGTGGTGCACGGGCTTAGTTGCTCCGCGGCACGTGGGATCTTCCTGGACCAGGGCTTGAACCCGTGTTCCCTGTGTTGGCAGGCAGCTTCTTAACCACTGCACCACCAGGGAAGCCCCTACTTAAGTCTTAATGCATATGTTCTATGAAAATCATCCATTTCCTGTAGGTTATTTAATCTGTTGTGACAGATCTGCCCCCATAATATAGATTACAAACCCTAATAAATATATGCAAAACATAAAGCAATAGGTTCATCTGTCTTGTGAATACAGATTTTTAAAAAACTGTATTAGAATCCAGGAATGTATCATAAGTGCTATATTCAATGACCCAGCTGAATTTATTCCAGGAAATTGATAGTTTAATACCAGAAAATTTAACAAGAGGCAACAGATGCACTGAATATGATTCATGATGAAACTGCACTGTTACGACTGTGTTGTGTGTCCTCAAAATTCATGTGCTGGGGTCCGAAAGCAAGTACCTTAGAATGTGACTGTGTTTGGAGATAGGGTCTTTAAAGAGGTAGATTAAGTTAAACTGAGTTTATCAGGGTGGGCCCTAATCCACTGTGGCTGGTGTCCTTATATGAAAGGAAATGAGGACACAGACACACACAGGGGGAAGACTGTGTGAGGATACAGGGAGAATACTGCCACCTATAAGCTAAGAGAAGAGACCTGAGAAGCAACCAGCCCTGCTGACACCTTGATCTTGAACTTCTAACCTCCAGAATTGTGAATAAGCAAATTTCTGTTGTTTAAGCCACCCAGTCTGTAGTACTTTGTTATGGCAGCCCAAGCAAATGAGTACAATCCCCTTCCTTCTTTAATATTTATACATTCAGGGTAATAATTCCATGAAAAATTGGGCACATAATTAACTTTTCTGTTCATTCCTGAGTCATAAATTGTTCTACAATCACTCTAAGTCACAACACAAAGTCTAGATTAAATAACAAATCCAACATGTTAATCAACCTGCTTCAACTGCCATTTGAAGTAAAGACTTCCCCTCCCCCTTTCTGTTTTTTTTTTTTTTAAAGGAGATGAGGTGGATTTATAACTTTCTTTTTCTTTTTTTAGATGTTGGGGGTAGGAGTTTATTAATTAATTTATTTATTTTTGCTGTGTTGGATCTTCATTTCTGTGCATAGGGCTTTCTCTAGTTGTGGCAAGCGGGGGGCCACTCTTCATCGTGGTGCGCGGGCCTCTCACTGTCGCGGCCTCTCTTGTTGCGGAGCACAGGCTCCAGACGCGCAGGCTCAGTAGTTGTGGCTCACGGGCCCAGTTGCTCCGCGGCATGTGGGATCCTCCCAGACCAGGGCTCGAATCCGTGTCCTCTGCATTAGCAGGCGGATTCTAAACCACTGCACCACCAGGGAAGCCCCAGCACTCCCCCTTTCTGAATGCCAGAGCCATGACTGGCACCTGTCTTAATCGGGGAAAAAATACAACTGGCCTCTGCTCTCTTACACCTCACCTGTTTCCTTAGTTTCTAACCGTGGTTTTGAACATTTTGAGAAGATGGGACAAAAGGGTGATAAGGTGACAGAGTACTTCCGACTTGGTTGGGTAGATTTCATGCTCTTTGGGAGATGGTTAAAAGTGATCTTTCTCTGTAAGTTTTTTTATGTTCTTTAGAGATTTTTGTTTCTGGGGACCTTTCACATGCAACATTCATGTTATGGGTGAAGCATTCCATTTCCTAAGCCCTTGACTCATGTATGGTCCAAATCATGTGGACTTGTGCTTTTGAAGTCTTTCCTAAATGACCCACATCCACTTCATAGAAAATACCCACACATTTCTCGCCCCTGAAAAACCCTGAGAGGGCAGACCTATCTAGACACAGTAATCATTGCCTGCAGTATGGGAAGTTTGAGAAATGCGCGTGTTAAGTACTCTTCTTGTAAATATTCCCCATGTTTGTCAGCATATTAAAAGTGTTAAGTAGACCTATCATATGTATTTAATTCTTAAAGCCCATCCCAGATGTATTTTTGCATGGGAACCATTACATGCTCATCCTTTACTGATGTCCTGTGCCAAGTACCACTCTATGCTGTAGCAAAGATGGTTATCAATCCCTGTATTCTTCAACCTATCAGCTCCGATGTCATGTGAGTCACCTCTGAGCAAAGTCACTTAATATTGAATGTACAAACCTTCCTCTTCCCTTCTTAGACATCATGGAGTGATGTGTAGAAACAGTGGGGTCACAAGAAAGAAACACCCTGGACCTTTGAGTCCTCATTTGGAAGTGATTTTGTGTGAAGGAGAAACTAGTCTTTATTTACAAAGAAACTGAAGTTTTGACTCCAGCAAAATCTAGCCTTACCTCACTGTCCCCAAGGAGATACTAACAGAGCCTATAATACAGGCTTATTGAGAATAATAAATGGAACAATGTGAGCACAATGCCTAGCACAGTGTTTACAATCCAAGGATGGATTGTCACAGGGAGGATTAGTGGTTGCTATTGGCATTTCCCACTCGTTCCATTTCCGTAGAATATAAACGAGCTAACTGGTCACTAAGAAAACGTCAATGGGAATAATGGACTTGTGTGATATTGCAAAGCCTACAAAACAAGACACATAGCAACCTTGTGATAAGAGGCTATTAGCAAAATTTTTCAAGTGTTATTAAGGAAGCATCATTTAGGAAGTCAATATTAACACCCTAATGTTTTGTAGAATCGTGTTGCTACTAAAATGGATGCGTGAGAGATGGTTGCAAAAATTATATCATGTTTCTTTCCTTCGGACGTGACAAAATTCATTTCTAAGATGCGGAATATAGAAAATATTTTATTAATTATATTACTTAAATATATAATTAAATCATTATGTCCTATAACTGAGTATTAATGACACTTTTATGAGTAAAACCTAAAGACTTGTTTATAATTTACTGTTTTAAAAACTTGTTGTCAAAGTTTTCAGAAATAACCAGCATGTGTCCGAGAGGGGACAAATTATTCTTTACATGCATTTTATTTATAAACAACCTTATCATTACCTGGCAATGTATTTTTCACTTCTGTGTTTATGCTGCAGTGAATTAGGGGGATTGTGAAAAGAGACCAGTTGTGGAAACGTGGTAATTACGACTTGAACAGATATCAGCATGAATAAGGGTCTGAAACAAAGTGTATATAATAAATGGTGGCCTTCAGCTGTGTGGCAAGCCTGCTTTCATTGGTAATAGTATCTGGCTCAATGGGACTGGCTCAATCCCTAATAATGAACAAACAAAAAGTTTAAATAAACCGACTGAGAAATTTGCAGACTATCAGTACATTTTGCAAGTCAAAACTTCACAGACATTGAAGACTTTTAGGATGCACGGCGTAATTAAAACAGAAAGGACGAGATTACAAAAGCAAAATGTCCAATTTCAAGAATGCTTTTCTAAATTCTAAAACAGAATTTGAAAAAAAAATAAAACAGAATTTGCTAATCAATGTATTATCAAGTCATGATAAGACACTTGGATTCTCATTTCAGTTCAATAAATGAGTTAATATTTGTAAAGCATTTAAAGCAGAACCTGGTACATCACAAGTTCTATATACATGTTTTCTATAACAATAATAATTTATAATATAATGTAATGATATATAATTTATATTATAAATAATTTTTATTATTTACTGAGGATCTGTAATAACTAATCAAAGCAAGGGCTCTAGAAAATGTTTGCACTGTTCCCCCTTAGGTTCTGTTATGTGTTGAATTGTGCCCCCTCCTTAAATAATATGTTGAAGTTCTAAGCCCTTGTGCCTATGAATGAGACCTTATTTGGAAACAGGGCCTTTGCAGATAGAATTAGGTTACCATGAGGTCATCCTGGATTACAGGGGGCATTAATCCAATATGACTGGTGTCCTTGTAAGAAGAGGACAATCTGCACATAAACAGACATGGGACGATGGCCGTGTAAAGATGGAACAGAAACTGGAGATTTACTCCCACAGACCAAGGAATCAGAAGGTGGAAGCCACAGGAGGGATCTTTCCCTAGAGGTTTGGCTCAGCCAACGTTTTGATTTTAGGCTCCTATAGCTTCCAGAACTCTGAGAGAATCAATTGCTGATGTTTTCAGCCTTCTGCTTCATGGTACTTTGTTATGGAAGCTCTAGGAGACTAAGACACATCCTCCACTTTTTTCCTCCAAAGGAAGACACGTCAGGAAATACTTGAGACCCAAGACAAAGCAGTATAAAAAAGCAGTATAAAAATGCAAACTTAAGGGCTTCCCTGGGGGCGCAGTGGTTGAGAGTCCGCCTGCCGATGCAGGGGACACGGGTTCGTGCCCCGGTCTGGGAAGATCCCACATGCCGCGGAGCGGCTGGGCCCGGGAGCCATGGCTGCTGAGCCTGCGCGTCCGGAGACTGTGCTCCACAACGGGAGAGGCCGCAGCATGAGAGGCTCGCGTACCGCAAAAAAAAAAAAAAAAAACAACTGCAAACTTAGAAACCCTAAATCCTATACTTGTCCCACAAACAACTTCCTTTCTCCTGCTGAAAATGTGAAGTGGGCTAGCCTCATCTTTGCGTGGAGGTGGTGAGGGGGATAAGAAGCTGAATTCAGAATAACATTTGGTGAAAACAGAATATTGTTTAATATTTTTATAAATATCTTTATATTTTTGTTAGATTATAGTATTATATTCCATTAGTGTATATAGTATGTTTCATTATTTTGGTAACAGTTCCCTTTAAAGAGGAAGGTTCAATAATGCTATTTTTCTATTGTGTCATTCAGAGAAATTCTAGCCTCCAGAAAGCCCTTGTAGAACATACTTCACCAAAACAGAGTGGATAATCTCTCTATGAAAAAATGAAGATCTAGAATTACATGATTTAGAGTGTTTCTAGTACAGTTTATAATAATATCCAGCCAAACATTCCTAATTTTAATAGATAATAATTTTGCATTTTTGAGAAGTTAATTGTATGAACTTGTACTGAAAGCAAGTTCAAATCCAAGTAGACCCAAATTGAAACCAGTAAAATATTTGCCATCTACTGTGTTGCTTTTTAAAATTTGGTTTGAAATAAAAAGCTTTTTTTTTAATATAGTAAAACCTTATGTTTATATAACTAGGTATAAATTGTAATCATACAATTTCATATACAGTTGATCTTTGAACAACATGGGTTTGAACTGCTCAGGTCCACTTATACATGGATTTTTAAAAAAATAAATTTACAAAAATATACATGTAGAACATTGTGTGCAAGACTTGTATTGAAGTGGATAACCTATCCTGACATAGGCATAGGTGAGTGATATTTAATTTAAAAAATTAATAATGTGTTAGTTTTCTTACTATTTTATAACTTTGCTTTCAAAGAATTACATTACTGTACAGTACGCCTCTCACTCTTGCAACCGGAGAAACTGCGTATCAGCCTATCACCACAGGGAAGTGCTTTTTGTTTTTTTTTAATGTAGCAATGTTACCAATATCATATTATGAACATAACTGGAATACTGTATGTCATAAAAATTTTGTCAACGAATCATTCAGTAGTGTATAGGGTAGGCTACCATGAGGCAATTGTATTGATTACACTAGGCAGCCGTAAAGCAACCACACTGCTGCTTCATTTTTCTCCATGTATAAATCGTTAAAGCTGTAAATAAATATGAAATTTTTCACATTATCTTTTTATTTTTGGTATCTGGTGTTAGTAATATGCATCACATCTACAGTGTTTTGTATCATATAAGACAATACTGATGTACTTACTGACAGATGATTTATCTTATAAACAGGGGATGTAAAGTTAGAGTATCAATAAATAGAGTACAGTACTATACATGAATTTTCTCTTCCTCATGATTTTTTAAGTAACATTTTCTTTTTTCTAGCTTACTTTATTCTAAGACACAGTAATACATATACCAAACAAAATATGTGTTCATCGACTGCTTATGTTATCAATAAGGCTTCCAGTCACAGTAATCTATGAGCAGTTACGTTTTGGGGGAGTCAAAAGTCATATGCAGATTTTTGACTCTGTAGGGGGTCAGCACCCCAACCCCTGCATTGTTCGAGGGTCAACTGTACATCAAACGTGCCTCAGGATCTTTTCCCTGACCAAACAAGCGAACAACAAATCTCATTGTCTAAAAGATAACTCAAAGCAGAGTAACGAACACAGTGCTTAGTTGAAAGGATCAATAACAGTACTAACAAGTTAAAGGAATGATTTAATAACAAGATCTAATCATATAGCTACTGTATATTAAATTGTTATATCCTCAGAAGAGAGCAGTGTACAATATATTGGGAATTTTAAATATTGATTTTATACAGGTGTACGCCACAAAACCACATGGTAGAGGTGGAATTCATTTCCACTCGGCATGTGAGTACCTTGAGACTACAGGCCACCGAGCCCTTTTGAAACGGGGTTTGGCCATAGAAATAGTTTTGGTCAATGAGACATTAGCAAAGGTGACACAAACAGAGGCTTGCCAAGTGCTCACACCACAGATTTTGCTTCTGAGAACCCCACCACCACCTGGCAAACGAGCCGGGCTGCCCCCTACAGAATGCAGGATCGTGTGGAGAAGGGTCCTGCAGCTGAGACCTCAGCCATGTAGGTTTTGAAAGAGTCTGTTACCCAAAGGGGCGATTCTTGAAAATACGGTGCTATTTTTATATAAATAAAATGTTTTCAAAAAAAAAAAGCACACCAAATCAAGAGTGAAGACACAAAACAAATATTTCAGCATAGAAGTACTATAGCATTTGCTCTTTGATAATCACATACAAATAAATTGGTAAGACGCTTCCCATGCCATTTATGAAGGACAACTAAAGCTACTAGCATTAATTAGATAATTAACTAATTAGCACAGGACACGTGTAATGGTCTATGGACACATGGTGATATAATTCTTGCCTCGAGCCCTGTGGAATCAAACCGAGTTCCTTTGCTATTACAACCTGGTGTGTGACATAGTGCCCAGCAGTGACAGGCTGTGGGGTATGCACCCCAGAAGTGCAACAGGGGACAGCTGCTCTAAGTGAGACAGGCGGGGGGCCTGGGACCTGGGACCCTTTGCTGCAGTGCTTGCACCTGGACAAACTTCCAGCAATAAAATACAAAGAAACTCTAAGGGACTAAAAGTAACTGCATGCATGAAAAGCTGGGGCAAATTATGGACAACCAGATACAGAAAGACCAAAAAAAACCAACTGCCACTTCTGAAGCGCGGGAGCAAAAGCAGGGTACCGCACATGCCCCCCCTCACACACCACCACCAAAGGGGTGGGCCGACCACCTAAGCCTGGACACACCCCTACCCTCACCCCACATAAGAAACCAGCTGGCCTCGCCCCCTGTACCCCCCAGGGAGTGAGCAAGGGAACCCGTTGTTTGTTCTCACTCTCCCTGCTGCAGCAGGGGCCCCAAGAAAGCCTTGTCTGAATTTCCTGTGTGACCTCATCAATTTCTGATTGGGGAAGGCCAAGAACCCCGGCCCGTATCATCAACAGTGTGGTAGGATAATTCAGAAAGTGATTCTCAACCGGAGACTGGAAGTTGGGGAAGAAAATGGTAGGACAAAGGACGAGGGGCATTGAGTGGAGAGTTTTCCAGGCAGAGGGAAAGTCCCAGTGAGGGAGGGGGCCTGGGAACTGAAAGAAGTCCGCCCAGAGGCTGAGCTTCAGAGCTCAGTGACTGAGAGAGAAAACACTGGGGAGACAGGAGTCCAGAAAAACAAAGCAGTTCCTGATCATCTAAGGCCTCCTAAACCACGGTGAGATGGTGGGCTTTAACATAAACACCGTGAGTGTTACAGGGGGTGCAACCGGGGACCTGGGACCCTTTGCTGCAGTGCTTGCACCTGGACAAACCTAGGGCAATAAAATACAAAGAAACTCCAAGGGACTAAAAATAACTGCATGCGTGAAAAGGTGGGGCAAATTAAAAAGACAAAATTCATGTTCTCTGAACATGACCCTATATGGAAATAGGATCTTTGCAGGTGTAATCAAGGTGTGAGAGCACAGTGGATCAGGGGGACCCTAAATCTAGTGAGAGTGTCCTCATAAGAGAGAAAAGAATACAAAGAAACACAGAGGAGAAGGCAGTGTAAAGATGGAGGTAGAGACGGGAGGGGTGTGTCTACGAGCCGGACCACCAAGGACGGCCGGACATCACCGGAAACTAGGAGAAGGCAGAGGGCGGCTTCCCCCTTAGAGCCTCCAGCAGGAACTGGACCTGCCACATCCTCCATTTGGGATGTTTGGCATCCAGAACTCTGAGAGAATTAATTACTGTTGCTTTAAGTAACCAAGTCTGTGATACTTTGTTACTGCAGCTTTGAAAATTAATACAGATACCACTGCACTATTTGGAGCAGGGGAGGTCTGTCATTAAAAGTATTGGTCTGGGGCTTCCCTGGTGCGCAGTGGTTGAGAGTCCGCCTGCCGATGCAGGGGACACGGGTTCGTGCCCTGGTCCGGGAAGATCCCACATGCTGCGGAGCGGCTGGGCCCGTGAGCCATGGCCGCTGAGCCTGCGCGTCCGGAGCCTGTGCTCCGCAACGGGAGAGGCCACAGCAGTGAGAGGCCCGCGTACCGCAGCAAAAAAAAAAAAAAGTATTGGTCTGGTTAGAATGGTGAGAGTGGGAAGTTGAGAACACAATAAGTAGAAGAAATTGCTGTACTATAACCAGTAATAAAGATTAGCATCAGAAGTGGCATAAGAAAATGGGGCAGCGCGGTTTCCCCGGGAGGAACCTGGAAATGTGTGCAGACACTTGTGGTTGTCATAACGATTAGGGGCTGCGCTGGACATTCACCGCCTAGGGCTCCGCATGCTAACGGCCTCTAATGTGTTGAGCGATTCTGTACAACTAATAATCCCACCTATAATCCCAACAGCACCTACCAGGAGAAACCGTGGGGAAAAAAAAACAACGCAGAGTCAAATACTGTATATTTGTTTAGAATACTCAAGGGTCTCATTTAGCACTTGGCATCATGCTTTTAGGTAACGCTTTTGCTACTTTTAATTTGAAAAAGAAATCCAAATTTTAGATGCCACAAGAAAGAAGTATCAAATAAGAAGAGCATCTTTTTCAATGTTTAATATTATTTTTAATATTGAAATATTATGAAAGAAATGCAATGAAAATGTGAATAGAGTCGTACAGGTATTGCCAAATAGTAATAAATTAGAGTCTAACAAATAATAAATTATACATGAAGGGAAGAGAATAATAATTAGACAATAACCATTTCAAATAACGATGACATTTTTTTCAACACATTTTGTCAAGAGATGACATTTCAAGTAGAAGAAATATATCTGGGGGAAAAAAACACTAAGGGGAAAAAAACTGCAAGCAGAATCATAAAGCTGTTATTCTGGATGTTAAGGGCCAATGACTAAAAGACTCAGCTGGGAAAGCAGTTGATATATAAACTGAAACATTAAAGATTCTTTTTAATGGAAGGCCATGATCCATCATTTACTGCAAAGCCCAAACAAGGCACAAGTATACCTGTTGACATTGAACAAACATTCAGTATGCCCAAGAGTACACACTTGTTTATAATCTAGTAGCTTTTTTATCAAACTGAAAACACATTTTACAGTATGGATTCAGTTCTCTAAAGCTTTCCAGTGCTTGAAAGAGTAATGAGAAAATGTAAGTGGGTAGATGGTGGTTACTGTTGAAATATACTTAGAGGTTTTGGTACGACTGGTTGTTTCTCATATTCTTAGCTTTTTTTTTTTTTTCAACTTCTACTATCAAGTTATTGCTATAACATCTATTTGCTTGGAGCTATTTAAAATATCTTAGGCTAGGATATTGCTTTAAAATTTCTTAAAAATTTCAAGAGTAATTTTTCAAGGTTGCTTTCCGAGAGAAAGCTTAGAGTAGTCCTGGCCAATGAGAAACATTAGAACCATTCTTATTTGGCTTTATACATATCAATTCTACCATTCAGTGCTGCTGTTTAAGCCATTAGACTCAGTCATAAAAGTGATGGTGAATGAATATTTTCCCTTCCTTTCTCTGAATTTATTTCTGCAATATCTTCCCTTAATTTATTTCAGACAAATACAGTCATAGTTATTTTTAGATAGGGAAGACTAGATACAATTCAAATTATACTGTCTCTTTGACCCTTCTTTTGAGTAGCAGGGTCTTTTTCCCTGATTCTGGATTCTAAAATATATTTCTCACTTTATATCCACTACTAGGTTAGGAAGATGTCGCCTCATACCATGTTATTTATTTTGAATGCTAACGAAAAAATGCAAGGTTAGCTTCTCCACTTCATTCAGTTCAATTTCATTCAACAAATACTTACTGAAGAGCTATTATTAGAGGTGCCTGAATGGATACAAGAAAACAAGGGAGGGGCCGGCCTTTTCTCAAGAAGATTACGTTCTATATGGATGTTAACTGCTGCAGGCGGGGTTCCCTGGGAAGCACAGTCCGACACAGAGATTTGTGTGCAGGAAGCTTATTAACAAGAAAGAGGAAAAGTAGCAGGATTGTGATGTAGTCACCACAAAACATCACCCAAACCAACAGGGAAGCGCGCAGCTGGAATGGCCTTCAAAAGGCACAGCTGGAATGGTACTAAGACTCCGCTGCAAATTTGAGTTGAGTCTTAGTACCTCTTCATTGGTCATTTGACATGGGCTGCCTCTGGGAGCGAGGTACGACCTTGACCAAGGAAGCTCCGAGGGCCCCAGGGAAACTGTCAGACAGAAACACCCTGAGGATGCCCCCTGACACCACCTCCAGCAGCCTTGAGGGTTTAAACCTCTCCTTCCTGAAGAGGGGTCTGGGTGGTGTCACGCAGCTGCCACTACAATAACTGCTCACCTTCCGGTAAGTTAGAGTGTTCTTGAAAAACAACAGAAATGACGGAAAAGACAATATGGTCAGATGGTAGGAAATAACAGAGGAAGGCCATGGGGGTGGGAAAATGGGATGTGTTCAGGGCGCAAGAAGTAAAATTAAGAAGGCGGGTTGGAGCTTTTCATTTCTTGGTGAGAATCTATACTGCATGGGACACAAAGGAAAGTTGGAACCATATACTCGCAGGTTTTACGTTCCTTGGAGAGAATCCTAATCATTGGAAAACACTGGAGATTTTTGATAGAAATATGATAAAATGGGACAGGGGCCTTATAAATGTGGGTCTGATAGAAGCATACAGAATGAACTGCAGGAATGGAAAGATGATCATGTCAAGAACTGGGAAGGGTCTGAGATTTCACTCCACTTGCAAGCTTCCTAGTTAGTCTGCCAGTTTCTCAGACATGGGCAGAAGACATGAGACTCTTGGGTCTCAGAAAAAAATAACTGTCTTGTTCACAGAAATTGCAATAGCCAGTATTACTGATGCCTGTTCCCTCAGCCCCAATTCCCAATGCGTGCTGAGAAAAGGGCCAGGTGATGCCAAAACATTCAGTGACTTACATGACAAGGGAGGACACCTAAGCCTAGGAAACCTGACCTTCCTATAATGGGCAGAATCCTGCCTGCTTCACCTTGGAGGGAGACGTTATCTTTATAACACTGGAACAAGGCATCCACAATTATCTCTATCTTCTGAGACCATCTGCTATAAAACATCTTTGTAAAGATGTCCAGAACAAGGGCATGTGGTTCCTCTGCTCTCAAGATGTGCAGAAATACAAGAAATTCTTGGAGAATTTCCTCCCAACAGAAACACTGTTGAATGCAGGTTTTTATGTCCTTCTGTCAATATGGATTATTAAGTGTCTTTGGTGCTGAAGTTGGCTCACCGAGATGGAAATAGATTCTGTCCCAGTAAGAGAAGACTTACAGTTATTTACAGTTAGCCTGGCACTACTCCTTAGGATTAACTGAAGTGATATCTTTATACTTTCTATAGACAAGCAAATAATTAGTTTAAAAATGTCTACACGATGAAGTTAACTGTGTGTATACATAAACAATTTACCCCATTCACATCTTTTTTTTTTTTTTTTTTCCAGCCTATTTTCCTTTTGGGATTAAGCAAATTGTCACTATTTAAATCAGTATGTAAGCTTTTCTTTAAGCTCTGGAAGGGGAAACGAGAAAGGTTCAGACCTTTTCCATAATCTCAGTATAAACATACAGTGTATTGAAAAATACAGAACAGAAAGCCCTGTGACCTGGATTTATTCCTAGCTACATCATTTACTATTGCTTTTGGACACAGCAGACACTTATCTCATGATAAAATGAGAATTCTAGTCTCTTTCATATCTATTCTCTTTCCCAAATTTAATACACTATGGTCCTATGAATTAAAAGTGATACACACCCTTGATTGTATTTCCCAATATTTTTCCTCTTAATGATCTCTCTATTGAAAACAGAAGAGACAAAAGTCACTAGATGAACACTGCCAGTTTAATGTCTCTATACTTGGGGTGTGCCCATCACTGGAAATACTTCAACTCCACTGGTCCCTTTTTTCTGAGATGATCTGTTATTTACCTTCTGCGTGAGGTTCTAAAACTCCTGCTGTTACGCAACATTGCCTTTTTCCGTTTTAGAATATGAAAAAGCAGTCATTTCTCTGAGTTTTCAATTTCTAGTGTATGTTTTGTTTTTAAACAGAAGCAGTTCCCTAAAATTTGCTCATTGAAAAGCTATTTATTTCTTCCTGTAGTCGCCCCTTTTAAAAAAATATTGCAAAACTTGACTCTAATTTGGTTTCCTTGCTGTTACAGGCACTGTTGTAACGAGTTACCAAATTCAAAAATAGAAGGTGCAGATCAGAAGGCCATGCTAACTGAAGAAAGACACCTACATAAAATCTGGTGCTACAGGTCTCCTTTACATACGAAGTAATAAACACCCACGTTTTTAGTCGCAAGTAAGGAGGGTAAGAAGTACAAGGAGAGATAGCACATTGCTTAATTTGCTTTCTCTTGTTTTTAAACTCCAACTAAGGAAAAGATGAAATAGGAATGTCTTCAAAAATGACCTTTGTTTTTCCTTTTATGTTGACGGTTTACTTTTTTTAAAGGGGGTTGTTTTCTTCTTTTTAAAATTTTACTTCAGGACAACAGGTGGTCCATTGCCACTTGAATGCTGGCATCACCACATGGGGCATCTGTTCTTTTCAGGACAATATTTTGACCTCACACTGTCTATTGCTCTGTGGGATTCATTCATTATTGTAAAGAGAAATTTAAAGAAAAAGTTATAAAAAAGGACACCACCAGTTCACATAAAAATATGAATTCTGAGAGGCTATATCCATTAAAGTGGTATCATTCTAATGGAAAACTAAACAACACAAAAAACCTAAAATTATCTTCAAGAACTCTATTTTAAAATAGTAGAGCTACTTTAAATAGCTCTAATTGCTGATCAATCTCTAAGATGATGAAATCTTTTAAACTCCATGGTCCAGGCTTAGTATCTTACCCACGGGAACATTGCCTAATGATTAGTTCACTCAAATGTTTGTATTCACATAAGGCAACAATTTCCCAACAGCACTATAATTTTGTCAAAAAAGTTCTTGCATATCATACTCCAATATTCTTAGAATTGCATAGTTTGTGAAAGATGGTAAAATGTGAGACCCTGTCCAATTGGGTATCCTTAATATGCCATTAATTATAAAGTTTGATCTTGAAATTCTTTACTCCACATACAATATTTTGTATTTACTAAGTTGAAAAAAAAAATCTCATATACATTCTAATTGTTGTATATTTCCTAGGCTAAGCATATTTTACAATATTTATTCTTCCAAATTTATTTTGGAAGCTATGGATGAAATAAGAAGTTACAGGTTTTTCTAATGAAAAAACAAACAAAAGATCTTTATATAAAATATTTGTTAGTATTTCATTAAGTTAGCATATTGCCCAGTTATTAACATGTTCAAGATAATGGATTTTCTTTCAAAACCTGAATAGAATATAAAACCACAATGTATCTTTGAAATAAAGAAAGCAGAGTTAGTGCTGACAAGAGAGGTGAGGGGTGAAGCCTCAGAGTCCGTAATTTCTACATTCTAGGAGCCCTTAAAGTCATGACAATGGTAGGGGATTTTATCCTAATGTCAATGTAAAAGTATTAGACGTTTTTAAGCGTGAGATCTAAACCGAAATAATGGATGGTGCTGCATGTAAGTGGATTGCAGGCTATCAAGAAGGGTTCCTGCTACAGTCCATGTACAGGATTAGAACTGATTTACAAGGAGACATGGGAAATGATATAAGATTTATTTGAGGCTTCCCTGGTGGCGCAGTGGTTAAGAATCCGCCTGCCAATGCAGGGGACACAGGTTCAAGCCCTGGTCCGGGAAGATCCCACATGCCCATACGCCACAACTACTGAGCCTGCGCTCTAGAGCCCGTGAGCCACAACTACTGAGCCCACGTGCCACAACTACTGAAGCTCATGTACCTAGAGCCTGTGCTCCGCAACAAGAGAAGCCGCTGCAATGAGAAGCCCGTGCACTGCAACAAACAGTAGCCCCCGCTCATCGCAACTAGAGAAAGCCCGTGCACATCAATGAAGACCCAACGTAGCCAAAAATAAATAAATTAAATAAATAAATTTATAAAAAAAAGAAGATTTATTTGAAAGATGTACCTGAGATAGAATTTGATGACTGACTGGTTGTGAAGGATGTGAGAGAAGATGTCAGAGATGATGATAGTTTTTAGTTGCAACAGAAACCTAACCCAGCTAATTTAAGCAGAAAATTTAATATAAATGACATGGGAAGCTAACAGAATCAGTGAGAGATCTGAGGAACACAGCTCAGGCATTACCC
This sequence comes from Stenella coeruleoalba, assembly GCF_951394435.1. Taxonomy (NCBI): domain Eukaryota; kingdom Metazoa; phylum Chordata; class Mammalia; order Artiodactyla; family Delphinidae; genus Stenella; species Stenella coeruleoalba. The sequence goes on along the minus strand of NC_137153.1, from coordinate 12,785,559 downwards.
TGCTAAAAATAGCTTCCCAAACCAGAACTGTTTTCCTGAAGAATGATCAGTATTGGACTCAGAATGTGGCCACGGCAACACAACACCAGCTGCTTGTGGACACGTGTGCTGCTCCAACAGCTATCAATTCCGAGGCCTCCTCGTCCAGCTCTTTATTAAAAAAACTCAGTTTGGGTCCAAGACTGAATTATGTGCCCGCAATTCAGCTGCAAGGGAGGCTACGGAAGTGAATGTCTGCTTCTGTCAAATTCAGAGAAAGAACTTACTTCCCACCAAAGAGAAACACTTCTCAAACATTGAAAGTTGTGAAAATGCAGAAGGGCACCCACTGCTACCAAAAAAAACCTGCCGTGGCCAATATCGGCAGAGATGGTCTTGTGGATTAAACAATGACGTCATCAACTATGATGGTAAAAATTTCTGAAAACTGGAGACAAAGGGAAAATCCTTATGCAAGAAGATAAAAAAGGAAATATTGCCTTTATTGGTGCAGCAATACACCTAAGAGTTGATGTCTCATAAAAATGATGGACATCAGAAGGTGATGGAATGGCATTTAATGTTGAGAGAAAACTGCCAACTAAGCTTCTATATCCACATAAAGAACGTTCAAACTTTGAAAGATATTAGGAGGATGCTATACATGCCAATAAATTTGACAAACATAGGGATTAAGTAGAAAAATCAGTAAAAAAAAAAATCACTTAACCAAACTGAAAGCAGAAGTGTTAGAAACCTGAATAATTTTGTACCTGTTAAAATATATAATCTACTATTTCATGCATTTACACACACACACACACACACACACACACACACACACAATCCCTTCAAGCCCAAATACTTTTGTGGTTAATTCTGCCAAATATTTAAGAAAAAAATATCTTAGTCTTTCAGAGAATAGGATAAAAGGGAGCATGTTATAAGATTTTAAGAAGCCATGATAACTTCAATACTAAACCTTGACAAACGCATTAAAAAAGAAAGTACACATCAATCGCTATCATGAACATAAAGGCATAAATTCCACCAAAATAATACCAAATCAAATCTATGGATGTACAAATCAAGGAATATTTAATGACCAGTAGTATTTATCACAGGAAGGCAAAGTTGATTTAGCATTCAAAAATTAAGCAATATATTAACCACCTTAACATAAAAAAGGAGAAAAACATATGATCATATTGTTAGATGCCAAAAAGTTATTTGACAAAATAGAAAATGCATTAAGGACGAAAAAAACTACTAATAGAATAAAATTAGGAACAAGAATTAAGGATAGAAGAACTTTTTCTCAATATGCTAAAGACTATTTACGAAAAACTAAAAGCAAAAACAATTAAAAGAAATTTTTAATCCCTCTTAAAATTAGTAATGAGATTAGCATACCCACTATCACCACTTCTACTCAACTTTGTAGCAAAGGTTCACACCAATGCAATAAGGCAAGGAAAGAAAAGACCAAAGAATTGAAAAGCAAGAAATAAAACTATCGTAATTGTAGACAAGGTAACTGCTTATGAGAAACAAAAAAAAAATAAGATATATATTAGAATAAATGAGTGAATTTACTGAGGTCAAAGGATATAAGGTCAATGTACAAAAATTATTTAAAACAGTGAAATTAAATTCGAAATATATGTGTATACATATGTATATATATGTGTATATATGTACATATATACACACACCATTTTCAATAATATATATCAGTACATGTAATACTGTGAAATCAAGTTTAAAATCATATAAATTAATCTATGCTGTCAGAAGGAAGTGGTTACCCTTCGAAGGGGAGGTGTGGCCTGGAAGAACAGTGATCAGTCAAGGCCACTGGGTATTGAGGACGTCGCGTTTCCTGATCTGTATGTTCTTTAGATTGTGAAAATTCAGTATCTGTACAGTTAAAATATGGGCACTTTTCTGTATGTTCTGTATATTTCAATAAAAACTGAAAAATGATGAGAACTGTTTCCAGCCCATTTTTAAATTCTTAAATAATCATTTACATTCAAAAGACTGCCTATGGAACATATAATAAATAGAAATAAAAGAAAACAAATCCATACCGAGCCTCAGTTTAGGGATTAAACATTGCGGAAAGATAATTATGAAGACCCTGTTTGTCCTTCGCCATCCCACTCTCATTCCTTCAGTCTCCCTGAGGACACAATTATTGTGACTTCTGTGTTATCCATTCACTTGCTTCTAAACATTCTTCCACATACCCATCAGTACTTATCCATCACTCTCTCCCTCTCCCTCTGTTATTGCTTAATTGAGCATATTTTAAGACTTTATATAAATGAAAACCTCTTTTTTAATTCTTATGTAGTTTGTAGTATTTGCTCCACCTGACTTTAGTGACCTAAAGTTCATTTTTTTTTATTGCTACATAACAGTCCATTGTAAGACTGTACACCACAATTTATGACCTATTTTCTTATCAATAGGCTCAGGACCATTCCTTCTTAGGTATTGTAAAAAGTGCTTCTGTGAAATTTCTTGTGCACTTTCCTATTCTGTTGTGCAGGAGTGGCTCTAGAGACGTGCAACCTGAAGATCACAACTCTTTACTGGCACAGAATTAATTCCGTGAGTCATGAAGATAATTTTTTAAGTATTATGGAGTAGAATAGAAAATGACAGATTGCCATTCATGGAGTTAGGGTACATATTTTTTCATTAACTGTTCACTTTTTTAAATGTATGTATCTCAGTCTGATAAAGTGTGAAAACTACTACTCACTTTATATTTCTGAGTGGATTTCCTGATTCACAAGGTTTTGTTCATTATCTATCAGGCAGTGGCCATTTTCTTGGATATTGTTACACCAATTTGCATAGACACCAGAAACCGCTGATATCTTAAGACTGAAGTTTTTTCAACTTAATGGTTGTTAAAGGTATTTCTGTTTTTCCTCACAATCTGTCATAAGGTTGAGTATCTTCTTATGTTTATTCTCCATTTGTTTCTTTTTCTTAGAAATGACTCCTCATGCCTTTCATTCTGTTATCTTTTGTGTTGCCTATTTCTCAATGATCAGTAGAACTTTTCAAATAGTATACTCTTGACATGAATTCTTTATTAGTTCTGTGTGGTGTAAATACATTCTCAGAGTTGCTGGCCTGTTTTCCCTTCATATGTGGCACTTTTTGATGTGATACTTAATTTTAATAGATGACTGCACATTTCATATGTAATCAACTCTTTCCAAAGCCAAGGTAAATTTCTTCTAGAGATAGAACATTTCATCTTTAGGCCAGCAATTTGCTTGAAAGGATTTTAATATATGCTGTGAGGAAAAGACAAATTTCCATATGGATAACCAAAAACCCAGGATGGTTGATTTAATGGTTCATCCTTTTTCCAATCTATTTGCAATGCCAATCTATTTGCAGTGCTAACTCAGGTAAGTGAATTTTCAACACATAGAGAGTGAGTTTCGTAGTTGATTATTTTGTTCCTTTGATCTGTTTTTCTATTCCTAAGCCAATAGCATGTGGGCAGAAAGGTTATATTTTCATAAGTCAATATCTGTCAACCAAACCATTCCACTCCTACTAGTTTCCCTTTTTCTGTGTCTTGGCTGTTCTTGGCCCTTTGTTCTTACACACACACAAACACACACACACACACACGCATGCATACAGTTGGAATTTTGATTAGAATTATATTAAGTTTATATATTATTAATTTGGAGGAGCTGACCATTCTGAGTCTTCCTATCAATGAATTTACTTCAGCTCGTTCATTACCTTTTTTTTCATTATCTCTCCTTAAATTATTATAGTTTTCAGCGTAATGGCCTCATACATCTTTGAACAATCTGGCTCCTAGTTATCTGATGTTTTATTTTCGTTGTAAATGGTAAATTTCCAAAAAAAAGATTCTAACTGTTTAGTGCTGTGATTTCAATACAGCTAACTTACTAAACATCTTATTAATTCTTATATTTCATGGATAGATTTTGTTTTCTTTTGCAGTTATATCACTGATGAATAATGACAGTTGGTTACCTTTCCCTTTTCAAGATTTATCTATTCATTCATTGTTAAAGTTAATTAGACAGCTATGACCTAAAAGTAGAGAATTTTGAAAAACAGTGGCTATATCATACATCGTGATTATAAAATGGATCATTTGTATATTTAGACATTAAATAAGATATTCCCTGTAAATTTAGTTTAGCTATCCTCTATCAGATTAAGAAAGTTGGCTTACACATTCAGTTTGCTAAAATGCTATTATCGCAACGGGCTTTGGAATTTATTAAGCGATTTTTTTGGGTTGTTGCTCATTGAAATGATAATGTGGTTTCACTGCTTCAATCCGAATTTATTAATTCACTTTCAAATGTTAAACGAATTCAGCATCTCTGGATACACTGACTGTGGTTGTTAGGTACTACATTTTTTACACATTGCTGGATTCAGAAACGTCAACAAATACGGTTTTATTTTTGCATTTACTTTTGGGACTGAGATTGGTTTTTACTTTTCTTTTTGCATATTTCGCCTATCTCATATTAGTATAAGGCTACATGTACTGGTAACATTGTTAAATAATCTGGAGAATGTTAGCTAGAAAAATTTGGAGACTGTTTCTCTTTTCTTCTTGTATTTAGAGAAATTTGAATAAGAAGAGAAACGTTGCTTGAATAGTGGAATTTGTAAAACAGTATTTGTGGAAATTATTGGGCTTACAGTTCCATTTATTTTATGGCTCTGGGACAATTCCTATTTTCAACCTCTATTTAGTCCATTTTAGGCAGTGATACATTTACACAAATCTGTCCTGCTTAACTGTCTTCAAATTTATCAGCGTTCGTGTATTCAAATATTATTTTACCTGCATTAATAATTCTGCACCATCTGTACCAGGCCAAGTCTTCTCCCCGCTGCAACACTTTTCCTTGATGAATTTCACAAAACTTTAAAAAATATTTGTTTTAGTTCAAAGAACAGGTTATTTTGCTGTTGTCCATTATGAATTTCTATTTCATGGATTGCCAATCTTTTATTTATTACTTCTCTCCAAATTCTTTCCTTTCACTTTTTAAATGCTAGGATTTTTCCTCCTTTCTTGGGTTCAAAGCTCTTGAGCGCATTTCCCATTAATGTCCTAATTCTAGAAGCATTTAAGGTTACAAACTAGTCTCAATTATTACTATCATGTTATCCTTCAAGTGTGGATATGTCTTAAATCCCTTATTACCATCATAAGTTTAATGTTTAGCAGAATTCCTTATTCGACCCTGTAATAATTCAAAAGTGTCTTAAAATTTTGCAGAGTATTTTCCCAACAATTTTCCCACAGATTTCCAATTTCCTTATTCCAGTTTCGTTATTGAGTATGTTCTGTTTTATTCTCTTGAAACCTTGAATTCAGTGTTCAGAGCCTAGTACAAGACCAGTGTTTTTCAATGTTCGTGTGTGCTTGGCTATATGCACATTATCTGGTTTTGTAGTGTATGTCTGCATTTGTGTCTCCTATATCACAGTGTTTAATTTTTGTGTTTCATATATTTATTAGTGCTTATTTTTTTGATCTCTGAGTTGGAGAGTTATTCGTTAAAATCTCCCATCTACTGGTTGGATTTATCAATTTATTCTTATAGCTAAGTCAATGTTGACTTAACATAATTGGAAGCATCTTCCTATCTTGTATGTTTCACAGGATATAACATTAGAATGCACATACAGTCCTAGCTAAAGATATATTCTTATGCAGTAGACTTATTTATAGTAATGCTTTTTGTTCTAATGTCTATTCACCAAATATTAATATTTACAGCAACATTCTTTGCATTGTTATTTAATACCTCTTTTTCTTCCCTCTTCTTTCAAGCTTTTATTTCCTATGTTTTAGGGCATCCCTCTTAAACAGCATATATTGTTATGTGTTTAAATCTAAGATGACTATCTGTCTCTAAAAACAGAGCATTTATGGGAGTTCCCTAGTGGTTCTAGTGGTTAAGAATCCGCCTGCCAATGCAGGGGACACAGGTTCGATCCCTGGTCTGGGAAGATCCCACATGCTGTGGAGCAACTAAGTCCATGTGCCACAGCTACTGAGCCTGTGCTCTAGAGCCTGTGAGACACAACTACTTAGCCCACATGCCACAACTACTGAAGCCCGCACGCCTAGAGCTGGTACTCTGCAACAAGAGAAGCCACCACAATGAGAAGCATGTGCAGCGAGGAGCGGCCCCCAGCTTGCTGCAGCTAGAGGAAGCCTGCGCGCAGCAACGATGACCAAAGGCAGCCAAAAATAAATAAATTTATATAAAAAAATGTAACAGCAAAAACCAAAACCCAGAGCATTGATGCCTACTACACTTATGAGGTAGTCTGATACTTTTGAATAAGTTGCTATAACTTTATTTTATGCTTTCCATTTATCATACTTTTTCTAGGTTTCCTCTCTTTTTCTTCTTTCAGGATGTCTTTTGGATTTTTCTTCAAGAGATGGAAAATCTCATTGGCTCCTTCCATAGGTTTGCAATTATGTATGCTCTTTCCGTCATTTAGTGTATATCTTAGAAATATTAACATACACAATCATCACAGCAGGTCAAAAATAATGAATATATTATCTTCTCCTTAGGATGATTTGACTTTGCTCACCTACCACTTTGTGTTCTGTATTTCAGTTTTATTAATCCCACCAAGTACATCCTATTGTTGATTTCTACAGTTGATTTTTTTTTCCACCAATTTCTTTGCTCACTAATTCTCCTTATGATTCAGACCTTCCTTTTCTGATCTCCGTAAGTTCAGTCTTCATAAATTTTACCAGTGAAGTTTTCTTGTTTCTCTGAGATTTTGTTGTTTGGAAAATGACTGTCATTTCCAAATCTTGATTTGAAGTACAAATGTTGAATTTTTACTTCAGATATTTTGATAAGTACACAATTCTAAATTAATGGTTATTAATGAAGTTATGATGAAGATAGTATTCTAAAAAATCCTGAGCTCCCCATTTTTAATAATGAAATCAGCTCTCAGTGTAATTGGGTTTTTTTTCCAAATAATAAGTATTTTCTCTCCAGCTGTTCTTCAGATTTTTGCTATTCTGCTCTGTCACTTTGATGGTTCCAACGGATTTCATTTTACTTTTCCAACTTACAGTTTATTCTGAATCTGTGGACTTTCGTGTTTCATCACTTATATCTTTTACTATTGCCTCTCCCTGACCCATTATTTTCCTTATTACACCTTGATTTTCTTCCTTACCTCTTAGCCTCTCTTTTGTGTATTCTTCTTTATTTTTCTAACTTCTTCATGTAATTTCTTCAGATTTCTATTTCATTGTATTCCATCTCTCTTTTATTGTCTCACATCAGCTATTTAACCCATTCATTGTTATTCATTTATTATTAGACTTTTTGCTGCCATTTTTATAAAAAAATTTTACCTTCTTTTATTCTATCAGTGTATTAAACTACTTATTTTATAATTTGTATCTGACCATTCCAGTATCTGGGATTTTTTCTTCCAGTCTCACTCTAACTTCCGCCCCTCTCCCACCTCTCTTGCACTGTGCTTTTCATTCTCATGTATTTTAGGATTTTTTTCATTGTTAATCATATGCAAAGGAGTCTTACCTGTTAGAAATCTTTGAGGCCTGAATTGAAGTTGCTTTGCTTCAGAGAGAATTTGTTTTTATTTCTTCCCCTGCCCTGGAAACCATGAACACTAAAATACAAATTTCTAAGCTGAGTGTTTTTGAACCAAGAGCCAAGGAAAGAAGTGGCACATTATCTCTGTAAGATTTGTTGTTTCTTAGTTTATCTCAAAGGTGAACTGGGGATGGAGCCCATAGGAGGTAGGGTCCCCCAACCACGTGAAACAGAGCCTGGCCTTTGTACACCACTGTCTCCTGCTTTCCCCAAGTTCACTGGGGATCAGTAGAAGACTCCACGTCTGTCTGTGTTCACTGGGTCCCTTTTCTGGACACTTACGCTCACTTTCTTTTTAAACTCCGAAGAAAGCGTTTTTAAATACTGTCTTGCCAGCTAAGACATATACTACCAACATGTACTTTAGTATTTGTATTTATTTTAAAATAAATGCTTTTCTAGTTTGCCATACTCTTGGAAAAATTACTTCCCATATTCTTCTGAAATTGAATTTCTTTTCAAACACAGCATGTGCCAAATGTGAAGAGAGCATTTGCTGGAGATCATTTCTTAAAGTAAACTGTACTGAGATACTTGCATATTTTCCAGAAAGTGTGTTGACATGTTATATCACTAGTTTAAAAATAACCAAAGGGAAACAATTGCTCATGGAAGAGAAAATACTTAGAATTTTGAAGGTGAGAGAGGAAAGTATAATATGCCATTAGCTTAATATCATATTAGCTTAAATAGCATAAATTGATGAGCAAATTATTATCATTTAATGTATTTTATATTCTATAGGTATATGTATTTATATATATTATATATAAAATGTTTTATTATATATAAAATGTTACTAACTAAAGGGGGCAGAGTATATTTACAGAGTGTTAAAACACACACACAGGAGAAAAGGGAACCCTCCTACACTGTTGGTGAGAATGTAAATTGGTGCAGCCACTATGGGGAACAGTACGGAGGTTCCTCAAAAAACTAAAAATAGAGTTAGCATATGATCCCACTCCTGGGCATACATCTGGAGAAAAACATAATTTGAAAAGATACATGCACCCCGATGTTCACTGCAGCACTATTGACAATAGCCAAGATATGGAAGCAACCTAGTGTCCATCCACAGATGAATGGATAAAGAAGATGTGATACACATATATGTGTGTGTGTGTGTGTGTGTGTGTGTGTGTTTGTGTGTGTATCATATATATATATATATATATAGAGAGAGAGAGAGAGAGAGAGAGAGAATGGACTGCTACTCATCAATAAAAATGTATGAAATCATGCCATTTGCAGCAGCATGGATGGATCTAGAAATTATCATACTAAGTGAAGGAAGCCAGACAGAGAAAGACAAATATATGATATCACTTACATGTGGAATCTAAAACAATGATGCAAATGAGCTGATTTACAAAGCAGAAATAGACTCGGAGACATAGAAAACAAACTTATGGTTAACAAAGGGAAGGGGGGCTGAGGGATAAATTAGGAGGTTGGGATTAACATATACAGACTACTATATATAAAATAGATAATCAACAAGGACCTACTGTATAGCACAGGGAACTCTACTCAATATTCTGTAATAACCTATCTGGGAAAAGAATCTGAAAAAGAATAGATACAGGTACATGTATAAGTGAATCACTTTACTGTGCACCTGAAACTAACACAACATTGTAAATCAACTATATTTCAATAAAAATTATAAAAAAAACTAAAATAAAACCACACAGACAACTCATATTCCAAACCCTCAACTAACTGAACCAAAGCCCAAGATTGTATAGAAGCTGCACCACTGGCAAATTTATCCCAGCTTTATTCACTCATACAGTATGAATTTATACCTTGGGCCACAGCCATTGGCTCACCAAAATTACTTTCTATGTTACTTATTACAGTTCAGAGTTGAAGGTTCCCGTTTTGTCAGAACTACCAAAACTTCAGCATCAAGGCTTTGCTCCTTTAGGACAAGGACCAGGGTCTCATGGCCCAGAGTGGTTTTCTTTTCTGTCTCAACAGCTTCAAGACAAACAAACAGACTGTGCCACTCACTGTCATTTTTTTCCCCGAAACTGTATTTTCTTTTAAAGATTCTCTTTCCAAATCGTTCACAAATGAAACAGGGAGCGAAAACGTTACGCCCTTGTTGCTGATGTGTATACATGACACGATATTACTTTATCCCCACTGTGTCTCATTGCTACATAAATCAAGCCTAGAGCTTGAGTGAAATGGGCAGACAAGGGTGCTGTGTAAAGATAAAGGACACGAAATGAAGATTTCCCAAGAGGCAGTTATTAGAACCCTCCAATATGCTGAGAAGCTTATAGAGTTGACTGTAGAAAATCAGAATTAATCCGTTCAACGAAGCTCATAACCAGGGACATTGGGGGGACTTTCTCTGGTCTCCTGCTCTCAGCGTCCTGGGCTGTCTACGTTCTGCAAGGACTCCTATGTGACATAGGCTCTGGCACACGTGAGGCTGCTCGTAACGGTGAGTGACTGAGCAACGCAACGTCTGATCGCTCCATCTCTGCTCCCCAGATTGTGACTGAGCTGCAGCCGAGTCCTCTGGGTCAGGGGAGGCTCACCCCTCCGTCGCTAGGACTAGGGGACTAGCCGGTGAATTGAGCAGCTGTGCATCTCCCTACATTCAGGTCACTGTTCGTGTTTAGGTTTGCGGATAATCTACACCTCTCTGCCCTCTGACGTGGATACCAGTGGTGGAAACATTCAGGTCGTTCACCCAGTGCACCTGAAAGAGAAGGGCTTGAGGCGTCTGGGTGAGAAGCAGTAGCTGTCCCTGCTCTGCCCGACACATGGTCGCGAGCTGGTGAACTAACCGTGCTCAGTGCAACCTGCAACCCACAGGCTCTGCTCCAGAGCAAGGGTCTCAATCTGTCACGTGCAAACAAGTGGTATTTGATGTCAAGATGAGGTGGTTTTTTGTTTTTTTCCAACATGATTATTAGCACCATCAAGTTAAAAAAAAGAGGGAGGGGTAAATCAGTGAATGACAGGAGGTGGTAACAAAGAAAGGAGCACAATTTTGATGCTCAGGGAAACAGAGAAAATGGATAGAATTTACACGGGAAAGAAGGGGCTGGGTTGCACGTGTATTATAATAAAATATTCAGCAATGAAAACAATTCTGAGGAACAGAGGGTGGGGCAGTGGCCAGTTATTCTCCCTGTTTCCATCTTTCCCACCTCCCATCATCTAACCCATTATCCACAGAGTAGCCAGGGCTGTTTTTAAATAGAAACAAGACCTTTTCATGCCCTTGCCTGGGAGCCTTCATCTGTTCCCCTGTGCTTAGTAAAACATCTTGACTCCTCACCAGCCTCTCTGTCCTGCCTGAGACTCAGGGTCACCCTAGACTGTCACGCCCGCCCCTCCTATGTCCCTCAGACACGCCAAGCCCTCTAGGAAGACGAGGACAGCACCCGTATGCAATGTCCCCACTGCCTTCCAAGTCCTTCTCCTGCCTCTGCACAGCACCCCATCCCACTCTTGACACTGAAGCCATCTTCCCAGCATCACATCCAAGGAGGTCACCTTCTCTCCCACTTTAGTCCCTTCACAGCAGGTATCACAATCTGTAATGGTGTTCTCCTCTCATCTGTTCACCAGGTTTCTGTCTGTCGCCATGAGAACATGAGCTCTCTGAGGCTTACCGAATGCCTACCGTATAACATATTATTCTTAGCGTTAGGGATAGAAAGATGAGTAAGGTACACCAAAATATCTGTATCCCATCATGTGCATCTGATGGGTTAGGAGGGTTAGAAAACTCTACCCATAAAGTGCTTAAGTGTAAAAAAAGAAGCTGAGGATATAAAAGCAGCAGCTAGACACTGCTGTCAAGGGCACCCAGCCATTTTTATTTGTGGGCTCTTCTTGTTTTTGTGATTTTCCTAGTTATTTAACTTTTGATTTATTTCTTAAACTTTTCTTAATAAGAAAATAACCTATATCTCTTTGCAACTCACAATGACATTTGGATTTTATAAACAGACACTGTTTGGGTACAGTGGGGATTCTGATTTCTAATGATGGAAGCAAATAGCAGATATTGGGTCAGCTTTGAAATATTCCGAAATTCTGTTTGAACACTATTTTGCAGTGACATTTCCCAGCTTGCTAATTCTATTTTTTAAGCTACCTAGATATAACATAACCTCTTTCTATTATTATGTTAATGCAACAAAGGAATTTGCACATTTTTCTCAATAGGCTTGTTATAAGCGTAATGCAACAGTTATTAACACGCCTTTATTTTCAGCACAAGGCCCAATCACCTGTTATTGGCTCGAGGCTTATCCCAAGTACTTTAGATTTTGATTATAATAAAAAGCAAAAGTTTTATAAATGTATACCTCGCAAAACAAAATAATGTCTTTAAATCTGGAAGCAAACTGATCCAGAAATGACAAGTCAGACTCAACAACAATTAAACGTGGATTATTCTTTGTCTCCAGTGTGTCTTTCTTTCTGTTTAGGACAGCATATTTATATATTATGAGCTCTTCCCAAAAATCTAGGGACAAATATCACTTTATGTATGCCATGCTCCTGTTGTAAGTTCTTTAAGAACAGAGAAAGTCTCAAGAGAGAAAGAAACTGTATCTGGCATATATGCCAATAAAATGCTAACATCAGTATCTATATACTTTATAGAGACTGCATAAAAATGAATACATGAACCAACAGACGTTGATTTTCAACTCTGATTTCATCTGCAACTTGGGAGTCATATCAAATTTGTATATTTCACAATATTCTTCCCTGCACCGCTGTTTCTCTTTTTAATTTCATCTAGCAACTGTTAATCTTCTTCTCTTATACCTTTAAACCTTTTGAGGAAAAAAATAAGAATTCAAAACAGATCAGAATATACCCACCAGTTACTCTTATTGGACACAGGAATGCTCCAATACACACCCAAGAGTCATCGTCAATGCAAATTCTTAGCCAATTATATTACCAGCATCTGCTTCAATGCTGCTTTTTGATATAAATTTTATCATCTAAATATCAACACACTAAGCAACTGGAGAGTTGGTTGTAAAGGGGAACTTTTATGTTCTTTAAATATTCTGTTCAAATCAACACTTAGGAGTTCAGCTAGGGATTGAAAGTTAACAGTCTGAGTGAGAGCTCTCAGGCCAGCCTGTTTCTCAAGAGGCATTTAACCAGGTATTACTTTTGATTCAGCAAATACTGCCCTGCCTCTAATATTTTCTAACTCCTTTTGTACTTCTGATGGAAAGAGAACTTTGAATAGGCTGTAAGGAAAAGAAAAACATTCTAAGGGAATATGTAGCCAGGGACTTAACCACAATCATTTTCTCATCAATGAGCTTCAGCAAAGGACAAATTATTAGGCATAGGTGAGATTAAAATTTTCTGAATATCTTTTTATAATGGACTGCTAAATTCTGTTTGAAGGTTAAAACTGATGATAACTTAGATCTGAGTGGAAAAATGGATTACGAATAGTTAGAAACCTCTATGATAACTCATTTTCTTTCTCACACCCAATAGGAAACTTAAATGTAAGTCTCCTACCTGTCTAAGAAAGATTAGAAATGTATTTTCTGACTTATATTGAATCAATAAATATAATTAAAAGTAGCTCAAGGTCACAGACTTTTCACCAAGACATAGGATTAAAGAATAATAAAACTTTTTCTCTGAAAATACCATTAGAAATCAATCACCCTGTCCAACACTCTCATTTTTTTGTGAAGGATACATTTCTGGAGATTCAATTTTGAATCTCCAACAAAGTTCTTTCACTCATCGTGTTGTTTAGCAAAGTATCCTAAGTATAGCAGGCATCTAATTTTTGTTGAATAAGTTTTCTTCTAATTCTAACACAGTATTGCATCTGAACGTCTTCCCTAAAAATTTGGAAAGCTAAAATGAACAATGAGACATAATTATAAATATCTGTGGATATTGTCCATATTATAAACCAAAGACTATACATCCTTGAAGAGATGCTTTGTTTTGTGCTTGGATATAATAGTTTTCATAATTAAATAATATACTTATTATTACTTATCATTTGACTGTCAGTAACATTGCCTGTAAATTACACATAGACTCCAGAAAGTATTTGCGTTTTACTAGGCTGAGTCCTCTTATAATTCTTTTTAGGTTATAACGGATAATTATATAATTTCTAGATAGAGCATGTTCAACTATGCAATTAGAGAAGAAAGCTGATTGATTTAACAGGTTCATATGAAGAAGAGAAAATCGTACTACCTTTTGCAATGTAATGATTTTAAAAACAGAAATGTGTTATAGAAACATTATCTTGATGAACAGTTCCTAGTCTTTTAACTGTAAGGCTATCAAAAAATAGTCTCTTAAAAAGAGTCTACCTGTAGAAAGGGAATCTAAAGAAATCCTTAGGGGAAAAAACTGTATCCATGATTTGAACTTCAAGTAAAACATTGACTCAGTAGTGATTCTCTTGTCTTTCAGCACTTGGGTTCCTTTTCTGAGAATGCAGAAGGCACATAAAAGATTGAGAGCAAGACGACCAGGGAATTCAGATGAAATCAAGAGGACAGTCATTCCAGAGGATTTCCAAAAGTCCTTTTATAATTACATTGCCTTGGGGAGAGGAAGTTGAGAGTTGGCTGCTCTGATATGTGTACATTTAGTTTACACACTTGAAGTGAAAGGAACAGATACAGACAGCTATTTATCACAAAATGCTGAGTGTAGTAAGACTTTCAATTTCTAGTGTTGTTAAACTTCGCTGTATTAACATTATCGACGATTTCCTCAAATAAGTGAAACTCCATTTCTGACTTGGGAATCTTAGAAGTAAATCAAGTCGTATCAAGTCAGCCTCCATTTCTGTCCAGCAATCCTACCCGAAAGCCCCAGGCTCACCTGTCAGGGAAGGGAAGCTCATGAACCAGGCCTTGCAGATGTGAGCTGATGCCTGATGTTTGCCTGGATTTGTTGTTGCTGTTCTTGAGAATAATTCTACTATATTTTTCTAGCATCAGAAACTATAGGAGGGGACTTGTAGAAACCAAGCAACCATTTACTGAAGTTAATGCCACTGCTTTTTTGTTTCTGTTTGTTTGCCTTTTGAATATTTCTGAGAGCACCAAGATGATAAAGCTACCTCTTTCCTCCTTGAGGGCAATCGTGGAAGAAGTGACATGATGGACAACTGACAATACTACTTCTTTTTTTGGATACCGCACACCCGTATACAAGTCTCTGCTTTCACAACCTAAGCGTTTAGTATTTCTTCGGTCACACATGGATATTGGTTTTGAGCGCCAGACGATCTCATGGATTGAGCATCGGATCTATGACTAACTCTGCCCTCAGAATCTTGAAGTAAGTCGAGGCCAGATGTCTGGCACATTCTTCCAAACACCTACCATAATGGACCCTAGTGGCCACGGATTCGTTCTTCATGGAGTATAAGATTCTATATCCTGTCTGGGGTATAAGTTCTGTGATGGTTGCATGAAGAAAACTTCCTCAGGGTCTCAGATAGCTGGAACACAGGTTTTTAGATGCAGCCTATTTAGTTCATTTCTTGAAAAAAAAAATCCTTTAGGTGCAAACAAACAAAAAATCCTATCCTCTTTCCACTAACTTAGAGCCATTTGGTAGATGGTGGATGACGAGGCCTATAGGAGTAAAATTCTTGAGAGGAGACTGTGTGTTTTTCAAGCAAGGCATGCTAGCCTACAAATTCTATTTTTCATTATCATCCCATCAGAATTAAGTAGAGTAAGAATAATTCTAACAAAACCTATTCTGCGAAATGTATTTTTAAGACCAAGATGGAATAGGGATTATTAGGTTAATGACAAAAATGGAAAACTAAAAAATATCGTCACAAATGGCATACAGCTTGCCATTCAAATTTCTGACACCAAGACCTGCTATTATGCATACATTATATCTCCCCCCCTCACTTTTTGTCTTAACAGTTTTACAAGTTATTTAAAAATTTCAACTACACTGGTATATGTGTGTTAAATTTGTTATGGTATATTTCCTCAAAAAACTAGAACTAGAGTTGCCATGTGATCCAGCAATCTCATTCCTGGGCATATACCCGGACAAAACTGTAATTCAGAAAGAGACATGTACCCCTATGTTCATAGCAGCACTATTTACAACAGCCAAGACATGGAAACAACCTAAATGCTCCTAACAGATGAATGGATAAAGAAGATGTGGTGTATATATATATGAATAACAGAATATTACTCAGCCATAAAAAAGAATGAAATAATACCATTTGCAGCAACATGGATTACCTAGAGAATATCACACTAAGTGAAGTAAGTCAGAAAGAGAAAGACAAATACAATATTATAGGATATCACTTATATGTGGAATCTAAAATATGACACAAATGAACATATCTATGAAACAGAAGCAGACACACAGACATAGAGAACAGACTTGTGGTTGCCAAGGTGGGGTGAGTGGAGGGAAGGACTGGGAGTCTGGGGTTAGCAGATGCAAACTAGTATATACAGGATGGATAAACAACAAGGTCCTACTGCATAGCACAGGGAACTCCATTCAATATCCTGTGATAAAACATAATGGAAAAGAATATGAAAAATAATATATGTATATATACATGTAATAACTGAATCACTTTGCTGTACAGCATAAATTAACATAATGTCCTATACTTCAAAAAAAATTTTTAAATGCTATAGCATAAACCAAGAAATAAAATGACACTAAAGGGTGCAAATATTCTCTCAATAGCTTTGAGCATGACAGTTAATAACTACAAAAGATATGAATATAGGCCTTATATATTGGGTAATTGTAAGTTTAAATCTACAATAATTTTACTTTTCTAACTCAATTCAATAGATGTCTCTCTTTCCATCTTCTTCCTTTTCTTCCCTGATTAAGTGCCTCCTTCCTTCTAAATGTTTACTGAATACTGTATATGTAAAAGATACAGAATTTTTAAATGACTTTCTTAAAAACTCATAAATAAAATCATACACACTTCTTTGTGGATTTTGGCTTAGAATGTTTGCCAGTGGAAAAAAGTTCTGCCAGCTTGAAGCAAGAATGTCAATAAATTCTTTCTAGAGCGTGAAGAGCCATAAAAGCAGGTAGAAAGGCTGTTGAATTGGATTTTTTTCTCAAAGATAGGAAAACCTGCCAAGCTACAACAGAAGTAGCCCAGCCATCTGAAGGATCAATGGAATAAAGAACTTCCTCAAAGCTGTCATGGAGACTCAGACTGAGGAGATGGTACGGCTGGCACTCACCCAAAATGGAAATAGAAAGGCCGATTGACTTTAAAGTGCTTCCCTACTGTCAAAGACACAAAAGGGATGTTTCTTCGTCTAAGTCCGGCATCTCATAGAAAATTAAAACTCACTGGACATAAAGGGGGAAAATGCACCATATTTCAAGGAGAGGCTGTCTGCAGAGAATTGGCTTTGTTGCAAGGTTAAAGTTTCCTCGTATCACATATGCTAAATTTTCCAGACAGGATGAAGATCCAATAGTACTTGTGGGGGAACAAGGTGCAGCACCTGTTTGGCCAAGAGTTCTACAAAGATCTCTTTCAACGACAAGCCATACTTCATTTACAATCCAGATAGATTCCAAGCCAATTTCACGTAACCATCCATGGCAATTCTATCTGAACGCATAAACGGTTTATTGGTTTATGTACACATAAGCCTGTTACTGATTCCCAATGAAATAAACATGGATTCCAATGTATCCTGAAGTGCCTGTAGGTTACTAAGAGGCCTGATATTGACTCCAAATGTTTTTCATTTTCTGCTCTCATCAGTCAGTAAGTTTCTTGATTCTTTAGGTTATTTAAAAAAAAATAACCCTCATATTCTATAGGGTGATATTCTAATTAAGTGATTATACACTTTCTTTCGATGCATAAATCCTTTGTTTAGTATAGTTGCACTGTGGCTCTTAGACTAGTTTTCTCTCTGCTCTGCTATCTTCTGTCTAAGCCTGTCAAAGTGTGCCTTTCTTTTTGCCTGTATAGATCTTCTAAGACTCTTTGATATACATATCGCTTTGCCTCTGAAGATTAAATTTATATAGGCACAGTAACTTCCTACGGTTTTCCTGATTCATGTATTAGTAACAGGTATCCATCCAACAGCCACGCTATCTACCACGCGGTAACACAAGAATCCGAACGTGGGTCAGACACGGATACTGTTCTTAGTGCAGCACTTTTATTTTCACCCCTCCCCCACTGCCTCCCTCTTTTTGGCTGTCGGTAGTTTTAAGAATTACCTTAAATGTCCTTCCTTTTCTTTTTCCTTCCCTGAGGGCACAATTTGATCTATTTCCTCTAGGTTTTCTTCATAGTGAATAAATGAGTCAAGTTTCTCAAGCACACTGTATGCCACTAGCAGTGTGCTTTTCATGAAAATTGTCAATCTGTTCTCATAACAAACGTATCAGCTCTATTTTATAGAAAAAGCAACAACAATTTAGGCAAGAACGTGACCTGTCTGAGACCACACAGAAAGGAAAAAAACTACTCCAGGACACACGTGTATGACTATACGACTCTGAAGGTCACAGCTTCCTTGTTAGATCTTTCCTTAGAACTTTATTATGTGCTACCATCTTTGTCTTGTTACTAGTAAATATATCATTCCCATCTGTTTACTGTTTAATGCACGTCAATTTGAATGCCATTTGGATTTACACATTCTTAGTAGGTAAGACATGTGTCTAATAATTCCTTATCTGTACTCTATATAATCTTGCTTAGATCTTGATAAACAATGTGTTCCATTAAATATTTACGTTTTTATTAAGCAGAGCTTCCTTTAAAATAAAAATAATAATTCTAAATCTATACAGTATGTCATCCATCCAGTTTCCTCTTTTATCTGCGCATTTCATAGTGAAGTAATTAAACACAGTTTGCATGACGCTGGGCCTTACAAACAGGAAAGCTGTATTCTAATCAATTCATGAGACTGAAAACAGACTCTGTGCATACGTTTCACAGGATTCATTCGGTAGCATTCTAACAATTTTCTAAATACAATGATATTTAGATACACAATCAAAATCACTATGAATTCACACATTTTACTAGTATACATAGTAAAGAGTAATAAAACTGGAGATGGTGCTCTAATCTAAAAGAATAGCAGGTACATTTTCTAGTGGAATGTTTTTCCTATTATGGAAAGAAAGTTATTGATGGTTTCATCTAAAATTAGCACTTGGTAAAATCATCAGTGCAAGAATCGATAGTTAATGCCAATATAACACCAAATCATCATTTACGTCTACATTTGATTGTGAGTGAATTTTATGCACCAAGCAAGTCCACTACCCACCCTAGAATTTCTTTGGTTCACCTGGAATTATGAGGTTGGATTGAGTTGTTATGAATCCTTTCATTTCTAAGTATCTGACTCCCTGAGTGAGGACAAAGGGAAAAGAAGTTCGTTGTTTATGGTTGAATTAACAGAGTATCACATTTGGCTGGAATCCACTTGATTGGGTTTGTATCTATCATTCATTATATGAGGGTGTGGCTAGGAGGTTGAGGTCAAGGCTAAATTAAGGTACCCCTCGCCGAACTATTCTGAAATAGCAGCCTTCTGTGGGTTCATTTATTTATGTTTGTAAATCAGTCAACTTTCTTTACGAACATAAAGCTGTGAAACGTTGATCAAAATGTCACCAACTCACACTTCATTTGCTAATCTGCAAGTCTATAGATCCATAAGCCATGCGTGTCCAAAGGTATTATGTCTTTCATTTCTTCCTCCCCTTTCATTACAAACGATGATAGCCCAGCTTTCCCAAACAGGGAAGTCCACCGCTCCCCTTCCCTGTGATGGACATTAATAATATTTATGTTACTCATTGCCCTTCCATTTCCCAGTTCTTCAATCTAAGCCCTGGTCTTAAGAGAAACAATGTGTCTTATCTTCAGCTGAGTCACAAATTCTGTTCTCATTTTTGAAATCAAATTATAATGCAATGCACAGGTTGTATTTATTCAGCATTGCTTTTAATTCACACCTCCACAGAAGATTCCTTCCGCAAATTCCAAAGCAATATCCTCATGGTATCCTAAGGGATACAAATCTGAACAGGTGCTTCCTTGACTTTTCAGTCAAGCAATAGTATACCATAATTTCAGGGGCGGTGGGCACTGCACATTCCAGGCCAGGAACTGCCAAGCAGGTAGGGTGGTTAGCACTGAGGTGTAGGAGAAAAGCTGGATCGAGTGCCAGCTTTGCCTCCAACGTAATGAGGCAGAGACCCCAGGAGTCTGCATTCAGAGGTGTGACAGGTGAGGAACCTGAGCTACTTCACACTGGCCATTGCCTTGGACTGGGGGCTGAAAACTGACTAGCGGGCTCTGGAAGAGACCCAGACAATGGTAAATTTCTAAAGCAAGGGGCTCCAGTAATTATTGAAAGGAAATGTGCAAGCTTCAAAAATGTAAACAAAGAAGCAGAAACCACCACCACAACAAGAAAACCTTTAATCATCTGGGATTCATTTTGAAGCCTCCAGGTAAAAAGTGAACTCTCTTCTGGAAATAATAACTGGGCCTGTAGGCACAGGGCACATGGCAGAAAACGGTAGGGAGGAAAGGCAACTTGCCAGAGCTACCTATGAAAATGCACCTATTTTATAGATTGAGACATACTGCTGTTTAATAATTACTAAGCCTTGTATCACTAAAGAAGTAGACTTAGTATTTTCCTATGTTTATTTATGAGGGAATAAATAAAAGAAAACACAAACATTGGGACCCTTCCTACTAGCCTTTGGACAGAAGCAGAACTCCATTTGCTTTGCTACTTTTCATTTACATGTACATTTATTCCTTATTGTACCAAATTTTCCTGGAAAACTTTTTGATCATAAGTTATGACACCGTTTCACCTGAGAGCTGACTGCAATTCTATTTCACTACTTGGTGGTAGCCTATGAAAGTAATGGATAAGACTGAATCACAGAACCAAGATTTTTTGATTTTCTAGAAAACTCCAAATTTCACAATAAGGGCCTAGGTATGGAAAGGAAGGAATAATTATTGTATACACCCACACAAACAAAACTTTTGAAATTGCATGCCCTTTGTGGTGAAAGCTGTATAATTCTGCAAAAATCAATAGGTCCTTGCTGATAGCTTTTGATTTACTAATTAAGCAAACATTTTAATAAATAAGTTGTGTCATATACACTTACTAAATTGGACTAATAAGTGAGCAAGAAATTTCTGAGGTTTAACTCTAAAATGTTATGAAAAATAGCAAATGTGATTCTTATAACATTTCAACATCATTTTGTTATATTCATTCTTAGCAGTGAATTGCTTTCCCTAAAGCCAAATTCTTATCCCAGAAATAAAGTGAAATTATAATAATTCAGCAGCAAATGCTCTTTGAGGTAAGGTTTCCCAGTGCCTTTCTCCAGTGGGACTTTGGAATATATTGGTGAAGGGGAAATTCTCCCACCTGGCAGGATGTGAAGTCGAATTTTCACTTCACAGCTAAGAAAGCGAGTCTAGAAGTTGCTGTTGGTTGTTTGATAGTCTTATCAGGTACTTATATTGTGAAGTATAATTGTGCAGGTCAACTGGAAGGTGTCATCAGGCATTGCTAGAGATGTGGTCTCGGCCCTGGGGTGACATCTATTCTATGATGCTACCACAGAGGCTTCTCTTATTTTCCTCAGTGGTGTTAGCAAATTAGAACCTTAATATTTACTTTTTATTCATCATTGGAACATGCTTTCTTCTCCAGCTCAACAGTGAAAAAAAATAAGGTCATTTAAGCTGTTTCTGCAGATGAATCCATTACATATATGCCCCACTTTGATATCTTTTGGTTTTTCGTCACTATGATAAATTTTTAAGTATTTTCTGTCATTTTTATATAATTGTTCTAGACTTCCAACACGTTCAGTTCATAAGAGCTTTTTTTTGGAAAGAATGGAATTGTTAACTCGAGGGCATAAATGAATGTTTCACATAGTGATTTACTACTATACCCGAGAATATTTTCCTGAGACTAATTGATTTGTATTAAAAGCCCTATAGTTTTTTTTTTTTTTTCTTCTTTTGGCATAAAAGGAAATGATCCACATCTTACGAAAATGTTCTTTGCCTCACAAAAGTCTGGTTCATACAAATTTTGCATTTTTTAAATTACAGCAACCTGAGAGGAAAAATAAATCAACTGTGGAAGCAGAAAAACCACAAAATTCAGCATCTAGGACACCTCCAAGTACGTCAGTGAACCAATGCTTTCCATTTTGAACAGATGTTCCACACCTTTTCCAAGTACCGAACAGGTTTTTGTACCTACTTGCTCTATTTATATTGTACTTGGCTTGTGTTCAACTTCTATTAAATGACAGCTTTTGAACGAAAAGGGCATCTGATTATGCCAACACCGTGAGCCACGTAAGTATACACATCCCTGTGTTCATCAAAAATCAAGTTCCTTCCTAACCTAGGGAACTGGTATTTGAACCTGGAGATCAGAAGTGAGTTCTGTCTGACTTTTCCATGCAATACCGATAGACTAATCACAGATAGAATCATTCCTGAGGGTTATTATTATCCCTTCATTTACCCCGTGATAGGAAGCCCACATTTGGCATGAACGTTAATCATTTTTTTAATTTTGACTATGTGTTAGTAAAAAAAGTCCTGACTTTTCACTTACCAACACAATAAAGCAGCAAAACTGTTAATCACAAAATTTATCTACACACCTGCCCAGGTATTTTTAAGCTAGTAGAACATACGTCTTACATTTCTCTTCACAATATTGATGCCTAAGATGCCATATCATCAAAAGTAAAGAAAGAGCCAGTATGTTTCATCATTCACCCTTGTGAGTGTAGTCTTCATGATTTCATTTGTTGTCACCTTGAAGGCTCCATTGATCAGCCACTAATAGTTTGTTGTGCAGTAGCCCCTGGGTTTTCTCTGACTCTTGGCTGGATCTCCACACAGGGCCAACTCTGGACACCCACTCACACAGTTTAAGGAGAGAAAATAACTCTGAAAAGACTGTTTCAAAACATCTACTCTTCCTTTGTTTGGCCTCACTAGGAATTTGAAAAAAAAAAAAAAAAAGGGGGGTTTCAAATGGAACCTGGAGCCTGCCCTTCAGCACTTCCCTCATCAAATAACTCACTGTATTTCCTACCAGCACCTATAACCTGAAGGAAAGAGACGTGAGGCTTCTGTCCCATGCAGGGAAGAACGTGACAGAAATTTATCTCGAGCTCTGGGACACCAGATAGTATTTCTGGGCTTAGGCGTGTCACCAGGATTTGGAAGCATGGGGATACGACGGGCATTCTTAAGGAAGAAATGTGAGGTGGAGAAAACAAGGGAAAAGCAAGTCAAATTTCAGCGTCACAGTTTTGCCTAGCTGCCACGAGGCAGATTGAGAGAGTAATTGATTACTCTGAACAGGCAAAAGGAAGAAAAAATATTCACGTAAACTGGTAGCATAGCCTTTTCTAAGAGCTCCTAAATGAACAATTTCACTAGTGAAAACCTATAAAGAAAGTCTTTCTACTCATAGCTCATTCCTGGGATCACAGAAAAAGATAATGTACCATTAATTAGTTTTGACTCTTTTGTGAATGTGCGTTTACTGTTCTGGTTTATTTTAGAATTGCTTTCTCAATGTCCTCTAAATATTTACATAAAGTTTTAGGCATTTCAGTGATAAACCACAGATCAGAACATCCACCTCGTTTCACCAATAGGTATTCAAGAAACTGAAGTTACATCATCTCTTGATAGGAGATGTTCAAGTCTGTATATCCCAGTGGGTCTCCACCTTCAGAGTATATAGAAATTAACCAAAGAGATTGTTAGAGATTCTTGGGAACCAGTGAAGACTTAGCAGATTTTAATCTGAGCTGTAGCCCAGGAATGTGAATGTTAACAAGCTCCCTGGTGAGTATAAAATTTGAAAAACCCTACTTTATTATTTTTCTTGAAAATTACTTTAATTATATTTAAAATATATGTACACTTTCATTCCCTAACATCACAAAAATTCCCTATTTACCAATTATTGACTACTGGCTGCTACTTATTTTTATTAATTGTTTGAATTCTAGGGTGAAACAAAGAGCATTATTTATTGCTATCCTCACTTGAACATTTAACATTTTAAAGAATAAAGTGTGTTTTATACATTTTCCCACATCAAATGATTTCTTTTTCTTTTCTTTTCTTTTTTGGTTTTTGCTTTTCTATTTTATTCCTAACAAAGGCAAGTTTCCCGGAAAACCCCAGACATCAGTGGTGGAAAATAACAAAGGAAATATGCCCAAGCCACATAATAGAAAGCTGGGTGTGCAGGCGAAGTGTGTGCTTTGTGGGGAAGGGGAGATGGATAGAAAAACCCTACTTTAAAGAGATAAAATACCACAGTCTGCAAAAAAATCTTTGAGGTGTTTTAAAATTGCATGACTAAAAGAATACAACTAAGTCTTTCAAATATCATTGGCTAGCTAATCTCGAGTTAGTGAAAACTGTCTCTAAAATCATGAATTCTGCCAAGCAACAGGACAGAGAGATGAAAGAGTAAATCTGATGTTTATAAAGCATGTAGCTGCCGTTGGCTGACCCAGAGCCAATATTTATGACTAGAGAAAATATTATCTGTAAAATAATCAAGGTAATGTTCACATTTTATCTCCAATTATAATCATTTGTCAACTCTCTTAGGTGAGTAAGCCAATATACTATGCAAATTGTATCATCTTTAGCATCTTGTGTAAAATAAAATAGTCTCGACCAACCACTAATAAACTTAGTATGCAGCAAAGTGCCTAACATGTTGTATAAGTTCTATTAATATTTTTAAATGAGTTAATAACAATAAATTTGATTATAACTACTTCCTATTTATAGACATGACTAATTTCAATCTTCTTACAGCAGTAGAAACAATAGAACATAAAAAAATAAATATTTGTTTACATTTCCCTTATGAAAGCTAATAATTAAAATTAAAATCTGTTTATTTTAGGCATCAGAAACTAAAAGTTGTGACAGTACCTAGGGCCTTCCTACAAAGTCAAAATTATACTTACTGAAGAACAGAACTATTCTTATGTATCCAAAAGTTCAAATTACTATATTAAGAGAGAGGCTCTTTTAAAATCTAACAAGTAGATATCTTTAACAAGAGAGTGGGATGAATGTTATAATGAATGGATGATCTAAGGATATTTTCCTTTTTACCTACCATGCAATGTTCTACCTTTGTCACTCATAAACATATTTATCACTCTTAAGAATATTCTTCTAGGGCTTCCCTGGTGGCGCAGTGGTGGAAAGTCTGCCTGCCGATGCAGGGGACACGGGTTCGTGCCCCGGTCCGGGAGGATCCCACATGCCATGGAGCGGCTAGGCCCGTAAGCCATGGCCACTGAGCCTGCGCGTCCGGAGCCTGTGCTCCGCAACGGGAGAGGCCACAACAGTGGAGGCCCGCGTACCGCAAAAAAAAAAGAATATTCTTCTTAATGATTTAACAAAGCATATAGCCCTCATGGGGAATCTTGCTAAAATGCAGGTTCTAATTCATAGGTCTGCGAAGGAGCCTGAGATTCTGAATTTCTAGCAAACTAACAGGTTAAGCTGATGCTGCTGGTCTGCAGACTACATTTTGAGCAACAACGATTTAATACACCTGGAAAAGGTGTATACGGACACTGGAAATCTGGATACAAACTGCAGATCTCTGGTGGTCTTGAGACAGGCTGGGACCTGGGACCCTTTGCTGCAGGGCTTGTACCTGGACACAACTCTCCTCAAGCAACAAAATACAAAGAAACTCTAAGGGACTAAAAATAACTGCATGCGTGTGCAGTCAGGGCAAATTCTGGACAACAAGATACAAAAGACCAAAAAAGCCCAACTGCCACTTCTGAAGAGCTGGGAGCAAAAGCAGGGTACTGCGCATGCCCTCTGCACTCAACACCACCATAGGGGTGGGCAGACCACCTAAGCTACCCCTCTGGCCCGACCCCTGGACACACCCACCCCTGCGCTCACACCATATAAGGAAGCAGCTCTCCCCTCCCCAGGGAGCCAGTGAGGCACCCTGTTACTTGTTCTCACTCCCCCGTACTGCAACAGGGGCCCCAATAAAGCCTTGCCTGAATTTCTTGTCTGGCCTCTAATAAATTTCTGTTGGTTAAGGAGGCCAAGAACCCTGGTCAGTAACAGTCTACTGCATGAGCAGGTGTCATGTATTCATTAGTCTGGACATCTGTGTCCTTTGCTATAAAACAGGGGCGGAGGGGGTGTCACCAAGGTTTCTCCCAGTTCTCACCTTAGATGTGCATAGCTTTCTATTCCATTCTCCAAACACCCTGTTATTTGCTTTTGTCTTATTTGTCTTGACTCATCTGTAAAGCAAGATATACCAAAGAAATGTGCCTATGAAATGGTGCCAAGAACTCTGGAAGGACTTTCTCTCTATAAAGTCCTTTGCTCATTCCTTGAAGGGTTCTGCAGAGATGCCTGCTGTCGGGACAAGACACCTCGACCACCAGCTGCTCGCAACCTGGCTTCAAATGACTTCAGTCTCAGAGAGGTGCACAGCAGGCCTGCCAGGTTCCAGCCTCCCTGTGCAGCTGTTCAGCTGATAATGAACAGAAGCAATAATCTTTCCCTCTCTCTCACCCCCCCCTCTGCTTTTTACAACACCCGGTTTCCACCCAGCACAATTCACCTTTTGGCTGCTATGACAAAGAGGCACATGCCATGTTACATATTACAACTTCATTTGCAAAGCTCCAAAACTGTTGTAGTCACTACCTTGAGAAAACAGTGGCAACTTGAAAGAACAGAACATAAATGCCATTAAAGACACTATATTGTTAGTATTTATGTATATGATGTATATGACAAGGAAGCAGCAGCAGTTTTCACACACAGTCATAGTTTTCCTAAATATTATTTAAGGTCACCCACACAAATCATCTTTAATCGTACTGAAGTAACCTCTGTGAACTATTTCTAGTTTGTGTTCCCCTGCTACAAGCTTGCTAAGTGAAAAACAAGGCTCTATGATATATTATTATGAGCAAACAATTAACAAAATAATTCTCTGGAGATGCAACAAGATGTCTTGCAACAAATGCATTCCCTGAACAAAAAGTTTTGCCGGCTATCGTGTTCCACTGAATAACAGAGCTGATAATTTTTAGAATAACAACCCAAGTAGGCTTTTCTAAAATGGAGCTTTTTGCCCCCAAATTTCATTAACTAAAAAACGTACAAATGTGAATTGAATATTTTGGTTTCAGTGACCGTGTGCTCTTTCAGCTTCATTCACTAAGAGCATACTTATTCATTGTTTTTTTGTGGTTTTTTTTTTGCGGTACGCGGGCCTCTCACTGCTGTGGCCTCTCCCGTTGCGGAGCACAGGCTCCGGACACGCAGGCTCAGCGGCCATGGCTCACGGGCCCAGCCGCTCCGCGGCATGTGGGATCTTCCCGGACCGGGGCACGAACCCGCGTCCCCTGCAACGGCTGGCGGACTCCCAACCACTGCGCCACCAGGGAAGCCCAGAGCATACTTATTCTTTATACTAGTTCCTATGATGCACTGAACAGATGGGAGTGACAATACGTCATGCACGGCTGGAAAAGTAACCAGGAATGGATAAAGCAAATTCTCCTCTTCATCCTCCCCCATCCATCATTTTATTATGTCCAGTTGAGATTCACATTTGAAGGACTACAAACAAAATATCAAAGTATCTCTGACAATTATTTTTCCCATAAGACAATGATGAACGTAAGCCTTAATCCTAACACGAAGCTATACAATTGGAATTTCAGTCATCAACAGTCGGCTATTTTCAAATATTTTGAAAATCAGCATTAGAAGAATAGAAATTGGAGAGTGATGGCCACATGAGATAGCTATAACTTTATCTGTAAATCCAAATTATCAGTAAACCCAGAGTAGACTGTCAGCAAGAACGACCTGGAATTCCTTCCTACATGAATCCAAGCAAGGATATTCACTAAAATTCTGTGGGGCTAGACCTGTATTAGGAACAAAAACTGGCAGGATGGCCAGTCACTGTTACACTGCAAGACGTAGTGCAATAACCACCTGCAGACATGCCTGAAGAACTTTTTTTGTGAACACAGTCTACTAGCAATGTAAACAAATGGCATTTCTGAGGAATCCTGGGAAGAAAGAAGTCAGCAGACCCTCCTCTGTGACGTGTGCTACTCAAGAGACTTTTCCACTAGAGACAAGCAAAAACATCACCACAGAAAATATTGACAAGCATTGAGGGAAAAACCTTCCCTTGACCAAAGCAAAGGCTGGCAACAGGCAAAGTCTTGCATCTAATTTTGTAGTGACTGCGGGGCTCTCTTTTTGGTGTGAAAAGGAGCTTATCCATACACATGATATGTCAACTACATGCATAAAATTATTTATAAATGGGAAAGAACCAAAGCCAGGAAAATTCGTGCTACAGACTTTTCTAGAGAAGGCAGACTGATTAACATTTCAAATCGGTTAACATTTCCACTTTTTCATATTCCACAAAGCACGTTTATGTATTTACATCCTTGGGGGAGCTAATCAGCTCATACGGATGTAGGACATGCATTATTTATAAGTAAGGAAATGGAGGCTGAAAACACATGACTGTAACTTGCACTCCGATCATCTGCTTCAACCATATTATACTGACTCAATCTAGTGATGCAAGAGGCGAGATACTTGCCTGTAATTTAGTATAAATAACAGGAGGAAGAGACCAAATGTTAAAATGAGACAGACATCTCTGTGAGAGAGAAAGTTTCCTCTAGAGTCTTGAATTTAAGGACCTCAAATTTAACACGTGTGAGCAAAAGTGGGAAGTATCACCAAAGCAACAATGTATTTCCCCTGCCCAAGGAAGCTAATGGAAAAGGCCCCATTTAAATTAATAGATATAATTTGAAGACTAAATTCCAAAACTACAGCAGGCAACCATAGACTGTTTATTGGACAATTTTATCTATCCAACATTTCTCCCTCTAATAAAGCACTTTCACTCAAGATTCTTGGCTAATGTGATGTTGTAAGGGTTTCATTCAAAGAGTGATAATAGAAAATAGAGTTCTGGGCACACAAAGTCATTAGGTAATTAAGTAATCAGTGACAAAGTCAAGGAACCTGCTTGGAACACTACTGGTATTTTGTTAAATGCATGTCCCTTCTTCCATCTATACTTCTGTGACTGGTGGTGTCACATTTATAGGCAGAGCAAACACAGCCTTCATGGAAGAGATATGCAATGTGAATTGCTTATTTTTTTTTTAAATTTTATTTATTTATTTATGGCTGTGTTGGGTCTTCGTTTCTGTGCGAGGGCTATCTCTAGTTGTGGCAAGCGGGGGCCACTCTTCATCGCGGTGCGCGGGCCTCTCACTATCGCGGCCTCTCTTGTTGCAGAGCACAGGCTCCAGACGCGCAGGCTCAGTAGTTGTGGCTCACGGGCCCAGTTGCTCCGCGGCATGTGCGATCTTCCCAGACCAGGGCTCGAACCCGTGTCCCCTGCATTGGCAGGCAGATTCTCAACCACTGTGCCACCAGGGAAGCCCCAAGTGAATTGCTTATTTTAAATTGACAGGATTTGAGTAACTGCAAGGGAAGAAGAGTGGCAAAAGCCATTCCAATGAAATAAGGGATTTTTTAAATTTAATTTTACACTGGTGTCTAGTTGATTTATAATGTTGTGTTAGTTTCTGCTGTACAGCAAAATGACTCAGTTATACTATACATGTGTCTCTTCTTTTTCAGATTGTTTTCCCAAATAGGTTATTACAGAATATTGAGGAGAGTTCCCAGTGCTACACAGTAGGTCCTTGTTGATTATCTATTTTATATACAGTAGTATGTATATGTTAATCCCAAACTCCTAACTTATCCGCCCCCCTCCCCACTCCATGTTTCCCCTTTGGTAACCACAAGTTTGCTTTCAAAGCCTGTGAGTCTGTTTCTGTTTCATAAATAAGTTCGTTTGTATCATTTTTTCCCTTAGATTCCACATATAAGTGATAGGATTTGAGTGAAGGCACAGAGGTTAAATGTGAAAGATGTATTTCTGGAACAGCAAGTAGACTGGATTGTATACAGAGAAGAAATGAGCTTTGGGGAATAAATGGAAACAAGAAAGGTCCCCAATAAGAGAGGGTTTTAATGATCTGCAAGGGAAGCACAATGATGTCACAGAGAAATGACCAGTCTGGTTACTACAGATTAGTCAGTGCAACTGAGATATGCAGAAATATAAGTAATCAACTGTAGAGTTGAGACTAGTGAAAACAGTGAATAAGAGTTATTATGCTACTTAAGATAACTTTGATGTCAAACAGAGAAAATCGTAACACTTAAAACTATTATCTAACATTTTAAGTATAAAATAAAGTTAGAAATGATGTATCCTCTGATGGTGAACTTTAGGTAAGAAAAATAGAGGACTATGAATTGTGAAGTACATTAATGATATATTTTCTCAAAGATACAATTTTCATATTGTTCTCTTTTATAATATGAGATATAAAAGAGAAAGTTAAAGCTAATTGTCATACACAAGCACATGGACGTGCATTCACTTATTCTTTTTTTTTTAACATCTTTGTTGGAGTATAATTGCTTTACAATGGTGTGTTAGTTTCTGCTTTATAACAAAGTGAATCAGTTATACATATACATATGTTCCCATATCTCTTCCTTCTTGCATCTCCCTCCCTCCCTCCCTCCCTATCCCACCTCTCTAGGTGGTCACAAACCACCGAGCTGATCTCCCTGTGCTATGCAGCTGCTTCCCACTAGCTATCTATTTTACGTTTGGTAGTGTATATATGTCCATGCCACTCTCTCACTTTGTCACAGCTTACCCTTCCCCCTCCCCATATCCTCAAGTCCATTCTGTAGTAGGTCTGTGTCTTTATTTGCCTTACCCCTAGGTTCTTCATGACCCTTTTTTTTTTCCCCTTACATTCCATATACATGTGTTAGCATACGATATTTGTTTTTCTCTTTCTGACCTACTTCATTCTGTATGACAGACTCTAGGTCCATCCACCTCACTACAAATATCTCAGTTTCGTTCCTTTTGATGGCTGAGTAGTATTCCATTGTATATATGTGCCACATCTTCTTTATCCATTCATCCGATGATGGACACTTAGGTTGCTTCCATGTCCTGGCTATTGTAAATAGAGCTGCAATGAACATTTTGTTACATGACTCTTTTTGAATTATGGTTTTCTCAGGGTATATGCCAAGTAGTGGGATTGCTGGGTCGGATGGTAGTTCTATTTTTAGTTTTTTAAGGAACCTCCATACTGTTCTCCATAGTGGCTGTATCAATTTACATTCCCGCCAACAGTGCAAGAGGGTTCCCTTTTCTCCACACCTTCTCCAGCATTTATTGTTTGTAGATTTTTTGATGACGGCCATTCTGACTGGTATGAGATGATATCTCACTGTAGTTTTGATTTGCATTTCTCTAATGATTAGTGATATTGAGTAT
Source organism: Stenella coeruleoalba (assembly GCF_951394435.1). Lineage (NCBI taxonomy): Eukaryota > Metazoa > Chordata > Mammalia > Artiodactyla > Delphinidae > Stenella > Stenella coeruleoalba. The sequence goes on along the minus strand of NC_137153.1, from coordinate 12,754,301 downwards.
CCTTTCATGTGTTTGTTGGCAACCTGTATATCTTCTTTAGAGAAATGTCTATTTAGGTCTTCTGCCTATTTTTGCATTGGGTTGTTTGTTTTTTGATATTGAGCTGCATGAGCTGCTTGTAAATTTTGGAGATTAATCCTTTGTCAGTTGCTTCATTTGTAAATATTTTCTCCCATTCTGAGGGTTGTCTTTTGGTCTTGTTTATGGTTTCCTTTGCTGTGCAAAAGCTTTTAACTTTCATTAGGTCCCATTTGTTTATCTTTGTTTTTATTTCCATTTCTCTGGGAGGTGGATCAAAAAGGATCTTGCTCTGATTTATGTCATAGAGTGTTCTGCCTATGTTTTCCTCTAAGAGTTTGGTAGTTTCTGGCCTTATATTTAGGTCTTTAATCTATTTTGAGCTTATTTTTGTGTATGGTGTTAGAGAGTGTTCTAATTTCATACTTTTACATGTATCTTTCCAGTTTTCCCAGCACCACTTATTGAAGAGGCTGTCTTTTCTCCACTGTATATTCTTGCCTCCTTTGTCAAAGATAAGGTGACCATATGTGCGTGGGTTTATCTCTGGGCTTTCTATCCTGTTCCATTGATCTATATTTCTGTTTTTGTGCCAGTACCATACTGACTTGATTACTGTAGCTTTGTAGTATAGTCTGAAGTCAGGGAGCCTGATTCCTCCAGCTCCATTTTTCATTCTCAAGATTGCTTTGGCTATTCGGGGTCTTTTGTGTTTCCATATTTCCTAGAGTGAAAAACAGCCATTGTTGTTAAGACTCCTCTTTCTGTGTCCTGCCCTGAAAACTCTAGAGTCAAACAACAGCAATTCCACTGCATCCCAGAGACTCCACTCTTGCTTGTTAAATGACCAGCAGCACATTTTTTAAACTTCCTGACCTGAACGTTTCCATCTCGTAACAGGAAATAACAGTAATGGTGGCCACATTATAGGGTTGTTATAAGGATTCAAGGAGATAATAAATATGCAAATTACGTAGAACACCACCTGGTATAGACTAAATACTTATTAAATGTTCATTATTTTGTAGATATCACTGTGTTTTCGTTCTCCGATAACAATTAGGGAACATAGCTTGGAAAAGAATCTGATTAAAATACTTAATTTTATAGCACCTCATTCTTTAGGTTATATTCTTTAGATTATGTATTCTAGGTGTTCTTAGTCTTTCAGTTATTCGAAAAATATTAATTGAGTGGCTACTCAGTCAGGCACTGTTCTAGATATTGGGAATACTGTCATAGACTGAAAACAATCAGCGTGAGGTTAATTACTCTGAAATATACAAAACCATGTAATGAAAGGATAGGGAACAATGGAGGGTGTTCTAATTTATCTACTGTACTCAAGGAGCATGAGTAAAGACCTACATATGATGGTGGCATTTGGGCAAAAACGTGAAGGACGTGACAGACAACTTGGCAAAGATCCATGAGGGAGGGGGTAGCATTCCAAGCAGAGGGAGTCACAGATTTTAAAGTCCCCGAGTCAGGGATGCAATTTTCATATTGCCCCAGCAAGAACACCAGAGGCTGGAGCAGAATGAGCTGGAGGGCAAGAGGGGGAGTGGTAGGAAGTGAGGACAGAGGGCAGGTTAGGGCCAGACGATGCACCGTCTAATGGAACAGGTGAGCACGGGTGAAGCGTAAGGCATGAGAGAACAGAGGAGCCCTGAGTGGCCCCAAAATATGCACTCTAATTATGACATATGTGGAAACATCAGACAATTGTAAAAGGATAGTGAAAGACATGAAGATAAGAGTACACCTGTTCATGAACTCAATTTTGTAGAGGAAGGAACATTCTCTGTAAATACAAAGTAATTCCAACCTAAATGCACAAATACTATCCTTAAAACTTAGAAAGCCGTTTCTTTTCTTCTAAGCAAAAAAATGAATAAATAGCCAACAACAGCCAGGAAAATCTCAAATAGTACTATAACATTTAAGGAGGCCTCATATCTGAATTCCTTGTTATAAACTTGTAATTCTTAAAATGGCATGGTATTCACTCAATGGAACAAGGTACTTTGAATACCAGGTACTTTTCTATTTCATGGGAAAGTCTGTATTAGTCCATGAATTATTCTGAAACTGTTGGCTATTCCTTATGATATATACAAAAAAAAATAGATGGCTTCCTAAAATTCAACAGAATAAACAATTATGTATTAGTTAAGGCAAAACTAAACCTGCAGGAGGAATATTGGTAAAACATTTTAGCAACATCAATAAAGGAAACTCTAAAAGGGAAAAAGACATTATAAAAATATTAAAGTAAAAGACACAAAAAGGAGAAACTATTGTATAAAACCTATGGCCAACAAAGGTTTAGTGTCTAGAAAGTAAAAATAACTCTTGAAAATCAGAAAGAAAAATCTTACATCTCAACAGAAATATAACCAAAGAATCCAGACATGGGTTTCACAAGTTAAAAATCCAAAGGGTCGAGAAACCAAAAGAGGTTTGTCTTTATGTCATCAGGTAAAAATAAATGATAACAATAATGAGATGCTGTTTCATATCCATAACATAGTAAATTTTTTATAAGTCTGATCATAACAAGCCTTGGTGAAGAGGTAGGAGAGAGGAACTCATTCCCATTCATGGAGCTTAGATAAAATATTACTCCTTTCTAGAAAACTTGAAGATGTGCATATCCCATGAATGAGAAATTCCATAACTAGGAGTTTAACTCCGAAAACTGTAACACATGGACACAATGAGACATGTACAAAGACATATTAGAAAACTAGTAGAAAAAAATGTTTTCTGTAGCTAAAGAATAAATAAACGTGGAATATACAATGGCATTCTAAAACAACATGAAGTCATATTATGTATATATAATTAAATTTGCTTTACAAAAGTTACATTACAAAATAACAAGTATATCATCATACTATTTATCATTTTAAAACAGAAAATTTAGTCATTATGGTGATCAAATAAATGCCTGATTAATAAAAATATAAAAGTAATTAGGGGGCTTCCCTGCTGGCGCAGTGGTTGAGAGTCCGCCTGCCGATGCAGGGGACGCGGGTTCGTGCCCCGGTCCGGGAAGATCCCACATGCCGCGGAGCGGCTGGGCCCGTGAGCCATGGCCGCTGAGCCTGCGCGTCCGGAGCCTGTGCTCCGCGACGGGAGAGGCCACAACAGTGAGAGGCCCGCGTACCGCAAAAAAAAAAAAAGTAATTAGGTATGGCATGCAGCAATTTTAACATAAAATTTACCTCTAGGGATCAAGCGATGTAAGAGGGATGAGGGTGTTGAGAGGAGTATGTTTTATTTCTTTCAATAAAGGAATGATGAGAAGCAAATAAAGCATAATGTGAACATCTGTTTAATCCTAGTTATGGGCACATATGTGTCAGTGATGGCATCTTTGTAAAATTTTAGATGCCTCATAATTAGAAATTTTTAAAGTGTATGTTCAAGAAAGCATCTGAGTACATAAACACTGGAAGTCTATCTCATAAGAGATATATCCAAAGTACTTTCATATCGCTCTTCATCTAACTAATCATTATGATCACCTCTCTATAGGAAATACTTCTTTTTAAGTGAAAGTAGCCAAGCATTTTTCCCCTTAGTCATCTATATCAAAGAAAAGAAAAGCAAGATGCTTCTTTCATGCTAACTTTTTAAAATGTGTGTCTTCCGTGTTGACAACTGAAGCTGCAAATTAAGCAGGTTGCTACAAAAGGGATTTTGCCCAACCCTAATCAGAGAAGACGATCTTAAAACAAAGCTATGGTGACATACATTGGCAGAAAGAAAACATAACAAAATGAAAATAAGTATTCCTAGTCTTTGGCTGTCTCTTCAATTCTCCCCACATACAAGTCAGAAAGCAAGAGGGAAGCCTGAGACACCTGGTTTGCCCTAGGTTCTCAGTGGGATGGATCTCCACACTTTGATTCAGGGTTAAACGTTATTCTACTCCGTCCCCTTCTTCCCTTTCCACCGCCCGGTCCTAATTCAGACCATCATCTCCCACAGTATCACTGGACTATCTTCCTAACTGGTCTTATTCATTCTACAAACATCACTTTTCATATTTTAGTTGGTCTTTCTATTTGGTCAGGGAAATGCCAGGTGCCCAAGGCCCCTGCAGGGCATCACAGAGACAGGTCTTCTGCAGTCTTAGACCAATACTTACTTTATTTATTTATTTTTGGCTGCACTGGGTCTTCGTTGCTGTGCGCGGGCTTTCTCTAGTTGCAGAGAGCGGGGGCTACTCTTCGTTGTAGTGCGCAGGCTTCTCACTGCGGTGGCTTCTCTTGTTGCGGAGCATGGGCTCTAGGGCGCAGGCTTCAGTAATTGTGGCGCACAGGCTCAGTAGTTGTGGCTTGCGGGCTCTAGAGCACAGGCTCAGTAGTTGCGGCGCACAGTCTCAGTTGTTCTGCGGCATGTGGGATCTTCCCAGCCCAGGGCTCCAACCCACGTCCCCTGCATTGGCAGGTGGATTCTTAACCAGTGCACCACCAGGGAATCCTTAGACCAATACTTATAGTTCAAGAACAAATCAACAGAGCACTACACACGCAGCTGGTGAGCTCATATGATCAGCAGAAAAAATCTTTTTTGTTTTTTGGCCGTGCCATGCAGCATGCGGGATCTTAGTTCCCCAACCAGACATCGAACTCGTGTCCCCTGGAGTGGAAGCGCAGAATCTTAACCATTGGATCACCAGGAAAGCTCTCCAAATTCTTATTTGAATAACTAAACTTTGAGGAAGATTTCAGAGCACTTAGACCTCTAGGCAAGCGAGCACATCAGAGCTGCTGCTTGGAAGCAACAAGGCCAAATGTGAACCAACGTGGGCAGGGGCACAATTGTTCAGGTCAGACATGCAGAACCTGAATGAGGATGTACCTTTGATTGGAGCAGACAGGTTCCTCTTTCAGCTCCATATTGTTCAGCCTTTGAGTTTAGTCGATCCTATTTTCCTAACCATTACTAGCTATGTGATTGGGTTTTGGTCCATGGAACATAGGAACCTAGTCCTGAGGTACCTCTTGAGGAATCGGCCAGACCCTGCCTCCTTTTAGGAGCTGGATGTTGACGGCGAAGGCGATCTCAGGCATCATGCTTTGAAGGTGACAGAGCGTCGCTATGCCTAAGTCCTTAAAAAGGGACGTGGAGCGGAGTGCCAGCACCCTCAGGCTCACGCACTGGGCTGCACAGTGAGAAAGGACACATTCTTTTTTTTTTTTTTTTTTAATTTTTTGTTTACATCTATTGAGAAAATGTGTTTTATTTCATTCAAATTTAACATGGTATATTATTTTAACTGATTTACCAATTTTAAATAAACTTGAATCCATGAAATTAATGTAACAAGATAGATTATATTACCTTTTTTATTCATTGTTGAGTTCGGTTTGTTAAAAGTTAAGTTTGCATTTATGTTCATGGGTAAAATCTGTATGTAAATTTATTTTTATGTACTATCCTTATTTGTTTTTGGTCTCAAGATTATGCTAATCGTATAAATACCGTTGGTATACATACGTTCTTATTTTCTAGAACAGTTGGTGTTAGCTTAGAATCATGTGCCCCTAGAAGTTAAAATTTGTTACTGATGCCATGTAGACTAAGAATTTTCTTCAAAGAAAATTTTTTTTTTTTTGGCGGCACGCGGGCCTCTCACTGCTGTGGCCTCTCCCGCTGCGGAGCACAGGCTCCGGACGTGCAGGCTCAGAGGCCATGGCTCATGGGCCCAGCCGCTCCGTGGCATGTGGGATCTTCCCGGACTGGGGCACGAACCCGTGTCCCCTGCATTGGCAGGCGGACTCCCAACCACTGCGCCACCAGGGAAGCCCCCAAAGAAAATTGTAAACTATTGATTTAATTCGATTATAGAGTTATTTAGAATTTATAGTTCTTCCTTTATCAACATGCAACTTGTGTTCTTCTAAAGATGTGTCTATTTCATACGAACTTTCAAATGTATTGGTATAAAGTTGTGCATGATAAGAAGTAAAATTAATGAAACACAAAACAGACAAAATGGAATCCACCAAGTTCAAAGTTGGTTCATGAAAGAGGAATCTAATAAAATAAACTAAGCTTCAGTGAGGAAGGACATGTTCTTACTGGGTTAGGCTGCTGATTTTTGGGAGTGGTGTGTGAAGGCCACTGACATAAGCTGTACCTCTCTACCGGCTTCTGATGCTAACACCTTTTAGTTTGCACGGGCTGCCTGACAAAGCTTCCCTTTTAACTGCCTGAAGGTATGCCAGTCCTCACCTGAGCATCAAGGCCTTATCCACTCCAATCAGGGTGACCAGGGCCCCATCCTCTTGTCCATCTCTTCACAGGTCCTACTTCACAGGAGGGCATTCTTTCAAGATAGATCCCTATTTTAGTACTGAACCCTATTTAGAGACCCCTGTCATTATGCTTATTGTGGGTTAAATGATGCCCCCTGCAAAAAAAGAAAGATATGTCTGTGTCTTAATCACCAGGACCTGTGAATATTACCTTATGTGGTAAAAGAGTAAAACTGCCTTGTGTGGCAAAAGATATGACTAAGTTAAAATCTCGAGAAGAGATTATCCTGGATTCTCCAGATGGGCTCTAAAGGCAATCACCTATATCCTTACAAGAGATGGGCAAAGGGACTTTGGAACATAGAGACACACAGAAGAGAGACACACAGGGAAGAAGAGGTGTCAAGGTGACCTTGGAAGCAGAGACTGGAGTGATGTGTCCACATGCGAAGAAACAAACCGGAAGCCTGAAGAAGCAAGGAGTGGGTTCACCACTAGAGCCTTCAGATGGACTGCTGCTGCCCTGCTAATAACACCTTGATTTCAGCCTTCTGCCCTCCAGAACTGTGAGAGCATAAACTGTGGTTATTTTAAGCCACCCAACATGTGGTAATTTGTTACAGCAGCTACAGGAAACTGATACAGTGTGCCCACCTCATAAAGCGGAGTCCTCAGGGGTCAGGCATCACTCTGCCTCTAGCTATTCCACTGAGCGCTGGGATTTGGCCTTTTCCAGATCCAAGTCTCATTTCAAGCCAAGAAAATAACTTCCACCCAGTAGACACTGTACCGTATTTTCCCAGGACTCAGAGTCAGAAGGGGAGACAGCAGATACACAAATGATTATAGTACAATGGGATGTGTGAGCAAACATTTCCACACGGTCACCCCATCACTCCACTCCAGACATCGCAGCTGTGTTGCTCTTCCCTGAATGTGCCAGGTACACCCTACCTCGAGGATTTTTCAGTTGCCATGTAGCTGGTCCCCTTGTCTCCCAGAGTTTTTGCACAGATGTCACCTCCTCAGCTAATCTTTCCTGGACCACCCTAGATGAAAATGCACTGACCCTCCCTGGCCCTTTGGAAATTTTTATCTCCCCTTCCTCCTTCATTATTATTTTTTTCATAGCACCCAACACCATCCAACAACAACAAAAAATATATTATACAAGGCTTCCTTGGTGGCGCAGTGGTTACGAATTTGCCTGCCAATGCAGGGCACACGGGTTTGAGCCCTGGTCTGGGAAGATCCTACATACCACGGAGCAACTAAGCCCGTGAGGCACAGCTACTGAGCCTGCACGTGTAGAGCCTGTGCTCCGCAACACGAGAAGCCACGACAATCAGAAGCCCGCGCACCGTGATGAAGAGTGCCCCTGCTCGCCACAACTAGAGAAAGCCTGCACACAGAAACGAAAACCCAACACAGCCAAAAATAAATAAATAAATTTATAAAAAAAATATATATATATAATATATATATATTATACATAATTTTTTTCCACATTTATGTGTTTCTTTCCTGTATTCCCCAGAGTCAAGGGCAGGGACCACTTTGCCTTTTTCTGTCTACTGATAACTCTCTAGCATCTACAATCATTTCTGGTACATAGATAGTCAATAAATAACGGTTATTTTCAACTAGTACATTTGTTGTGTTTATTTTAAAAATCCTAGTTAAATGAACTCCTTCAAGCATTAAGCAGATTCATATCACCTTATAACAATATCCCATTTCTGGATTGGGTGAAATAGATAAGTCAGAAAGAGAAAGAAAAATACCATATGATATCACTTATATGTGGAACCTAACATATGACACAAATGAACTTATCTGCAAAACAGAAACAGACTCACAGACACAGAGAACAGACTTCTGGTTGTCAAGGGGGAGAGGCAGGTGGGGGATGGATGGACTGGGAGGTTGGGGTTAGTAGAGGCAAACTATTATGTACAGGATGGATAAACAACAAGGTCCTACTGTAGAGCACAGGGAACCATATTCAATGTCCTGTGATAAACCATAATGAAAAAGAATATGAAAAAGAATATATATATATGTGTGTGTGTGTGTGTGTGTAACTGAATCACTTTGCTGTACAGTTGAAATTAACACAACATTGTAAATCAACTATACTTCAATTTAAAAAGATAAGTGCTGCTTAAAATGAATTTGAATAAGCTAACTCTTCACTTATCATTATCTGTGAAACTTCAATATCAACAAAAATAAGAACTTAAAGAGAGTAATAGAAAACACAATATTGCCTTGGTAGCTGAAGGCAGAAAAGTTGCAAATGGCCAGCGAGTTATACGTTCTAGCCATCCTTTTAAATGTCAGGGCCACCAGGAACACAGCTCAGTGGTTATGACATTAAAGTGAAACTCAGCCATTTCTGATTGTCTGCAACACCGGAACGGGAGTGTTTTCCTGACAGTGCCACCGAGCATCCTTCAGAGCTGCCAGGCAACACTCACTGTAGCCAGTAGCCAAGAAAAATAATTACCGTGAAGCACTGTCCATGGATGAGAGATACACACACACAACTGCTTCAAAGACTGTTTCCATCAGCAACATTTTGAACCTGGTGTTTCTCCATATCTCCATGTTAACTGACCTATATTCTTTCTACTTTCCTTCCTATTTTCTCTCTCTATAAATACTGTCTGTATTCATGTAATTTCTTTATGCTTTTTACACTACTGCATCTTAAAGATTTTAAACAAAATTAATATTTGAGCGATGAAATAAGTAATTTGAGGTTTGGGGGTAAGTAAATAAACATGATTATGTGTCTAGAGAAGATAAACCATAATTTTTTTAAAACTGTATATGGTTTTCATAAGTTTTCCTTAGTATCATTTATCTGGTTCAATATAATACACAGTAAAATATTTAATAGCATTGAAAGAGAGGGCTATATTAAACTATATTAAATAGTAAGACACAAGATCAGCAGCAGCTAATAAAAATAAATTTCAATTGAGGAAAATAAGCAGTGAGGTCACAGAAGCAATGTTTGAAGAACGGAACTCTGTTTAACGCGCTGCACGGTCCTGGCCTGAGCACAGCACGAGGAGGTGACTCAGTCTCTTAACCATCCCACAAGAAAAATGAATATTCTGGAATGATCCAGGAAAGAGAATTCAGGGACAAAATCAAAATGAATAGCCATAGAACTCATGAATGCATCAGTCTAAAAGGAGCAATGTAGACAAGAAGACTTGACGAATGTCTGCGTTTTTCATGAGTCCCTCAGCCAGCACATTTAGTGATAAGCATTCTTATTAGATTACTTTCTGTAACCTTCACGTTTAAAAGGTGAAATGCACTGCTTTCAAGTTTTAGTAGCTGTAATTTATTCTCTGGATTTTATTACACAGGGCAAATTATTTTTACAAACATACACAAAAGATTTACTAAACGTTAATAGCAACATAGAGTGTCAATGACAGAGTATTGTAGAACAATAACTCATCAAAAAGTTAGGTGTAATTGAAGTTAATGCACATATTATTGTTATGAGGCAGAGTAGCTGTAAGGGAAGGGCAGCCTACTAACTATATTTATTTAGGAATAGGGATGTCTTAAACTAATCATAAAGAGTTAGGACCCAGCCCCAAAATGCAGGGCAAGGGAAAACATGTGTGGATAAACATGGTGCATCTAATTAATTTTCACATAACACACAGACACATTCATAACACTCAACACACACATACACATATTGCGAAAGTATAATTCAAGTCATGCCAAATTAATGGCACAGATAGTAAATGTTATAGTATTAAAATATAAAAAAACTTTAGAAAACTATACAATTATGCAAAATTTTAACCCAGTTTTTCTTTTGAAGGAAAACAAACATAGCATCATTTTTTTCCTTTTAATGTTTCCCTTGTGTCTTGAAAATAAATACCGAGTTTAGAAACTTCAGGGAGGTTTATATTTTAAGATAGGAGTAATGGGCCAGTAGAGGGTTTTTTTGCTATTAGTGAAGGATTCTAGTAGGTGAGTTAATAAAAGCAGTCAAAATATTCTAGAAAACAGCTGTGTCAAGTGGCATTTTAAAACTCATGTGAAATTGAGAGAAACTATCAATTTAAGAAAATTCGGAATTTAAGATATAATTGGCGATACAGGATCATTTTAAGAATAATTGGCCATCAGCTGATAAATATCACAGCTTCAAGTTGTCCAGGCTGCAAGATGCTACAGCTTTTCCCTGGAAGACAATTGAGAATATGATCATATTTGACATGTTTTATTAACCTGCAACCATGAAAGAGAAAGTTTCAGGATTCCCAGACACTTTGTTAATTTTAAAATGAAGAAGACATGAGTCTGGTCCAGGTAGAATGGTAATTAGTGGCAGTGGCAACAGGGATGATAAGTAATATTTTAGAAGATAAAGAAAAGAAATAAGTAGTAGCTGTCTCATAATCTCCAATCCGAACGTTGGTTTATTTGTATAACTAGACCCACATGAAATATGAACACTCCCCAAGTTGATGAATGGCCCTCAGCAAATATGGAATCCAGCTAATTCACAGTTTCACTGATGTTTCACTGAGGTAAATGTTCTATTAAAAGGCCTCCTCACACAGGTATGCCCGTTATCACAGTATTTATAGAATCTGCAACTATTTTATTCACATAATCTCTCTTAGAAATTTGCTTCTGAGGAGGGAACCATGACAGATTGTCTTCAGGATTTGGGCCAGAAACACAAAACACAAAAATGTAAAGACCTCAAAGTCTCTGGCGAGATTTTCTGGGTAGAAATTCCACTGTTCTCATTGCTCTCCCACACTAATTATCTATCTTCCTAGTCAATACGGGGACCCATATTCTTAGATGCTTCCTGGGCGGGTGGCGTGGAAACACCACTTCCTTCTAGTCCGTTGTCCAAGCTTTGTCTAAGAGTTCTCTGGACACCCAAAAGGGCTGGTATATAGATGGAGTACTGAGAGTTCCCAGGTTGGTAACAAGGTACCTTTGCACACCCAAAATGAGAAACTGAATTGTGAATACTGAACACATTATGATTTCCTGTAATTGTAAAGAAAAGTAAAACTGTCTCCCTTAAAGTAATGTTCAAGTAAAAAGTCTGGAAACAAAGATACCTCCAAAATACATATGCACAAGGGCTGGAAAGATTCACCTTCTCATGGCTTTGACTTGGGGCTTAAGTTCTGGATCTAAAATATTAAAAGGAGTCAGGAGTGAAACACACAGCAAAGATTTAATGAGATAAAAGTTAGGGTGCAAGTCAAGCTCGTGTCTTAAAACACCTATATCCTTGATACCTTCATCATTCAAGGAGAATGACTGATTCCTATGCATTTCCAACAGTTTAGATGAAAGAACACATAAGCCTTTGAAGTTACTATTCTGCACAAATAGCATTTCCAAAAATAAAGCTGAGAGAGCTTCTTCCCCAAGTCACAGAAGTATTATAATAAGAGAAAAATATGACAGCTTTTCTAGAAAGAAAAAATACAAGTATGTGTAAATTATTGCTTTCACTTCAGATCTCCATTGATATCCTTTTCCAAGATATTTCAGACCCCCAAATTAAAAAATTTGCTCATCTATAATCAATAATTAATTCTTATTCAAAAAAATGATCTTAATTGTGAAATACTGTGAAATAATTGTGAAATGGAAAATTCTTAGGATATTTCTTGCTAATGCATTTTAAATGTTTTTAGTCAATTTTTTTAAGTTTATAATCATTTAAAAAGGGAGAACTCTTTCTTTACGTATCTATTTTTTTCCTGTAATTCATTATTTAATTCATCAGTTGTAATAGATGCGTCTGGGGTCAGGAATCAAGGAGTTCACAAATATAAATAGTATGTGAAAATTCAGAAGTGCGATTACCTTGGGAAATAGCAGAAACTGGGATTCTTAGCACCCATTTTTAATAATCTATGGTAAAGCACGTTTTCTGTTCTGTGGAATTTCAAGGCTGAAAAAATTTAACTTGTTACTTTTCATGACACTAAAGTAGCAAAGGATAAAATACTGTATGTAAATGCCTTTTGTTTTGAAAACACCTTATTCATTTTCACAAAATCTTGTGGCACAGGTGCAGAAATACAAAAATAATATACGTAGGGAAAGAAAGTGTCATGAAAAACGTGCTCTGCTGTAAACTGCTGATAGCCCCTGGGCGTTATACAAATCATCCAGCTTTCATTGCAGTCTTTATTTACAAAATGAGGTGAAAGATAAAAGACAGAAAACATTTTGTTTAGAATCACCATCCCTCTCTTTAGTATTTTCAAGACCATGTAGTCAGAAAAGGGTCAGAACTTTCTGAGGTTCCACCCTACCTCTACACACAGGTAGATTCAGCATCGATCATTCAAAGGAGGCATATATTAGGTTATCCAAACAGGTTAACTACAAACAGTTATGTATCCATGTGTACATTTACTTACTTGCCTAATTAGAAATTCTAGTTAATGCCAGCCAGGAGTAAAGCTAGAGTCTCTCATGTTCCAAAGCTCAAAAGTCACATAAAATGATGTTGCCATTAAATAATTACGGAAATGAGTAAGTAAATAGATGAACATAAATTGTACTGGAAAATTCATTTTTAAACGACTGAATTATAAATTACACCCCAGGTTAATTTTTTTTAGGTCTTTTAAAATCTGTATTGATATCCTATCAATGTTCCTTTGGCAGTGAATAACTTATATACATAAACATGACCAAAACAGATAAATAAATATAGGCATATAAATAGATATTCATTGCACAAAAGTATCAAATCTATTCAGATTACAGGTTTAAAATAAAAGATATTATCAGATTATGTAAAAACAAAGTCTTAGGTGAAAATATGTGGCTAAATCTCTAAAAACTTTTGTCATAAATTTCAGTTTGCTAAAAGTTACTGTATTCAGTGTTATTTCATTCTTGAATATGTAACTTTCCTTTTTTAGTGTCAAATAAATTTTCAGCATCTTTCAGTTTACCTTGCAAATGCTATTAAAGCGGGATTTTACCCCTAATTTTATTGTGACTGGTTATTTGACACTGTTTATTCCACCCAATACGTAGATTACATTTCCAACCCTGCCCCCCCAGACGCAGACATTTCATACGGAATTGGCAGAAAATTTCAAAGGGAGTTCTTTATACAATAATCATCTCTGTCTAGCCTAAGAAAGCAGTGTTCTGGTGTTTTCACCATCTCTATTTACTTATGTCACATTTAAAGTCTTCTGGTCCATGATGTTTTAATTTTGCTAGAGTTTGCTTTCTTTTATTTTTATTTGCTTTTCATTTTACGTATGTTTAAATACTTTATAAGAATATCAAGGGAAATAAACCAGAATTTAGTACTTTTAATCACTCTAAGGGTTTTGGTCAATATGTATTTTTACAGTTCAGTTTTGGTCTGTTAAAATAAAAGAAGAAGAAGAAGAAGAAAAAGCTGAGACATTTAATCAGCAGTGTAACTCCTGAATATTGTGTTAAAAAGAAACTGCTGATGAAGAGGACATGTCACATCATTAGCTTTTTTAATGTGCTCAATCCATACTTTTTCAAAGATAATATGCAGTATTTAACTAGCTGAATCACATAAACTGGAAATGCAGAGTTTTCATTACCACTTCAGGTCTCTGAAAGGATACTGCTTCAGTGATAATAATGTGTGTAGAAAGTAAAGTTCGTCTACGTCTCTCGATATAGTTTTAATTTTTCTTCCATTCTTTTTATATTGTGAAGTTTTCACTCTTTCTTCTTTTTTTTTTTTTGGACTTTATTTTCATTTTTAAGAACCAATATAGAATTATATTACAAAAGGTTTGCTTTGAACATTTCTAAATAATCAGTTAGGAGAATCAAAATAGTTCAGTGTGGCCTTTGTTATTAATCAAATGACCATTAATTAGTTATGTGTCTAAATATATCCTTATAGCTTATTTATTTTATACATAATAGTTTGTACCTCTTAATCCCCTCCCCCTATCTTGCCCCCCTTACCCTCTCCCCACTGGTAACCACTAGTTTGTTCTCTATATCTGTGAGTTTGCTGCTTTTTTGTTATATACACTAGTTTGTTGTACTTTTTAGATTCCACACATAAGTGATATCAAACAGTGTTTGTCTTTCTCTGTCTGACTTACTTCACTCAGTATAATATCCTCCGTGTCCATCCATGTTGTTGCGCATGGCAAAATTTCATTCTTTTTCATGGCTAAGTAGTATTCCACTGTGTGTGTGTGTGTGTGTGTGTGTGTGTGTGTGTGTGTGTACTGCATCTTCTTTATCCATTCATCTGTTTTTGGACACTTATGTTGCTTTTCTACATCTTGACTATTATAAATAATGCTGATGTGAACATTGGGGTGTATATCTTTTCAAATTTAATAATATAAATATAAAATGTAGAAATATGACCTTAATTTTTACTGTTGCATGCTCCAGCCATACTATTTCATTCAAAATATATTAAATGGTGCATAGGGTAAAACATGAATATATATAGGGCCTCTGGGGTTTCTGTTCTCTTTTGTTTTATTATTTAAAAAAATTTTTACAACGTAGACTCTTCACTTATAATTTGGATCTTTGCCATTTAATTTTGCAAGATGCTTAGTGCTAATCATGTGTTCATGTGAGTGCTTTTGATGATTAAAAGGAGGACATTTCCAGGTAGACATAATTCCAACTTTTAAAACCCATACATTCACATTGAGAGAATAATGCTAAATTATTTACATCTTATAGCTATGCTTTTTGTTCTGTCTTTTTTTTTAATGTTACCAGTGTTTTACTTTTAGCCGATTTATCTGCAATCTACTTTACTGTTATGTGACAGATTTCCCCTTGTGGTACAAAACCTACTTGCAAGACACACTGAAAAATCCATGCAAATGGGTCAAAATTGAGCACAAGTCAGAACGTTAAAAAGAAGGTGAAAATGGTAAAGGAAGACGAGGAGCAGAAGGGAGAAAAGTGGTATAAAAACAAGAAAAAAGTGGTATCCTTTTTTTTTTATTGGCTGAGGTGGGGAAACAAATGACTATAAAGCTTGAAGCTAGTCAATTTTTTCCAGGGAAGAAATATGTTATTTTAAAAGACAAAGAACTTTTCATTTATTATAAAGTTTTTAGAAGACATTTATTCATGTATTTATATTTTTTGGATTTCTATTGATATGCTTAAAATCCATAATAATTATTGTCAATATTCCAAAAATCAAAGCCATTGTTGATATTCCAACATCATAACCAAACAGGCAAGACAGTCAAACTCTGTCTTCAATAGTTTAACTATTGCTTTGATCTGTAGTAAACAGTATGCTGCTTCAATACTGAGAACGTAAGACATGGTAATTGGGCTTACGATTAAATCCACACTCTTTAAAGATTTAGCAGATAGAAAAATGTTTTAATATAATAATGTTATAAATGGATACATTTTAAGACCCTTCTAAAGATGTTTGTTTCTAATTACTTGCTTTCCCACTTTTTTCCATTCCAAAATGTCTAACGCAGACCTTAAAGTCCAATATGTATAAAACAATATTGGCAAGCTTTCTATTCATGGATTTTCTTTCTGTCGTCAGTTATACTTGGCCTTTGTGGTGTGTGAAATGCTTAACGATACTTTATTTACTACGTTCTACAACCTCACGTGTAAAAGCTTAGCAAGTAAACGCATCATGTTTACTTTTTAGATTGGATGAAGTAATGAAAACAGAAATTAGGTGATCCTTCTCAGATCACACTTCAAGGTAAAAATCAGCGTAAATTTATAGAATATTTTATCACAAGACCCTATTGCTGATTTTCCATCTTTACTAAAACTGGGTCACCTCTTAGCTAAGTAAGATACATTAGTTTCAATGGCTGATTTCTACCCCTTTATAGACATTCTCAAAACATGATGGTAGCCATGATGAGTGCATAACATAATTCTAGACTTTGGGTAACAGTTTGGTCTTTAGTTTTCACCTCTCACTCTCCAGGAGACAACATCCCTCTAAGTTCTCGACTATTGCTACTCCATTTAGAATAATATAAGCTTCCTTTTGATCAGACTCTCTGCTCACCTTTGATTGCAGGAACTTCTTTAATGACTGTAATGCAGAATGACATAATAGAGTTCACCTTCCTGAATACTCTCTCTTCCCCACTCTGGGAAAATACATAATTCAGAACAAAAACAGTAACTATATATCCCTCGATGATAGGGTGCCTGAAGCAATTACTTCAAAACTATCCTATTTAGTGTATGTTAGATGTGATTTCCTCCTGTGTTCTTCTAAAATTATCTTCTCCGTGTGCACCTTAGTGTAGCCGTGTTATCTAGCCATGGCTTTCTTGCTCAGCACTACTGACTAATAGTTCTACAATGGAGCATACGCTCAACACTAAAAGTTAACATCTAACTCACTTGCTGTAATAGCAATTGCTGGTTTGTCTCTTTCATGGCTCTGTCTCCACACATCACCCGTCCTGATTTCTGTGTCTCCTCGCAGCATCACTTGTTGATTCCCCTTTGCTTTCAGCCTCAACCTCTTTGATGAAGTAACTGCACGTCCTCACCAGCCATCAAATCATCAGTGTAGCTCTTTGTCTCATTCACATAATGAATCTGCTCCTGAAGATGATGAAACCCAGCATTCATCACTCTTCTTGACTTTTACTGCACTTCCAAATGTATAGACACCTGAACTCCTAAAATGCTCCACTTCTTATTCTCTGTGACCATGTGTTCCCCCACCTCCTCTACGTTCATCTCCTGAATAAGAAAGGGCTCTGTTAACACCTTGCTGATAATTCTCTGTTTGTTACCTCATATAATTCCTCCCTTCTAAAGGCTTCAACTAACTTCTTAGACCATGAAAACTAGATCTCCGGCCAAGACCTCTCTGGCTTGAGTTATTCATTTCTTGTCTTCTGTGTAATACGGTCCCCTGAAGTTCACCCCATATCTTCAAAATTAAATAAAATTACACTGGTCACATAATGATGTATCTCTAGAAACATTCTATAACAATACACTCTTAGAGTTCTACCAGAATTACAAGGTTGTAAGCGTGTTTTCATTTTGATCTCTTTTATTTCCAAAATCCAGTCATTTACCTTCATTCTTTTTTCCCAGAGCAATTAGTTTGTTAAATACTGTCTGTAAACTTTGTGTGGACAATATTATTAATTTTTTATGGGAAACATAATTCCCATATTTTTAAGTCAAATCTTTCTTCTTCGCTAGTTCGCAGATATCTTAAATGGTATCTGAGATGGATTCCATAACCTCTTAAACACTTTAAAAATCTGGTTTAGAATACCTAAACAAATTCTAAGCCAAGGAGCCCCTGTTCACTGCCACAGCTCCGGTTTGAAGCTCCAGAGGTCTGAAGTAACCTGCTTATTCTCTGGTCTTCCCACTCCAGAACCTGAAAGGATGCAGAGGGCATGTCCACGGTCTGGTGCTGGGATGCTTCCTGCTCTCCTCTACTTTCAAAGACTCATTGTCCTGATTATAGAGGAGGGATAGCGGGGAGGTAGAAAAAACCCTGCGTATTTAATTGGCTTCAGGTATAGTCCTCTCTCTGCTGGTTGCCACGGCTTTGCATCCAGCTTCTCGGGGGACAGACGCTGTCTTGTGGCAGGTATCCCATTCCTGGCTGTGGAAAAGCCCTAGTAGGGCTCCCTGATACGAAAGGTAGTCGGGCCATTTCCCTTAGCTCTCGCCCCTCTGTTCCTGCACCCCAGAGCCTCTTGTCTGCAGGATTTCATTCCTTATCTTTCCTTCCCAATCTTCCTAAATAGTCTGGGGGGAGGGTGGGAATTTGCCAGTTTAAGCAGCACCAATACTGTCACCTTTTAGGAGGCCCAGTACCATCGCTAATTCTCCAAATCTTTGTTTTGCTCTTGGCCCAACTTTAAGCCATAATTGCTGATCTTAGTGTGATTCAGCACCTTGTAACAATAATGTCCTCCCTCTATCTTCTCTTCCTCTTTCTCAGTCTTCCTGCTTTGAAATCCTTCTCCATTTATTCACTCTCCTTGTTATTAAAGTCTATTTTTTTCCACTGCCTCTTGAATCAAGTCTATATTTCTTGAAACACATTCAGATTTGCTAACCATTAGTCCTTTTCGGGATCACACAACTTATGAAATTCTTATGGGATAACCTAACCCTGGGATGTTCTTCCTCTATTTTGAAACTCCTACACTTTTTGTAATTCCTAAACTAATTTCAATCTCAATTGATTGTTTTCTGTTTAACTTATCGAAGGATATATTTACCTTAAATACTAACCTAATTATTTTCATATATAGGTGCTATAGTCTTAACCAGATAATAAAATTCTCAAAAATGGAATGCTTTCTAATGCTTTAAAATAGCGCCAAGCATGAAACTTGGGGAATGAACTTAAATAAGTGAGTTTTAATATGGATTACATATTCACAAAGAAATTGCCAACCACTGACGATTAAACCTGAAGATGAACCCCATTCCTTTTTTTTTTTTTTTTTTTTTGTGGTACGCGGGCCTCTCACTGTTGTGGCCTCTCCCGTTGTGGAGCACAGGCTCCGGACACACAGGCCCAGCGGCCATGGCTCACGGGCCCAGCTGCTCCGTGGCATGTGGGATCTTCCCGGACCGGGGCACGAACCCATGTCCCCTGCAACGGCAGGTGGACTCTCAACCACTGTGCCACCAGGGAAGCCCCATTCCTTTTTATTATAGAAATTTGTTGTAGTCAATGTGATATGATATGAATAAGTATTTTGTTGGAGGATAAAATACTCATTTTATTCAATAATTACTGTTACGGTGATACTATATTCCATAAACCTCATTTAGCCTAATAAGGTTATAAAAATACCTGATATATTAAAAGTCCGAAAAAATTAAACGGTCCTTCAGGTTTCTTAACTGTCCATACTACAAGGGTAAACACTGACTTATCCAATGATGAAAATGAAAACATAAGAAGGAGGTGGGTGTGGAAGGGAATGGTTTTTGTAATCCAGTAGAATAAGACAAAGTGTTAAAGCAATTATATGAAAAATAGATTCATTCAAAATAATTATTTTAATGAAGATGATGCAAGAAATGGAACAATTTTTAGCATGAATTCTCCATATTTTTATAATGGCTTTCTTTTGGGTTTCTGTATATAAAGAGATCCAAATATTAGCAGATGTCGTCTGAATAATAGAGTACTCAAATTTAAATTCTTGGCATTTAGCTTTGCGTCTTCATTCTGTGTGTATATCATACATAAATATGTGGTTTAACTACATGAATGCAGACTGATGTGCCAATTTCTAAATGGTGAATTTCAGGAATACTGTGTCTGAGCTACACTTTCTCAAAATGGAATTTGTAATATAAACTTTGCCATCTCTTTTCATATCTGCAATACTAGACTGTGATATACCAAATCGAGGATTTTCCTGCTGCTAGGAAAATGGCAAGAGCCCTGACATTTCCACTTTTATTAGTTTTCTAATTTTATTTCCTGACCCAGAGCTTATTTGATAGAAAGTTGGGTTTCTGGTCCACTGATACAGGAAAACCTCTGTAAATACACAGAGCCATAACATAACCAAAACATTAAAGTAATTTGAATGAGGACAGAAATATATTTTTCAATGCTTCATGTTGTTAGGAGTAACTATCTTTGGAAGCTTTTACCAGAAGCTGTTGGGTAACACAAAGAGTAACTTTCCACGGCTAACTGTATTTCAGTTCAGTTTCAGAACATTTCTAATCTGCTGAAAGCATGCTTCACTTCTTAAATAATTTAAAATTTTTGTTTATCATGTAAATATACTTAAATATTACAAATATTTAAATACCAGGAAAATAAAAGTAAAATTTCCCTTTGTAAAAGTATCAGAAATTAATAAAAGTTCCCTAAATATATTCACTATGTTTATACTGATTATTATTTTTTTTAATATATTAAAACTCAACTGCTTTTGAGTTTGCTTCTTTGTACCAAGACTGGGTTTCCACACATAAATCAATTATTCATGAACCATATGTTAATAACACTGATGTCAGCTTTTTTTTTTTGCGGTACGCGGGCCTCTCACTGTTGTGGCCTCTCCCGCTGCGGAGCACAGGCTCCGGACGCGCAGGCTCAGTGGCCATGGCTCACGGGCCCAGCCGCTCAGCGGCACGTGGGATCTTCCCGGACAGGGGCACGAACCCGCGTCCCCTGCATCGGCAGGCGGACTCTCAACAACTGCGCCACCAGGGAAGCCCTGATGTCAGCTATTTAAGTATACATATATTTAAATATGTAAATATATTTTATAATATAT
The DNA here is from genome assembly GCF_951394435.1 of Stenella coeruleoalba. Classification (NCBI taxonomy): domain Eukaryota; kingdom Metazoa; phylum Chordata; class Mammalia; order Artiodactyla; family Delphinidae; genus Stenella; species Stenella coeruleoalba. The sequence continues at coordinate 12,733,684 of NC_137153.1, read as the reverse complement.
AATATTATACATATATATTATAAGACATACGTATATAATACACACATATATGTATGTATTAGCATAGCTGGTATAAAATTCACCCTCATGCTAGTTTGACCATTGCACAAAATGGATTCTGAAAGAATACATTTCATGGCTAAGTACATGCTACAAATTGGTTAATTTTAATAACTTTAGTTCAATCATACCTTTATTTAAAAATCTTTAAAATTATTAGGTGAAATGTAGAAATATATCAACACAATAAGATCATACTGGAAAAACAAAAACAAACAAAACCCGTCTGTGTCTGGATCCCAAATGGCCAGAAATCACATGGGCACCGTTCTTCCCTTTCTGAATTTCTCCCTCTGTCCTCATTCCAGATGCTTCAATCAATCACTTTTGCTACTGAAGAAAAAATTCCACACCCATTTAGTCACTCTCCCTTTTAAGAGCTTTTTTTGGGTATAATTTCCTTTTCTTTCTTTATACCCTCCCACAGGTTTACTGTGACATAATTTACATATAATAACATTTCCTCTTTTAAGTGATCAGTTTGAGTCTTGACAATTGCACATTATCATATAACTACCACCTCGATTAAGATGTGAAACATTTCTTGCACTCCAAAATTTCCTTTGTGTGTTAGCACTCAACTCCCTCTCCCAACCTCCATTTCCAGGCAATCATTGACTTGATTTCTATACCTATAATTTTGCCTTTTCTAGAATTTCCTATAAGTGGAATCACAGAGCATTTAATCTTTCTTCTGGGTTCTTTATGCAGGATAATGCTTTTGAGATTCCTGCAAGTTCTTTATGTACCAAATTTTGTTCCTTTTCATTACTTATTATTTAATAATATATATATAACAAAAACTTATTATTATTCAGTAGTTAATAGATATTTATGTTTTGAGTTGCTAGTTATTATGAATAATGATGCTAGGGACATGCAGGTACTCTTTCTGTAGACATGTGGTTCATTTCTCTTACAGCAATGCTGAGCAGCATTCCAGGTGCTATTTGCCTTTCTATATCTTCTTTTGTGAAGTGTCAGTTCCAAATGCTTCCCATTTCTTAATTGGGTTCTTTGTCATTTTATTGTTAAGTTACAAGTCTTGCTTATAAATTTTGGAAAAAAAGTCTTTTTTCAGATATATTATTGTAAGTATTTCTTACTAGTCTATGACCCGCTTTTTCATTTTTTAAAACTGTGAATTATTGAAGAATAATAGTTTTAATTATGGTAACATCCTTTTAATTATTGCTTTGCTGTTTTGTGTTGTGTGTGTGTGTGTGTGTGTATGTATGTTCTATTCAAAGAATTCTTGCCCTACCCAATGTCCCAAAGATTTTCCACTATGGCTTCTTCTTAAAGTTTTATAGTTTTAGTTATTTGACCCTACAATCTATTTCAAGTTAATTCATATGTATGAGTAAGATAAATGTGAGGTTCATTATTTTGCATATAAATATCAATTTTCTATCTCTATTTATTGAAAGTCTATCTATTCCATACTGAATTAACTCGGCACCTTTCATGAGAGCCAACTGCCCTTATAAATCTTTGAAATATTTTTATATTTCTCAGAGAAGAAATATTGTCCTTCTGCTCTCAGTTTCCTGGTGTCTGCTTTTGTCTCCAATGTCCTTCCTTCTATTTAATTTGTGTTGCATTTGCTATTTTTTTTTCTGACTTCTTAAGATAAAAAATTAGATCTGTACTTTTTAATTAGGATCTTTAGTTAATTCATATCTAATATATTAATAATTTTGATGTGGTTGGATTTGGGTCTAATTTTTATTATTTGTTTTATATTTGTCTCCATTTTTGGTTTTTGTTTCTCCCTTCTTGCCTACTTTTTATTTGTATAAATTTAATTTATACTTCTCTGTGTTAATTTTGTATTGGTTGTTCTAGACATTACAGTATAAATTCCTAATTTTCAGAGTATATGTAGAATTAATGCACTATCACTTCATATAAAATATGAATATAAATTAAATACATAAATCTTAGCCCCATGCAGGTCAACTTATCCCCCATCATCCTTGAGGCTAGGGTTTTTGCATGTATTACAGACATACGTATCATAAATTCTCACAAGACAATGGTTATATTTTTGCTTTAAATACTCACATGCATTGTAAAGAAATTAAGAAGGAAAGAATAAAATAAAGAAATTAAAGTAGGCTTTTATAAGAACCCAGATATTTACCATTTTGGGTACTCTTCATTCTTTTCTGAGGATCAAATGTCCCTAACTGTAGAATTCTTAATGTTTAAGAATTTGTTGGGATTTGTTGAACATCTTACATGTGTAAAAATATATATATATATATTTATTCAAATTTTAGAAAATTTCAACCACAATGTCTTTAAAGTATCTTTATGCCCTATTTTGCTGGATATTCAATCAATCATACGTATGTTAGGCCATTTCATACTATCTAAGAAATACCATAGGCTCTGTTCATTTACTTTTCGAGATTTTTTTCTTTGTTCTTCAGCTTGGATAATTTCTATTGATCCATCCTCAAGTTTACTGAGTCTTTCCTTTGTTGTCTCCATTCTGATGTTAAACCTATATAGCGATCTTTCTTAAAATCACTATTCCATTTTTTAAATCTAGATTCATTTGGTCTTTTATTTCTTTCCTAATATTGCTGATCATTTCATTAAGTGGAAAAATATTTTCTTTCATGTCATTGATTACGGTTTAAATGGCTACTTTAAATTCCTTTCTACGAATTCCTAATCTAAGTCACTTTAGGGATGGTCTCATTTGCTCTCTTTTCTTTGGAGAACGTGCTCCACATTCCTGGTTCTCTTTAAGTTGGGTAAGACTGCATTTTATAATGGAGATCATGCATGTTAAGCGGTGAAGACTGAAGGCTGCCCTTCTTACGAGGGGTTTGTTGTCTGTTTTGTTTTGTACTGTTTTAGTCACAAACCACAAACTCTGGCTTGGACAGCAACTCCAATCCAGCTGGGATCTTTTGCCTTAACTAAATTCCTGTGAGTCTGGTCCACAAATATATGATTCAGGGGCCTGTTGGAGATATAAGTAGATGAAATTTGGGGATACCTTCTCTCTATATTTCCCTTCATAGATTCCTCCTTTTTTTTTTTAACAGAAACTACAGTTTCCCTGACTCAGAATTCTGGCTCCCCAGGCCAGAAAACCTGTAATTTTTTTCCCACAAGGGGTTCTGTCTACTCCTAGGCTAGAAAGAGTGAAAACAAATACAACTTCCCCTTTCTTAACATGTGATACTCAGAATTTGCCCTATTCCCTGCAGTTTCGAGCTAATATGTCTAGACTGTACAGTTGTTAAAGGGGTCCAGTTGGTGCTTACTCAGGCATTACGAGAATCTCCAAATTCATCACTTTTTTAAAAAGTACTGAATATTAAGTCAAACATGACCAAGCTTTGTCCAAGCATTCCACCAGACTTTCAGTGCTCCAGGACACTTCCTCCTTCAGGACAAAAATGTTTTCCCCATTCATACTGTTGTGCTTTTCATCCAGTCACTCTCTGGAATATTCATTCTACTCCCATGTCTTGTATCATTGGCTGTTTATATACTCTACCTTATTCTTGAAATTTCCATGAAAAAGAATATTAGCCCTTCTCCAGACTCACCCTAAATAAGCACAAAAATCCCTTGTAACTCCTTTAGCTCATGGTCTAATAATGTGCCCCTTTGCATGAACTTGGATATGGTTTTACTAAATTATTTAATTCAACGTATGTGCTTACAAGTTATTTGGGGGTGATCCAGTACCAACCTTGTCACTTGAATCATTGAACTTTGGTTCTGTCATGTTTAAAAGAGAGATTTGGACGGGTAGCCCCCGCTCGCCACAACCAGAGAAAGCCCGTGCACAGCAACGAAGACCCGACGCAGCCAAACATTAATTAATTAATTAATTATTTTAAAAAAGAGATAGATTTGGATTGGAGGATCTCTGTGTTACTTGGTGATTTCTTCATTTTAATTTCAAACTCTGCCATAACTAAGAATAAAGTATTTTCTCTGCCTGTCAAAAGTAGCCTTGTATGATTACTGAAAGGGCTGCTTTTCCATTGCTCTACATATTCCAAAAATTAATTATTAATCCTACATTAGAAACTTGCAGCAGCGATCTCTCACCTCATTCACACATGGGGAACGAGCTCCTTCTTGACTGAAGACCTCGCTCTACACGGGCTGTTTATCAATTTCTCTAGAGTGACACTATACCGAGCGGCAGCACATGGTAACGTAAATCACAGTCTAATTTAGTTGTCACTGTGTTGTGACACTTAGTTAAAAATGCTTTTTAATTGTGACTATAAATTATACCTGAACAATTCTTAGTGACAGTCTTAAGACTACATCAGATTATGTCACCCAAGGGGAAGAGCAAGCATCGTCAACATGAAGCAAGTGCACGTCAGAAACTTTTTAAACAGCAATTTGGGGAAAGATAATGATGTTGATGTGTTCTGGTTTAGTGTCAGCCCCAAACTCTTCGGGCAGAAAGGGAGAGGGTGAGGGAGAGCGATCTTTGGAAATTTCCGGGCTATGGACTGTGGAACAGTGGCTCACCAACACAGCCTTTCTCTTGGCTCTCGTCCAAAATGGCCCTGAAAACAGGAACTGAGATTTCTGTTTTGCAGTTTAGCGGTCTTCAGAGATGAGCCGTTTAATCTTACCAGGGTATTTTAGTCTTAGAGAAAAAGTAACTGGCCTTAGGAAGAAAAGCGATCTTTCTAAGTAGCTATTTGAAAGCACGCCTTCTTAGGTACTTCAAAATCTGTATTTCCTCAGTTTTAAAGTACTGGGAATCAAACAAGTGGATCCCAACTGGACACGGCACGGCTAATAGTCTTTAGTGTCACATAACTGAAAAACAAAGTGTATATAGGAGCACAGCTATTTTACATGCTATTTTCTATATCTCAGTAAAACATAACTGGCGTTTTTTACATTGATCTAATTTTACTCTCATCTTCCTTTTCTGGAAACACAACCATATATTCTCTTAAATATGAATGTGCTTAATATGAATGTGCTTAACATTACATGAATGATGCTATTCATTTTACTGAAGAGAGACAGACACGTTTGAAGCTGAGCTTCACAATCATTATGCCTCAGTTTCCTCTCCTCTAAAAGTGGAATAATGTCCCGCTCACATAATTGTTTCGAGGCTCTAATGGGTCCGCTTTCTCAAGTGGATTGTACGTTCGCTAGCATGTTATAATACTCAGTGTGTTAGTACTCCTTCAGCTGCAATTCCTATCCTCTACGGATGTGGATAAATTCTTGAAGCAGTGGGCGTGCTCCCTGTACTTTGGGTAGTTCTAGATGCCCTGAGCTCTTTCACAGAACCCCTAGGCAAAAGAACCCTGATCTGAGACTCCACAACCCCATTCCTAGGTAAAACTCTGAAATTCAGAAAAAAAAAAATTAAGGTATAAACAGGCAGAAAAAAAGGAGTATTCTCTCACCTTTTCTAATAATATTAAGCAAATAGAAGTACAATCACAGGCCAGCTGGAGAACAAACAGTATCGCCTGTAAAATCTAGGATAATGAGAAGAACTTGGGGATGACCTGGATGCTTAAGGAAGAGAGAAATCACAAGCTCGGCTGGATCTTCCAATGAGGAACAGTGCAAGTGTAAGGACACCAACAGACAGTAGGAGCAAGACACACTAGCGGACACACGCTGATTGGCTGACCAAGCCTTTATCTACACACATTTATTGAACATCTACTGTGTTAGGCAGGCTCATAGACTCCTCAGGGACAACGATGAATGATGCCCAGCCCTTGTTTCAGATGAGCTCACATAGGGGCCCTTCCCCAGGGAGAGCCAGAGTGGCTCACGGTGGTAAACACCATTGGCATGCAGGATGATTCTCCACCATCCACCATCTGAAGCTATACTGACACATACTAATTACGGTCCCCCTTTTATTTAGGTTGCTATATTTTCTGCATGGCTGATTGTTTTTACTTTATAGCAAAACATCCTGCTGGTGATTTGTGACAATGTTTGCAGGATGATGAATTTGTACCAACCCTCAGCGCAGTTTCCAATTAGAGATTTGTCTAAGAGATTTTGTTGGGTTAAGCAAAAATAGATGTAAAATCATGATCGTTTACATCACCAAGATCTCTAACAATAGAAATATATAAATGTTTAGTTTTGTTCTTATGTAAATAATCTATCTTCCCAGAAATCTTACGACTTTCGTGTGTTGGGAAACTCTTCTAGGCTGGAAATGTGTTGTTGAAGCCAGTGTTTCCAAACATTGACTAGTGGTGACAACTGTCTGAAGTCATGTCCTAATGATTTTGAGAATCTACTTAGGCACACCGATGTACGCCATAGTGTGGCAAAGGAATGGTCAAATTACCAGGACCTGGTTGCCTGGAAAGATGTAGTCTTAACCAAACAGTCCATCACTAAACAACCATTCTTGCTGAGGTGGTCAGAAAAAATGAAAATGGTGTATGTTTGCCATCTCCATGTTATAGGGTCTGTAAATTTATTCACGTATGGATATTCAACGAATATTAACAGCTAGTCCTGTAAGTAAAATTTCCCTATTTTTAGAATTAAATGGTAATATTTTAATGTGCCTCATAAAGCATGGTAGTTGAAGAGAAAACACTTTTGTTTCTGTCAAAGCACTGTTACATTCTGTTTGGGAGGAAGCATCTCAACATCAGTCAACCTCAATTTCTCTATCTATAAAGTCGGGATAATAATCCCCATCTCATTTATTTATTGTGTTCATTCATTGAACGAATGCTTCATATAACTATCATGTATTGCCTAGGTTTCTGGAAATTGAGGAATGTAAAGGACAGACAAGACCCTTCATGGGACATACAGTCCAGCGGGGGTTGTAAGGATGAACGTTGTAACTAATGGAGAATGCTTAGTGTGCAGAAAGCTTTCAATAGAAGTTACTTTGGGGGATTTCCCTGGTGGCCCGGTGGTAAAGAATCCGCCTTCCAATGCAGGAGACGCGGGTTCGATCCCTGGTCAGGGAACTATGATCCCACATGCCGCGGGGCAACGAAACCCACGCGCGCGCACCCCAACTACTGAGCTCACGTGCCTCAGTGAGAGAGCCCATGTACCTCAAACTACAGAGCCCACGTGCCCTGAAGCCCACGCGCCACAACTAGAGAGAGACAACCCGCCCGCTACAACGAAAGATCCCACCTGCCTCAATGAAGATCCCACATGCTGCAACTAAGACCCAACACAGACAAAAAATAAGAAATAAATAAAATAAATAAATGTTTTTAAAAGAAGTTACTTTGGGGCTTCCCTGGTGGCGCAGTGGTTGAGAGTCCGCCTGCCGATGCAGGGGACGCGGGTTCGTGCCCCGGTCCGGGAAGATCCCACATGCCGTGGAGCGGCTGGGCCCATGAGCCATGGCCGCTGAGCCTGCGCGTCCGGAGCCTGTGCTCCGCAGCGGGAGAGGCCACAGCAGTGAGAGGCCCGCGTACCGCAAAAAAAAAAAAAAGAAGTTACTTTGTAATTATCATTTACTGATATTGTTATTACTATCATTATGAAGAGGAAAAGGGTGAGAAAAAAGCATGATAACCTGGTCACACTGTTTGTTAGAAGAATTTTGGTGCTCACATGGAAGGGGTAATTACTTCTTTCCATTTCTCTTTTAATGATAACTCCTATGCTTCTCTCAAAGGAGACTGTCCTACAAATAAATGTGTCACTGCTTAGAATAATTTCAAGATGCCATTTCGAGAAGCTATCACTGAGACTTTCCTATGCTTGGTCCATCTTTTTTCTTCCTTTATATCTGAAGGACACTACCACACACGGCAGGGTTGCAAGATTTGGTAAATAAAAATATAGGACGACCAGTTAAATTTCAGAAAAACAACAAATGCTTTTTAGTATGTCCCAAACATTGCACTGTAACATGCTTATACTAAAAAAAAATATATGCATTGCTTATCTGAAATTCAAATTTAACCCAGCAACCCTAACCTATAGATAATCAAAAGGTACTCTCAGGGAAATTCTCTGACCTGTTTATTAAACATTTCTAAGATTTGCCCAATGTCAAAAATATTAACTACAGCACAAAATGGACACAGCTGACCTAGTTGTACTTCCGAACTGACAGATGAAATCCTTTGAACTATGTCCCAATATGACATTGACATACGTCACTGGAACTGTTTTGAATGACACTAACGTAGAAACAAGGATTCCTTCAGCCTTATTCCCTTTCCTTTGTGCTTGTTTTTCCAAACAAACATGCAGAAATTAATACAACCGCATGAAAAAAAAAAACGCTTGATGAAGTCTATCCCTTCCTCGAGATTCTTCAAGGCTCAGTAACAGGTGTGAGCATCAAACATGACAAAGAGCCTGAAGAGCCCCGACTCGGACAGCACGAGCTCCATTCCCCCTCCCCCCAGGGTGACCTGCTTGGCTACCTCCGTATACGAGGTGCCTCCATGGGTCAGAATGAAACGCTTTTAAACTCCGGGGCTAGAGGAAACCTTCTGTGGTAGCCCCACAGCACCTCCACTCTCCAAAGCAGGCAAAGTAAATTAGGTCAGAGGCATCGTAAATATTTGACTAAAATATTCCTATAACATGGGAATTGAGGGTGGAGTGCTTTGCTTGAAAGCCATAAATGACTTTTTGCTGACAGCTGACAACACAGGATAAAATAAATGTCAGGTAGGGGAAGGGCTTCAGGAACAGAAGGTGCTGTCCGAAAGAACGTGAATTTTCTAGTAACGACCCAGACTGTGGATTTTATAGCAACGATGACAACATCAAGTTACTCAGCAGCAACAAGAGCAGGATAGGAAGGGGTGGGGCCAGTAGCAAAAATAAAAAGTCTGTGTCTAATCATCTTGAGTCAATTATATTAGTAGTGACTGGGCATCATTTGTGTCCTCAAACCTTACTCTTTCTCTAGACTCAGGGATTACCTAGTTTAACAGAGTCTGACTATATATTATTTTTGCTCAGTGTTTAAGTTCTTATGACAAAAGATGTTATATTCATAAGTAATAACAAGAATCTTAAAAGTACTTGTTAGAAGTAACTACGAAGGCCAAAGAACCATCATAATGCTTATTACCACAAAAGAACTTGAAGGTCTTTAGAATTTTAATATTGCCATCAGGTTATCCTACGATAATTTTTCCCTGTGGTTGTTTTCGTTCATCAATCATTACAACTCATATCTTCCTAGAAGAGAGTTAGCATGCAACTTTATTTCTATAATACAGACAGGAAAATGGAAATGTGGAGTGTATAAGTCATTTGCCTGAAGCTTTAGGAACTAAAACGTATAAAAACCACAGTGTTCATATTCATAATGTCAAGTGATTTGAGTATCACAAATATTATTCTTCAGGATAGAGAAAAGAAAGAAAATGACATTTTGATTTTCCTCTAGAGCTGGCATATTTAAAGGGAAGAGAATTAGAACAATTAAATGCATGGTCTTGTGAAAACCACTTGACTTTATAGGTTCTGAAAATTACGATACATAGATAAAGGCTGGAAAAATATGCCCAAGCTACTAAGAGTGATTGCCTCTAGGTAAGAACAGGGATTCAGAGCTGGACAGGGGGAAGACGAACACAGAGGCTTTAACTCTTGCTTTAGAATAGTTCTGTCTTGGTACAAGTTTAAAAGTAACAATCATACATTTCTTTTGAATTAATTTTAAATGAAGCAAAGTCTTTCCCCTGGACTTTCCACTGGCATTAACAGTTGGGTGCTATTTGCTAGCTGTCAAAATATTGGAAAGCATTTAATACGTTTATTCTTCTGTATTGCCAAGTGTGGTAGAATGTTTGCAAAACATACCGTATGTGAGCAACAGAAAATGACTTGATTTTTACATCAGCCCTGTTCACTGCGACTGCTTTGCTACAAACATTCACGATGATAACTTACTTGAAATCATTATTGGCAACACAAGTAGGATTTTTTTTTCCACTTGTTAATGTGTCAACATTATATCGATACTAGAAGCAAGTTTGTCATTTTTTAAAATTCATTGTGACTCATTTTTTATCACCAATTTAGATAACCAGATATAATGACAGCCGAACCTAAATCATTATAATAAGGCAATATCAGAATACTGTGATTCTGTATGATGGGCATCCAGACATAGTAATTTAGTAATTTAATCCTCCAAAAAATAAATTTCATTCAATGGGATGATTTTCTTACAGATTCAGTCTAGATTGATTTGATGTATATCATTATCTGCATGAAAGTCCATAACCTTCCAGGTTTTCTGCTAGCCTTCTGAATTTGTATAGCAACCATAAATATACAATTTCCTGGAAAATAGTGACACAAATCCAAAGATGGAAAATTGATTATTCTACAAGTAGGTCAGTAAGAGACCACAGCAATGCTTTACCACAGTCTGTCAGGCAAGATGCCTTTTATTTAGTTTAAAATTAACTTCATGCTCCTAAATATTTTCCTGGCCTCAAATTAATTTACTGCACACAGAAAATGTCACTAGTTTTTTAGGTATAAAAAAAATCATACTTCCTATGATGTAAAGAAAAGTCTATTTTTTTCACCATGTTCCTTAGGTTGCTTTTTAACTGAGTAGTCAATTGACGTCTATTAAAATTTAACACCTGATAAATTCTAAAGACCCCATTAGGTTAGGGGTGTGCTCTCTCCTCTCTCTCTCTTTCCCTCTCTCTCTTTCAGATCACATGAAGGGCTTTGAAGTACGGATCAAGAAGAAATTTCTTTGTTTTATAGTTCAGATTGCACATTTATTTCCTGGCAAAGAGCTATATAATAAATCACAGAATTTATTTGGTCTAAAGAATAAAGCCCTGGAATATTTTAGCTCACATGAGCTCCTAGCCAAAGGAATAAAAAAATATTTCTGGTCATTTTCATAGACATGCATGCACTTCTTTGGTAGGGATTCAGTTCCTACTCAGAAATGTTGTGTGTTTTTGTGAGGTCTGGGCACCCATGTTTTCCTCTTTCAAAGGAAGGGCTGGATCTCTCTAGGACCTTATGTAAATCTTCTTTTCCCACCTTCATTTAGATTTGGTTGGGTCTGATTGGATTAGGTCAACACTCTTAACCTCTTGACTCACCAGTGAGTCAAGGACTCACTCAATGAGTCCTCATTGACCAACCCAAGGAGGGGACCATCAACCCGACCAGCTTTTGAAAGCTCAGACGTTTGCCAAGCTCTCAAGAAAGAGACAAGCTGAGGAGTCTGTTTCTTCCTCTGGATTAGGTTGTGTGAGGATATGACCATTAAAACTGCTGCAACCACTTTATGACAACAAGGGGTCCCCTACAACTACGCAGAGAGACAGAGAAAACCCCCATTTTTAGAGTAAGAGCCAGGGCATCAAACCTTGCCTAAAGCTATGACTGTCACTGGACATTAAACTTACGTAATTCAATAATTCCCCATCACGTTATTTTTTCTTATACTTTTTTAACTTTGAAGTTTACTTTGAGCGTAAGCAAAGGTTTCTAAAGAAACATCTTATTATAATCATAAAAGCACACAGGAAAAACATTGATATATTCTTACTGAGGTTAAGGTTCAAAGAACATAATAATGAGAAATTCATCGCAATATAGGTACCAGACCAAAAAAAAAATCTGCAATAAGTACTGACTTGACAAACAAACATGCATTAATTCAGAAAGTAGGCTAGTTAATGAAAATAAATTTCAACTTGCAATCCTATAAAGAACTCTTTGTAAGTGTATGTTCCCAGAAATTCATATCATTCATCAACCTACCCCCTCCCATGGGTACAGTCACAATCTTATTTGTGATTGAGTAAAAGGTAATCACCAAGGGGGGAAAGTGGGGGTGGGTGTGGGAGGGTGGGATGAATTGGGAGATTGGGATTGACATATATACGCTAATACGTATAAAATAGATAACTAATAAGAACCTGCTGTATAAACAAATAAAGAAATAAAATTCAAGAAAAAAGTAATCATAAAAAAATTATGCCTTTCTTGTTTGACAATGAGTAAAATTTCTAGTAAGAGGGGGACCAAGTAACTTTGGATAAAGAATTATATGCTATGGGACATATAAAAAATTTAAAAAAAAAATTTAAATTAGAAAAATAAAATAATTATATGTTATTCTCCTTTCAAAGGTCCTCTGTTGCAAGATAAGAAAAAATTACGTACAGATCAGGATATACTAACATCACCAGAGGACCGTTTCTAGGCAAGTGGTATTTGAAATAAATTTACCAAAGGTCTGTTAAGAATCGCATTGACAGGCACCCACAGCTCCTGCCCCAGTAACTCATGTGTCCCCCCCCCCCCCCGTGTCCCTTCTTTTACAATCATCTTAACTATCTTAATCATCTTAATTATCATAACTTGACTTTCTCCCTAAGGTTTCCACGAAAGCCTCTGCAAATGCAATCCAGTAACCTCACGCTCTCCAAAGAGTTCTCCCTTTTTAATCCAGCCATCCCTCTGCTGCCAAAGTGATCTTTCCAATTCAGACCATGTCTCTTCACCACGGAAAATCTGTAATGACCCCCCCCCCCCTTGCCGTACGGCATCAACCTAAAATCTTTGTCTTTCACGGTCTTATGGACTTACTCGTCCAGTTCCCTCTCTGCCAGTCCTTACCTTGAATTGTCTGTGTCGGCCGTGCTGACCTCCTCAGAGTCCCTCCACACACCAGGCTCACACACTTCTGTGGCTTTTCCGTCTGCCTGGATCATTATTCTCCCCCCACCACCCCCACTCCATCCCCTACCTTTCACTGAGAATAATCCACCTGACAAACTTTGATTCATCTCTCAACATGCACGCTAATGATACTGAGACGTCGCTTATGTAGCCCACCTCCCTTGACAAGCCGGTTTTAAGTGTTCTTTCTTTGTGTACACCTCAATTTTCTATTGATTGTTTTCTTGTTTCTCTAGAAACAAGATTATGAAGTTCATCAAGGAGAAACATTCAGTCCTTTATCTGTGAATTCTTGACATCTAGAACTATGCCTAAAATATAGTCTTAACTGAAGCTGGATATTCTCTGATATTCTCACATCGCTCATGACCTTCCTGTCATTTACGATGCACAGAAGAGGACCAGAGAGCATCTGCATTCTCCTACATTGTTTCTAGGACATTCCACACAACTCTACTACTGTAGCCTCCCTTCTTTTAGCCCGCTGATATATTCTAACAATCCTTGTGACGGACCATCACGGACCTTGTGATGGGTTAATGGACCATCTACTTATCCCATCACATTCGTGGACAACTTGGACTCTGCCTTCTTCACCAAGAAAACTTCTGCTCCAGTCCTTCTAGACCCCAGAAACTGCATAAAGATGACCTGCCACGTAGCCTAAACCTTGGTGTCCGTATCACTCCACATTATGTGATATATTTCCAAAATATAAAGATGCTCAAATACCTATGCATTACTATAAGAAGCCAGCTGTCTTCTATCATTTATAATTTTTTTCTAACTAACACAGATGACTGCAAATGTTCTTTGTTGTCTGCAAACCCTGTTTGATGTGTATCCTTACATGCACTGACTTTATATAATCAATACAGGTTTGAAAAAATTATACATTTCCCCAGCCCTTTATCTATAATTAGTTTTACCTGATGCCAAATTGAAAATGAAAAGGTGAATTAGCTAGTTTCTCATTATTCTGTCAAACTTGATTGATTGTTTTGATGTAATGGTAGCACAGATAGCAAAGTATAATTTACTGTGACCTGGAATTGTTAGAAAATGTTTTTGTTTGAACTTGTCTTTTTAAAAATCTTTTGTTCACCATAAATTGAAATATTCAGTTTATTATTTGTTTTGATTTTTTAAAATTTTATTTTCCAACTTAATATGTCTAAATAACAATTTTATGGTGGTAATTAAAGAAAATCATGCAGACTTTCTGTAGTTTGACAACTTTATGTGCTTAAAAAAGAGACAGTTGAATAAAAGGATATTCCTTTTGGTTCTGAGAGTCTATTATTCAACTTGTTCACATTTCTGTGTTATTGTCAATCTGTTATAATGAGTTCATTTCCACAGAAGTGATCCTGAAATCTACAAGTATGTCACCAGCATTCCAAAAATTTACAAAGGACTACTCAGAAGCACATAAGGCAATATCAAAGTCATCAATACAAGTGTAAAGGTATCTGCAATTTTCATCTGGGCAACAAATGAAACAAGAAAACTCCCTGAAAAATGTACATGAGACACCTAGCTCCGTTAACATTTGCAACCGAAGAAGGGTTCCCAAAATGAATATATATAAACATAAATATCAAGATTAATTTTGTAGAAAAAAAATTCCTACTTTTAAGTATTTCTTTGTAAGAAATACATGTCAACAAAGTGTGATGGGAAGCTGAAGGGACTAGTGAAGGCACATGACATGATGCTAACATAAGAAAACAAGGAAAAAGAGAACTCAAGGAAGTAAGGTGAGTGACCATAGCAGAGACGGTGATAAAGGTCAGATCTGCATTCCCAATCTTTAGTTAGGACACCCCATGGTGGGCCATACAGTCATGGACAGAGGACCTCAAATCTATATTTTATTTTTAAACTAAATAACACATTCTTCCACAGATAAATTCTTCTATTTATAAACGTATAGAGTGCCTTTTATCATTAACAAATTGTTTTCCTAACTACCACAGATGACTGCAAAGGTTCTTTGTTGTCTGCAACTCTCTATATATTTTCAATTCAAATAATTTATCTGCACCACTTACACACTGCATAACCTTGATCATGCCACTTAACTTCTCAGCATCTCAGTTTCCTCTTCTCTAAAATGAAAATAAGAGCAATCTCTAACATTATCTACTACATCAGATTGTTTTTGAAGATCAAATGAAATAGTGCATGTAAAGAACTTAAAATAATGCTTGCAACATAGTAATAAACACTAGCTTTTGATCTTTCTTCCTATTAAAGAATTTTGAGTGAGGGAGTGAAATCTTTCTATGCTCCAGGAAAAATATTTTGGCCATAGGCTATAAGAAGTCTTAGTGAAATGAAATAAAAAGAACAAAATGAATTTGGTAACTAAGGAGATTACTTTTGGCTTCACAGAGAAGGTTTCAGTTGAGAGGTAAGGAGAAATCCAACTGTCAAAGAAACAACTACAAATAAAACCAACTGCGACTTCTTAAGGGAGAAAATAGTTTCTGGAATATGTAACCATTTCAAATAATACTGATTTTAAATGAAAATGGATTCACAAATGGTTGGACATTTCTGTGAGAAACTGAACATTGATGGTTATTAAGAAAAGTGGGCTTCCCTGGTGGCGCAGTGGTTGAGAGTCCGCCTGCCGATGCAGGGGACACGGGTTCGTGCCCCGGTCCGGGAGGATCCCGCATGCCGCAGAGCGGCTGGGCCCATGAGCCATGGCCGCTGGGCCTGCGCGTCCAGAGCCTGTGCTCCGCAACGGGAGAGGCCACAGCAGTGATGGGCCCACATACCGCAAAAAAAAAAAAAAAAAGAAAAGCACACATAACACACTAACAACAAAATAACTGAAAAATATAGAGAAAACAATCTAATTTACAATAATATCAAAGGCAATACAATATTTCGGAATAAGTTTAACCAAGAATGAGAAAGATCTGTAAAATGAAAAGTATAAGACTTTGAAGAAAGAAATTCAAGAAGATACAAAGAAATGGAGAGATATTCTGTGTTCATGGATCAAAAGAATTAATATTATTAAAATTTCCATACTACTCAAAGTCATTTATAAATTCAATGCAATCTCTATCAAGATTCCAATGGCATTTTTCACAAAAATAGAAAAAAAATCCTAAAATTTGTGTAGAAATACAAAAGACCCCAAATAGCCAAAGCAATCCTGAGAAAGTACAAGGGCTGGAGGGATCACACTTCCTGAATTCAAAGTACACTGCAAAGATATAGTAATAAAAACAGTATGGTACTGGCATAGAAATAGACATATAGGCCAATGGAGCAGAATTGAGAGCCCAGAAACAAAACCCCACATAAAAGGTTAAACTAATATCTGACAAGGGAGCCATAAGTACTCAATGGGAAAGGACAGTCTTCAATAAATGGTGTTGGGAAAACTGGGTAACCACATGCACAAGGCAGAAATTGGGCTCCCATCTCACACTATTCACGAATTAACACAAGATGAATTAAAGACTAAACATAGACCTGAAACTTAAGACCCCCTAGAAGAGAACATAGAGAAAACACCCCTTGACATTAGTCTTGGCAACGATTTTTTGTATATGCCAACAGAAGCACAAGCAACAAAAGCAAAAACAAATGGGACTTAATCAAAATGAAAAGCTTCTGCACAGCAAAAGAAGCAATTGACAAAATAAAAAGGCAACCTGCTGCTGAAGGGAAGAAAATATTTACAAACCAAGTATCCAATGAGGGGATAATATCATATATATACATATATATAAAGAACTATAACAACTCAATAACCAAAAAATCAACAATTCAATTTAAAAATAGGCAGAGAAACTGAATAGATATTTTTCCAAAGATGACATAGAGATGGCCAACAGGTACACAAAAAGATGCCCCACATCACTAATCATCAGGGAAACGCAAATCAAAACCACAATGAGATGTCACCTCACTCCTGTTTGAATGACTATCATCCATAAGACAAGAAAGAATGTGTTGGCAAGAATGTGAAGAAAAGGAAACCCTTGTGCACTGTTGGTGGGAATGTAAATTGATAATGGAATATTATTCAGCCATGAGAAACAAGGAAGGACAACCTATCATTTGCAATGACACTGGATGGACCTTGCGGGTATTATACTGAGACAAGTCAAACAAAGAAAGACAGATACCATATGTGACCACTTATATGTGGAACCTGAAAAACAGCCAAACTCATAAAACAGAGTAGAATGGTGTTTCCAGGGGCTGGGGGGGTGGGTCAAACAGGGAGATGTTGGAAAAGGTACAAACTTCCAGTTAGAAAATGAATAATTCTGGAGATCTAATGCACAGCGTAGTGATTTTAGTCCACACTACTATATTACCCACTTCAAAGTTGCTAAGAAACTTGAGAATAACTGTTTTTATCCCACAGAAGAAATGATAATTGTGGGACACCATGGAGGTGTTAGCTAACACCATGGTGGTGATCATATTGCAATATATAAATGTATCAAATCAACAAACTGTACACCTTAAACTTACACAATGTTATATGTCAATTATTTCCCAGAAAAAGAAAAGAAAAGCACATATATATTGACAAGTATCTGTTAAACCCTCAAATAAACCTGTCACCATCCTTTATCTTAGGAAAACAAACTTAGGTCAAAGTGGTAAGAATGTACCACCAATAACTGGAAGAAGAGATTTTAAGGTACTCACTATCTTCCGGCATAGGAAAGTCACTGAAATAAATGAATCAGGTGAGCGGGGCACAAGGAATAGTGGGCACGTCCTCTCAAAAGAACTTAAATGTATTTTACACTGGATCTTAGCCGAAAGGCCGAGAAGCGATGAACTGAAGTGTATTTTAAGAATTTATTAAAGTACAAGACAGTTTAGAAGGAGGACACATCTAGGGTGAAACTCAACCTGTGGGACTGACAGTCAGCATTCTAGGACTGATTCCAAAACTAATGCCTTTGCAAATTGGTAAATTACGTGGCCAGTTTACTCTCAGGACTAATGTCACAGTCCATTCCTTGAAGCTCCTTCTGCAGCAGACCTACTACCTGAAACATAGTTTTATTTCCTGTAGTCTCTCGCATCCACATATTCGTCCTAGTTTGAGTAAAAGTGAGTGGAAGGTCAGGTTAAGCACATTATAAATAATAATCAAAATGGGAGGATGTGAGGAAGTGGCAAAGAGAGACAACTGTAGTCAAATTTCCATAGTCATTGTGTTTGAATCTATGAAAATAACATGAAATTTGTTTATTGAGGCTCAGCAAAAGTTCCAAGGAGATTGATATTTAACGTATTCCAGTAAAAGAGATAAAGAAAAGTCAAATGAAAAAAAAAGAAAAAAAAGCCAACAGATGGTATCAAGAGAGAACAAGAGGGTAAAATAAAGGAGATCAGGGAAAGTAATTCTCAAAAGTCAGATTTATATTGTTAGGAATTTGTTACCCAGAGAAAGAAAGCAATTACAGAAAGCATTTGCATATATTAGTTCCTGCTCCACATATGGACCTAGTGAATGTGATTATCTATAATACTAAAGGAACACACTTTATTTTATTTTTATATTTTTGCCTTAATTTAGTGCAGCTACTCACTTCTAGGATGAAACCATGAAGCTTTTTGCATCAGACAAGGAGAAACTGGAACAAAACAGACCACTAATAAGTATGGCAACATGAAGCTAACTTTCTTGACCTCTTTAGCAAGAGAGAGGCCAGGAAAGAGAGGCATTGTTCATACGGGAAAAGTGTTTTTCTAACTTCCTTAAGCATCTATATAACATATATACACCTCAACCTACCAGCTCATAGAACATCTTCCACAGGGTTTGGACCTTCCTCTTAGATGCACAAAACGCTCTCATTTCATGGATGCCCAAGGGGAGGGAGAAGGACAGGAAGGAAATGGACAGGAAATCCTACGCTCCACCAAGGAATATGAGGGGAGCAGAAGTTAGAGTCCTGGGAGGAGTCATGAGAACTGATCTCTCGCAAATTCACTTTGCAGTGTGTGTTGTGTATGTGTGTGTGTATAGATACACTTTTTTTTTTAACATCTTTATTGGAGTATAATTGCTTTACAATGGTGTGTTAGTTTCTACTTTATAAAAAAGTGAATCAGTTATACATATACATATGTTCCCATCTCTCTTCCCTCTTTCGTCTCCCTCCCTCCCATCCTCCCTATCCCACCCCTCTAGGTGGTCACAAAGCACCGAGCTGATCTCCCTGTGCTATGCGGCTGCTTCCCACTAGCTATCTATTTTACCTTCGGTAGTGTATACATGTCCATGCCACTCTCTCACTTTGTCACAGCTTACCCTTCCCCCTCCCTGTGTCCTCAGGTCCATTCTCTAGTAGGTCTGTGTCTTTATTCCTGTCCTGCCCCTAGGTTCTTCATGACATTTTTTTTTCTTAGATTCCATATATATGTGTTAGCATACAGTATTTGTCTTTCTCTTTCTGACTTACTTCACTCTGTATGACAGACTCTAGGTCCATCCACCTCACTACAAATAACTCAATTTCGTTTCTTTTTATGGCTGAGTAATATTCCATTGTATATATGTGCCACTTTTCTTTATCCATTCATCCGATGATGGACACTTAGGTTGCTTCCATCTCCTGGCTATTGTAAATAGAGCCGCAATGAACATTTTGGTACATGATTCTTTTTGAATTATTGTTTTCTCAGGGTATACGCCCAGCAGTGGGATTGCTGGGTTAGAAGTAAAGCTGTCACTGTTTGCAGACGACATGATACTATACATAAAGAATCCTCAAGATGCTACCAGAAAACTACTAGAGCTAATCAGTGAATTTGGTAAAGTTGCAGGATACAAAATGAATGCACAGAAATCTCTGGCATTCCTATACACTAATGATGAAAAATCTGAAAGTGAAATTAAGAAAACACTCCCATTTACCATTGCAACAAAAAGAATAAAATATCTAGGAATAAACCTACCTAAGGAGACAAAAGACCTGTATGCAGAAAATTATAAGACACTGATGAAAGAAATTAAAGATGATACAAATAGATGGAGAGATATACCATGGTCTTGGATTGGAAGAATCAACATTGTGAAAATGACTCTACTACCCAAAGCAATCTACAGATTCAATGCAATCCCTATGAAACTACCACTGGCATTTTTCACAGAACTAGAACAAAAAATTTCACAATTTGTATGGAAACACAAAAGACCCCGAATAGCCAAAGCAATCTTGAGAAAGAAAAACGGAGCTGGAAAAACCAGGCTCCCTGACTTCAGTGTAGATACACTTTTAACCTACATTTAAGAGCAATTCCTATATTTCATTTTTATTAGTTCCTCTACCTGATTTTGAGAACTTGTCAGTGTCTGGGACTGTGGTGCCGTCCCTCTGCTGTTTTCAGTCTCCCCTAACAAAAACACGTTCATTCCTGAATCTCTGGTTTCATTCCTCTGTCTAGAAGCCTCTCTCTTCTCATTGTCACCTCGTCGAATACAACAGTCTTTGGTGTACAACTTTCAGGTTAGTGTTTTCACCCATTTTGCTCTAATTAATGCAATCCCCGTTGATCTCTGTTTCTTTTGATAAGAGTTTAGTGTGTAGACTACAAAGGTATCTAAGAACCTACTGCCTTGTGTTATTTGCAACTGCAGTTAAGTAACTTCCTAAATAAATTGTAAACTCTTCACATACAGAAGTGAGAGAGCGTGACTTTGTATTTGTTAACCTAATGTAGGGAAAAGAACTCAATCTGTGAACTTTTATGGCTATAACTCATTAAATTCCTTGACCTTGTTACTAGAAAGGAGTGTTATCAATTTGCAAATGAGGACTGGGTACCTCTCATCCATATACACAATAACGCATAATTCCTTTTTTTTTCTTAACATGTTCAGATTATTTAACACATGAAATTTCCCATTTCAAATTGTCTGTGTGAAAGCTCCGGGATAAGAAACTGTTTTTCTTCTGTTTATAATTATTGTCTAGGTAAATAATTTATAGATGGCGTTAATGAGATGAGTGCATTTTATTCTGTCTCCTGATGGAGGAAAACTGTAAAGTAATGTCGACTGTTTACAACTGTTAACAACTCTAAAGCCATTGGACAGTCCTTACATGCTCAGTCTGAGTCATTTTATACACAACAGAACTAGTCTGGCTTGTTCATGCTACGTATACTTCAGATGGAAAAAAAAGTAAGAACAAGAGCTTTTTTTTTTGACCTCTAAATCTGGATTATTATTATTATTATTGTTATTTTAACATCTTTATTGGAGTATAATTGCTTTACAATGGTGTGTTAGTTTCTGCTTTACAACAAAGTGAATCAGCTATACATATACATATATCCCCATATCTCCTCACTCTTGGTCTCCCTCCCACCCTCCCTAACCCACCCCCTAGGTGGTCACAAAGCACGGAGCTGATCTCCCTGTGCTATGCAGCTGCTTCCCACTAGCTATCTATTTTACGTTTGGTAGTGTATATATGTCCATGCTACTCTCTCACTTCGTCCCAGTTTACCCTTCCCCCTCCCCATGTCCTCAAGTCCATTCTCTATGTCTGTGTCTTTATTCCTGTCCTGCCCCTGGGTTCTTCAGAACTTTTTTTTTTTTTTTTAGATTCCATATATACGTGTTAGCATATGGTATTTGTTTTTCTCTTTCTGACTTACTTTACTCTGTATGACAGACTCTAGGTCCATCCACCTCACTACAAATAACTCAATTTCGTTTCTTTTTATGGCTGAGTAATATTCCATTGTATATATGTGCCACATCTTCTTTAAGGAACAAGGGCTTTAATTTTTAGCTTAGTACAGGGCACATGTGACAACCTGGTCCATATGAAATTAAAAGTATATTGTAATAATACCGTTAAGTTTGACAGAGGCACTTTGAGTTATTGTTAGTTTTTCTTTTATTAGGTAACAAATGTGACTATTATTTTCTCCCTGGGCAAAAAAAAAAAACATGATTGTCGTTTTCTCTCTACTTTTTAATAGTTATTTCTTATGCTAACCCTTTATTTCTCTTTACTTGGGTTCTGGATAACCTGTTCTGTAGAGACTGACCTCTCATTTCCGCTTTGCCCTTTCCAATTCTACTTTCATGGGAATCTCTTCCCACTCTGTATTTTGTCATCCTCCTTGTCTTGTTATTTTGTGCCTGCTTCAGCGTCATTCTGAATCTGCACACACAATAGTTCTCACTGTTCCATTTAATTGGCTCACCTACCCTTCAGGTGACTTATTCTCAGGTCTCTTGTGTTAGGTAACATCCTTCCTCCCAAGCATTCCTTAACACGTAATGATACAGTGGGGAGCAGAATAAGGAACCCAAACATCTGATTCAGAAGGTGTGAAGACAGGTGTGTGATTAATTCTCTGGCTTCAAACACCTAGTGCATCACTGTTTCAGGGAACAACAAACAAAAACTATGGTTTAGGGTACATTACTGGCTGCCCTCAGACCAACTTAGAGGAGGCATCTGGTTATGGGTACAAAGTAACCCTGTGTTAGTACAGTAACAAACTGGTTAACACAGAGGCCAGAGAGAGCAAACTGGACAATAAAGGTTCAAGTCAGAAACACAAAGTCCAAAGACCCAAGATAATCAAGGGAAATATCAATGAGAAGATGTTTCCACCCTTAGATCAAAACTAAATGAAGCATCCAAGCCTTTCTTTTGTATAATTTTTGCCCTAGATGTATGGCATCCAACCTTTGAGGATGGCTTTGGAAAGTGACACTGATTCGTTTCTACAAGAACAAGTTCTACATAAATGCCACCCCCCCCGAAAGGAAAAGAAACAAGTAACCTTTGCTAAGTATCACTGTGGGATTAATAAGAAATAGGATACACTAATATTTCTTCAGGATGAAATGACACTTGCCACAAACAAAATACTTGACAAAACATTTGTCTGAGAATAATACGCTCTCCCATGCAAAGCTGAGGTTTTGGGTAAAATGTGTTATTGTCTCCTGGCTGTCAGAGCTTGAGTGCTTACATCCTATTATACACGTCATTGACTTAAGTAGATGAAATTGTTTTTAAAAAGCATCGCCGAGAAATCCTGAGATTGAAACCAATCTTTAAGACAGATAACTTGTCTGTGTTGTCTCATCAACTTGTGGGTTCTGTGATAACAGGAAGCCCAGTTTATAAAAGTTTGTTTCCTTGTGACTATTAGGTGCTTAAATGTTTACTGAATAAACTGATGAACTGTCTAATTATGCTCAAGTGTGTTATAACAGTAACTAGTTGATATTCCATCTCTAGTGTATAGCTTATGGATGTATTATGTAATTATGTTCAAGGCTATTTTAATACTAATTTGAGCTGTCGTGCCATTATTCATATTTTATTTTTTAGAGGTATTTATATAGGACATACAGACAACATGCACAAAGTTGTAGAAAAAGCACAGTTGTGAGAATCAGAACACAGTTTTATATCCCAGATCTACTTTTAAAAAATTCTGCAATCTTGGGCAAACAACTATTTTTACTTCAGTTTTGCGTAAGAAAATTAAGGTAATTGATACCTATCTCAAAGGCCATTCTGAGAACTAAAAATGAGATAATAGACATACAAGCTCCTGGCTTAGTGTAGGCATATAATAATTCTCAGTATTGGATTTCTTAATGGCTCCCTGCCCTAAAATTCTCTTCATGAGTCATTAACCATTTTTTAAATGTATTTGAATCTACAATATTATAAAAGCAAGCAGAGACATAAACTAGAAAATATTTTTATATTGATAGCAATCTTGCAATACAAAAAATAATCTATTATAACATATATGTGAGTATAAAGGTTCTTTTTTTATATTATTGGTGCCAAAAAGATAGGACTGTTTAAATTAAGACAAAGGTTTTTATGCTCAAAGAACTCCAAATTGTGAAATTTGAAAACAGAAGGTAGACCAAGCAAGGGAACGTGTAAAGCGGGTGGAAATGCAGACTGCCTTTGAAGTTCTGTAATTGTTAGCATCTTTGCATGAAATCAACAAAACATTAAAGAAACCGTTAAAACAAAAGCAGCTATATACAATAAATCCTCATTACACAATGCTATCAGGTGATCATCTATCCCAGCTTACTCAGGATTCTCCAGGTTTACAATGCTGCCCCAGCATAATCATTAGTATCCTCTTTCACTCTGAAAGTGCCCTGGTTTGGATGATAAATAGTTTTTCACCTAGACGTAACATAGTTTAGAATCGTAACCTAGCAGCAAAAACACAAGTGACTGACACTATATATTTAGCTAATATTGCACATATTAGTCCTACTCCAAACAGCAGTCAAGAGTTATAAATAGTTCTACTGTATGTCACCGTTTCACATGTAAAGTTGTTTATAAACAGAATAATGCTTAATGCGATCGGTATCATACGAATGCAAAAAGATAAAGGCAGTGGATTCGAACATTTCATTTTGCCACCCGGGTAGATGAGTCTCATGTTGCTTGTTCACCTTATCTTACAATATCTAATTTGTAGTAGTTTTATTAGTGCATTTCCAACATCAAAAAGTTGTATGCAAAATTAAACTGGTGTTTAATCACTATTTTATTCTCTCTTAAAATTGGTTCTGCCTGCCTGATTATCCTTTGCTCGTTATAAAGAAGAGGTCGAGCAGTTGTGTTTGTAGAAAAGCATCACTAATAACATAGTACTTAAAAGGCAGCCAAACTTAGTTAAGACTTAGTGGCTTACCCTGATTATTTCACTTGAGTGATACGGTGTGTAATTCTAAGCATCTTTGCTTCTACTCTCTGCACAGAGGTAAAAAGGAAAAGCAAAACCAAACATGTATTAACTATGCCCTGATTCTGAGAAGCAGAGTGTCAGTGAAGGGTGTACCAGCTAAAGCTGTACCCCGTCTGTCAAGTTCTGGCATCACTTGTGGTTCATGCTCGACATACTCCGAGCTTCCCTTCACATCACGTGGCAGCTGACACGTGGTATAAAATGCAATACGATCCGTCCCCACACAACATTCTGCAGGAGGCCACTTCTTCCAATGGCATTTATGAGAGCGCTGTTTCTGTTTAGAAGGAAAACTGAGGAGGAATTGGGAGATTGGGGTTGACACATATGCACTATTGATACTATGTATAACACAGATAACTAATGAGAACCTACTGCACAGCAGGGGGAACTCTACTTAATGCATTGTGGTGACCTGAATGGGAAGGAAATCCAAAAAAGAGGGGATAGATGGATTCGTAGAGCCGATTCATTTTGCTGTACAGTAGAAACTAACACAACATTGTAAAGCAACTAGACTCCAATAAAAATTAAAATAATAAAAATAAACCTAAAAAAAAAGAAGGAAAACTGAAATGGCCAATTTTATTTTTATCTTGATTATCAATGAAACATGTAACTTGTAGTTTCTCTTAGAGAGGTTCCCTGGAATCTTGGGTCCACAGCGAGTTCACGAATCCCCTGGAGAAATGGCGAAGGAAAACGGCCTGAATGAAAACTAACCTCTTTGAACAGCGGCACTGAATTTTTGAAAGTGGAGAAACAGAGGTAGCTCCATCTGAGGTGGCAACTACGTTCGATGCAAAGAAAGAATCTCAGCCTGATGAGGGCAATGGATTGGTTCAGTGGGATGATGAGAATGAGGGCCAGCAGGGCAGGCAGAGATAGTCATCTGGGGACTTCCCTGGCTGTCCAGTGCTTAAGACTGAGTTCCACTGCAGGGGCCGTGGGTTCAATCCCTGGTTGGAGAACAAAGATCACACATGCTGCGTGGTGCAGTAGATAGACAGATAGATAGACAGACAGATAGACAGATATATAATAAAAAAATAATAATAATTTTTAAAAAAGGAAATAGTCATCCAGGGGGGCCAAGGCTGCATGCCCAGGAGGACTGATGTGAAACGGGGGAGACTGGGGACTATGTTGAACAACCGTTCCAAATTGGGTTGAGACTTGGAATCAAATCAAATCATATCATCATGCAAGCTCTTGGAGTCTCCCAGGCTACGGGGCCCGAGGAAATATGCGATTCACCAAAGTAATCCTCTGCTTGCTGAACAAAATCTGTTTATCGATACCAGATGTTAACAAGGACAGTTCTTATTTACGCCTCGGGAAATGCATGCTGGCTTTCATTAAGTTAAACAGTTTTAACTAAAAATGGTACGTGAGCGGACTCTGTGAGGTGATTGTTTTTCCAGTAATAATGCCATAGTTTCAAGTTTGGCGATGGGCCACTTGGCTTTCTTGGGGTTTGATCTCTTGTTTCTGTATTTTACTAACTTTACTGGTTGAAACATTACTTCAACTATTAAGACTACGCATCCTACCAATATAAAGAAGTCTGTGATAATGCCCAAAGAAATCATTAAAGTAATTACCACGTTAATTCAGACTAATGTAGACAAGACTTACTCTTCACCTTATATTTCAATGCATAGTATCTGTTTAGATTTTAATAGGTTTCTTTAATTCTATGTTCTATTTTGCCTCCATATAACTTCAGTACAGTTCCAGAAATAAACACATTATCTAACCATTCACTAAGAATTTGTATGAGATTGGTTTTGAGACATTTTTCTGCAACATCAAACTGACTGAGATAATCAAAATATCAAAATCTGTTCCACAGCACAAGAGTTATCAACAAACCTCAATGGCTACTTTTAAAATGACTAACAGAGAATCCACAGGCTTTGCCAAGAGGTCTGTGATTAATAAGAAAATCACAAAGATTTTTGGAACCTACTGTTTCCCATTTATATACATGTATATGCATATATATATATATATAACTATATATGTATCTTCTATAATAAAATTAGGGTTATGTTCATTTCTTCTCAAAAATACTGAAACGTAACTTTATTCTTCTGCTCTTGATTTGTCTCAATACTTGAGTTCTTTTGGATAACTTGTTGCCCAAATATACGCCATGGTTTTGGAACCCTGAATTTTTGTCCATGATCTTCTCATCTTTATCAAAAAAAAAAATGGTACCTATCCCTAAAGGCTCATATAAAAAAACAACCTTCTCCATAAAACCTTTCTTGTTTATCCTATGCAGATGTGATTCTCCTTCCTCTGAACCCACCTACTATTTTATGTGTACCTTTTCTGATCTCTTACATATTTGGTCTTTACATTATATTAGATGCAAGCCTGGATTCAAACCAACTTCCACACTTCATAGCTGTATGAAATGAGACACTTCATTTAATCTTCCCAGGGGATATCTCCTTTACCTGTAACAGAGCTTAAAAAGTACCTTTCAGCAGGGCTATGCTAAGGAAGCGAGAGGAAATGTCCTTGGGACACTGTAGATGTTTGATAACTATGCTTGCTTTTCCCCCTTTCTCCAATCTCACTAAAGGATGGATTTTTTTTCTTCTTAACATCTTTATTGGAGTATAACTGCTTTACAATGGTGTGTTAGTTTCTGCTGTATAACAAAGTACATCAGCTATAAGCATACGTATATCCCTATATCCCCTCCCTCGTGCATCTCCCTCCCACCCTCCTTTTCCCACCCCTCTAGGTGGTCACAAAGCACAGAGCTGATCTCCCTGTGCTATGCAGCTGCTTCCCACTAGTTAGCTATTTTACATTTGGTAGTGTATATATGTCCATGCCACTCTCTCACTTTGTCACAGCTTAACCTTCCCCCTCCCCGTGTCCTCAAGTCCATTCTCTACACCTGCGTCTTTATTCCTGTCCTGCCCCTAGGTTCTTCAGAATTTTTTTTTTTGTAGATTCCATATATATATGTATAAGCATATGGTATTTGTTTTTCTCTTTCTGACTTACTTCACTCCGTATGACAAACTCTAGGTCCATCCATCTCACTACAAATAACTCAATTTCATTTCTTTTTATAGCTCAGTAATATTCCATTGTATATATGTGCCACATCTTCTTTATCCATTGATCCGATGATGGACACTTAGGTTGCTTCCATGTCCTGGCTATTGTAAATAGAGCTGCAATGAACATTGTGGCACATGACTCTTTTTGAATTATGGTTTTCTAGGGTATATGCCCAGTAGTGGGATTGCTGTGTTGTATGGTAGTTCTATTTTTAGTTTTCTAACGAACCTCCATACTGTTCTCCATAGTGGCTGTATCAATTTACATTCCCACCAACAGTGTATGAGGGTTCGCTTTTCTCCACACCTTCTCCAGCATTTATTGTTTGTAGATTTTTTGATGATGGCCATTCTGACTTCTGTGAGATGATATCTCATTGTAGTTTTGATTTGCATTTCTCTAATGATTAGTGATATTGAGTATTCTTTCATGTGTTTGTTGGCAATCTGTATATCTTCTTTGGAGAAATGTCTATTTAGGTCTTCTGTCCATTTTTGGATTGGGTTGTTTTTTTTTGATATTGAGCTGCATGAGCTGCTTGTAAATTTTGGAGATTAATCCTTTGTCAGTTGCTTCATTTGTAAGTATTTTCTCCCATTCTGAGGGTTGTCTTTTGGTCTTGTTTATGGTTTCCTTTGCTGTGCAAAAGCTTTTAAGTTTCATTAGGTCCCATTTGTTGTTTTTTGTTTTGTTTTTATTTCCATTTTTCTAGGAGGTGGGCCAAAAAGGATCTTGCTGTAATTTATGTCATAGAGTGTTCTGCCTATGTTTTCCTCTAAGAGTTTGATAGTGTCTGGCCTTACATTTAGGTCTTTAATCCATTTTGACTTTATTTTTGTGTACAGTGTTAGGGAGTGTTCTAATTTCATTCTTTTACATGTAGCTGTCCGGTTTTCCCAGCATAACTTACTGAAGAGGCTGTCTTTTCTGCATTGTATATTCTTGCCTCCTTTACCAAAAATAAGGTGACCGTATGTTTGTGGGTTTATCTCTGGGCTTTCTATTCCTGTTCCATTGATCTATATTTCTGATTTTGTGCCAGTACCATACTGTCTTGATTACTGTAGCTCTGTAGTATAGTCTGAAATCAGGGAGCCTGATTCCTCCAGCTCCGTTTTTCTTTCTCAAGATTGCTTTGGCTATTCGGGGTCTTTTGTGTTTCCATACAAATTGTGAAATTTTTTGTTCTAGTTCTGTGAAAAATGCCATTGGTAGTTTGATAGGGATTGCACTGAATCTGTAGATTGCTTTGGATAGTATAGTCATTTTCACAGTGTTGATTCTTCCAGTCCAAGAACATGGTATATCTCTCCATCTGTTTGTATCATCTTTAATTTCTTTCATCAGTGTCTTATACTTTTCTACATTCAGGTCTTTTTTCTCCTTAGGTAGGTTTATTCCTAGACATTTTATTCTTTTTGTTGCAATGGTAAATGGGAGTGTTTCCTTAATTTCTCTTTCAGATTTTTCATTATTAGTGTATAGGAATGCAAGAGATTTCTGAGCATATATTTTGTGTCCTGCTACTTTACCAAATTCATTGATTAGCTCTAGTAGTTTTCTGGTAGCATCTTTAGGATTCTCTATGTATAGTATCATGTCATCTGCAAACAGTGACAGCTTTACTTCTTCTTTTCCGATTTGGATTCCTTTTATTTTTCTTCTCTGGTTGCTGTGGCTAAAACTTCCAAAACTATGTTGAATAATACTGGTGAGAGTAGACAACCTTATCTTGTTCCTGATCTTAGAGGAAATGGTTTCAGTTTTTCACCACTGAGAACGATGTTGGCTGTGGGTTCGTCATATATGGCCTTTATTATGTTGAGGTAAGTTCCCTCTATGCCTACTTTCTGGAGAGATTTTATCATAAATGGGTGTTGAATTTTGTCAAAAGCTTTTTCTGCATCTATTGAGGTGATCGTATGGTTTTTCTCCTTCAATTTGTTAATATGGTTTATCACACTGATTGCTTTGCATATATTGAAGAATCCTTGCATTCCTGGGATAAACCCCACTTGATCATGGTGTATGATCCTTTTAATGTGCTGTTGGATTCTGTTTGCTAGTATTGTTGAGGATTTTTGCATCTATGTTCATCAGTGATATTGGCCTGTAGTTTTCTTTCTTTCTGACATCTTTGCCTGGTTTCGGGATTAGGGTGATGGTGGCCTCGTACAATGAGTTTGGGAGTGTTCCTCCCACTGCTGTACTTTGGAAGAGTTTGAGAAGGATAGGTGTTAGCTCTTCTCTAAATGTTTGATAGAATTTGTCTGTGAAGCCATCTGGTCCTGGGCTTTTGTTTGTTGGAAGATTTTTAATCACAGTTTCAATTTTAGTGCTTGTGATTGGTCTGTTCATATTTTCTATTTCTTCCTGGTTCAGTCTTGGAAAGTTGTGCATTTCTAAGAATTTCGCCATTTCTTCCAGGTTGTCCATTTTATTGGCATATAGCTGCTTGTAGTAATCTCTCATGATCCTTTGTATTTCTGCAGTGTCAGTTGTTACTTCTCCTTTTTCATTTGTAATTCTGTTGATTTGAGTCTTATCTCTTTTTTTCTTGATGAGTCTGGCTAATGGTTTATCAATTTTGTTTATCTTCTCAAAGAACCAGCTTTTAGTTTTATTGATCTTTGCTACTGTTTTCTTTGTTTCTATTTCATTTATTTGTGCTCTGATCTTTATAATTTCTTTCCTTTTGCTAAGTTTGAGTTTTTTTGTTCTTCTTTCTCTAATTGCTTTAGGTGTAAGGTTAGGTTGTTTATTTGAGATTTTCTTGTTTCTTGAGGTAGGCTTTTATTGCTATAAACTTCCCTCTTAGAACTGCTTTTGCTGCATCCCATAGGTTCTGGGTCATTATGTTTTCATTATCATTTGTTTCTAGGTAATTTTTGATTTCCTCTTTGATTTCTTCAGTGATCTCTTCGTTATTTAGTAGTGTACTTTTTACCCTCCATGTGTTTGTATTTCTTACAGATTTGTTCCTGTAATTGGTATCTAGTCTCATAGCATTGTGGTCAATAAAGATACGTGATACAATTTAAATTTTCTTAAATTTACCAAGGCTTGATTTGTGACCCAAGATATGATCTATCCTGGAAAATGTTCCATGAGCACTTGAGAAGAAAGTGTATTCTGCTGTTTTTGGATGGAATGTCCTATAAATATCAATTAAGTCCATTTTGTTTAATGTATCATTTAAAGCTTGCGTTTCCTTACTTATTTTCATTTTGGATGATCTATCCATTGGTGAAAGTGGGGTGTTAAAGTCCCCTACTATGATTGTGTTATTGTCGATTTCTCCTTTTACGGCTGTTAGTGTTTGCTTTATGTATTGAGGTGCTCCTACGTTGGGTGCATAAATATTTGCAATTGTTATATCTTCTTGGACTGATCCCTTGATCATTATGTAGTGTCCTTCTTGACGTCAGGGGTTGTGATATTTTGTGTTTTATTTCTTGATGTCTTATCACAAGGGCTTTTACAGAAGAAGAGATTATTTTTTAACTTCAGTATTTTGTTCCCTGCTGTGAGAGTCACCTGTTTTGGTTCTCAGTTCCTTTTCTTCTTATGGAAGAAAAACATGATGACTTCTCTTGCAAACCACTCTTCTACCAACTCTGCATGGCTGTACCAGCAGTGACCGTGAACTTACATGAAGCCCCTCCCAGCACAGTTGATGGGCCAGGAATAAACCCCATTCTGACCAATTAAATGTTTTCCTATCATGATTTTCCCCTAGGAAATTTTTGAAACATGAAATGAAAATGAGAGTCAGTGCTTAATTTGTTTTTAATGGAAACTGTGCAAGGTTAGGTTCAAAAGCTGTTGTTAAGCATGTTTCTGTCCTATGAAGGAAACCAGCCATCAATGCAGAAGAATAAATCTAATGCGCAGATAGAAGCAAAATACAGTCATGAAATGATGAGAGAATCCTCCTGGCATTCAACATCTGGTGCAGGCTCTTCCTGAGCCTGGCTAAAGACCTGGCTTCCCCATCATTTTTTCATTCAAGTTGACCTCAAATTGGAAGACTCTTTACTTTTCAGTAACGCTAATAATGATGTCATAGCCCTACTCCAACCCCACACCCTACGAGTTATGACGAAGGGATTACATACGCACACACAAAAGCACATACACACTTTCTCACACACATATCCTCTGCTAACTCATACTGGCAAAGCTAGATAGTACACAAGAGTAGAACCCCTCTTTTCTCTGTGGAAAATTGGGATGACTAATTATAAAAGGAGTAGGCAGACTGATACATCACTACTGTAAAGTTTTTAGAGGCACTAAAAATCAGTAGGAAAAGAAAAATGGCATTTCAGGATTAGGTTGAGGGAAGCAACCTAAGAAGGAGCCCATCAAATCACATCCTGGACTCCTAAACTAGGCAGGATTCTGAAAGTGACGGATAGAGCTATACTCTGATGCTTTTGCTCCAGAATTTCTCCTCCTAATTTAAACCAAGCTATGCTGGATCAAAATCTGGAAAGACAATTTCATCCATATATAATGGATAATTTTATGTGTCAACTTGGCTGAGCCACAGAGTACCTGGATATTTGATTACACATTATATCTGGGTATGTCTGTGGTTGTGTTTCCAGATGAGATTGGCATTTGAATGTGTAGACTGACTATAAAAGATTTCCCACCCCAGTAAGGGTGGGCATCACCCAATTTGTTGGAATCCTGAATAGAACAAAATGTGGAGGAAGGGAGATTTTCTATCTCTGCCTGATGACTGAACTGGGACATCTTTCTGCCCTCAGAATGGAACTTACGTCATTGGCTCTCCTGGGTCTTCCAGCTTGCAGATTGCATATCATAGAAGTCTCAGCCTCTATAATCACATGAGTCAGCTCCTCATAACAAATCCATCTATCTATCTATCTATCTATCTATCTATCTATCTATCTATCTATCTATCTATCTTCTCTGTTGTTTCTGTTTCTCTGGAGGACCCTGACTAATATACTACATCTCTACTTCATTCACAAAATTCTATAAATTCAACAACAAAGTAGATTAAGGCAAAAGAGCATATAGTAGATTCAAATGTGTGTAAGCATCGTACACTGAATGAGTATTACAGAGTAAACAGTGCTGAGTGCAATTCACTTGAATTTGATCTAATGAATTTGTTCTACCGATGTCCAAAATGGCATTTTTCTGGTGATCATGGAGAAAACATCATTCTTTACAATTTAGAAAAAAGGAAAATAAGCAAAACTGGCTGCTACCCCTGAATTATTCCCACATGACCTAAAAATTTTCTTGTTTTCTGGACCCAATGTTTAGTTCTGACCTTGAATACAAATACATATACACATACAATTTCTTCCTATTATAGTAATAATCATCTCAGGGGTCATTATTTCAGTATGAGTTTAATTCAACTGTCTTCCCATTGATACATTTTTAAAAATCTATTGACAAATATTTATTGAATATCAGCTACGTGCAATCACCATGCCAGATATAGGAAGTGTTATGGGTTGACTTGCATCCCCCCAAGTTAATGCTGTGTCAGAATGTGACTTATTTGGAAGTGGGGTCTTTGCAGAGGTAATCAAGTTAACATAAGATTACTAGGGTGAGTCCTAATTCAGTGAGTCTGCTGTCCTTATCAAAAGGGGGAAATTTGGACATGGGCTGACATGCATCATAGAACAGGTGAGGACAGAGAGCTATGAGAAGCCAGGAGAGGCCTGGAATACATCCTCTTTTAGTGCCTTAAGAGGAAGCATGGCCCCATCCTCACCTGGATCTCAGACCTCCAGACTGGACAGTCTCCAGAACTGTGAGACAATACATTTCTGTTGTTAAGTCATTTATTTTGTGGTACTTTGTTACAGCAGCCTTAACATACTAATAGAGGGAACAAAAAGACAAAAGAGTGAAGTCCCTTCCTTTATTAAATTAGAGATTATTGAGTTTAGGGCCGTAAACATCTTAGATCAAATCTTATTTTTCTTAGGAATGTTTTCTATACAAATTTCATAAAAATTGCCTTTAGTATGCCATATATATGTGTCCATATACACACATATATATGCATACACATACACACATATATATGTATAAACATATGATATATAAATACATATACATATATGTGATATATGCTTATTATACATATGAAATATAAAATCAACCTTATAGCTTTATCATTAATATAAGGCAATACATCTAAAGGATAAATATAGCTATCTGGTTTAGACCATAATTAAGCTATGGCTTCAAGCATGCTCCAAGAAAGAACTTTCTCAAGTGTACCATAAATTGTCTCATTTGGCAAGAAATGCGAATATTTCTGCCATATAGGATAATGTGACATACTGGATTTGCTCTGTGCATAAAAACAAAGATGTATTTAAATATATTTAACAAAGTATATTCAACAAAATTGCCACAAAAAATGTATGTAAACATATTTAAAATGACACCTGGTTTGGAACTAAATCTCTTCTCCTAGTGTAGTAATTTCAAAGTTCACATTCAGAGTTTAAGGACACCATCGTGAAGGATATAACCTAGGATTTTTTACAACACACCTAACCTACCTGCGTGACTACACTTATTTCTCTCTACTATACTTTTAGATCACTGAGAAAACAGGTATCCTGTAGATCTCTTTTGATAGCTCAAGTTATGTTATTAAATTTTAGTGACAATGTGATTAGTACAATATGTGAAAAAAGCAATAATTTTCAGAACATGATATTTTAGTAATCTGAGCTAGCGTTCCAGAACCCCAGTAGTAATTTTCTTTCTAGATCTAAATAAAACTTATTTATGTGTCATTATTCTGTTGGTACACCACACAGGGCTACTGCTTTCTTAAATTTCCTATGAATTTTGGTCTAACTTACCATTATTACTAATTCCACTCAAGGATGCAGGCAAAACAACTAATGTAATGCTTAGGGATAATGAGGGTGAAGAGAGTGGTGGGCATTTCCTAGGGATATGCTGTGTCTCCATTTTTGTTTGTTTCAAGATATTTACAATTTTCCTTTTGATTTCATCTTTGACTCATTGGTTGTTCAGTGGTATGTTGTTTAATTTCCCACATACTTGTGAATTTTCCAGCTTCCCTGCTGTTCTTGAGTTCTAGTTTCACACCACTGTGGTCAGAGAACACAACCTGGTATGATTTCAATCGTCTTAGATTTTCTAAGACTTGATTTGTAACCTATCATACTGTCTATCCCTGGGAATGTTCTGTGTGCGTTTGAAAAGAATGTGTATCCCTGCTGCTATTGGATGGAATGTTCTTTATATATCTGTTAGGTCCAATTGGTAAAAGTCATGGCTCGAGTCCGTTTCTGTGTTGGTTTTCTGTTTGGATGATTGGTTCACTGTTGAATAAGGAATACTGAAGTCTTCCACTCTTTATTGTATTGTTGTCTATTTCTCCCTTCAGATCCATTAGCATTTGATTAATACATTTAGGTGCTCTGATGTTGGGTGCACATATATTTATGATTGTTACATCTTCTTGATTAACTGGCCGCTTATCAATATACAATGACCTTCTTTGTCTCTTGTTCCCATTTTTGACTTAAAATCTATTTTTTTCTGATTTAAGTATAATTATTCCTGCTCTCTTTGGTTTCCACTTGAAAAGCCTACCTTTTCCCATATCTTCACTTTGAGCTTATGTATGTCCTTAAAACTGAATCTCCTTCAGGCAGCATATTGTTGGGTCTTGTTCTTTTATCCACTCAGCCACTCTGTGTCATTTGATTGGGGATTCAATCTATTTACATTTAGAATAATTATTAATCGGTAAGGGCTTAACAATGGCATCTTATTCATTGTTTTCTGGTTGTTTCATAGTCCTTTTGTTCCTTTCTTCCTCTCTTCCTGCCTTCCTTATTAAAATGATAATTTTCTGTAGTGGTATGCTTTGATTTCCTTTTCTGTATCTTTGTGAACTTACTGTAGGTTTTTTTTTTTTAATTTTATTATTTTTTTAATACAGCAGGTTCTTATTAGTTATCTATTTTATACATATTAGTGTATATATGTCAATCCCAATCTCCCAGTTCATCCCACCACCAACAACAACCCCCCCGCTTTCCCCCCTTAGTGTCCATACATTTGTTCTCTATATCTGTGTCTCTATTTCTGCCTTGCAAACAGGTTCATCTGTACCATTTTTCTAGATTCCACATATATGCGTTAATATGCGATATTTGTTTTTCTCTTTCTGACTTACTTCACTCTGTATGACACTCTAGGTCCTTCCACGTCTCGACAAATGACCCAATTTCATTCCTTTTTATGGCTGAGTAATATTCCATTGTATGTACGTACTACTTTTTCTTTACCCATTCATCTGTCGATGGGCATTTAGGTTGCTTCCATGTCCTGGCTATTGTAAATACTGCTCCAGTGGACACTGGGGTGCATGTGCCTCTTTGAATTATGGTTTTCTCTGGGTATATGCCCAGTAGTAGGATTGCTGGGTCATACAGTAATTCTATTTTTAGTTTTCTAAAAACCTCCATACTGTTCTCCATAGTGGCTGTATCAATTTACATTCCCACCAACAGTGCAAGAGCGATCCCTTTCTCCACACCCTCTCCAGCATTTGTTGTTTGTAGATTTTCTGATGATGCCCATTCTGACTGCTGTGATACCTCATTGTAGTTTTGATTTGCATTTCTCTAATAATTAGTGATGTTGAGCAGCTTTTCATGTGCCTCTTGGCCATTACTGTAGGTTTTTGCTATGTGGTTACCATAAGCCTTCCTTAAAATATAGATATAATAGTCTATTTTACATTAATAACAATTTAACTTTGATTGCATACAAAAATGCTACCATTTTACTTCCCATACTTTTATGTTTTTGATGTCATAACTTACATCTTTTTATACTGTCTACCCATCACAAATTTTAAATAGTTAACACATCATCATATTAGAGCATAAGTGTATTCTGAATCTGACTATATACTTATCTTTACCTGTGTGTTGTCTATTTTTATACGATTCATGTTACCAATTAGCATCCTTCATTTCAACTTGAAGAACGCCTTTCAACATTTCTCATAATGAAGGAACAGTGATGGGCAAAGTATTCTTGTCTGGCAGTTTCTTTCTTTCGGCACTTTGAATATGTCATCCCATGCTCTCTTACACTGCAAGATTTTTGCTAAGAAATCTGCTGATAGCCTTATGTGAAATACCTTAGTATGACGTTTTTTCTTTCTGCTCTTGCTGCTTTTAAAATTCTCTCTTTATCTTTGATTTCAGATAGCCTTATTATAATGTGTCTTGGAAAAGGTAGTCTTGGATTGAAATTTTGGGGTAATTAGTTTCATAATTTGGATGTCCAAATTTCTCCCATTCTTTCTTTAAATAAGCTTCCTACCCCTTTCTTCCTCTCTTCTTATTCTGGGACTTCAACATTGTTTTTCTTAATGATGTCCTGTAAGTCCCGTGCGTTTTCTTCATTCCTTTTCATTCTTTTTTTTTTTCTTTTTGATCACCTGATTGGCTAATTGTAATTGATCTATTTTCAAGCTCACTGATTCTTTCTTCTACTTAAACAAGGCTGATATTGAATCTCTGTATTTAATTTTTCAGTTAAGTCATTTTATTCTTCACCTCCAAAAATTCTGTTCGGTTCTTTTTTGTTTTCCATCTCTTTGTTGTACTTCTCATTTTGTTCTTGTTATTTATCTGATATTATTAAATTGTTAATCTCCGTTCTCTTGTAGCTCTCTAAGCATCTTTAGAACAATTATTTTAAATACTTTCTCAGGCAATTCCTGGATCTCCATTTCTTTGGGGCCAGTTCTTGGAGGCTCACTATATTCCTTTGGTGGATTAACTTCCCAGAGTTTAGACACAACCCTAATAGCCCTGAATTTACAGAAATTAATTTTCTGCTACTCACAGCATCAGTGCTAAAATCAGATGATTTCATGATAAAATTATAAAGTAATTTTTCTTCCATATTTGGCACAGCCAATTGGCATTTTCATATGCTTAGCAGACAGTTAAAGTAACAAGTAAATTACATGCATTATGTGCAGTGATCTGGGAAGTACAAAGAACACACAGAGGGACATTTAATTGAAATCTCTGGAATCAAGGATAAGCAATAATGCCATTTGCAGCAACATGGATGGACCTAGAGATTGTCATACTGTGTGAAGTAAGTCAGGCACAGAAAGACAAATATCATATGATATCACTTATATATGGAATCTAAAAAAAAAATACAGATGAACTTATTTAAAAAACAGAAGTAGAGTCACAGATGTAGAAAACAAACTTATGGTTACCAGGAGATAAGGGTGGAGAGATAAATTGGGAGATGGGGATTGACATATACACACTACTATATACTATATATATATTATTATTATCACTAATAAAAACCTGCTGTATAGCACAGGGAACCCTACTCAATACTCTGTAATGGCCTCTATGGGAAAAGAATCTTAAAAAAAAATAGAGTGGATATATGTATATGTATAACTGATTCACTTTGCTGTACACCTAAAACTAACACAACATTGTAAATCAACTATACTTCAATAAAAAATTTAAAAAAAAGAATAAGCCTTTTGGAGTAAGAAATTTCTAAGATTAAACCCAAAAGTTAAATAAGGAGAAAAAAAAAGGTACAGGATTAAAAAAACTGAAAAACCTCAAATGATAGCTTCTGAGAAAATGTAAGAATTTCACCATGAATAAGACACAATTCTGAGGGTAGTAGTACAAGAAGTTAGAAAAGGCAAGCAGAACCAGGATCATATAGAACTTTGTTAATTCCACTGCTACCTAGTAAGTGCTAACTTTATCTTAACACGTATTAAAGACTGTGGACTATATTTGAAGATTTGTGTTGGATTCATGTAGAATTTTAAGCAAAGAAGTGACATAATGTGATTTGATTTTTAAAAAAAAACATCACTGTGGCTACTTTGTGTCCTTGCAGGACATTGATAGCAAGCTGTGCATAGAAGCAAGTAAACGAGAATGGTCTGATTTATAGTTGGGAGAGTAAAGGTGAAACTGTGGGGAATTTGAGTTATTTTGTAAGCAGAACGGAAAATGTGATTGGAAGGATGTGGGGAGAGAAGAGGTAGAGAATCATTGGTGACTCCCAGGTTTCTGACTGGCATTTGGGAGAATATGGTTCTATGCCCTGAGATAAGAATGACTGCATTTTTATTTTGCAGAATTCTCTGGTTTACTTTAACATATTTATTATACAAGATAAACTTTAGGACTTTTGTCAATTGGATTGGAAACATTTACAGTTGACTCTTGAATGACTTCTGAGTTAGGGGCCCCAACTCCACCACACAGTCAAAAATCTGAGTATAACTTTACAGTTGGCCCTCTGTACCCTTGGTTCCATATCCGTGAATTCAATCAACTGTAGATAACATTAAAAAATCCACGTATAAGTGGACCCACCCCCTCGTGTTGTTCAAGGGTCAACAGTAATTTATAGGTTTATCAATTTATACTGACATAATTAAAACCAATATTTGACATTATGGGACCTTCCTATCCAGAAAAATATTTTATCTCTAAATGGTATGCTATTATTTCATCTATAGTGTCTTTCATTACTTTCTACAGTTTTATAGTTTTCATCACCTAGGCCATATATTTTTTTCTAAGCTTATTATACCTTATATATTATAAAAGCATTTTACTAAAATGAGCAGAGCATTTTCTTAAATGTTTTAACGGACAACCCTTGGTTTATAAACAAAGCTGATGATTTTGTTATATTTATTTTGTAAATTACTACAAATATAATATTTCTAAAAATAATTTTTAATTGAATCTTTCTGGCTTTCTGGGCAAGAAATCATGACCATCTGAAAAAGAAAAAAAACAACTTTACCGTGAAATACTGTGCCTCTGATTTTGCTTTCAAATTGTATTATCTCTTCCAAACAAATGTTTAAAAATAGTATTTATAACTAGCTTTTAAATATATTTTTCTCATTTTAATGAGAATATTTGAGTATGATATTGACACTTGGACTATAAAAGAT
Organism: Stenella coeruleoalba; assembly: GCF_951394435.1. Classification (NCBI taxonomy): domain Eukaryota; kingdom Metazoa; phylum Chordata; class Mammalia; order Artiodactyla; family Delphinidae; genus Stenella; species Stenella coeruleoalba. The sequence goes on along the minus strand of NC_137153.1, from coordinate 12,694,035 downwards.
ATCTTAAGTGGCCTTCCATTTAAAATTAAGAAAGAATTCATTCAATTAGTTAATGTTAAATTTTATCAATTACTTTATTAGGATTTATTAAATAGATCATATGATAAAATATATTATCTAACTTTATGATTTTAAACTACCACAGTTAATCTGGCAGTCTTTTTAATTCAGTGTTGCATTCTATTGGCTAATATGTAGTTTATGCTAGATTTTCTTTTCACAAAAATTACTAGTCCTTTTTTGGTGAAGAGTTAGTTTGGTGAGAAGACAGTCTTTATTATATTTAACTTCAGAATTACATTGACTCCTTAATAATTTGGGAAGCTCTCCATCTATTTCTAAGTACTGAAATGATTAAATTTAGTGTTTTTGCTTCTTTCATGAAGTCTCATGTCTTACATGAAGGCTGGGCACAATCATGGAAATGTCTGACTTTAGCAAGGGAGTTAGCTCTGAGACCAACTTTTCCATTTGGTTCTACACACTGAAGTTTGAATTTCTCAAAAATCTGGGCACATTGCTCCTATTTTCTTTTTGCATCTAATGTTTAAGATACAAATTTAGACAAAATCCATATGTGTGTTTTGAAATTGGATCTTTTCATTTCTGCTTTGGTGCATATAAAAAATGACTTTTTTTCCTTGAAATACATTACCTAAAATGTCTAAATGTCTAGATAGTTGATAAAATAATAAGATTTTAAGGTTTTCTTCAACTCGAAAAAAAGATGTTGCCATTCTAATATTGCCCTTGTTACAGTAATTCTGATTTCCTTTCTAGGAAAACCAATCATAGATTGATGTGATTAGCATTTTGTAACCTTGAAATCCATAATTTTCTCCCTGATCAATTAATTTTTTAGGTTACTTTTCTTTATAATGTGGGACATTCCCTTCAGCCTGTCTCACATTATTTCTTACCACTTTGTCCATGTTGCCACCAACTCATTCCATCCATTTCTGCTTTCCTTTCAGGGAGCACATGTTTGTACATCTTTTGTCTTATTTCACAGTTCACTTCTTGGTTTGAAGAAGCTAGGTTCTTAAAATTTATCAAGGCAATAGGCCAGCAGCCACCTACCATTGACTTGTATTTCCAAGGTGAAATTATTTTCACATAAATGTTGATGCTTACCTCTTAAGTGTTTATTATTCTTTACGTTTAATTCTTTTTTTACTGGTTCCCATATTTTAATCTTTAAAACACTTTTTTCCTGCTTAATTACTTTTAAGTACTTAGAATTTTGTTCAGATAAACTTAATATATCTCAACAAGGCACAGTGAGTGAATTCTTCAATCTCATCTATCTGCACTTGGGGTTTTTTTTGTTTTTTTTCAGTATGCGGGCCTCTCACTGTCGTGGCCTCTCCCGTTGCGGAGCACAGGCTCCGGACATGCAGGCTCAGCGGCCATGACTCACGGGCCCAGCCGCTCCGCGGCATGTGGAATCTTCCTGGACCGGGGCACGAACCCGTGTCCCCTGCATGGGCAGGCGGACTCTCAACCACTGCACCACCAGGGAAGCCCTGCACTTGGGTTTTGATGGAGCAGGAGGAAGCAACACAAATGCCTTTAGCATCTTGCAGGTGTGATAAATGATGAGGTGGGCTGGGTGGAAAATGTTATTACACATCCTATTTTAAACATAAAGCTGAAACTTAGCTTTATTAGGTTAATACAACTCAAATATGTTATAATCTAGATACACCAAACAAAGTAGATTTAATATCATTTGGGGCTTTATGTGGTGTGACTGTACAGAAAGAGTTGGTGGGGAATATACAGCTTTCAGTGTTACTTTGTTACTTTTTAGCCATACCTTCTGGTTTAATATACACGCAATGTGAAATGAAATGTATGACTATGCTAGCGTATCTTGCTATCCAATTTCTTTCTTTAATCACTATACCTCATATTTGAACATATTTATTATATACTGGATAGTCTAGCATTTTCTTAACTGCTTTCCCCACAAAATAATCATGAGCATATAGACTAGAGGGACTAGTTCTCACAGTTTGGCCACACTTGAAACCTAAATCTTGATATAAACAAAGGGGTTGTTCAATAGACAATTATTGCCTTTAGAGACAAGTTGTTAAGTACAATCATAAGAGTAAGAATTATGAAGAATGCTTATAAAATTGTATACTTTCACAAGTAATCAAGAAATCTTAACACTTTGAAGATATTTAGATGCTTTACTCTAGAAGTAGAACATTCTTTTTCTCAGGTGCATTATTATTTAATACATGTACTTTGTCCTGCTAGGAATTTTCACTTTGAGAGAGTTAGTCAGAGGTGTAGATTTAATAATTTCTTTAAGCTAATGATGAATATCATATTCAGTGTTAAATTTAATAATCTATTAAAGCCTATACAGAAACTTTAGAACTAATGTAATATGTCACTTTGCTACTGAATTACAGAAAGATGAAACAGATTGCCAAAAATGTAATGAGAGCAGATCAAAAAGTAGATCAAAAAGTTTGAAGGCAGAAAACAGACGTAGAATATCTTAGTTATTTTAAAAAAAAACAGGGAGGCAATTACCAAGAATATATGAATTGAAGTTATCTTCTTTCAAAAATTCTAAATCCTTTCTTTTATTTATAAAGATACTACTCTTCTAGTCTCTCTATATAAAATGATAGAAAACCATATAGTTATCTTAAAGTTGAACACAGAGGTCTACGATAAATTCCAAAAAAGCAATTGACATTGGTCATAAAAAGATACGCTTACTGATTAGTTGGTTTTTAATCAGGCTAAGACAAAAAGAATTCTCCATATTTACCAGCACTTTTCATTCTGGAGCCTTATAACTTTTTCAGGGATGGTATTTCATTCAGTTTTCAAATGATGAGTGTTCTGCTGAACTGCAAGTCTTCCCTGACCTCCATCTATAGTCCAAGGGTAGATAGTTTTAACAGAACTAGATGCCTAGGTTTTCTAGTTTCAAAATTCTTTGAAATTACAGTTTTAAAGTAAAATCTCTGTTCTTTCAGATGACAGATTACCCCATATTTCTACTATAAAATATATTTCTGATCCTAACACAACATCAGTCACCTTTAAAGTGTTCATTTAGAATCAACAGATTTTAATTCAAAAACCCGGCCACATTGGTCCTGAGAAAAATTCAGATAATATTGGGGTTAATAGAACCAAACAGTACCGCATGTTTAAGACCTTTTAGGTTATGATATTTAGTTAACTGACCATATTCATACCAGTAACAGAATATAATTTAACAAAATATTTAAAAGAAAACAGTCCAGTATTACTTACCAAAATCAAGATATTTACAATTTCATTATTATATAAAATGTGGTGTTCTTTATAAAATGCTATTGGCCTGTTAATAAGGCATGATTTCAATATATTGGGTCATTTATATTCAGAAATCCTTGGTATTGTGTATGAACTCCTTTCTTCTTAAGTAAAATGTAAATTTCTACTTCCTTATATCTGAAATATAATTAAACTATATGTTCCAAATTCTCAAAACTTACATTTTACACATTCTGAATTTAAATATATTAAAATGTATTAGGAATATTTCAGGATTTGGATATATTTTATTAATAAGTAATTAATCAGATGCTCGCTTCATACTGAAATTTTGTTTTTCTATGCATCTTGAAAGTCCCATCCCAAATCAACAGTGTGGCAATGTTTTTCCCTAAAGAGTGAAAAATTAAGTCTAAAGAAAAATCACCTTCATTCGTATTCTCTTCTTTAACAATTCCACATACAGATATGCTAATAACGGAATATGACATTTCAAAAATTACCTCTCAAATACAATTCTAATTTGTCTCTGCAGATCTCTGACTTACATAAATCACCATAATATGGCATTAGTGAACTGCAATGGACACATCCACGTTGAAAGAATGGTTCTGTTACTTTCTGAGTGATGGTTAACAAGTTTCTCTACCTAGTATTTACTTAGCATTTCTCTGCAATGAAGCATATACCACCCACCACATAAGAAAGAACACATGAAATAATTAAAGCAAAGCATCTACCAAAGTTGATCACGACAAGCACTCACAGTAGCCAGTGGCCAGTACTAACAGCGCTAGTGGTTAACCAATTGCATCACACATGGAATACACCCTATTTTGTAATGCATGCTGTCAAAACAATGCCAGCAAAAATACTGTAACTGCTTTGAGTATCTACCAAACATAAGCAAATGATACTTTTCCCCTTAAAGGTCTCATAATTATTTTGGAAGGAGGGCAGATTTACACAGAAATACTTATAAACTTGTGATGTTCTGTGGATGGTATAAATAAACGGCACAGGATTTCAGATTTCAGATTTCGTGAGAGTGGTTGGGAGCAGTTTCACAGGGGAAACAGGACTTTAAGTGGGTCTTGAAAACCAAGTAAGACTTCAGTGATAGAAGAGAGATGAAAAAGCATTCCAAGAAAACAGAAGGGTATACTTGAATGCACTGAGTTTCAAACTTGTTTGAAACACACTGAGTTGATGTGAATGGAGCAAATATGATCAGGAAAGCAAACTGACGTTAAATTGTGAAGGGTTACACAAGTCAAGTAAACAATTTTATTTGACTTCTAATTCCAGCACTGACAGAACAACTGTTACTACTGGGCTTCCCACAGTAAATGGCTATAAAAATGGACAAATTATAGGGCATAATTTTTCGAGCACTGAACAAGAAGCGGTGCCACACTGTGACCTTTTTTTTTTTCTGCCGCACCGCACGTGGCATCTTAGTTCCCCGACCAGGGATCGATCTCGCGCCCCCTGCAGTAGAAGCGCGGAGTCTTGACCACTGGACCGCCGGGGAAGTCACCCACACTGTGATCCTTGAGGGAAAGAAAACCATAGTGGTGAAGCCTACCTTCATCCTGGCTTCCTCCTGGGGTACCATCCAGAAAAATGGGACACATCTGTGCTCAACACTGCAGAGCCGGAGGGGCTTAGATTGGAGTTTGCATCTGCATAAATGCAGAGTGAAAGCTGTGGCACGGGAGACTGGGGAGGAGAGGGCATGCCCCGACGTCTTCACGTGGGTTCCATTAAATGAGACATGAACTGAGATGTGCAGAGGAGCTCTGTGTGAGGCCTACTTGGGAATTACAGCCACAGCTGAAAGCTGCATAGAGGAGGCGCCACAGGCTGATCCAATGACAGACAGGAGTCCAGACTCATGAGAGGAAGTGACGTCTCTGGGCCACCCCAGGCGCTCACCTGAACTGTCAGAACGGCCCCGTACTTTTTGAGAAAAGACACATCCTCAGGCAAAGAACAAAACCAAAAGAGATCCACACTAATGACCAACCAAGTCATTGATAAGACCAACCAAGCAGCAGAGGAAGACCAGTATCTACATGTAATTCACCAGATCGGCAGAATCATATCCGACATTCTCTTAAGACAATATAATCAGTACTTGCTATAACATACCATCCCCGATATCCAGCATACATTAAAAATATATATTAAACATGTAAAGAAGCAGATTTAGTAGAAGGGCTAAGGAATGTTGAAGTAGGGCCTTTTTCTGGTAGTCAGTCTCTCTTTGGTGCACTGATTATCCCACACTGTGCAGGTCTATAGGAAGGATGATGAAATCCATGTGGCCGTCTGCTTAAACCAAAGCAATGTCAATATATATTGCATTCCTGGACTCTGGTTCCTCTTCTTTTATAGGATATTTCTCCTCTAGACTGAACGCTTAATTTTCTCCTGAGTGTGTAATAAATGGAGGAGTGCAAACTGCAAGGCTATAAACTCAGGAACTGTGTTCAAATCTCAGCTCTAATATTTACTAGCCTTGTGGTGTGGGGAAGTTAAACGAGCTGATCTCATCTTCTGCAACAGTAAATGAATTTCATATTATTTTGCTGAGAAAAAAAATATGGTAATGTTTGAATAGGGCTGTGGATGCCCAGTAAGTGGAGAAAATGGTTATGATGGATTACTTAATCAAAAAATGGGGTGATCAGATGGCGAGAAACGGGTTAACTTGGGAGGTCTAAGTTGCTTAAATCCTTCACATTCCAAAGAAAGGTCTGTCTTCAGGCCTGTCCCTTGGCTGGTCCTTAGATATAAACTCTGAGTCCCTGGAATATTATGCCTAGTAAGAGTGTTTTTGTATACCTGAGACCTTGAGCCATGCTGTACTGATGTGACCAGATAAGTGGATCCTAACAATGTGATTGATGCTGAATGACTCTTTAGGAGGGCGTGAGGGAATGGAATGAACAGGATGTGCGGATGTCAGGTATGCCAGCAAGTAAAGGCACACCTGGATTCTAAACAAAACTGTTTTTGTATTTTCATCACTGAGGTCGTTTTGCCCTTACAGCATCTTAAGGAATGAATATGATATTTGAGAGAGAAAAAGTTATCCAAGAGAGACAGAAAATAATACATTTTAGTCTCCTAGCTCTAGATTTCTTACAGAAGATACCTAAAGTGCACGTTTTTTCTTAGTATAACACCGGATTTCATAAGCTATTAGGTAAATAATGGTTTTGGAAACTGGTGGGGTTTATGACCCAGAAGATCATTTATCATTTTCTCTATCCACATTAGTATCCAAGTGATACGGATATTAATATAATTTTAACATATAATTGATAGCTGGAAATAATTCCAAAAATCACAATACGTGGATTTTCTTAATTGGTGGAGCTATAGTAAACAGAATTGATTTCATTTCTTTACACAATGTCTATTTGCTAAAAGTCTGTACAATATATAAATGAAGAAAGCTGATATTAAGATTAAACCTGGGCTTCCCTGGTGACGCAGTGGTTGAGAGTCCGCCTGCCAATGCAGGGGACACGGGTTCGTGCCCCGGTCTGGGAAGATCCCACATGCCGCGGAGCGGCTGGGCCCGTGAGCCATGGTCGCTGAGCCTGCGCGTCCGAAGCCTGTGCTCCGCAACGGGAGAAGCCACAACAGTGAGAGGCCCGTGTACCGCAAAAAAAAAAAAAAAAGATTAAACCTATAATAAATGCTGTTAAAAAATGACTGAAGAAGACAATTCATGTGTGTTAAAAACAAGACAACAGACCCAAAATGGAGATGCTTATGCTAAGCCCCACTTCACCAAACCAAGAGTTACCTTAATTACAGTTTCAGCTCCCGCAGACATGGAATCTTAAACCATTCAATCAGAAATCAGCACTAGTTAGGTCATCTGCCTGATAGACTCTGCCACCCTCCAAAGGAAAGTAACCTTGCAATAACCAACCAGCTTTTTTGCCAGTACAACTTCCTCGTTCCTGCCCCCTTCTGGTTACAAAAATCTTTCATTTTGTACGGCTCCTTGGAGCCCCTTTCCATCTGCTACATGGGATGCTGCCTGATTCCAATCAATTTTAGCTCAAATAAAATTTTTAATATGCCTTGGGACTTCCCTGGTGGCACAGTGGTTAGGAATCTGCCTGCCAATGCAGGGTACATGTGTTCGATCCCTGGTCTGGGAAGATCCCACATGCTGCGGAGCAACTAAGCCCATGCACCACAACTACCGAGCCTGCACTCTACAGCCCGCTTGCCACAACTACTGAGCCCACATGCCACAACTACTGAAGCCCGCACGCCTAGAGCCCATGCTCCGCAACAAGAGAAGCCACCACAATGAGAAGCCCGTGCGCCGCAACGAAGAGTAGCCCCCACTCGTTGCAACTAGAGAAAGCCCGCACGCAGCAATGAAGATCCAACACGACAAAGATAAATAAAATTTAAAAGAAAAAAATTTTAATATGCCTCAATTTATCTTTTTTAGACGTGACACAAACTAACTTTATTTAACACTTTATGAAGCCGGCAGAACTGCAAAATGGGGCAGAAGGCAGGATGCTTTCCTTTGATGAAGAGTAAGGAACTAAGAAGAGAAACTCAGAAGGTATGTAAGAAACAAGGAAGTAAATATAGAGACCAGAGCTGGCCTGGCGTTTGTAGATTAGCTGATTGAAATACTGCGTTTCTGTTCAAGAGAAGCACCTACAGGACTGGAAAGTGATCTAACTTCCAGTTTGCTGTGGCTCCACCTTGGGCCTAGAAATTTATTTCAACAATGCTGTGAACAGCTAATGGCATTTTATTTTACTTTATATTTTTAATTGAAGTTTAGTTGACTTTTAATATTATATTAGGTTTACATATGACACACTATACAAAGTTATTACAATATTATTAACTATATTCCCTGTACTGTACAGCACGTTCCTGCGACTTATTTATTTTATAACTGGTAGTTTGTGCATCTTAATCTCCTTCACCTCTTTTTTTTTTTTTGCCCAACTCAGAATTCCCATCCCCTCTGGCAACCACTACTTTGTTTTCTGCACCAGTGAGTCTGTTTCTATTTTGTTATATTTGTTTATTTGCATTGTTTTTTGATTCCACATATGATATGATGAAAACATACACTATTTGTCTCACTCTGTCTGACTTATTTCACTTAACATAATGCCCTGAAGGTCCATCCATGTTGTCACAAATGGCAAGATTTCATTCTGTTTTTATGGGTGATGTATCAGTCACATCTTTTTTATCCATTCATCTGTCCAGAGACACTTAGGTTGTTTCCATATCTTGGCTATTGTAAATAATGTTGCTAGGAACACTGGGCTACATACATATTTTTGAATCAGTATTTTTGTTTTCTTTGGGTAAACACCCAGAAGTGAAATGGCTGGATCATACAGCAGTTCTATTTTTAATTTTTCGAAGAACCTCCATACTCTTTTCCACAGTGGCTGCACCAATTGACATTCCCACCAGCAGTGCAGGAGGGTTCCCTTTTCTCCACATCCTGTCCACCATTTGTTACTTGTACATTTTTGATAATAGCCATTTTCACAGGTGTGAGGTGATATTACATTGTGGTTTTGATTTGCATTTTTATGATAATTAGTGATGTTGAGCATCTGTTCATGTGCATGTGTTCATATTTGGCATCTGTATGTTTTCTTTGGAAAAATGTCATTTCAGGTGTTCTGCCCATTTTTTAACTGTATTGTTTGTTTTTTTGATGGTGAGTTGTATGAGTTCTTTATCTATTTTGAATGTTTACCCCTTACTGGACATATCATTTGCAAATATAGTCTCCCATTCACTAGGTTGTCTTTTCAATTTCTTGGCGGTTTCATTCACTGCACAAAAACTTTTTAGTTTGATGTGGTTCTATTTGTTAATTTTTGTTTTTGTTGCCCTTGCCTGAAGAGACAGATCCAAATACATATATATATATATATATATAGCTATATATTGCAATATATATATATATTGCTAATACTGATGTCAAAGAGCATACTGCCTATGTTTTCTTCTAAGATTTTCACTGTTTCAAGTCTTACATTTAAGTCTTTAATCCATTTTGAGTTGAGTTTTGTATATGGTGTAAGAAAATGGTCTAGTTTTACTCTTTTGCTTGTAGCTGTCCTGTTTTCTCGACACCATTTATTGAAGAGACTATCTTTTCCCCACTGTATTGTCTTGGTTCCTTTGTTATAGATTAACTGACCATAGGTGTGTGCGTTTATTTCTGGGTTCTCTATTCTGTTCCATTGATCTTTGTGTCTGTTTCTGTACCAGTATCATACTGTTTCAATTACTGTAGTTTTGTAGTAGAGTTTGAAGTCAGGGAGCATGATACCTCCAGCTTTGTATTTTTTTCTGAAGATTGCTTTGGCTATTCAGAATTTTTGTGGTTCCATACAAAATTTAGCATTATTTGTTCTAGTTTCATGAAAAATGCCATGTGTAGTTTAATATGGATTACACTGAATCTGTAGACTGCTTTGGGTAATATGGAATTCTGACACTATTAATTCTTCCAATCCATGAGCATGATATATCTTTCCATTTGTTTGTGTTGTCTTCAATTTTTGTCATCAATTTCTTATAGTTTTCAGAGTACAAGTCTTTCACCTCCTTAGTTAAATTTATTCCTAGGTATTTTATTCCTTTTGATGCAATTGTAAATGGGATTTTCTCAATTTCTCTTCTGAGAGTTTGCTGTTAGTGTATAGAAATGCAACAGATTTCTGTATTTTAATTTTGCATCCTGCAACTTCACTAAACTCATTTATCAGTTCTTACAGTTTTTTGGTAGAATTTTTAGGGTTTTCTATATATAGTATCATATTATCTGCAAACACTTTTACTTCTTTCTTTCCATTTTGGATTCCTTTCACTTCTTTTTCTTGTCTGATTGCTGTGGCTAGGATTTCCAAAACTGTGCTGAATAAAAGTGGCAAGAATGGACATCCTTGTCTTGTTCCTGATTTTAGAGCAAATGCTTTCAGCTTTTCACCATGGAGTATGATGTTAGCTGTGGGCTTGTCTTATACGGCCCTTTAACATTTCCTGCTGGGTTGGTCTTTGCAGGCTGGCTAGAGTGCCAGGTGCTTTTCAGTATACTGGATCTGCATTGTGATAAGTCCTTTAGGTGCAGATTCTGGGGTTTGTAAAGTCCTTCGACTGTCCTGGCCATAAACCCCACCAGTTTCCAAAAACAGTTAAGGAGGCTTCTCTTCCCAGTGTCAGTCCCCAGGGTTGGGTGCCCCATATGGAGCTCAAATCCCTCACTCCTTAGGGAGGACCTCTGAGTTTGTAATATCCTCTTCCACTTGTGTGTCACCCACCACTGGTGTAGGTCATGACTATATTGTGTCTCTGCCCCTCTTACCCATCTCAGTGTGTTTTTTTTACCTTTATATCCTTAATTGTAGACAAGTTCTTCTATTAGTCTTCGGGTCATTCTTAGAGAGTGTTGTTCTATATTTGTTGTAGTTTGGGTGCGTTCATGGGAGACGATGAGCTCAGAGTCCGCCTATTCTGCCGTCTTGACCCTGCCTCCAGCAAATGTTTTTTATACCTTAGTGTGCATTCCACAGTTTTCTTATTTCCTATATTTGAATATTACTGTTCCAGTTTCTTTAAGCAATATACACCTGAATAGCACTACTACTCCCCCCCCCCACACACACACTTTCTGTGGCAAAAGCTTTAAGATAGCTGCCACGTATATGCAAAAGAAGGGCATCATCTGCTTTGAATAAGAGGCAAGTATCCATAAATAGAGAGCAGATCCCAGTTACAAAATGAGAGAAGTCAAAGCATTGCACAAAAATGGACAATGGAAAGAGAAGCAGGTGCTTGTCATCTTTGAAATCTCACTTGTAACTTGAACTTTGATTCTGTATGTATTTAATTCCAATAACTACAATCAATAACTACAATACCCTTTAGGTATTTTCTGATATTTTACTACTAAATATCTGAAATGTTATTTAATTTTTTTGTGGTGGTCACTGAAAGATACTCATCTCATACTCCTGATTATGCTTTTCAGCACTAATTTACCTTGAAAGGCAAAACAAATCTGTTGAGTCAAACCCTCAGCTCAACATTTTCCCTAATACACTTTTTTTTTTAACATCTTTATTGGGGTATAATTGCTCCACAATGGTGTGCTAGTTTCTGCTTTATAACAAAGTGAGTCAGTTATACATATACATATGTTCCCATATCTCTTTCCTCTTGCATCTCCCTCCCACCATCCCTATCCCACCCCTCTAGGTGGTCACAAAGCACCAAGCTGATCTCCCTGTGCTATGCGGCTTCTTCCCCTTAGCTATCTATTTTATGTTTGGTAGTGTATATATGTCCATGCCACTCTCTCGCTTTGTCACAGCTTACCCTTCCCCCTCCCCATATCCTCAAGTCCATTCTCTAGTAAAAAAAAAAAAAATGTCATGAAGAACTTAGGGGTAAGACAGGAATAAAGACACAGACCTAATACACTTTCAAATGAATCCAAAGGCAAGACAGTCAAGAGTTGATATTCTCAATTTTTAATTTTGAAGGAGAATGCCGGATACTTCAAGCTCTTTAGAAATTTCTATTTATACCAGAAGTACAACAGTCATCTTGAGCAATTTGATTAGAAAACTCAAATTGCCATGGGTTTTCAGATACATAAAAAGATGAAGAAAACTCTTAGCCTTGCTTTATTATGCTTTTAGTTCACATATATTATTCATTAAAACAGCAAGTGTATCCATAGGCCCAAAGCATGCAGTAATTTTTTTCTCTACACTTATTATGAAGAAATCTGTCCAAAATGAAGGATAGGACAGCAGCTTCTCATAGAAAGAAATAATGCAGTTCACTCACATGGAACTTCAGAGCTACCTGAGAGTATTCTTGCTTCCTTCATTCAGCAGTCTAAGTTAAAAGAGATCGGTTGGTTCTAAAAATAAACATAATATATAGCTATCCGTCAGGCATTGTCAAGAGCAATATGCAGAGACGGATGAGGCTGCTTCTTCAAGGTTTTAATGAACCTTCTTCTTTCTGGATTCAGTCCTAGGATCATTTATTTTTAAAGTAATCGGTCACATCTTTCTGCTAGGATGATAGCCTTCTGACTGATTCTGTCAGAATCCAGAATCCAGTAACGGAGGATAATCATTGCAAGCTGAAAGCCAGTGACGAGCCTGGTTGGGAGTCAGCTAAAAACACAAGACAGGAAAATGACGTAGAGTACGAACTTAGTCCTATCATTTAAAATACGTGTTACTTCGGGGATCAAAGAAAAATAAAAATGCTTCTACTTTCACGTGTAAGTTCGCTGCCACGTTTTACTTCACATTTTTCCTTGTGTATATTATGCAGTATCAGAAATTCCTTGAGGCTCTATTAAAAGGCTAATATTACTCACAAATGCGGAAATGTGAAATTAAAGCTCTGTGCTGTAAGCATTCACCTGCGTTGCCTTGTTTGAGAATAATACCCACTCATCATCAAGGTGGCTAAGAAACTCAGAACAAACCCACGGATGTCTCCTGGAAGGGTTTCTGGCTCTCGGTAGTACTGATACATTTAATTGCTATTTTTACTTTCTTGATATAAATTTACCTATCTAGAATTAAATTTAGACATGTAAGATTATGTTTTGGTGACATTTCATGAAACTGACAATTTTCTCAAAAACAGCTTGCAAGATTTTCTTTGTTTCCATTCTAAATACAGATGGCTTAAAGTAATACAAAGATGAAATTGGAACGCCATGCACATGGAAAACATGTATTCTCTCTGTGAAAGAACAAGGAAACACTCCCTAGTAGCTTTGCTCTCAGGTTCCAGGTAAATAATACAGAACACTTCTCATTCGTCAGCATTTCTTTTTCTCTCATAGACACTTAGCTACAACAAATGTTCCCACATCGTTTAGTATTATTCTCATTTTATCACCCCATAACTTGATGCTATCTAAGAAAGAAAACTACAGTTGTCCCTCGATCACTCGATACCCACACGGGATTGGTTCCAGGACCCCCGCAGATACCAAGATCTGCAGATGCTCAAGTGCCTGACAGTTGGCCCCTTATCCATGGGTTACAAATCCGCAGAGTCAACCAACCCTGGACACTGAAGTATACTCGAGTCACAGTTAGGTGAAACCACAGATGCAGAACCCACGGATATAGAGGGCTAACTGTAAATCGCTTTAAATCACAAATAACAATGTCACTGCATTCCCAAACAAAGTTTTGTTGGTGAGCAAGCATACTTAACTAATGAATTCCATTTGGAGCACCTAAATTTATTCCCATATTCAGTGTACATTACATTTTGATTTATTAAAGCCAATTGATATTCTAATGTACATTTACTGTTTTTAGTAATGTTATTTTACGTGAGAGTAACGTCAATTGCCTCCCCATAAGATACAGCAGTAACAAGAAAACTTTTAAAAATGTGGATTATTTTTTTTTTTTTTTTTTCACTTTCACAAATTGTTCCTGGAGATCTGATACTAGATACTGAGAAACTAAATTTACAAGACAAATGGTGATTCTGGAAGTGCAGAGATATCTTTAATGATCCTTGGAGGGAGCATCTGAGTTAATTTTTACAAACAAACAATGGGTTTATTCTGAGTCAGCTGTGCTCTGTCTTTTATACCTATGTGTATGGCTGGAGCTATGAATCTGCCTATGAAAAACTAGCTACTGAAAAGTACCTGTCACAGCTGGAAAAAAGCAAGATGCTTTGAAGGAACTCTCAATATCTTCACCAGAAATATCTGAAATTATATCTTGACATCCTTAGTGTGGATTAGTCCGTGGGTCATTTATTGAACTTCTATAAGCCATGAGCTGTCCCAGGAGCCAGGGAAAAGCACAGCCCTAACATCAAAACTCACAGTCAATTAGAAGAGGATTTAATGTTTATGCGATATGAGCCATAAAGAGAGCTCAGTGGACGGACTGGGAATGAAGAAGGATGTCCTGGAGGGGAGGAAGGCTGAGCTGGACCCTGAAGAATAAGCAGAAACCAACCAAGTGAAAAAGAAACAAAGGAAGCACTAAATAAAGACATTAAAAAATATATCTATATTTATAGCTTATATATAGAGAGACTTTGAAGGTTACAATTTATCTTAGAAATTATGGTATTCACATTATCAGCTAAATATATGTTCAATCATTATTGGAATTAGTAACAAAGTATTGTTTCAATGCAGGAAAAATTATATTTATTAATCCAAAAATCAACACATATGCTAACAGAAGATAAGAAAAGCAAGAAACACAGTCAATTCTCATCATCTGAGGGAGTTACGTTCTATAAAGTTGCTGTGAATGCTGAAACTTTGCTCCTAGGGCAGAAGCGTTAAGTGACTTGCCTGCATCCACTCCCCTAACAGATGCTAAAACTGGGGTTCAAGCCCAAACCACTGGCCCAGAGCAGGAGTGTTTTTCCCTGCCCTGCCCCCTTCCCCCTGTACCCTCTGGGCATCTCTGTACCAGAGTTACTGTGAAAAGACAGAGCATCATCTTGTTCCATTTTGGGTGGGAACAGGTGAATCAAGGGACTCAGTTTTCTCCACTCTGCATATGTCTGAAATTGGCCGTGAGAGACCTGCACGTCCTGATTTTGGTGTTACTAATAAATTTTAGTGAGTAGGTAAATTTGCAAACATGGAATCCACAAATAACGAGGATCAACTATAATATCAATGGTAAAGTTACACTGAATAATGTCAAATATCAGGAAGTAACCAATGTACAAATAGCAAAGAACTAGATTTCAGAACATATGTATTGATACTATAAAACAAATGGGAAAGGTATTGTGAAGAGTATCAATCAGTGTATTGTAAAGTGGAGAAAGGAAAACTAAAAGTGGACTGAATCCTTATCTACAGACAAGGACAGTGTCTGCTCCTGCAGAAAAATGAGGCAAAAGAATGTCCCTGCCATTGGCAGCCACAATGCTAAGTGTGTCTACAATTTATTGGGCATCCAGTGAATTACACAGTGGGATACTCTGCCTGTATTAATGAGTGATTAGGAGTTGTTGTCACAAATAAACCTCAAATGCTAGTTGCTTAATGGATACAAGTATTTTTTTTTATCATTTACATAACAGTTCAAAACAGGTACTGTGTTTGATGGGTGGATTTCCTTTTTACCATAATTCAGAGACTTGGGTCCCTTCCATTTTGTGGCTTTACCATCCCTTCTGACCTTTTGGTCCTCTCTGTCCCACTGGTTAAAGGGAAAAAGACCCTTTCGGAGAGCACATCTACTTCCTGCAAACTTTGGGAATTATATATATGTCTGCCCATATTCCACTAGTAAGAACCAGCTCATGACCACAAATAAATTCAAGTGAGTTGGAAAATGAAAGCCCAGTTAAGGCAGCCACTTCCCAATACCCGCATGATAATGTGGGAAAGGAAACATCCATGCTGAACTTAACACTGATATTAACCTATAAATACAATATCATCTAACGTAAGTCCATCGTTAAATGTCCTTAACAACTGGCCCAGAATCCAACCCAGGATCATACGCTGTCATCATATTGCAACAGTCACCTTCAATCTAGAAGTCATTAGTCTGTCTCTGCCAAATTTTTTTCTCAAAACAGAGACTAGCCAGCATTTTGCCTTCTAGATGCAAACAGGATAATTCTGGGTGGAAAAATAAAAACAATGAAGAAGCGTCAGTTTCCTTCATAATTGGAAGTTTACCAAAGTACGTCCATTTCATTTAGCAGCAGTTGTTAGGCAAATGTCTTCATTAATACGCGAGCCAGGTAGTGACTGGAGAAGTATGTTGGGAAGTAATTTCAACATTTGGATGCAGGAGGTCACCAAGTGTTATCCATAAAATGGAAAACAGAAGATTAATGTCCACAGCTTGGAGACAAGCAAACCCGCAGGTAAGCTGGTTGCACTATCTCATGCCAATTGCTTGTGATGGAGCAAGAAAGGCAGGAGACTGCAGATGTCTCCATCAGCGGAAAACAAGGAAACAAGGAAAAGCCCCACCACAGCAACCATTTCCAACTAAATTGCTTGCTATCCTCACAAAGCAACCCTCTTGGTGTCTTTTTATTTACATGTTTCCTGTTATCCTGAGAGCAGTGCTCCACGTTCATACCAGCTCTCGGGGAATCATTTCTCCTAAACAATAATCAGTGCTTTCTTCAGTCTTTGCTGTCACAGCCCCACGTCCAGCACCCACAAGTGCCAAGGGCTCTCCGTGATAACTACCGGTTGTCACATCAATGAATTGCCTCAAGACAGTAGCCTAATTCATCGAAAGCTCTTCCAAACCTCATACCTGAAAACAAAGCCCACAAGAGAAACTAACAGTTTAAAGGGAAGATGCAATTCAAACTACTGCGAAGCATTCTACCTTCTATTCAGAAACTTGGTGGGCATCCAAACAGACAAGGCTTCCCAAGAAGATAAAAGGGGGGCTCATGTTAGTGAACACAGAGTAGTGATAGAGGGAATCGCGCTTATCTGGGAAGAAAAGACCTCTCAGATACAAAGGGAGAAATGGCAGCAAAGGTAGCCAAAAGATGAAGATGAAGGTAAGGTGAATGTTTTATTTTAAACAGTCGTAACCCTGATATTCATCCTCCAAGTTAAGAACTGACCCCACACACTGAAGCCAGCAAGCAAAATAGAAAAAGAGTGAAATTCCACCTCCAGGATTGAAGAAGTAACGTTAACAGGTATTAATGATCAAGCAGTGACCCATCTTTGAACAAACACAATTGCACTGACTCACTGCAAGTAACAGGCTACTGTAAGGGCATTTGTGCAAACACAAGGATTGTGTTTAATTATAAGTATTTTGAAGTTAACATTTTTTCAAGATTAAATTCTAGCAAAAATGTAGAGAAAGACCTTTTCTTGTCCACCTCTCCCAGGTGTACAACTTCTACATCAATACTGATCGACGGCTGTGGTTTTAATCACTAACAGAAAGTCAGCACTAAATCTGCTGTTGCTTTTCCAAGGATGAAGCAGCCTTCTGCTAACCAGCAGGCATCCATCTCCACAGCACATTCTGTGAACTTACAAAAATATCTAGATTTCTGTTTGTTTGTTTGTTTTACTCAGTAAATTTTCACACACAATCACACAGTGTCTTTATCCTCTGCCAGCAAAATATCTCTCCCCGCCACACACACAGCGTCCTCCCTGGATCGCTCAATGCCACAGTAAGAATCAAGTTAACTCATAGGAAGTTACAAACACAAAATTCCAGCATCTGAAGGAGCTAGGAAATACTACAAAAGCCTCTGCAAGGGACACAGCAACTGGTATTATTAATAAAATTGGCCTAGGAATATTTATTTTCTGAAATGAGCTATCAATTTTACATGTCATCTTAACCATTACGCATTATATATGACAAATTAGTATGTTTCATAAACTATTACAAGATATTTTAATTTGAGCATAAATTCGCCATTACTTATGCCATGATTCCTACTATCTTAAAGCAATATCAAGTTCCAGACAGTATGTCTTAAGTTCTCCTATCAAATTTCTCAAGGCTGGAATCCTGTGAAGAAAACCAAAAAGAGCAGTGTGTTGATCAATTGGTTTAAATTTCTCTTTAATCAAGAATATATCTTGGGGCTTCCATGTTGGCGCAGTGGTTGGGAATCCACCTACCAGTGCAGGGTACATGGGTTCGAGCCCTGGTCCGGGAAGATCCCACATGCCGCGGAGCAACTAAGCCCGTGTGCCACAACTACTGAGCCTGCTCTCTAGAGCCCGCGAGCCACAACTGCGGAGCCCGTGTGCCACAACTACTGAAGCCTGTGCACCTAGAGCCCGTGCTCCACACCAAGAGAAGCCACCACAACGAGAAGCCTACACACCACAGCAAAGAGTAGCCCCCGCTCACCGCAACTACAGAAAAGCCCACACACAGCAATGAAGACCCAAAGTAGCCAAAAATAAAAATAAATAATAAAAATTTAAAAAAAAGAGAATATATCTTGATCTATAATGGCCAAAAATTAGTCTAAAAACTTATTTGGTATATTATCTGTGAATCTTTTTCTTCTAAGTCATCTTAATATTTTTACTTTCTCGTTCTAATCCATTTATATTTTATTGGAATATCACTTTTGTAGTGGATTTTACATTGTTTTCTATTTAGAAATATCATTCTTCAAGTTTTTAACCCACTTTAGTCTATCTTAGATCAGTTTGAAATTTTATGTAAATGTCTGCTAGCATTATTAATAGTAAGCCACAATTCTGTTAAATATCTTAGTCTAGCAGAAACTCAAACTTAATTCAGTTCCTGCTCAAAAACACCTATTATTCATTCTTTAGAGCTTATAGTTACTATTCCCAATGTGTCTAAGAGTGGTCGTTAAATCAAGTTTAATACGTATTTCATCAAGATGTCCGTTTCGGAGCACATCAAAAAAATTGTTGTATGGAAGATCTGAATCGTTTCAAATAATGCCGTTATAGACACCATTGAGATCACAACTCTTAGTAATGCATTCTAACTATGCATCACAACTGACACAAAGAACATATCTAGATGGGGCTAATAATCTGATTTATACTCACTCTTCTTTACCAACATATGAGCGGCACTTTCATAAAGGTGACTCTAGCAATCTTTTAAAACAATGCATGAAATCCGAAGCTTTTTTTTTTTAGTAATTCACTTAAGCCAATGCTATAATTTTTATAAAACAATGAAAACGTTCATTAATTTCAACTTTTTTTCTGTTTTCTATGACCGGTATTTCACCAATACATATATTAAATGTTACTTGTTCAACATTTGTCACTGACACAAATGGAACTGAATAATATGTGCTTTGGTAATTTCACTTTTCTCACTTTATCAACTACTGATAATATTCGCATAATCAATTTTTTTTTTTTTTTTTTTTTGCGGTACGCGGGCCTCTCACTGCCGTGGCCTCTCCCGTTGCGGAGCACAGGCTCCGGACGCGCAGGCTCAGCGGCGATGGCTCACGGGCCCAGTCGCTCTGCGGCATGTGGGATCTTCCCAGACCGGGGCATGAACCCGCGTCTCCCGCATCGGCAGGCGGACTCTCAACCACTGCGCCACCAGGGAAGCCCCGCATAATCAATTATTCATCTCATTTCTTTCTTTTTTTTTTTAACCTACTTACGTGTTTGGATCATTGACACAAACAAGGAGATCTGGAAGAGGAAGAAAGATGTTTTTGTAACTAATAAATGGTAGGGAAGCCAGACAGCAAAGAAACTGCTTTCCAAGATTCCTCAGGGAAGGGATCTCCCAGGAGTTTGGTGGTCCAAGCCACTCTGAGGGCACGGAGCAGAAGTTCTTGAAATAGGATCCACAAAGTTTCAAGCATCCTGGTAGGGAAGTTTTCACTAAAACATGAGATGGGTCGCCGTGATCTTGCACAAAAAGGCCCTTGCATTTCCATGAGAAAGTTCTGAGAGTAATTTCTCAGTACCATAGTTTATTTTTGTTTTTCTAAGTCAAGATCACGTAGACTTTTCCATCTGGGGTGAATGGGGCCAGGGGAAAACATTGTGATAAAAGAAGGACTCAAGACAGTTCAGAAGAATACAGCTTAGGATTTGACCTACAGAAGGAGGAAAAACAAGAGAATAAATGCTCAGCTGGATGGGTATCCCTGGAAAATTATACTTGGCCACACAAACATCTGTTGCATTCACTAGAGGATTCATTCATGAGGAAAAGCATTCGGGGAAAATATTTGAGGAGTTAATTAGCTTTTCTCTCACCTAAGTGCTTTTGTACTCCAAGGCCCCTACACACACACTTTCCAGCAGTGTCTACACAGAAGTCAGCAGCACAAACCACTGGACTTCCCTGCCTTCGGGTCACGGCCTCTGCTGGAAAGACAAGAGGCCGGAGATGTGGGGAAGCTTTTCCTTCAGGCTTGAATGGTGAGGGTCACAAGTCTAGAGGTTTAGTGCTATGGGTCTGGCCATGCCACACATGGATGTGGGGTTTCAAGTGATCAAAGTGCTTGTGGTTTCTTGCATACATTTATTTGTGGGTGTGTGTGACTGTGAGAGACACAGCCCTTAAGTATGGAGCCCAGGCCTGAGGGCAGTGTTATTCCTGGTTGCACTTCCTTTAAAGTTGTACCATTAACAGTCAAGATAAAGTCACTCAATCATAGTGAAAAATAGAATTACATATTGCCTGTAATAGGGTCAACTCTGTAAACAGTTATTTCTCTGTTAATAAAATTTGTCTGTAACTCTTATAGAATATATTTAAACCAGCCAGCCAGTTACTTTGTGTGCCACGTGGTTAAACAGGAGAGTAAAAGCTTACTGCCATCAAAATAACTATCCCTGGCGGGCAGGACTGCAGTAATTTACCTAGCCTAAGGTCACTCTAAAGCAGTTTAAATGCATCATTAATTCACAGTCCTCTAAAACACTAAAATACTTAAATAAATTACAATGGAGAAGGATAACCCTGAAGAGAGGAAAAACAGTCAAGATATGATACATTTAAACACTGCCCACCAAAAAAGTCTCTAGGACTCATGAATCAATTATTACTAAAATGAAAGGCATGATAAAGAGTCTGAAGGACATGATACGTCCAGTTTTATTTGGTCCAGAAAGATTAAGAAAATGAATCCGGATTTCACCTTTCTGCTCATGCATTCTCATTCGCTCAGTTTTAACCTTGGTAACTCAACATTTTCAGGTTCATTTTTATTATGTCCTTTTTCTTACTCCAATCTTTTTTATTCCCTTGATTGCTGTCCTTTTTTTTTTAATATCTTTATTGGAGTATAAGCTGTCCTTTTATTACTAGCAATCTGTAGGATACATCAATCATACCTCTGTGTGTGTGTGTGGTGTGTGTGTGTGTGTTTTGGAAGTTGGGGGGGCATAAGTGGGATTACCATGATCAAAGCTGATATATATGTAGAAATTAGGAAGAGACAGAGACACATTTATGGCATATAAATCACGAAGGACTTTATTTTTCCTTAAATAAACAGATACCCCCCCCCAAATATTTTATAACGTCTTGCCTTCCAGATAAATTCCTGACTAATCAGTCAGGCAGACATAAATAAAGTCAGATTGTAGAAGCATATGCAAATGTGTGAACAAGCTTAAAAATCCATTAAGGAAGCAGATTTTAACAGGACTAGAAACACCCAGTCGCAAGAGCTTCTCTCCTTACTTCTCCCCCATTAAGGTCATGTCAGGACCGTGAGCTTTGTTTCTTTGTGACAGGTCCCACATCCCCAGACCTGCAAGCCTTTCTATTCACTGTGTTACCCTAACTACTTCATGAAAAAAAATTCTGGACGTCTACTTCTTATGTTCAGGGTTCATCACATGGCCTGGGCTGCTACAGGCCAAAATACTCAGGATGGAGCAGGGACGCCCAGGTCTGAGGAAACAGGACGGCTTGAGGTGGCAGCGACTGGACCTTGGGGGGTTGCCACTGCTGCACCCAGCAAAACCCTCAGTCAAAGGCACAGATGCAGAACGTTGAAGGGCCATCGCCAGGGGCTCGAGGGGAGGGGATAGAAAGTTGGCAACCAGCAGATCTAAGATATCAGTTATGCAAGATGATTAAGGTATGGAGGTCTGCTGTACACTACTGTGCCTTCAGTTACCAATGCTGTATCCAGCACTCAAAGATGTAAGGGCATAGATCTCGCGCTGAGTGTTCTCATCACAATAATAACAACAGAGCAGCTGCACCTGTGCTTTCTTTACTTGCGTAACCTGGCTTATTCCCTACTGTGGACCACCAAGCTCTGGGCTTCCCTGTAAGGAACCAGGGTTGAGGATATCTGTCCATCCTATGTAGGTTTCATGTTTATAGTGACAGTCTTCCACCCTGGACCACCACTTTGTTGCCTAGACTAGCTTCTTTATACATTCTGAATTCAAAAATTATACACGCGTGTGCATGCACACACACACACACACACACACACACACACACCCCTCTAACGTGTTAAAATCTCACGCTTTGAACAGAAATTACCAAGTATGTATATTCATCTGATTTTCCTTCAAGGTAAAACAGGAGGATATACTTAAGTCAGTTTGTTCACTATCTATGATGTACCTGACGCCGGGGAGGACAGAAAGAGGGGAAAAGGGAAAATGACAACAATATACCTCTTGTTAAGTGCCTTTGTAGCTTACCAGAAACAAAAATATATCTGAGATAAAGATAAGAACAATAAATTGAAACTTCTTAACCCACAGTAAATGCAGACACAGATAAAAGAGTGGAGGAATAAAGGACACAGAAAAGTCTTACTGAAGAATGTTATAGAAAATGGGCCCAGCATTACCCTGGACGTTCCTAGCTGGCGGGGTTGAATGACTGTCATTATCTAGGGTAGGGACACAGCACTTCATCAAGGTGAAAAAGATGTTTTCCTAATCTGAAAGAGATTTCTCAGGGATGATCTGATGGGAGAGTTGGATAAACACTTCTAAATGGGGAAGGTAGTATGTAATTAATAATATCTTCATGGGTATTTTTTTCCTCTACATTATTTTGAAACTTCTAAATTTCAGAAAATTTGCAAGTATTTCACAGTTTTTCCACCTGAACCATTCGACATTAAGTTGCTGACACGATGTCCCAACACCCTAAATATTGACATTCTCCTACATAACCACTACAAGACCATCAAAACTGATTCATTATCGTCTTTTAAACCTCAGACCCCATCAAGTTCCTCCAACTGCCCCCCCAAATATACTTTATGGAAAAGTGGTCAGTTTCAGATCCACGCGTTGCATTTACTGTCACCTTGGATTCAGGTTGTGCATCTTTGGCAGGAACTCCACAGAGGTGGTACTG
This sequence comes from Stenella coeruleoalba, assembly GCF_951394435.1. NCBI lineage: Eukaryota > Metazoa > Chordata > Mammalia > Artiodactyla > Delphinidae > Stenella > Stenella coeruleoalba. Next base: position 12,670,843 of record NC_137153.1, on the reverse strand, counting down.
TGTTCTTCTCCTGACACCTTATCCACAGCTTTCAATTTGTGCCACTACCGGTGACCATTTCAATCACTTCCTAACTGTAGTGTCTGCCAATTTCTCCAGTGTCATATTGCTTTTTCTGTCTTTGTAATTATTAACTATTCACACGCACACAGTTACATCTATATTCATGTTACACTTGTATCACAAAACATGAGTTCACTTTGGGGTCTCCAATTCCAACCTAACCTCTCAGGGCTCCTCCTAGCTATCTTCCCTTCCCCCCATGGACTCCTTTAACTTAGCTTCCCTTTTCCTCAATGTATTTACTTATTTGATTTGTCCCCTTGTATTTAAACAGTCTTCTATCGCTGCACCCCTCCAGCACGCCTGAGATAACGCCTTCCTCACCTTGCCAAGGTTCTGAAATGCCAAGCCAGGTGGTCCAAGCATGGATGTCCCCGCATTCGCTTGGGCTCTGACCTCCTGCTATTGGCAGCCACGCAGACACCCACTCAGCCCTGCCTGGACCACACAGTCTGCACTGGCCACACCCCACACCGGGCAGACACCTCCTCTTGTTGCCTGGGATCTAATACCCCGTGTGGAGCCTCTGCCTCCCCCTGGGAGTGTGACATAAACTTCATATTTTATGGCAAGACAAGAAGAAATGAAACATAAAAAATCTTCTCTGCCCTTTGGTCCTCTCTCTCCCCGCACTGTGCACTGTGTATCTACGTTAGGCTTCAACCGAAACTCCCGCATCGGCTGAAACACCTGCTCAACCATAAACAGCAACATTCTCCCAGCGTCAACAAGACAACCCTGTAAAAGATAACTCTCCTTCCTGATGTCCTAAGGGGCCACGATGATGCTTAGATCTGGACTGTGTAAACTGTCAATAAATAATACGTCATTTGAGGTAGCGCCCTCTGTCTCAAAAAACTTATATACCTGTGCCTTGACTTCTAACGGGTGGAACAGTTCTCAGAGCTTTCTGAGATGTTCTTCCCAGGTAACAATCCTCAAAACTGGCTTGAATAAAATTTTCCATTTCGGGGCTTCCCTGGTGGCGCAGTGGTTGAGAGTCCGCCTGCCGATGCAGGGGACACGGGTTCGTGCCCCAGTCCAGGAGGATCCCACGTGCCGCGGAGCGGCTGGGCCCGTGAGCCATGGCCGCTGAGCCTGCACGTCCGGAGCCTGTGCTCTGCAACGGGAGAGGCCACAACAGTGAGAGGCCCACGTACCGCAAAAAACAAACAAACAAACAAACAAGATTTTCCATTTCTTTCTTAGATCGACTAATTTTTCTTCGACACGTGTGTAAGCCTCCTTCTCACCCTGCTGGGGCTCTAACTTCCCACTCTGCACACTGCTGCTTCCTCCATCTGGAAGTGGATGCCAACCACACCAGGCCCTGCCAACACCTTCAGGCCGAAATTGTTCGGGAAGGGAAAGAGGAAAGGAAGGGAGCGCTTACTAGGAATTTAAAGAGATGAATAATGAGGATATTCTATTTTTGATCTTTTACACTATGCTTTAACCTCAGTAAATTTTAAACGTATAATATTACGTAATAAGTCATAGGAATCCTGGAGTGACCTGATCTGAGTATGTTGCTGCTTGTTTGTATAATAAAGAATTTAACAGGCCTTTACCCTCAGTTCCTGGAATGCAGCTTCTAAAGCTTCGGACGTGCCCACGTAATAAGATAAATGCACATCTTTGGATTTGCTTTGTAATCCCTGGTGAGCCCTGAGGGTGTATGCTAACTAGGTGACTTGGGGTCCTCAGTTTAAACTAAGGAGGTGACTGGACGGGTACTGGCAATGCTGGAAATGCAGCCTTGTGATTAGACAGAGGCTTTGAGCCAACTGCCCTCAGCCTGACCTCTGGGGAGGGAGGGGCGCTAGGATTGAGTCCACTGGCCTGAGTGTGTCCTGGTGGCCCATGATTCAATCAATCATGGCTTGTAATGAGCCCAACACAACCTCTGGACACCACGCTTCAGGGAGCGTGCTTAGTCAGCAATACTCTGCAAGCGGCTGGGCCAGTAGGATGGCGTGTCCTACTCCTGGGGGGGAGCCCAGTGGAAGCTTCATTCTGCGGTCCCTCCCAGACCTTGCACTACGTGTCTCCTCCTCTGGACAGTTCTGATTTGTACACTTTGCTCTAATGAGATTATAATCCTAAGTATAGCTCTTTTTTGACTTCTGTGAGACATTCTAGTGAATTGTTGAAACTCGGGGGATAGAGGGAACCCCTGAATTTCTAGGCAGCTGGTCAGGGGTGAGGTGTCCTGAGGACCCCTGGTCTTGCAGCTGCAGCTGTCTGAGGTGACAGCATTCTGTGGGGGACTGTGCTGTGCCCTTAGTCTGTGCAGTGTGGCGGGTCTCTGGGGATTTGGTGTCAGGAGTCAGTGCCCTGGTAATGGGATAACTTCATAGAATTTGATGTGGATATATATGGATATATATATATATACACACACACATGAATATGCTTATCTTATACGTGCTATCGAATTAGACCATTTGAAAGCAGATTAACAATTTCTAAAAGTAAAAAACAAACATCTGCACTCTAGACTAGATTACAGCAGGTATGAAACCATAGGGAAGCATTCAATATACAGGCTTTTCCTGTGCAAATTTCTTAACAATGCCTTGTTTATAGAGTAATTGGCTTTAGATATTAAACAGATTTGGTACTAACCTATGACTTATTGCAAACTCAATTAAAAGCCATTTTGGAATTAATAAGATTTCCAGTTGTCTTTTGGGAACAGAGCCCAGTATGTATTTCTGGATTGTCTATGTATGACTAATGGAGTTGTCTTACGGCTCTAGGGCAATACCCTCAACTCTGAGGGAACTTAGAATGAACTTGGGAGTTAAAAAAAAATGTCACTGAGAGCATCCTATTCCTAGATACTCTAAATTGATTGATCTGAGTAAGGGCCTGGGGACCGCTGTTCCTTGAAAGGTTCCCTAGGTGATTCTGATGCACTCACAGGATTGAGAGGCCACTGTGCTACAGAAGAATAATTTCTATAACTTGTGTTTTATAAATATTACCATAGCAAAATTATCCTCCGTAAGGCTCAAGATCATCTCGGCCTATCTGGTGACTGGAGATTGGATCCTAAGTTCCCTATTTTGTAGTCACCAGATTCATTCCTTAAGAATAGGAATAATCTGGAGGGGCCAGAAGAGAAGCAGAAATTGGTAAGAACCAGGCAGTCAGACCTGTTCGAAGATATAAAGGCCCAGGATAATACAGACCTAATAAGAGAATGAATAGAACAAAACGGGAGGCTAACGAGTTAACCTGAAAACTATCAACAAAGATCTTTTGCAAATTCCGTCAAAATTAGAATGCTTTTACGTTGTAATCAAGTGATTATGGCACAATTATTCCAGGATTTTACTTCAGTTAAACTCATCTATGAAATACTAATAACTTCTTCTCCGTGTGGAATTTTTCCTTAATAAAATACAAGGCTAGCTACTTTTATTACAGACTAACAAAGTCCTGTTTATGTTCTAGTAGACATGTTACACTGGCAGTAACATTTACGTTGAAGATAAAATTTACCTGAATCTCATATTTTATTTAACAGCTAAAAGCATAATCTATATTATAAAAGAGATTCTTTATTAGAATATAAATACATATGCACACATATATACATATATATAAAACATTACACTATGGTTACATATTAAGAGAATTATAAGAGATCTTCAGAATTTCATAGCTCTATAATATTAAAGTATTTTTACATGAATATATAGTATAAGTTTTGGGGTGTCCATTTTATTCTTAACATTGACAGTATTTTATAATATAAAAGTCTTTTTCATTATCTCTTTTTGACAGCAAGATATAATGAATGTTAATATATGAATTCTAATTTCCAACTAGATAAATGAAAACACAAAAGCATAAAAGGCAGGCATTCTTAATAAGTGAGTAGTTTTCCCTGGCTAGTTTATCTATACTAGCACTTAATGAGAAACTTAAATGAAAGGAATACGTTCTTTCTACCTTCTAACTGGTTTAGCAATTTGATTCACCAATCCACCTAGCTCACCCAATAGCAGATGCAGAAATAGAATTTAGTAAATGTTTATAAAGATTTCAGAAAATAAGCAAAGTTTTTACGTACTAGAATTTAAATAATTAATTTCATTAGTATATCTATGCAGCTCAACCAGTGCATAGAGGGAAAAGACAGTTTTAAATACATACATAAGAGAAAAAGAAAGACTGAAGATCAACTGTATAAGATTTCAACTTAAAAAGCTATACGAGAACATCAGATTAAACCCTAAAAAGGTGGGAGAAATAGTAAAGCTCAGAAATTAATAAAATAGAAAGAATAAATAAGAGTGAAGGGAAAAAAAAACAAAGTCAGAAGGTGTATATTTGAAAAGATGAAAAATTTATATCCCTCATAGCATTAGTGATAAAAAGAGAAAGAAGGTCCAAAATACCACAATAAAAAAATGAAAAGATATTATTATGAATAAAGGCATAAAAATATACTATGAATATAATGGGAACAATTCTATACTAATAAATTTGAAGATATAAATTAAGTAATGCAAAAGGTCACCCATCAAAGCCAATTCAAGAAGAAACAGAAAATCTGAACAGTTCCATGTATATTAAAGAAATTAATTATATTATATAAAATCTTTTTTAAAATCCAACAAACAAAATAACCTACTCCACGCCCACATGACTCCATCAGTGAATTCATCCAAACATACAAGGAAAATAATCAGTCTTATACAGACATACAGATAGCCAATAGGCAGATGAAAAGATGCTCAACATCATTATTTATCAGAGAAAAATGCAAATCAAAACTGCAATGACATAGTACCTTATACTGTTCAGAATGGCCATCATCAAAAAGTCTAGAACAATAAATGCTGGAAAGGGTGTGGAGAAAAGGGAACCCTCCTACAGTGTTGGTGGGAATGTAAATTGGCACAGCCACTATGGAGAACAGTATGGAGGTTCCTTAAAAAACTAAAAATAGAGCTACCATATGATCTAGCAATCCCACTCCTGGGCATATATCCAGAAAAGGTGAAAACTAATTCAAAAAGTTACATTCACCCCAATTTTCATAGCAGCACTATTTACAATAGCCAAGACATGAAATCAACCTAAATGTCCATCAACAGATGAATGGATAAAGAAGATGTGGTGTATATATATATATATATATATATATATATATATATATAATGGAATATTACTCAGTCATTAAATAGAATGAAATGTTGCCATCTGCAGCAACATTGATGGACTTAGAGATTACCACACTTAGTGAAGTAAGTCAGACAGAGAAAGACAGATACATATCACTTATATGTGGAATCTAAAAAATAATACAAATTAATCCATATACGAAACAGAAACAGATGCACAGACAAAGAAACCAAGCTTATCGTTACCAAAGGGGAAAGGGGGTGGGGGAGTTGAGTTAGGAGGTTGGGAATACCATACACACACTGCTACACATAAAATACATAAGCAACAAGGACCTGCTGTAGAGCACAGGGAACTACATTTGATAACGTGTAATAACTTATAATGGAAAATAATCTGAAAAAAATTACATAATTCAGTCTTATACAAACATATAGAGTCGACATAGGGTAAACACTGCCCAATTTATTTCATGAAACTAAGGTAATTTGGACCCCAATTCTTGAGAATAGCATTACACAAATATGGAATTATAGACTAATTACTAGGGACATTCTCCCACATATCCTAAATAAACTATTAGTAAATCAAACCCAGTAATACTAGGTTAATTCCAAGAATGCAAGATTAGTATAATATTAAAAAATTAATCAGTCTAATTTATCACGATAACAGAAAAAAATTAAAATAATCACATGATCTCAATAGATACAGAGAAGGCATTTGACAGAATGCAACATCTATTTACCAAAAATGATTTTACCATGTTAGTAATAGAAACAAACTTTAGTTTTATGATAAATGGTATCTAAAGGTAAAATCATATTGAATAGTGCAATACTGAAACACAATTTTTTAAAATTAGTAATGATACCAGGATGTTTACTATACTACTATACTATGACTATCAAAATTGTAAAACTGTACTGGATCCTAGCCTTTACATACATGTGTGTAAATTTTAACATATATTTATTTACATATATTCATTTAAAACAGCATCAAGAGCTTCAAATACTTAGGAATGCATATAATAAAATATATATAATAACTTCATTCATAAACTTTACTCAGAGTAATATTGGGGGACTTCCCTGGTGGCGCAGTGGTTAAGAATCTGCCTGCCAATGCAGGGGACACGGGTTTGAGCCCTGGTCCCGGAAGATCCCACATGCCGCGGAGCAACTAAGCCTGTGCACCACAACTACTGAGCCTGCACTCTAGAGCCTGTGAGCCACAACTACTGAGACCGTGTGGCACAACTACTGAAGCCTGTGCACCCAGAGCCCGTGCTCTACAACAAAAGAAGCCACCGCAATGAGAAGCCCGTGCACTGCAACGAAGAGTAGCCCCCCCGCTCACCGCAACTAGAGAAGGCCCCCGCGCAGCAATTAAGACCCAACACAGCCAAAAATCATTAAATTAATTAATGAAAAAATTATTGGGAAGAATGAAATAAGACCTATATTAATAAATGTAGATAAATGCATGTTTATATACTAAAATCCAAATATTGTAAAATTAATATACGCTTTCAGTTTAACCCCCACCATTGTTGCTTTTATTCCCTTTTTTCTTTGCAAGTTGACAAGTTGATTCCTAAATTTATATGAGACGGTGACAGATAAGAACACTAAGTCCATGATAAAGAAGAACAAAATGAAAGACACACACAGACATCAAAACTGATTTAGTGCTCCTGCAATTAAAATAGTACAATATTGACCCAGGGACTAACAACAGACCATTGAAATAAAAACAGATCCACATATATTAAGTCACCTGATTTATGACTGAGGTGTTATTCAATATATTGGAGAAAAAAGGGTCTTTTCAATAAAAACGTTTCTAGACCTATATATATATGTATATGAATGTGCATGTGTGTGTGTGTGTATAAAATAAAAAGGTATTTCTTCCTGTCTCATATCACAAACAAAAATCAATTCCAGAAAGCTCATATTTACCTGAATGTAAATATTAAAATAATAAAAATAACATAGGACGTTTTTTAATGACTTGGGTAGACAAAGATTTCTTAAACAAAACACAAAAGCACTAATCATTATAATCACTTATATCACTTATAACAAGATGACATTTACGATGGTAACAAAAAATAAGCTAAAAAGGAGAAATTTAGCATGAGTTAAATTAAGTTGTGTGAAATCTTTATGGTGAATATAATACATTTTTATTCAAAGAAAACTTTAAAATTCTAAACAGAGATATACCATGTTAAAGAGACATATTTGTGAATGCACAAGTATCTTATCACCTTAAATATAAACCAATGAAATCAATGCACTCCCAAAAAACTTCAACAGAATCTAAGGGTACTTTGACAAACTGTTCATATTTTTAAATTTATTTTTACATAAGCATAAGACCAAGGATAACCAATAAAATTTTCAATTAGAAGACCCAAGTATAAGGATTTGCTCTATTAAACACCAGACTTATTTAAAAACCTATGTAATTAAGATTTCACTGGTGTAGCATACACAAGTAGGCCAAAAAAAAAAAAAAAAGATAAAAAGATGATCTACAAATATAGAGGAGCATAACGTACAATACAGTTAGCACCAATCATCACAGATAATAAAACAATTAGTCAATTAATGGTATTAGGACAATTAACATCCTTTTACAAAGAAATGAAATAAAATAAGACATATCAGTTATGCAAAAACAAACTGCTCATTTCATAGATACGGAAAGTGAGATTTAGGTTAGTAAGCAGTTGACCAAGTAAGGAAGTACAGAATTTCTAAGCTCAGGCCCTCTTCTCCAAAGCCCTTGTATTATAAATTGCATTACATAAAAATATTAGTAGGTAGTGAGAACCACAAAAGAAGATTGAAAAAGGTGACTTTATTAAAATGAAAAAATAAAAAAAACTCTTGTGTGTGATACAAAACAAAGTATTTAAAATAAAAATTCAATGAACTGAATAAAATGTAACCAAAAAAAGTAAACACTGCAAACAAACAATACTGAAAAAAATAAAGAAAAAAGATATGAAATGGAAACTGTTACATATTTATTTACTTAGACTAGCCATACATAAAGTAAAACTATAAATATACATAAAGGAACATCTGATACAAACTTAGGATAATGGTGAAAGATTCTGGAAAGAGAGGGGCATTCACATAAGGAATGTACATGGCAGGGGCTGAGGATTTCTTCAGTTTTATTTGTTCTGTATTATTTCCAAAGATGAGAATAGGTACATTATATTTCCATATCTTTTTACTGTCTTAAGTTCTTCTTAAGGAATAATCAATTATAAAAACAAATATTTTGATTGGCTCTTAAGCAAGTATTTAACTGTCATTATTGCCCCAGAGTTCATAAGCTTGGTTCTGTGTTGGTGAATACTGGACAGTGCAGACTCTGAAGGAATAGTGAGCTGTTTCCAGAAAGATGGGATGTAAAATTAGAAGAAATAATCAGCTATTCTCACACAATTAAAAATATATATTTCCATCAAGCACTTTTCTGAAGTCAGAGCACAACCCAGATTAATGTAGAACTGATACTAAGCTCACTATCTCAGTGCCCACCCCTCCAAGGCAATACTAGAAGAGAAAAGGTGTCAAGGAAGGAAATCCTATTCCTATTAGTTTTATTATTTTGTCACACTACCTGGATAAATGGTAAATCACCTTACCATTCTCTTCAGCTCCAAATATTACATAATTAAAATGAATATGTAGAAATCACAGTTAATATTCCTCCCCCTCCTCCTATCAACTGATTGCACGTTATATTACAAGAACTTTCCGGAAAATTTTTCATCTTTCTTTAAACAAACCAATATGTTTATTATTCTATTAACTACTGTTATTTTAAAATGAGAAGACTAACGATAAAGTTGATAAGTTGTCCATAACATGACAAGATATGTCATGAAATGTACTTAACCATTAGCAAGTAACTATAGACATATACTGGTAACAATGTAGAAAACTAATTTATTATTTATTGATTAATTCAACGTAATTATTTTCTATTTTCTCAATATGTCACAGCACATAATTAGAGACTGTCAATAGCTTTAAAAAGTAATTCTGTATCCATAAATAATAAAATACAATATAAAGATCTATGCCACTACAGATATCAAATGTATGTTACATACTGTGAACTAAGTTGCCAGTCTACATAACTAATATATTTTACAGCTAATCCATATTATTAAACCAGAGGTGTAAACTATTGTTAAGCTTTAAGACCTAAATAAAAATGCAAAATAATCTAGCATATAACACATGTTAAATATTGAAGAGTAAAAGAGATCCATCGCATGACATATGCAAAGACGGACCCACGCATACACTCACGTAACCACACAAACGACCTAGTTGAACTTAGACAGATGTTTTCTATTTTTCTACAGTATTTTGCATATTTTTAAAAGTAGAACACTGTATTCGATTCTTGCAGTAACAGAAGTAGAAAACCAAGGAAAATTAAACAGAAAATGCGCTCAATGACCTCACAAATCCATTCAAATTTACTCCTAACCTCTAAATAATGTGTTAGCCAAAATTTTTTTTTTTTCCAAAATCTGAACACAGAGTGAAAATGCTGAGAGGAACATGCAGAATGTTCTTTAAGCGGTAAATCTAGGTGTTGCCTTTAGTTTTATGACTCTCATTCTCCTTGTTAACTGTGATACAAACATTGCAGCTAAGTGGCTAAGTGTCCTCTCTACAAGGTTCTTCAACTGAAATAACTCTACACTCTGTGGCGAAAACAAAACAAACCACCAACCATAAAGCACTCCCTCCTACTTTCACCAATTTTTCTCTATAGGCAGCAGCCTGGATCTTTTATCTAAATGCGTCTGACCGATGTCTCTAGTCCTTTACCCCCTAGCCTGTGGCAGTAACAGAGGAGACCACTTGGCATGACCTTCTAGGGACAGACCTTTAAAGGGCATATCTGCACTTTCCAGCACTAGTATACCCTCCCTCTTCCTCAAATCTGCTAACCATCACATATTGTAAGTGTGTATAAAATGTAACATCTATCAACCACTCTATATCGTACGGAATGTAAGAGAAACCCTTACAGTACTTCATTATGTTGTTTCCCTGTAAAAGAACTATTTGGAGAGTTTACGAGGATTGGTGCCCTAAATTACCAAGCCAATCAATCTCAGCTTCCAGGGTGACATTCCCAAAGGACGGAAATATCAGGAACACCTTTGCAAAGCAGTGCTGTTATATGGAAAACTTCATGAGTCTCAGGAAAATTAAGACTGGAATTCAGCCCAGGCTTGCCTGGTCATTCACAGTGTTGTTTTGGCTAACAAGTTTGCTTAGTTTCCTCATCTGACTTATGAGAAAGTTAGACAAGATTATTTTACTTATCCTGAAACGGCAATCAACCCCATTTGGCCGATGGGAAAACAATATTTGGTTTAAAACAATTACACGCGAAATCACAGAATTCCCTGAAATTGAATATTAATTTTTTTGTACTAGAGCATCTGCTTACAAACTGGGTCCCAGGCTTTATCCTAAAGCCAGGAAATATGAAGCCTTGGCTGAAAAAAAAAAGTTAATTTAATAAATGAATGAAGTCTTTTTTGGATATTTCAGTTCAAGCAGCTTCTTAATTCATGACAAGAGCATGAAAACATGCATGCAAAGTGTCATGAAAAGGAGATCACACTGCATGTTTGCTCAGCATTTTCAAACAGTTGAAATAATTCTGCTACAGCACTGTGTTTTTAGAGGATAAGGAACAGCGTGGGTTAGAGAACCACGGTCATTTACGGGAAAAATAAAACAAAATGTGTAAGCATGTTCTAAAACAATTCCCATAGTTGAATGTATTTATTTTAATAGGCTAGACCGCATGTTTACTGAGTAGGTCAAAGTCTGTGTTATTATAAATCCAGACAAAGGCTAACTTAGCAACAGAGTCATCTGATGCTCTGTTATAACGTGGACAGTACTGTTAGCAAATGCTGGAGTTGAAGAGCAGAAAAAAACACTCCTGCTTACCATTGTATAGAAACACATTTTATGTAACATTCAAACTATGACACTATGCTTAAACAACAGAAACACACCGTGCAAGTGAAATATGTAGAAACCACTATCAGAAAAGAAAGTGATCAAAATTTCAGAATCGTTAAGATTTTAACCACGTATTCAGGTGGTTTATGGCGGAAGAGAATTATTTTTCTTCTCTAGCTTCAGTCTGTTCTTAATATTATCAGTGTCTACAAATCGTGGCTAAATGCAGTGCCTATTTAACGACTTAATTAAAATTGGACTAGGATACTTGAAAACTCGGAGAATCCATCTACAGATAGCATTAATTATTGCCAATAAATATTTTTAATGAATGGAACACAAATGTATGGAAAATGTCAGTCACCAGTCTATAGCCATTCACTGTGCATCCATTGTATGGTGTGATACACAAGGTATACTGTACTTCACATTCAGGCAAAAAGGAAAGCTATTTCTAGTATCTCCCCCTAGATTGCATAGATGATTTTTGGGCACTTACCTACTGCTAACCCCACTTAGCATGCCACTAACTAGGTCATGTGGAACAGGGCACAGGGGACAGTCACCAAAATCAGATTTGGAACATCTCACACTATTTTATATTGATTAAAGTGAGCATTTAAGGGAAACCCTACAAACTGAAAAGTAGTCCCCAGATGTGTAATTCTGGGTATTTGGATTGAAATGAGGATAAGTGACCTTAAGCATTTTGCTTTGTCGATGGTAGGACTGCATGTTAATGTTTGTCTGGCAATATATACTTATTAGCTGCAAATATTCACCACCAGCTAGCAGAAAACCCACTTACCCTTTATGTTTTAACTTTCAACTCTTTCACCTGGGCCCATTGTAAAAAAGAAAAAAAATCATTCGTATCCATTATTCCTAAGTGATATTTTTGTTAGTCATAGCTTTATTTTTAATTTAATTTTTATTTTATATTGGAGTATAGTTGATGTACAATGTTGTATTAGTTTCAGGTGTACAGCAAAGTGATTCATACGCAAACCCAATAAACCAGAGAACAAAATGACGTTTGCTAAAGCAAGAAACAAAATTATTATTCAATACTTTCTTGCAGTGCACTCACATATCTATCAATGCTGACAATGGACAAAATTCATACATGCCTATGACATATATGAAAATACATATATATATGTAGATGCATAAATATTCAGTGCCACACATACTGGAAGGAAAACACTATCTAAAACTAGTCATGGGTAAAAAAATTAAAAGGAGACACAAGCCAATAAGAAATGAAATAAATTGATTTATAAGATCTATTTGTTAATAGGGAGTATCCTTCCCATCTTCCAGACTAGTTTGCAAAAAATAATAAAACAAATGAGAAAATGCTGACAAACATATTAGAAGCTTCCAATTTTTTTTTTAAACATCTTTATTGGAGTATAATTGCTTTACAATAGTGTGTTGGTTTCTGCTTTACAACAAAGTGAATCAGTTATACATATACATATGTTCCCATCTCTCTTCCCTCTTGCGTCTCCCTCCCTCCCACCCTCCCTATCCCACCCCTCTAGGTGGTCACACAGCACCGAGCTGATCTCCCCGTTCTACGCGGCTGTTTCCCACTAGCTATCTATTTTACGTTTGGTAGTTTATATATTTTAAAACAAATATCCGAAGCAAATATTTGATTGCTGTACTGAGATTAAAATATTTTAAAATGTATTCTTTAAAGAAATTTTCATCAGAATTTATATATTGCATCAGTAAAATGAAAACCTTTTCATGTGAAAATAATCACAAAAATTAGTATTTGTATATATCTACATGAAAGATACTGATGAATCAACCAGAGTAAGTATATTTCCATTAGATCATTGACAAAGACAGAATGTATCTCAAATAAACAAAAGTATGTAATTGGAGAAACTCAGAGAAACCATGTAAAATTACACGAGGAGTTGTAAACAGGAAAAAAAATCTTTGGTGTTCCGTTCTGACAAGGTGCTTAAAAAATGTATGCACATATTTTCTCATAATTAACACAATACCCACGGACATGATTTTGTTAGGTGACAGCACCTAGAAAGTTCTGTTTTAGCATCTAAATATTATGACACAAGTCAATGTGTCATAATACGTGAGAGCACATATGATTTTTCTCCAATTATAAGAACACTTTCAATGACATTTTAACTTACAAATGTCATTGAATGGATAACATTAAGAGAAAAGACCTGATTTAAACAACTCCTTCTAATGTATTTCTGCACATCTTTTAAAAACTGAATACAGTCAATAAACCTCCTTGTGTTGAAAATCATTTTCATACACTATTGAGATGAACACAAAAGCAACTGAAATGAAAGCAGGTCAAAGTGAGGTGACTTGTCGATAGAAATGTCAGAATAAAAAGTGCCCAAATCAAAGCTGACCATAATACTAGTACAAACAAGAGGAGCTATAACGAATGTGCTTGAAGTAACGTAGCATTGTGAAAAACGCTGTGGGGCCATCTCATCGAACACGATGCTACTTAATTACCAGAACAGTAAGAGATTTTTCCCCAAGACACTGTATTAAATCTGCTTCTACCAAATAAAGCTTGTCATATCTTCTCTAGTTCTTATAATGTTTTCCTAATCTCTTTCATAAGTTTTACCCTTGAATGTTCGCCCTTTCTCTCCCGGCTTCAACATCCCTGACGCACAACTGCTCATTAAAATAAACACAGGTAAATCGAGGTAGACTTTTTTCAAAAGGAGGGGAGCTGTTCAAACGAAGGCCTGCACTTGAGAATCAAACTAACAGACATCTTGAGGTCTGAAACACTGAAATTAAAATAACCCCCTTGAAGTACATCAATCTGTACTTCCAAAATCACTTCTTTCAATGGAGTGTGCTGCTCTGTACTCCCTTGAAGGTTGTATTAATGAACTCAACTACAGGCTTTTTTTATTAATTAGTAAAGTTTTAAAAATAAGCCTTTCCTAAATTGCCACAGTAGTTATTAATGTAAGAGTTATACTACTGGTGGTGTTTACATAATTAGGGAAAAAGTAGATTCAGTTATTATATTTTGTTCTTTACCTTCTCATTGCCTTGTCCAAAGGTGACTATCTTTTTTTCACTAAAGTTATTGGTGTCATACGTGTGTCCTATACTCAGATAGTTATATGATGAAATCTCATTGTGATTTTCAGAATCAGTCAAGTGTTGACATCATAGCACATTTAGTCAGGGTGAGATTGACAGAACAAAAACATGTAACTGGAACCTTAATTCATGAGTATGACATAGCTTACTTCCTTATATTCATAAACCTAACATGCTATTTAGACATACATATTGAGTTGTGCATACTGTAATCTTTTTGTACATCTGTAGCTGAGCTCAAATAAGTTCAGTACACAGACAACAACTCATGTCTATCACTCTTCGTTTTTTCAAGAAATATTTGTTGAGGGCCTAATTTGTGGGCAGGTCATGCTAGGCTCTGGAATTAAACAGTGGAACATGAGAAGCAACTCCTCACTGTATTAGATTCCTGGGATTGTGGTACAAATTACCACAAACTGAGTGGCTTAAAACAAGAGAAATATATTCTCTCTCAGTTTTGGAGGCCAGAAACCCAAAACAAGGTGTGGGCAGGGCTGCACCAGGTCTGGGGGCTCTAGGAGAGAATCTTCCCTCGCCTCTTTCAGCTTCTAGGGCTGCCGGGGTTCCTCAGCTTCCGTGGCTCGGGGGCCCATCCCTCCAATCCCTGTCTCCTTCTCCCTGCATCTCCCTCTTCTGTGTTCCCTTCTGTCCATCAAATCTCCCCTGTGTGTCTCTTATAAGGACACTGTCACTGGGTTTAGGGCTCAGCAGGATCACACAGAATGATGTTCACATCTAAAGGTCCTTAAATTAATTACATCTGCAAAGATCCTTTTTCCAGCTAAGGTAACATTCCCAGGTTTGATGGATCAGTATATGGACGTATCTTTAGGGGGGCACCATTTGACCTACTACTAAGTTTAAACACTTACTGATTAATGACAAATAAACTACCTAAACAGGTCGTTAATATACCAACTACGTTCCATCAAAAACATGGGAAAAAGACATTTTTTCTTAGGAAACATTTAGGAAAGCTACTTAACCCAAGATGGGAGATGAGAAAATGTTTCCCAGGGAGAGCGTGAACAAAAGTAGAAACTACCCAAGCAAGACGGAAGATGAAATCTATGCAAATTCCTAGAGGAAGAAAAAACCCATGATATTCTCAGAAACGTAAAAAAGTTCCAAGTGGTTGGAGTTTAGGGAATTGGCAGTGAGCAGTCCGGTTCCTTAAGAATTTAAAATGGTAAAGGCATATTTAAGAATTTGAATTTTAAAGGCATCAATGGATAGATGTACAGATCACAGTGGCCTGTTGGGTGAAGCGCTGGCTTCCCTGAGGGTGGATCAGAGAGAGGCCCAGGCTGGAGGTGGGAGGACCAAGTGAAGGGTCCCCTACAGAAATCCAGTGAAATGTTTATGTCCAACCACGGTGGAGACAATGAGGATAGAGAGATTCGGATGAATTCGAGAGAGATATTTTCTGAAGAATTGCTAGTGCTTAGCAAATAATTGAATTTGAGAGTCGAGATAATGAAGGTCCCAATTATAACAAGTACCTAGATGGATGACGGTGAACTTCATTTAGACAAGAGACACAGGAGGAGAACAGGTGTAGGGAGTGGAAGGAAAGAGGAATTTCATTTCAGACACTGAAAGTTTACAATACCTGTTTCTAGATTTCAGATTGATGTGTGGACAATATGCTCAAAGGGAAATTTGGATTATACGTCACGATGTAGCTATTATCACCTGAAATAGGATAACGGGAACGATGAGGGTCTGATTGAGTTGCCCTCCCTCCTAGGGCAAGTCCCAAACAAGAAGTAATTGTAGAGACCCTGAGGAATAGGATATTTTCAGGAGTCTGTTCAGGACTCTGGTGGATGTGTTTGTGTATGGGCGATGGTTGGGATGGGCAGCCGGGAGAGAACTGAAACAGGCATTTGCACGGTGAAGTGACATTACTCGTGAAGAATCACTCTGTGTTTTTCTGTTCAGCCTTCTTTTTCGTTTTCCAACGTTGCTTTTCCCAACCTATTCTCTGCTCAAGTCTCCCAAGCCACCACCTCTTCTCCTCAGATGAAGATGATTGTTTCAAGTAAGAGAGAGTGTTTAAATTCTCTCAAGTAATAGGACTAGTGAGAAGTACTTTTGGAATTAGCTACCAAGAGGCTTCTGGTGACACTGGTGAAGGCAGTTAGCGTACGATAGAGGAGGTGGACCCAGCGTGAGGTGTGTAGAAGCAGGAGAAAGTCAGAAATCGGAGGCATCAAGTTTGATTATTAAGAGAAGGAGAGGGCTTCCCTGGTGGAGCAGTGGTTAAGAATCCAGTGGTTAAGAATCAATGCAGGGGACACAGGTTCGAGCCCTGGTCTGGGAAGATCCCACATGCCGGGGAGCAACTAAGCCTGTGCGCCACAACTACTGAGCCTGCACTCTAGAGCCCGCGAGCCACAAATACTGAGGCCGCATGCCACAACTACTGAAGCCCACGCACCTAGAGCCCGTGCTCCGCAACAAGAGAAGCCACCGCAGTGAGAAGCCCGTGCACCGCAACGAAGAGTAGCCCCCCCACCACCACAACTAGAGAAAGCCCGTGTACAGCAAGGAAGACCCAACACAGCCAAAAAAACAAATACATAAAAGAGAAGGAGAAAGATAGGGCAGTAGCTCTAGGGTTGTGTGGCCCTGAGGGATATTTCCTTTGCTTTATTTTAGAAACCTGAGCAGTATTGATGTGAAGGATGGATCAAAGAGGAAAAGGCTGAAAACAAATGAATGAGAAGAAAAAAGTCAATACGTGAAATTGCTAGAAAAAAAAGTTGTGATCCATAATCTGGATAGAAGTTCCACATTTATCCTAAAGCATGTTGCGTGGTGACAGGAGGCATGGAGACAACTGGGAAATAATGCAGGTACTTTTTCTGATTTTACGGCATGAAGTCTTGTTTCTCTCAATATGAACATTCTATGCTTTCGGTGAAGAATGAGCCCAGGCTGTCTGCTGAGCATAAGAGAGGTGGAGGCCTGGGAGATCTAGGAGAGAAGAGGGGGGCGGGGTAAAGCAGCTTTGGAAAACAGGGAAGAGAGCTAAACAGGAAAGCAGAGATCGATTCTTTCCTGGTAGTTTTGGCTTCATTGTGCCAGTTTGTACTTTTAACTGACAAAAGATCATTTCCCTTGGGGTGACACAACTAGGCGATATTTACTTTCTGATTACATAGTTTGGAAGAAGGTGGCGGCTGCCAGTATTACAAACAAAACAATAGCAACAAAGAACAAACAGCAGAAGCCTCGAGCTAAAAAAAATGTTTCTCACATCTTTCAAAACTTGGAAATGCAATTAGGCTCAACAGAATCTTTGTTTATGATGCAAAAGACTCAAGTTTTTTGTTGTTTGTTTGTTTTTTTTTTAAGTGTTTCAAGGCTTCCATCCATTCATAGGGTTGAGAATTGATCAAATCAATCCCTACATGAAATGTTTCTTTAAGGAAAACTTCAAAGGGAAAAGGGGAGGTAAGAAGGGTCTGAGCCAGAATAAGGAGAGGAGGGGGGTAAGGTGAGAGATTGGCTTGTATTTCTACGCTTTCTTGAATAAGATCCCCTTGGCGTCCCCGGTGTTTATCTTTCCATCCATATTTCATATATTAGAACTCAAGATCTTCACCTAGAAATGCTGAGGATTTTGCAGAGCACGTAATTTCCTTCAGCTCGTGGAAGAAAAGTTGAAAGTTTCTAAGGAAGTGAAGCAGAGACACAGTCCTGTTACATAGTTGTTAATCTGACACCCTCTGTTAAACTAAACTAAGAAATGATAAAATTCCCTCCACTGTGGAATTAGAGCATTTTTATTTCCCCTCACCTCCCAGTTTTATACAGTTGGCAATTACTGTGTTTCCAGGCAGTTCCTTCCTTGAAGCACTGGAAGAGGGATTAAGGCGACACTTCATTCCTCAAGTGACTATTCTGCTCTAGTCTGTAGCAGCCTCGCTCTTGGTTTTTCCAATTCTACATTACTGTTGGAAGCAACCAGAAAATAACCTTTAAATTCCAGTTACGTAAAATCATAAAATATTCAACCTCGAAGACCTTCTTAGATCATCCTCTTTGGAAGCTTAGGCTGATTTAATGATACATTTTATAAAATAGTTTTTATCCCTTGAGGGCAGAGGACTTACTGAGAAATCAACACCACGTGGAGAGAAAGGCACGAAACACCTGGGGGCAAGGTCCTCACAAGAGCACTGGTGTCAATGGAATGGCAGGAAGAACTAAGTTCCCTGATGAAACCTAGTTTGCTCCTGACATGTAGGGCTGTATGAGACCTTGGTTCAAATTAGGAAAACTTTCAAAGTAAGAGCTGTATTATTTCTGTATGGGCTACTGAGAGTAAAAAACGGAAAGAGAAAGAAGTTAAAGGTGCTTCAAATATTTTTTGTAAATGCAAAAGTATTTATATCCTCATGATGGGTCTATGAAAGAGATGGTGTAGGGACGTACTTTTCCTTTTCATCCAACCTCAGTTCTCTAGATTCTAACAGGTAATTATAGCTAACTCTTTAAAACAGCTTGCTACTTCAAAATGAGAAATGCACCCCAATGTTCATAGCAGCATTATTTACAGTAGCCAAGATATGGAAGCAACTTAAGTGTCCATGGACAGATGAGTGGATAAAGAAGATATGCTGCATATACACAATGGAATATTACTCAGCCATAAAAAGAAGAATGAAATAATGCCATTTGCAGTAACATGGATGGAACTGGAGGGCATTATGCTAAGTGAAATAAGTCAGACAGAGAAAGACCAATACTGTATGATATCACTTACATGTGGAATCTAAAAACTACAACAAACTAGTGATTATAACAAAAAAGAAGCAGACTCACAGATACAGAGAACAAACTAGTGGTTACCAGTGGGGACAGGGAAGGGGGGAGGGGCAATATAGGGGGAGGGGAGTACAAGGTACAAACTATTATGTATAAAATAAGTTACAAGGATATATTGTACAATGGGGGAATATAACTTTAAAAATTGTGAATCACTATATTGTACAGCTGTAATGTACATAATATTGTACATCAACTTCAATTAAAAAAACAAAATAAATTTTAAAAAATAGCTTGCTATGTGCAATCCAGTTTTCCAAGCATTTTATCCATATTAACTTATTTAACCCTCACATCAACTGAATCAAGTGAGAAATGTTTTTATACCCATTTTAGAAACAGGAACTCTAAGACTCAGAGAAGAGAAATAACTTGCCCAAGGTCAAACAGGTAGCAAGTAATAGAACTGGAACTAAAACTAGGCAGCCTGGCTCTAACGTCCGTGCCCTTAACTACTGTGCCTGTTTCCTTTCACAGTTGAGTTAATATATAATTTCTTGTGTTGCTATGGTCTAGGATATTTCCAATGTAGTTGCATTACATGGGACATTATACATAGTCCAACATTTTGTATTGGTAGAATAAACACCGTATGATCTTGATAAATTTTTAAGAAATCACTTTGCATTTACAAAATAGGATAGCAATTTTACATACTTCATGTTTGTTGTGACTAGTTAAGAACAGCTTAACATGGTATCTTATACATGGTAAGAACTCACTGTTATATAACTTTATTATTAATATAGTATCTTTTACTATTTTATTCTTATTGCTTGTATCATAATCATTTTATTACTTTTATTATTTTTAAACTATTTTGAAATTCTCGGCAACTGAAGACTATTATCTCCTTATCCTTATAATAAATACCGCCACCCCATCGCACCATCTACCCTATTATAAACTTAATGCCTTGCTTTTTTCCTTTACTCTGTGTATCTGCTCATTATCTGCATTGATTTTGACAAGTACATTGTTGTCTTATTGGTCAGGTGGCTGCATGGTTTTTCGGCATCCTCATTCAATATTACAGTCTTCAGTTGTTATTATAGGAATACATATATAAATTAAATTATAGATAGATAGATAAGATATAGTTTCCCATTTTACGGAACATTTCACAAATGTTTAATTACCTCTACAGATTAGTAAGACAACCGCATAGGGAAATTCTCAGACCTCCCTGCCAAGAGGCTCTCAAACTATTAAAAGCACAGGCTCTGAATTGACCATTTAGCTCATGACAAGCTTTCCTGCATCTCTCCTGCTGGTTTGCACCACCTGCATCCTCTTCAGTGGCCAGTTCCTCACTCTCTCTCTGCACCAGCCTTCCTCTCGCTTCCATTGTCTCCTGTCAACCAGGACCCCACATTCAGCCCTTTAATGTCAACGTCGATCCCACCGATAACTCTTATCGATTAGTCTTTCCATTTAATCTTTTACGATTTTGTTTAGTCCTCTACTACTCTGTGTAACTACCATCCCGAGAGTACAAGTAACTACCAAACCCAATGACCTTTTCAGAGTCCTCACTTGCCATAAACTATGTAGCTGTTAACACAGATCATTATTTTCTCTTTTTATGGACCCAGAGGACATGGACTCAAATTTTGTCTTTGCACCTTACTTAACTGTGAATCGGGGTTCTACAGAAGCACCTGTCTCAATGAATCACTGGAGGATTAAATCAGTACAGAAAACCCTTAGGGCCCGACATAAATATCACACAAGAACATGTTTTCTCGACCTCTTCTAAACTGTAAATAATTAGAATATCTATTTCTTAAAAAAATAATTTAATCCATCCCTATATTATAGGTGTCGTACATGCCTTCTCTTAACTAATAAATCATAAGCTCACTGAAAACAGATTTCTCTCTTCATCACTCATTTGCCTCAGGGGCTACACAGTATTCTGCACATACCAAATAAACATTTATTTTATCAATAATGGACAGGCAGATCGATAGTGGTAGACTTTAAAAAGTTTTATTATATCTTTATTAGATGTACACAATATTAAGTTTATTTACTACCTTCTATGGATATTCTAAAAACTGAAAAAATGGTAGTAATACTATTTGCTAAGCTTCCCTCAACTGAGCATTTATTATGAACCAATTTGCATATATTAATCCAATTTGTTCCCTCTGCTACCCTTTAGGAGGTTCTATCTGTGTCAACATATGAGGAACTGTGGTTCAAAGATGTAAACTGTCTTGCCCAAGAGGATGTATTTTGGAAAGTGGTGAGACCAGCATAAGAACTTGAAGTATCTGACTTTCCCTCAGCCTAACCCCAACCCTGTCTAATTTTCATAACAAGACAGGGCTCAACCCTGTAGGAATGAAGGCCTGCAGGAGTTCAGATCACTCTCTTCCTTTTCTAAAAGCCCAGCACACACACAGAAAATGCTCCTGTGTACTGCTTGTTTCTTTGTTTCATGAATATCAATTGTATCTCTCTAATTCACTAGTGAGAAAATTAAGAATGGGTACAACACCGTATGCTTTTTCTGTATCCCCCTAACTCTACTGAAGGAAACAGTTACCCTATAAAGAGCTTCCTAGTTACTGAAGTAGTGAACAATCGTTTCCACTCAGCTTTTTAATTTTTGTCTTCACAATTATTCAGTGCCTCTGATAACCAAGACTTAAACAACAAAAGTTTAAGTTCTCAGACTCTGACTTGTAATTAATGTAGGGGAAAAATGCCTATATGTGAGCCATGGACTTTATTTGTTATAGCAAGTCAGGGTGGTCACTACAAAGAAACATCGCAGTGTTTTTCCTCTTTTATTAAAAGCCTCAATTTTAGAAAAATGTTCAATACAATATACCAAAAAATCAGTTTTTTTTGGCAATAAATGATTATATGTAAAATAAAATTAACAACTTGTCCTTAAATACTGGACCAAAAAATTATGGAAAAAAAAAAGCCCTTTTACTTTCTAGACCCTATTTATTTGTTTCTTCAACAGTCCTCTCCGCCAGATTTAACATCCCATGGCAAGTCCTGTACCACATTCATTGCTCTGCTGGGCTGCCTTGACATTGCCTTGCAAAGAGAAACCATCTGTAAATATTTATTAAGCAAACACTAATTACCTTGCTAGAGGCAATGATTGCTTATAAACACTTATACTATGTATAACAATGATCTACATTCATTAACCCTTGTTATATGCTGTCCAAGATACAAAGCATTTAATCCTCACCATAAATAACAACACAAGAATGGTATCATCAGATCCATCTGACTTAGAGAAAACTGACCTGAGGAAGACCCACGACTCGCTAAATGTCCCAAAGTGCTACATGCTGGAACCAGCCTAATTACTAAAAGAGAACGAGACAATATGGAAATTCTGCTATTTCTCCTCACATTAAGTTCAAGTGGATCTCCTGCTGGGGAGACATACCACATTTAAGGAAAAAGAAAAAAAAACAAAAAACTCACTCAAACCTGAGTGGGAGTCCTGACAATTTGGTCCTTTTATTACAAGAAGTCCCCTACATGCAAACAAGTTCCGCTCCGAGAGTGCGTTCGTGAAGTCCAACGTAGGTACAACAAAGTTAGCCTAGGTACCCAACTAGTACCATCGGCTATATAGTACTGTACTGTAATAGGTTTATAATACTTTTCACACAAATAATGCTTAAAAAACAAGCAAAAAATAAAATATTTTTAATCTTACAGTACAGTACCTTGAAAAGTACAGTAGTCCAATACAACAGCTGGCACACTGGGGCTGGCATCAAGTGAACAGGCAAGAAATAAAGATACTGTACTACTGCACTCTATACAGTCCTGTATGGTAAAGTACACAAAAGCACAACCACTTGTACAGGATGCGCGCACGTGACAACGTACACCAGGCACGTGAGCTAACTCACGTGACGGGACATGCAAGTGCACGTTCGTATCTTTGAAAGTTTGAACTTGAAGGTTCATTATGTAGAGAACTTACTGTATAATAAAAAAGATCAAAATGACTGATAATAAAATCTCCTGACTGTGGCTTTCTAGACTTCAAGTACTGAAGTAACATTCCATTGAGGATTTGGGAACTTTAAGTAAATTCGAAATGAACCTCTTCTGCTCTCACTGAGGCACACCGTTCCCTGTAACAGAGAGATGGTAGCCACCACCCCGGCCTCTGGCAGTCACAACTTCCTTGATAATATTACTGGATAACAATAAATTGCACTATTTATAATCTGTGCAACTCTCACAGGCTAAATCCTTATTGTGATTTTCACACTTCTAGAGACACATGCACTTGTCTTTCTCTCTCTCCATACTTTCCTAGAATTAAATTAATAACATTTAAATGAGCTTCAAACTCAGCTGATGAACAGTTGTTTTGCAGAGTCAAAGCAATGGAAAAAGCAAGAAGTTACAAAAGTACAAAAAAAAAATTGTAGAAAGTGAAACAGTTGGGTGGATTTATTTTTTCTTCATAAGTGAGACCATGTGTGTGGATGCATGTACATGTATATGTGTGTTGCTAAATAAGTATGTGAAATGAATACATTTAATTGGAGAATACTGCCAATCTGGCCCATATTTTTTCCCACTAAACTGGAAGTAGAAAAGTAGAAGAAAACATTGATGTGATTTACCTTAAACCCTAGGTATATCTTTATTTCTTCACCCTCTTTCTGGCCACCATGCTGGAGTTGGTAGTAACAGACATTAACATATTAGTTGGGGATGGTGGGGTTCCTCACCAAATGTTTCTCGACATTTCTGGATGCCCTGCCCCTTCTTTTCAACTTTAAATAAAACCAGTACAGATATTTTTGGGCCTGTCGAAATACATATTCTCAGCGGCACGAACGTGTCTTATTTGTTCTTTTTGGTTATCTATTCAAGCATCACCACTGCATTTTGAGCTAATCCAGGAATAGTTAGCTCTGTGGGGTGACGGACAGAGGTCCTAAGAGAGCAAGTACCTCATTTATGAGTCTGTCTTCACCTTTGTTATGGTCTCCAGAACGTCCTATTTCTTTGCACATTTGCACCTTTGACTCTACAACAGCACTTTTGTAAACACATATGTAAAAATGAAGGAAGGAGAAGAATAACGTGATCACGTCTGGTGGTTTTAAGAATCTGAAGTATCGCCTCATCATAAGCAAGCCAAGCAAATGAGAATGAGAGGCTGCTGGACCAAACACCTCCTGACCTGAGGATACACGCCACTTACACCAAGAGTTATCTGAACTCTTTTCCTCTCTTTCAGATTATCCTGGGTGCACCTTAGCTGACTTTCATTTGTATAGAATGTTCCAAGGAGAGACGCCATTGCAAACTTCCTTACAGGTTGTCATGGCGACTCCTGACAAAACTTCCACACACAAAACTCAATTATCTTCTCTACACACTAAAACAGCGAACTTTCTCACCCTTCTGCCTATATATTCCACCCCTAATTTGGTTTCTCTTATAGAAAAATAAAATGTAAAAGAGGTTAATTGATTCAGCACAGCTTGTTCAGAAATGAACAGAGAGGAAAAAAAAAAAAAAAAAACTATCTCATTTTTTAACAGACTGTGAACATAAGATACTGTTCCATGCTGCCTCCCACGGGGCAAGGTGGTGAACTAATCATGTCCAGACCCACTAGGTCACAGCCAATAATTAAGGCTCTTGGTATGGGGGTCTGTGTGTTGCAATCCTGGAGTGTGTCAGGACGGATTTTCCATAAATTCAAGAAAAGGTCCTCCAGCACCCTAATTTAAAATCTATATCTTAGCTAATTAAGAACAGTATGGCTCAAACCAATGCATCACTTCACACCTAGTGTGTGGACAATGTACCACCACCCTGAGTGCAGGAGGAGTGAAAACCTTACTTTTTTTTTTTTTTTTTTTTTTCCTGTTTTTAGCTCTTCCAGTAACTAAGATGTTTGCTGGAGAAGAAACACAGACACTCTTGCAGCCTTATGGTCAGGGTGACAAAGAAAAGCATGACAAGGTTTGCATAAACTTGGCTCCAAATATCTGACATCTTCGCATCACGAGATAAGTTTAAAATGCCACAGAAAGCAGTTCTTGCCAAAAAGATGAATTCTCCCTCTCACAAGTGTGGTGTTGATGGATGTTGGAAAAGTTGGACAAAGATGCTGAGGAGTCTCAGGAAAGTTTTGTTTTGTTTTGTTTTTTAAATAATGGAGGTTAAGCCCCACATGGTCAAGTACAGTTTACTTGTGGATCTCATTAAAAGCAAAATATTACATCACAGTATTTTCCACAGCCAAGATGTGATCTCAGGACTTACCATGCAAGCTTGATTAGCCCTGTTTTATAAAGAGAAATTCTGAAGGACAAAGAAATAAGAAGGTTCTACAATTTAAAAGTGACTTGGGTGTCTAGTGTTGTCTTTTGGTTTATTTCATATGGTAAAAAAATCCAAGCCAAACACAAGCTTCTAAAATCATTCTGAACAATTCTGAAAACATGTAATTTAAAGTTCTGGGATTTCGATCCTTGTTTTTATTTCAAAAATTGCAAAACCCTCTTCATATTCTGAATATTCTTGAATTATTATTCGCGCACTCGTATTGAGAATTGAGTTGCATCTCAACTTAGTTGCTGAACTGCTTTACAGCTGCTTTTAAAAAAAATGATCTCTTTAATGTATGTATTTAAGAAAAGATTGTGTTTTGGGGTCCTTTTTATTTACCTGTACTTGCATAAATGATTACAAAGAGAGGTATAATAATGCTGGATGCAGTAGTTTTGCTCTAAAATATTGCTTTGCTCTAACATCATCCTACGGCACAGCTTAATTGAGATCTAAATATGTAACTTCAATTCAATTGCAGCTGAAACCAGAGAAGAGCAGCAATTCAAAGTCTGAAAGAATGAAATTAGGAATTACTATACAATAACTATACAGGGATCATTTCAGCTAAATATCAAATTCATTATCAACAGATGATTTTTAATACATGTATATATTTCTAAAACACATAAAGGAGATACCTAAATCATCCCAATAACAACAAAAAAGCAACAAATATAACTCAACTAAAAATAACATGACAATTATGATTGATAATTTAATAACATCTCAACAGGAACTCTACAGTCTTTTATAAAATCATAATTTTTATAAATTTTTCACAGAAATCTTAAAATTCTTAAGAGCTTAATATTTCCTTCTGCAACTTGATTCCAATCGTGCAGAGTCCAAACCATAAAATTAGCCTCTTAATTATTCCATTATTATAACTATTTTTTGCTCCTCATTGGTTGTGTGAGGGGGAAAAAACAAGCCTTTTAGGTGAACAATTTAGGGGTTTTTATTTCATATTTTTCCTGCATCACAGATGGGGCAAATATTTTAATATCATGGGAATTATTACACATATTACTTTTAGTGGGAAAGTACTATAAATACAAATGATTAACTTGTAATAGTATAGAAGACCTGAGAAAATATGTGTGAAATACTAAACACCATGACAGTTAATACACACAGTGTCTCCATGTTTGTTTTCTCTTTTACCTCCCTTTAATTTATCTCAGAATATACTAAAACCGTTTATACTGAGTAGTAGACACACAAACTATTAGTGATGTGCTCTGATAAGATACAAGTGAAGGGGATTTTTAAAGTATTAGCCATTCCATTATGTTGAATTTCCATGAAGCATTTTCCTGCAAGCCACTGTACATTAAACTGTTTAAAACAGTGAAGGTTTCCCACTCCTGGGACCACACTTAGAACCAGGACTGCCCTGTCCCACAGAGTGGCTGCAAAACCAGACTCTTCCTCCGGCACGTGACTGGTTTTGACTCCTTCAGTGCTGACCACTGCCAGTGATAAGCACGTTATCCCCGCCCATAGCATTTTACAACTTGGTGATAATATATAGTAAAAGATGGTTTTTGAAGGACAGTTAGCAATTAACCATGAAAACGTCTTTTTAAAAGAAAGTACTAAATTTAAATAACACATTACCCGATAGTCAAGTTACATGCTTCAATTGAAAACTTATGTATTTAGCTGACTTACTAACTTTGAAATGTAGACACATTAGCAAAATACTACATCACGATATTAAGCATGCTTAATTCCTCATTGCAAGTCACATTTTACTTGGTCAAGTGCATATATATATATATATATATATATATACATACACACACACACCCCCACATATATATGCAGATATATATATATATATATGACTTACTATCCAATACCTGTATAATGATGTCAACATATCCTAATTTTCTTTCCAATTAGATTTAATAATAGAATAAAACCAATGAAATCTTATCTTTTCCTGTTTTATATTGAATTCTATCTTTCAGTAAGTGATTTCTACCTTTTCAACTTTATTTTGTATCTGTAAGAAAGTATTAGTTTTAAAATCATTATTTAGGCTAAAAAATACTGAAGTATGCAACTAACATTCATTTTACGGCACATACTGCCTTTTGTTTATTCTTGGTTTTAAAACTGCTACCTAGGACTCTCAAGCTGGAATGCCACAAGATCCCCATCAATCTCAGGTATTCACTCTTCAAGGTATGAAACTTTGAGAAACAGCCCCTTCTCTTGCTGCTCCATTCCTTTCACACCCACTGATTTTTCACCTGATATTAAATATCATTTGTACCACAAAAGAATCAGAAACAAGAAAACTGTTTTAGAGATTATAATAACAAGCCAGAGAGTTGGTTTTGCCACACTTTATTTTTTTTATGCCATTGAACAAACAGATTTCTCATTAAGGGTCAAAATCAATAGAGCTGGTGGGAAAGTTGTAAATATCTCATTAATAAGATTAATTAGTGTTTTATGTTAGCTAACCCAGCAAATAATCCAGATGGCTACTGTTAATTGAATTAGCAAAATTCAAGGGAAAGTCATTTTGTTTTTGTCATTTTATCAATATTGGAATGGAAATCTTAATAATAGTAATTTTAATAATTAACTACTAATGTTAACAAAATCTCACTTTCTCTTAAGGGTTGGAGAAATAAATGATCTATATAGGGGAAAAAAGTTTCACATCCAAAGTATCCACCTTCGTTTTTTTTTATTGGAATGACAGAATATACTTCAAATCAAAGTTATACCCCTATTAGAAAGGATGACAGAAGTCAACAATGAAATGAAAGCATGTCAGCGCTTCCCCTCAGAATTCCAGTCCTGAGAAATTCCACTTTATTAAGTATAAGAACGAATATTTAATTCCCATAAATAAATATCCCTGTCGTCCACAACTGGGCTACCTAAACGCCTTCTGTGTGCGAAAGGTACATAGTGTACATGGGTGATGACCCTTGAAATTAAGAACATTAATATTCCGAGGTGATGTACAGGACCAGCCGAAGAACTGTTACATCCATATCATGAGGAAGGCTTCACTCTGTTGTTAAAAGTTTAATCGCAGAAGCTACTTTATTAGTAACAAAGAATTCAACAATATTGAATCTCATCAACATTTTGTGAAGGATATTTTGCTTTATTGTTAAGAATGATAGTTATTTTGATCCATGCTAAGATATGATGAGCGATGCACGCACTAAGGGACTGCATATTATGTGTGTGTGTGTGTGTGTGTGTGTGTATCCACTACGTGGTGTTTTGGACATGAAGGTAAGCGTTTAGCAACAAACTTATCGCCAGACTGTGAAACTGAGCGACCTCCTTAGTAACTGCCTAAAGACCTCCCCACCGCACCTTAGCAACAGCGAAGGAGAAAGAGACTTTACGTTTCCACAGGGCAAAAAGCTGTTGCTAAGCAAAAATTACAACCAAAAATATAGAAAACTGTAACTTGGTTTTTGAGAACCCCTTTACAAGTTTCACGATTTAACTGGCCCAATTCACTTTAATACAGACACGCAAACTCAGTGAGAAGCAAACACAATTCCCTGAGACCGAACTTGTACCAAGCCCTCTCCCACATCCCACAAATAAGCACGGTTAGTTACTTTTCATGCACCTCAAGCCAAAAATCAACCTAAAGATCAACGGTGAGAGGTTATGTCTTCCTCTTGGCCTCTCATCCTTCTTTTCTAGTTTATTTGGCATTTCTCCCATGTCATTGATCGCGACCTTAAAACGGCTACTTGCTTAAACCCCAAAGTGTCTGGAGTCCTGTAACATCAGCTCTGCAAAGACTTGGGAGCGAACCCAAGGATGCCGCACACCTGCTAGCTGTGGCCGCGGCTGCAACCTCATCAGCCTCACCAGCCTCACCAGCCTCCTGGGATCTTTCCCAGGTAAGCGCGGCACTTACCTGCTGCTCTCCGGGCTCCGTCGATTTCACCAGGTGCTTATCCTTGTACAGCGACCAGAGACCGATACTGGGCAGGAAAATTACAGCCACCATGAATAACAAAGTCATCTGCAGAAATCTCTTCTGTTTCCTCTTCATCGCAAATGATCACACAGAAGAAAAGTTAAAGGAGATGGTTCCCTGACCGCCTCTTGTGTTTAAAGCCAAAGTCCTTTCCTCTCCCCTGAGAAGCACCAGAAACTGAGGAGAAGCTAAAAACTTTTGCTGTGTGCTCAGCACCAAGGTGCACGATTCAGAGGGAGTTGGGCGTCTGCAGAAGCAACGCAGAGTTACTTTCCCCCCAGAAAACTATGACGAAGGCATCATCTATTGGCTCAGAAGTAAATGACTTGACTGGGGAAATCATTCAGCCTATCGACCTCCCACTAAAAGAGCAACGGAGTAAATATGATCGTTTCAGAGACTAATCATAAGTTATGAAAAGGTCAATAGCATGCCGGATACGAAGAAAACGGGGGTTTGGAGGGCTGGGCTGGCGAGGAGCGGGTGAGCAGGAGATCTGCGTGGGAAGCGGCTCAGCCCGAGCAAGTGGCAGGAAGAAAATGGTCCGCTCTTGACACTGAACATCACCTTTTCCGTCTTCCCTGCACGTCTCCTCCTGCGCTCCCCCTGGGATAACCCACCTGAACTCAAGTTCAAGTCCCTCCGCGGCCAGCGCGCTGGCGGGCTCCCGGGGGTCCGGGCGGGGAAGTGGGGTCCGGGGCAGAAGTGCTGTTTGGAGCGAGGTCCGCGAACTCCCGGGCGCTCACGCACGGTGCCGACCACCCTCGTCCCCGGGCAGCGGCTCGGCGCCCCGGCCGCCCCGGGGCGGGAGGCTCCGGAGGTCCGTGGAGTCCGGCCGGGAGGCGGCGGCGCCGCACCGTCTGTGCTCGCCCGGCGCCCGGGCTGCTGTCCTCCGCCAAGTGCGCGCCCTGCCCATCAATCGCTCCCTCTCCTCGGCGACGCTCTCACGCCCCGGCGCTCCCGTTACCATCCTCTCCCGGCGACGGAACGTGCCCCGAGGAGCATCGCCGCACCTGGAGGGCGATGCTCTCACGCTCCCCGTGCCGCGGAGGGAGGGTGGCGCCCGAGCTGAGCGGGCTCGCGGGGCGCGCGCGCGGAGGGCGAGGAGGCAGGGGCGCGCGCTGCTCCCGCCGCCGTAGCCTGGTCGCCTGCCTGCGCGGGGACGAGGCTGTGCCGGCCACGTGCGGGAGCCCGGGCCGAGTGGGGAGGGCAGTCCCCAGCTGCCAGCTCCTATATAAGCCCGTCGTGACGCCGGGAAGCGGAGGACGGTGACGCCGCCGCGGGACCGGGACTCCAGCCTCTCGTCTCCGCGACCTCCTGTCTCCGCCGTGGCCGTTCGCGCGACCTCGGACCCGCGGGGAGGCCGGCGTCCCCGCTCGCCTCACCCCGAAGGCGCCAGGCCCGAGACGCAGGGGGACAGGGTGCCGGCTGCTCGCGGTGTTTCCCCGGGCTCCTCTGGGGTGCCGGCGGGCTCGGAGGCAAACCGAGCCCGGCGGTCCCGCCCGGGGGCTCCCCGGCCGCCCGGCCAGGTGCGCGTTGAACCGGGAGGAGGACGGGGACCGCGACGCGAGGCCGGGCGGAGGCTCGGACTCTCTCGGGCAGCGGCTTACGGAGCAACACCGCGGAGCCCGGGCGGCTTACCTGGGTCTGCAAGCGCCCGGGCCGGGTGAGATCGGCGGTGACACCCCGCCCGCGCGACCGCACGCCGCGCTCCTGCTCGCCGCGGGGCTGCCTGTCCCTCTGACCTCGCACACCCCTGCCACGGTCCATGGGCCGAGTCGGGGTCGAGCTCCGTCTCGGGGAGGAGGGCCTCCATGCTCTCCCCAGCATCGGGATGGACCACCGCCCCGGACCGCACACGCACGAACCTGTGGCCGCGTCTCCAAGGAACCTGCGGGCCTGGCACGGAGCAGGGGGACTCCCGGGCTCCTAACACCGGGCGGAAGGGGGACCTGGAGGAGACGACAGACACGCACGCAGCGCGCGCTGTGTCCGCCTGTGCGGAACCGAAAGCAAACGCCACGGTCATCTCTTTGTTACAACTAGATGTGATGCCCACATGCTTGGGGGGGATGAGAAGGTGGGTCCAGAACGGTATTTTCTCCCTCTCTCCTTTCCTGCATCTCCTTCCCTCCCTCTCCCTCCCACTTCCCTCTCCTGTCTCACTTGATAAAGACGTAGATGTATGTGGGTGTAAAGTTACGCTTTCAGCTCCTCACATTATAATTTTAAAGTGTATCTGAACAGTACCTATTGACTGACTGCATGAATAAAGCTTTGTGCTGCAAATTTGTTTCTGTGAATTACTTGCATTTCAAAAGAGTATATAAACACATTTAATAAATATGTCTGAATATGTCATTTACGTAAAGACCAGTTACATTTTCATTTTACACAAGTGCCACTTTGGAATCTGGAGAGCAAGGGATTTAATTCTTCACCCCCCCCCCCCCACACACACACTCCCTTTTATACCCTGCATTTTCTAACCTTTTTCTCTTTTAACAAGTGCAATTCTGAAGCATGGAACTATGAATTCTGGGAAGCAACATAGCAGGGAGAGGTCTGCTGGGATGATGGGTCCTGAAAGAAAAGATTCTGGAGGACTATTTAAGTATTTTGGATATTTTCTGTCTTGGAGATAGAGTTATTAACAATTAAAAAGTAAAAGAACTCAAAAATGCCCTTGGACTTAAAAAATTAAAAATCCCTCACATTTTAAATAATATCAGTTTCTTTATACCAAAACCAAACAAGCACACAGACAAAAACACAAGTCCTGATCACAAACAGACAAACAGACACATCATGCTGGTTGCTAAATCCAGGATTCTGACTTGTGCTTCATTATTGTTACACTAGTGAACAGTCCTGCAAACAGTACCCACTCCCGGCACATGGTTACTTACAGTGAATGGGTATAACTGTTACTTCCCACAGGAAGTACATGCAGAACACATGGCAGAGACTGGAGGCAGAAAATTATTATGTTCACCCCTGCTTTTACAGTGTAGCTCTAGACAATCATTCCCCCACCCCTCGTTTTATTTATTTGTTTAGTTAGTTAGTTATTACCTCTTTCATGATTCCACATGTAAATTTCTAACAGATGACAAGGCTTCTAACTAAAATTGATATTTTAGGTTTTACAAACAAAAAAAAACCCTCTAAGTGACTGCTAATTCCTTTGTTCAGCTAAACCAGATTAAATACCAATATAAATAAAACAGACATATTCTTTTAAAATTGGTTATTAATATTGATTTAATCAAAATCCTTCTATCTTTAAAATTTGTCCTATAACCAGAGACCCCCTTTTTACCCCCGTTTGCTCCTCCATTCTGTTATGACTCAATGGGCAACCTCAGGGTATCAAAGTACCATGTGCCTAGCACTGTGTTAAAACCTACGGGGACACATGGAGAAAAGAAAATAAAGCAATAACTGGGACCTTGAATAACTTACCGTCTAGTTGATAATGTAACATGAAGGCAACTGTAATGAAGTGCCTAAGCTCAGGTGTTTGCATTAACTTTCACTTGAGCCAGGTTTAAGCCCTACCTTGAAAAATGCAGGAGGCTGTTGCTTTAGTTAAGCTCTGCTCTAAAATTTGGTGACTTAAATATTTGACTATCTCTCAAGATTCCATGCGTTTGCATAGGCTCAGCTAGGTGGTTCTGCTTTATGAGATGTGGCCTGGGGCTGGGGGCTGATGAGGTCAAAACATTGGGCCCAGATGGCGCCCCCATGTGCTCGGCACTTGACACTGACTGTCAGCTGAAGATCATTTGGGGCGGTCAGTAGTAACTGAACTTGAAAGAAGAACATTTGCTCATGATTTGGCCATATTAACATTTTTTTTCACATTTATTAGTTTAATGCTTTACATCTGAAAACGATAAGCCTGGTGAATGTCTCTTGTTTCATAAACCAAAGAAAGGTCATCAACAATCTCTGTTTGTGTTTCTACCTGAACACTATAGATTCACAAATAAGCATTTGTTAATAAATATAACAACATGTTATAATAACGATGTAAGAGAAGATTAAAAATAATTGATTTTAAGGTCCTACGATAGTATGTTATCTACATTTTTAAGAGGTGATGTTGAAATTTATCAGTGAAACAATACCTAGTTTTACCTAGGGTCTTAATATGGTTTGAGTTTATTTAGATCTGAGTTTTTCCAAGCTTTTATCAGAAGGCACAGACTCTAGAGCATAAAGGTAATGTGTCTAGAAACTGAGAAATATTCTGTTATTTTATCCAATAATGATATCTGCAATATAAAAATATTGAATTTTTTCCCTCTGAGTAAACAATTAGGATACTTTGTTATTAGTATACCTTTGGCTAAGTTACCTCAGTTTTTTGGGAAAAAAAAAAGATCCTCCAGTGAAAAATGGAAAGTGACTATCTTAATAGTAATTATAATAAAAGTAAATTTAAATTATACTATTCATTTTGTGTGATTATATTAAGACACATATTACAGGAATCTTCTTCCAATTTATTTTTCTGGAATTTCAGCGTTTGCCATTACACAATAAAGAGAAATAAGGGTTAAGATAAATATTAAAATGCGATATTTTCCAGTCTCTATCATCACTGACATTCTTCACCAAAAAACCCTAGTCAATTTCTACATATTCAAGTGCTGTTGGGCAGAGGATATAGAGGTGAACATTCTCACAGAGTTTTCAGCACCAGAAAGGAGTTAAAAAGTGTTTGCAATTAAGTGTGGTACAAATTAAAAAGTGACAAATGCTAAAAGAAAAAGCAAAAGGAGGTTATTTCTTCTGGGCCTAAATATTTTCAAACTACACAAGTTCTTTACAGTATTTAAAGTCTTAGTCATCAAATTTACCTCTAAATATACTTCTTCCTCTGCCAACAGAATATACCTTTACTCAAATATATTTTCTTTCCCTACACATTTAATTACCAAATATTTATTTAGCATTTACTATAATGCAGACATTTATACCAGCATTTCTGAAGCATTATGTCATTTAATCTTATTAAGTATTCTATTCTGTAGGTTCTATTACTGTCTCTACTTAATAGCTTAGAAAACTAAGCCAAAAAGATGGTAAGTAAGTGGGAGGGCAGGGATTAAAACCCAGGTATTTTGCTCCAGATTCCAAGATCTTAACCAGTATACCATATTTATCTTGTTTTCCTGACCAAAAAAATGTTATTCCTTTCTTTCCCTATTCCTTCCTTCCTTCCTTCCTTCCTTCCTTCCTTCCTTCCTCTCTCTCTCTCGTTTATTCTACTTTTACTTCTGTGGAAGATTAGAGGAGCTAAACAAAAACACTGAGTTTGGAAGGAATGATCGTCTAGTTTTTATAACCTTGAAGCTGCTTTGTTCATGTTTTTTGGGGGACTGTAAAAAAGAAGCTTGTGCGGAAAGTAAAATTACATAATCAACTATTCCTTTATACTTTACATGTTACATAAATGTAACTATATTTTTAGTTTGTGTGATTATAATTTTATATAGGTCACATATCAGATTTCTACCTTAGATTTGACCTTTATCTTCTCGTACACAATATTTGTGCCTTGCACCGTTTTAAAAAGAGTATTTGACCCATATTATGTCTTTAAAATATTTGTGCGGAATAAATGAACAACATCTGTTTATTTCAGTGAAAAGTCTAAATTATGTTTGGAATGATGAAGTCAAGTAGTAATAAAGTTAATATTAAATTTGAAGGAAAGATTTTTCATAATAGCTCAAGACAAAATATCATCAATGAAAATTTTAAAAAGATACAATTAATGTAAGTGAAGCCAGTGAAACATGCTTAAGGAGCCACTGAATGGTATTTGCCATGTTCCAGTTTTCTTTCTTTTCTGAGAAACAGAAAATAATGAAGGTCATACACATATTATATATTGAATATAAGTTAAATTTTTAAGACACAAAATTTGTGGATATGAAATAAATGAATTTAATATTTTTAAACATGATTACCTTTTGAGGTATACTAATATCAATTAACAGACATATACTGAATACTTGAAATGACAAACATCTCTGCCTTCAGACAATCGACAGCAGAAGCAAGTCAAGTGGAGAGGCTGATGACTAAAAATTAAGACATGGAGAAAAGTAAGGCAGGGGAGAGGAGTTGGGAATGCCAGGAGGGGGGGGAGATACAATGTCAAATAAAGCATATGGGAAAGTCCCTGCTGAGTGAGTAACATTTGGACAAATATTGAAGGAAGCAAGGACGTGAACTCTGGGTATCACAGGAGATGGAATTCCAGGTAGGGGAACGGCAAGCCCATTGGTGGGAGTTTGTCTGGGATGTTTGAGAACAGCAAGGAAGGCAGTGCACCTGGAACAGCCTGCAGAAAGGGAGGGGATGGAGCTTGAGGAGTGAATTGGGGGCCAGAGCGGATATTACGATCTAGTGTAGAGAATTAAATCTATAGCAGAATGTTGGCTTTTCGTCTGAGGTGGGAAGTCACGGAAGGGACTAGAGTAGAGATTAACCCGACCTGACTCACTTTTTAACAAGACCATCCGAGCTGCTGAAATAGATGATACAGTAGATAGGAGGAACAGACTAGTTGCTGCAATCCAACGGGGGTGTCTGGTATCAGGACAAGAGCAGCGGAGATGATGAAAAGTACTTACACTTGGAATATTCTCACTATAAAACTATGCTGAATAGGTATTGGAACTAACATGGAGTGTGTGGGGGAAAAGAGAGCCCAAGAAACTCCAAGTTATTGGTCTAAGCTCTTGCAGAACTGGGTCTATCTTTTACTGAGATAGGAAGACCCTGAGAGAAACAGGCTCTAGGGAGAAGACCAGGTATCTGGTTGGACTTAATGAACTGAGATGGCTAATGGCAGAAATGGGGAACAGATGTTTGGATATAAGACTTGGAACTTGACTGGGGCAGAGGGGTGTGGAATCTATGTTGGACACGTAAATCTAGAAGTCCTGAGAGTATTTAAGGCCACAAAATGTTATGAGATTATCAAGAGAGTGAATGCAGGCAGATAATAGAACAAAGGTGTTCCAACAATAAAAGCTTGGGGAGATTAAGAGAAACCAGCAAAAGACCTTGAGAGATAGTGTTCAGTTTGGTTTGAGAGAAACCAAGAAAGCCAAAGGAAGAAACTGTTTCAAAGAGGAGGCAGTGGTCCTCTCCATCAAATGAAACTGATGAGTCAAAAAAGATGAAGTTGCGAAAACCATCACTGGATTTAGCAGTTGTCAAATTTCCTGATCCCATGAGGAGGTAGCAAAGGTAGCAGAATCAAGTGCAGTCCAAAGCGGCAGTTTAGACACAAGAAAAGATGAGTCTGTGGAATATCTGATAATAAAGCTTTAATTAATGTAATTCCATTAATCATTTAATGACCAGAGGAAGGAAGGTATTTAATTTTGTGCTCTGCAAGTACATTTATCTTAAAGTAATTATCGAAAGAAAAATGAAAAGATTCCAAACACCACTAGTTTACGAGAATTTGAATTATTTTCTTCCTTATTGTAAGACACGATGGATCTTAAAGTCACTGCATATAAGCCTCTCAAACTTTTAATGGGAACATTAAAAAAAAGTCAGTGGGTCAGCCATCCTTGCCTCTGAACCTGTCTGACCACCTTGAGGGTTGATAGTAGCCACTCATTACTCTGCTCAACACATTTTATTGAGAACTTACTTCTCCCAAAACTCGTGCTGGGCCATCTTTATATCAACCAAACAAATCTAAGTCTTGCAAGATTTCAGGTCTCATGCATTCCTGCCCCCTTATCCTCTAGAAGTCTTTGAGGATCTAATTTAACTGGATACACACACACACACTCACAACCATATAATAACATTGTTTCTTAACATTGTCTCTAAAAGTCTTAATGTCTTATCATTGTCTCTAAAAGAGACGGCTATTATTGCAAATAAACAGATATACTGAAGTATTGGTGAGGATTGATCGAGAGAGAGAGAAAGAGACGGTAACCAGGGACAATGCAAATCCACATGCAACGTATCTTTAACTCCTTTATATCTTTTATAAAATCATCACTGCATATCACTGTCTAATTCTATTCAGGAGCCATTCTTCATTTTTCCCTATTTATTATATGATTCTGTCTGAACATTTCAGTTCTGATTATATCTATCATGTATCCAAAAAAAAAAAATCAAAGTAAAGGAGAGCTCATGTTAATTAGGTCTGGTAAGTTTATGAATTACATCAACAATTCTGGTACCCTAAATTATTTGTAACCACACCAGTTGAGATCTGTGATTTCACCTCTAGTGAATATATCTTTGAGATCCCCTTTGGAGAAGCTCTAAGAGATATTTTGGCGGTAGTGAAAAGAACGCAGAGGACAAAACAATCTGTGTTCAAACCCCACTTCCATTATTCACCATCTGAATAACCAGGAAAGACTTTGAAGTATCTTGAGTGCCATCTTACGAAACTGTGGAATCAGAAATTTATAGTATTTCAAGGGTTATTGTGACGATCAAAACAGATGAAGATGTTTTCTGAAATGTTAAGAATTTTCCTAATATAAAGTTTCATTTACATAGGGAAAACAGAATCAACATAAGCATACACAGAATGGGATCTCATTCATTAGTTAATCTCTTATCATGATGTTTCTATTTTCTTAGTAAATCACAGAAAGAACTGCATTTAATTCAACAGTCTACTCCCCAACATAGAGAAGAGGAATTCTCCCAAATCAAATCTGTTGGTGATATTTGATTCAGGCTAAACTTCACAGTATTATGATCAAAACGGAGAACTCTTTTAGAGCACTGCTAAGCAGTTAATGATTAAAGTTTTAGTAGTAACACTGTATTATACTATCAATAATCCTGTTTGTTAAGTGCTCTTTATGTGTCAGGCACACTGTACAGCATATTTTACATTTATTATCTAATTTAATCCTAACAAAACCTTTGTTTTATCTACACTTTTAGTAAGAATTATTCTCATTTTAAAGATAAGGTAACCAAAGCACAGAAAGGTAAGGGAAATTACAAAAAGTCACTCAACTAATACGTGACAAATCTAGGAACTGAATAAGTGTCTCTGATTCTAACATCTGAGCTCACTATATTAAAACAAAAGCACGAGTATTTTACTGAAATTAATTGATTTTTAACCTTTGGTAAAATAGACATAATTCTGATTAAATTAAAAATCTAGGCTATATTCTAAATATATTTAGATATATTATAAATAATATTTTCTAAATAATATTTTCTTTCTACAATATTATGAGGCAAGCTTTCAAATTAATGTTTCCCATTCCTTAGTGAAAACTTCAAAAGTAGTTTCAGGAAAGAAACTTGGACATTGTATTAAACAGGGATCATAAATGTTTATATCTGTCAATCAAATAGATAGATGGATAGATAGATAGGTAGATAGAATTTTTGATAATGGAGGTTTTAAGAACTACTGGTGGACTTCCCTGGTGGTGCAGTGGTTGAGAGTCCGCCTGCCCATGCAGGGGACACGGGTTCATGACCCGGTCCGGGAAGATCCCACATGCCGCGGAGCGGCTGGGCCCGTGAGCCATGGCCACTGAGTCTGCGTGTCCGGAGCCTGTGCTCCGCAACGGGAGAGGCCACAACAGTGAGAGGCCCGCGTACCACAAAAAAAAAAAAGAGAAAGAACTACTGTTTTTTCTTCATTGGGAATTGCTTGCAAGAATTCAAAACTGGATTTGTCTGTTGCAATTCCATGAAGCATACCAAAATAGCAGCATTATGTCATAAAACTGCTGAGGACAAGGCTGCAAGTAAATGCTAGAAACTGTGCTCTCTGTACACTGAGCCATGCCCCTGTATACCTTGTCATGAGCTGAACTCATCAAGTTAAAATAAGAACACTTTTCATTAATCAGTTTTCTCTAATATCTAAACTTTAAACAAATTTATTTTGTTATCAAATATCCACGCTTTCATCTCATGTAAAGAAACGGAAATACTTATTTAAAAACATTACCTTTGCATGTATGCTTGAATGCAAACATTTGTACAGTTTTAACACTGCAGGTCCAAATTCTCTTTGGTACTTGAAAATAGGATGTATTTCCAAAACAGTGGCTACTTTTCTATCCTGCTCACCCAAGGAAACAAAGCCAAGAAAATACGTCATCCCTAACATGCCGTACATGCTCAATACCTAGTTTTTGAACGAATGAACATATAAATGAAGGTGTATCTGAATATTATCGTTGCCTGTGGAGAATTATTAGATTTCTATAATCTCAGTGTTGGATGTATCCTCAAATATGTCTTACCCCAAATAGGATCCTGCAGCTTGCACCACAACTATGTACTCAAAGAGCTTGTCAGAGTTTTGCTAAAAGACTTATAATATCAGAATGACTTACCTCCCCTATACCAACCCCATCCCATACGACTCAGCTGCAAAACTGTTCCCTGTATTGAGATAAAATCTGTCTCCCTGGACACTGGTCCTGGTTCTATGCCTAGTGCCCAGCCAGTGTCCGTCCGATTCCTTTTCCACATGACAGCGTTTTCCATATTTGATGATGTTCTGTTTAGTAAAGATCACCCATAGAGTCTACATAACGTATTTGATAACATTTTCAGTATCTTTTAATTTGATTGAGAGTAAATTAATTCACTTATTTTTATAAATATATCAAAATAATTTTTGTAGAGTAGATAAATGTGTCCTCCTATTAGAGATCATAATATGTGATCTTTAATCAGGTGGATGCATTGGGACAGACAGCTCTAGATAGGAGACATCTGGATGGACCAATGAGTGGAAGAAAATGTGAATATATTTGTGCAGCACATCGATGCCCATCGGAAAGCATCCACTATGGCACGGCTACCATACAAGCAGATCCAAAGACCTGACCAGTTGATGTCAGTCACCAAGTGTGGTGATCCCAGCATTGGCGTAATGAGGAATGAAGTAACTATGGTGCAGGAATGGAGTCTATGCGTGAGCTTAACTGCCTGAACTTCCTTTCGGTCATGTTGAACTAGCTCCTGTCACTGCCAAACGTCCAACCTACCAGCAGCAAGGACTGAGGAGTAAGTTTATTACATTGGAATCCATCCACCCTGAAAGGAGCAGCAGTTCATTTTGACTGGAATCAATCCAAATACGAGTTTGCCTTTCTCGCCTTTAGCAGCTCAACCAGCACTTCTAGCCAAGGGTTTACAGGGCAGCCACACTAAGTATTCAGTCTATCAACACATCATCCCACAGAGCATCCTGTTGGTGCTAGAGACCCACCTTAAACACAAGGAGAGTGGCAATGACTGCATGACCACGTGGTCCACCTAGCCTGTTACCTACCGCACCATCTAGAAGCAACTAGCCTAGGAGAGCAATGGAACAACCTCTTAGAGACAAATTTGAGGGGTACCACCTTGGAGATGACGCACAGTGGGTTCTGTACAGGTTATTAATTAGAGTGCACGAATCTGGAAAACAAGGTGAAAATAGGAGTGGTGCACTGAGGAATGTGTGATTCCTCATTCCTGCACCTCTAGTCTTTGCAGGTCTAGAAGTCCTGCTTCTCAGAAGAGAAAGTTCCCACCAGAGCACACGTGAACCTCTGCCGACACCCGAAGCTGCTGCTGCTGTGCAGTCACTTCGTGCTTCTTGGGGTCAGAAACCAGCAGCCAAGGAAAGGAGTAACTATAGCCTTCAGCTAACTGACGCTGTGACCATGAGACGCAGGAAAAACGCATCGGACGCCCTGATGACCCACAGGAGCTTTTCTTCATGCTCCTCTGTCCAGTCACGACGATGAAGGGAAAAGGGCACCAGCCATAGGCTGAGAAGGGCCATAGGCTTGGCCAGGCCTCAGACCCCTCGCAGGGTCTAGCAGAGGTGCTAACCAGGGGTGAGGGGAGTCCAGAACAGGTAGTTCAGGAGGTGGCGTCAAGGGCTAAGTTATGGCCTCTAGACCAGAAGCATAGTGGGGCTTGGTTTGTCCCACTAACCTTCCTCTTCTAAGCTTCTCCTGGAGGATGGACCAGCCTACACGTGGGCAAGGTGTCTGAAGGTGGGTGAACTCTCTGGTGGGAGCAGTAGGTGGGCTGCAGTGGATTCCAGGGTCGACCTCCCACATCCAACCTTGCACCGAAACTCGTTTCTTAGCTGATTCCCTCTCTAGGCAGTGCCCTTGGCTGAAGGAGGCCATCGTGTGCAAGATTACACACCCCCATCCACACCACCACTGTCCTGGGAGGGCAGCCTGCAAACTGGCGTTGGCTGCCCTTCCTCAATGGGACAGCTCTGAAGAACGGTCCCACTTCAGAGCTGCTCTCTGATTGCAGAATCCGTTGAAACCTCTGCTTCAGCTTCATCGGATTTCAACTTCATTCTCTGCCCAGCCTCCTTCCCTCATCCCTTATTAATGCAGTTCCCTCTAACATTTCCTGTTAAACCTCCCGTGTGCAAGATGCAGTGTCCGAATCTGCTTGTAACCGTGATAAGTCACAATGCTAGCATCATTTATTCTGTATTCTTCTGTT
Source organism: Stenella coeruleoalba (assembly GCF_951394435.1). Classification (NCBI taxonomy): domain Eukaryota; kingdom Metazoa; phylum Chordata; class Mammalia; order Artiodactyla; family Delphinidae; genus Stenella; species Stenella coeruleoalba. The sequence continues at coordinate 12,628,771 of NC_137153.1, read as the reverse complement.
ATGTTCGACAGCAGCTGAGGTGTTTTCTTCCGATTACAAGCATATATATTAAGTAGTATTACAAAACCACTTTGAGGACATGTTCTAAAAATGACTTAAGGACTTTTTATGGTACCTGTTTAATTAATATTGGTAACATACATTATAGAAAGGATTACTTGGAGAGGAACAAAAACAATATATTCAACAGCTGTAATGACGGCTTTTAATGTCAAAACATTGAAATAAAATCCCCTTAATGTTAAGTCTATAGTATTAAAACCTCATATATTACCATTAAATCGGCAGTTAAATGATTGGCCTTTTCCCCAATATTCATTTGGATAATCTGGCAAAAGGTAAGCCAGGAAAGGACAGTCTTAATGGTTAAAATAAAAGTGTGAATTCAGATTCACAATAGGTGGAAGTAACATCAAACAGAAAATAATAATATCCTGACTTCCTGACTTTAGATTTCCAGTTAACTTGACTTGTACTTGCTAAGCTGTACCTTGTCAAGATAATGGTCCACTGTCTGTCACTCAGCTATCATGTTACAGGGTGGACTTGAGGAAACTGACGGTTTCCGTGAATAATAATCATGCATCCAAAGATGTCTAGAGAAAAGGGCTTTTTACTGACGTAAAAGGGACAAGAGTGTTTTACCCTTTCCCCTTGCGGCCCTCATACCAGGTGCAGTGTACAGGCTGTGTCTACCTCAGCTGCCTTCCTCACTGCCTCAGAATGAGTTTCAGGAGCCCTCATGTGAATTTCTGGGATAGAATTTAGATTTTACTATTTCCTCAAAAAAATTCCAAACATTCACTAAATACAAAAAGATGTACTTGTGTACAGCAGTCATTTATTGTTATAATTATTATTAATTGACAGCATTTTCAGTTCATCTTTAGTTTTCCTAAAATAGCTGTACATTCATTTCAAAATACCCTGCCTAAAGGAAAAGGCCTATTTATAAAATCCTCCTCCATTTCTCAAGTGTATCGAGAGCCCTATAGATAAGGTAGGATAGTCATAAGTGATCCCTTTATTTGAATAACTAGGGATGTCTATCTATTTCAACTAAAAGAATCATTCTTTCCTTCATTTTTCGTATAATTCTTAAGCTTCTACTATGTGTAAGCCAGTCTTTTACTGTGTCAGCCAAGGTTCGTACAGTAGTAAACGAAAGAATATTCATGGATTTTACATTCTAGTGTGGGGAGAGAAAATAAATAAAACAACCAAATAAAAAAAAAAGGATGTAACTAGAGATTATCATAATAAGTGAAGTCAGAAAGACAAAGACAAGTACCATATGACATGACTTATATGTGGAATCTAAAATATGACTCAAATGAACCTATCTATGAAACAGAAACAAAATCAGGCACATAGAGAACAGACTGGTGGTTGCCATGGGGGAGGAGAGTGGGAGAGGGTAGGAGTGGGAGTTTGGGACTAGCAGATGCAGACTATTATATATAGATGGATAAACAACAAGGTCCTACTGTATAGCACAGGGAACTATATTCATCATCCTGTGGTAAACCACAATGGAAAAGAATATGAAAAAGAATGTGTATATATATATATATATATATATATATATATATATATATATATATATATAACTGAGTCCCTGTGCTGTACAGCAGAAATTAACACAACATTGTAATTCAACTATACTTCAATAAAAAATAAATTTTAAAAAGCGGGCAGAAAAACTGAATAGACATTTTTCCAAAGAGGAAATGCAGATGGCCAACAGGCACATGAAAAGATGCCCCACATCACTAATCATGAGGGAAATGCAAATCAAAACCACAATGAGATGTCACCTCACACCTGTCAGGATGGCCATCGTCAAAAAGAACATACATAGATGTTGGCAAGGATGTGGAGAAAAGGGAGCCCTTGTGCACTGTTGGTGGGAATGTCAATTGGTGCAACCACTGTGGAGAACAGTATGGAGGCTTCTCCAAAAACTGAAAATAGAACTACCATATGACCCATCCATTCCTGGGTATATATCCAAAAAAATTTGAAACAATTTTGATACAAACACTAATTTGAAACAATACATGCACCCCTAGGTTCACAGCAGCATTATTTACAATTGCCAAGACTTGGAAGCAACCTGTGTCCATCAACAGATGAATGGATAAAGAAGATATATCCATGGCGTGTGTGTGTATATGTACACACGTATACAATGGAACGCTACTCAGACATAAAAAATGAAATTTTGCCATTTTCAGCAACATGGATGGACTTGGAGGGCACTATGCGAAGTGAAATAAGTCAGACAGAGAAAGACAAATACTGTGTGATATAATTTATATGTGAAATCTAAAAAATACAACAAACTAGTTTAAAAATTGTGAATCACTATAGTGTATACCTGTAACTTGTATCGTATCACTGTATACGAACCATACTTCAATAAAAAAACACAATATATAGTAAACTACATGGCATGATAGAAGGTGACTAGTACAGTAGAGGACCAGTACAGGAGGGAACGGGGAAGGGAAGGCTGGGGCAGTGTGTTTAGAAGCTGAGTGGCAGGCAAGGCCTCGCTGAGAAGATGGTAACTAGGCAGGCTGGAAGGAGGAAAGGTCAACAGGAACATACGTTGGGAAGAGCACCTCAAGCAAAGCGTGCAGCAAATGCAAATGCCTTGAGGTGGGATGATGCCTGATATGTTACCTAGAAATAATATTGTAATTAGCCTTCCATTAGACGAGCTGTTCCTTCCTTCTCCCACAAATAAATATTTTTATTTTTAATTACTTAATTGTTCTCAGTTAATTAGTAACTGGCAGGAAGTAGAATAATTAACAATTGTTTTCGCTGGTGAAGAGCAATTTCTAGCTATGGACACACATATACACATTTATACATACATTTATACACATATATCATTTACTTTATATATTTATGTACACACATATATGCATATCTGTGTATGTAAACACCTGCTCTTATCTACATGGTGGTGGGAAATATTGTGTGAACCGCACTTTTCTTGATTTTCTTCTCCAAGTGGTGGAGAACCAAGACCTCTGAAAGTGTAAAGATAGACAATGACGACAGTAGTAGCATACATTTTTAAAGAGCTTGCTGTGTGTCAGCCATTTCTCTAAATGATTTACACGTATCTACACAGTTTTTTGACAAGCCTGTTGTCCTCATTTTGATGATAGGAAACTCAGTCACAGGAAGGTTAAGCTTGTACTAAATAATGCAGGAAGTCACACACAAATCTAGTAACTGACACAGCTGAGAAAATAGTGTCTTTGTCCATTTGCCTGAGTCACGCACATCATTCTTTCAAATCATCAACTATTTTCTCTGAGTAGACACATCCACACATGTTCGTGTACTATTTGAGAATATTGAGAGAATAGGTTCTCCTCTGTTGGGACTGGTCTAAGATCCACTGCGGAAGGGCTGCAGGTCTCCATTGCTACCCCTGGGGCAGACATCACTAATCAATCACTGCACTCTTGCCAGGTCATTCTGGAAACAATTGACTTCCACACAGCGCTCCGGATAAGCCTGACTACAGACTGAAGTTGGCCGTTTATATGGAACCTATTTGCCATCCTGCAAGTAGGCCACAGTGAGCCACCTGAAAGCATCTAAGAAGGAATTGACACACACGATGCTGTATTTTGGAGAATTTCTTTGTCAGCATATGGAGCACGGCTTGCCTTGTGAAAACTGAAAATAAGGGTACCAATCCAGAGGCTATTGAATAATTCAGTTATAATACAAGGATTCCCTAGGGTAAGATGTTAGCACGGGGGATGGGAAAGAGGGGTCAGAAGAAGGATAGATTGTAAAGGAGAGGTTGAGATTTGGTAACAACTGGGTGTATGGAGGGAGAGGTGCTGAGTGAAAAACGTCCCTATCCTTCCAGCTGATCCTCAGCTTTGTACCCACGGTATCACAGTCCCACACCGCAGCTACTCAGTTTCATCTTTAGGGAGAAGGGATTCAACAAACAAAAATCATTCCTGGACTTCCCTGGTGGCGCAGTAGTTAAGAATCCGCCTGCCAAGGCAGGGGACATGGGTTTGAGCCCTGGTCCGAGAAGATCCCACGTGCTGCAGAGCAACTAAGCCCATGTGCCACAACTACTGAGCTTGTGCTCTAGAGCCCGCGAGCCACAACTACTGAGTCCACGCACCACAACTACTGAAGCCCGCGCACCTAGAGCCCGTGCTCCACAACAAGAGAAGCCACCGCAATGAAAAGCCCACACACTACAACGAAGAGGAGCTCCCGCTCGCAGAGACTAGAGAAAGCCCGCGTGCAACCACGAAGACCCAACGCAGCCAAAGATAAATAAATTAATTAATTTAAAAAATCAATCCTGTACTAAAAGCACTACTTATAATGGGAAAATTAATTCCTACTGTCTGGGTAAGAAGCTCTTTGCATTTTATTTTTAGAGTCTGGCCTGATGGACAAGCAGTTGTCAGAAGGACAGATACAGCGCTAGTACCAGGGTTTCATAAAGCACACATTAAAAAGAGGGCAAAGTAAACAGGCAAGTCAGTCTGTAGATAGCGCCCTTTTCTCTGGCTAAATAAATACATGCATTCTGAAATTAAAAAGAAAAACATTTCTTTATGTCTCTCAACATTAAATCAATACTCTCACTAATAACTTTGCAAAACAGAATTATTAGTCAGTTTTTTTATTCAACCTTTAGTACACTTCAGCTCTCATTTGTCCAGCACATACTAAATAAGCTGTCAGGTTTATATCAAGAAAAAGGGGGAAAAAAACCTAAATATTATTTATCCATATTTTTATAGTTCCAGGAACAATTCATGGAGATACATGTTGAGCTCAAATGCAATAGAATCAGTTGATCTCAGTTGAACTGAATATGCTAAGTGGTAAAAATCACTGGCACCATGTTTTCTGATCACCACATCAGAATTTTGTGCTGCTTCAGAACGGAAAGAACAGTCTGGAAGTGGTGATTTGGAAATAAGATATGAAATTTTTATGTTTCTTTTTTTAAACATGAATTATTTCAGACTAACAAAATATAAATTCATTCATTAATCTTAGAAACACCTGTCTCACCAGCATGTGTGTTAGTAACTGAGTTATCAATACTGTCAAAACCCTCTATCTTACGTGCTATTTCTGAAGTTGCTCAGCATAATGGACCAACATATATTTTTGAAATTGGCAGAGCCCATGAAACATTAAGACGCAGGTTCTATTGTAACTATAATTATAAAAATATTTACGATTCTGCCCTTGCCACATAACACATTGCTAGTATGCAAATTTACGGGGCTGAATTACTTCTCAACTGGAGCTATGTGGAAACAATACTCATGTTGATTGCAAGTGCTATGGATGTAAACAACGCATCTTGTTATTTATTTAGCTAACATATTTGGTCCACGTTGAATGTTTGAAGGGGATAATGACGATGATAATGTTGGTGATCATTGCTTGCTCTGATGAATAATTAACCCTCCTTGGTTCTCTCACTTAAATTCAACAATATTTACTGTCTTTTATGAGTCACATACTGATAGATGCAGAAAAATACAAATCATAGAAAGAATAGCATCAAACACCAATGTGCATTCACTTGAATGCATTCACTCTGCACGTCACTGGGCCAGCCACTATACTTAGATTTTACATACATCCACTTATTTAACTTTACACAAAACCCCGTTTGTGGCTGAGGCAGGTGTCACACATCTTGCTAAATGTCTCAGAGCTAGTAAGGACAAGAGCCAGAACTCAAACACCAGTCAGATAGCTAGTTAAATAAGCTACCGTTCTTTTCTTTACAGGAGATAAGAGTAGAACGTATACAAAAAATAATCATCTCTTCTCGTATGCTTGCTTTTCAAATAAAAATCTAAAGAGTCATTAACTTCCAAACAGTACACCTTTTGAAGAGACACATGCTTGTATGGATGTGATTTTTATATTGTTATAAAGAGTTCACTCCATATATAGTGGGGAGAGAAGAATTATAAATTCAGCCGTTCTTTCTGATGGGATTCATACCATTTGAGACATCAATTCTGAAGCCTGCAGTTACTTATCTCAGCTCCATGGTGGAGCCCAAAGCATGATCTTCACATTTTCCCTTGAATTGAAAGAGGCGTCTGTATAAATCTTGACACTTTACACTGAATTACAGTAGTTATTATATCATAAAATATGTTTACAAATAATGTATTTCTCCTGCAAATCTGTTGGTAATAGAGTAACAATTCAAAGGATCACAATTTGATTCACCATTTGCCTATATTATTGATGCCATCAGTTTATGCTGCAAAGAACTCAGCCTGGGAAGTGGTGTAGATAAGAGAAAAACATACTTAGGGAAATATTTGCAAGAACTTTTAGGTGGCATTCTTTGCAAAAAAAGAGAGAAAAGAATGGTACGTCGCACATATTTTAAAAGCAGGTTGGAAAATGTGTACAAAAGAGATTTCTAAAGAAAGAAAATAAGGCCATGTAATTTAGCATTTTGTTTAAGGAGTTAACTAAGAGTTTATAAAGTAAAAGAAAACTGCTGAATCTGGCATTCACTGATTAATAATACTTGACACTTGAATGGGACCTTACACATTGAAAGTGCTTTTCAAGTATAAACTAATTAAGTCTCAAAACACTTCAGGAAGGCCAATCAACTCTCTTTTCAGGAACAGAGAAACTGAGTCTGGCTGGTTGAACAGCACTTTTTTTTTTGGCAACACTCTGGGAATTTTACATTAAAATAAAAAAAGATAATTGAGAACTACTTGATGGTTTGTTTTTAAATCAAGCCTTTGCATAGTACTTTGTTCAAAATGAGGGAAAAAAGAAGAAATCATCTTGCCTTGAGTTTTTATATCCTGGGAATTATTTCTCCCTATTATATTGGACACTTTAACAAAGACATTAAAATATTTTTAAAAACTTCCCATTCCCTGATTTTTCCATTAGCAAGAGTTTGCTCAATTTACAGGGGAGTTTTGGTTGTAAATTAGAGAACAAACCAGAAGAAGGAAATGGAAGATATAGGTTCGGTGACTTTCATCAGCAGCTACATCATTTCCATAATGTTTAAGTGTTGCTGGTTTTTGTTTTGCAAGATAAGATAGTGTGTGATCATGCAAGAAGCCTAGTTTTGAGAACCACGTTTCCTTCATGAGTAAGAGCTATTCTCACATAAAGAAAAGAGGCCAAACCCCTTCCTCTGAGGTGTTAGGGGAGAGCTAAGAAGGATGGTAAAGAGCTCCCAGTCTCTAAAAACCTTTATGAAGTTTTTTTTCGTTACGAAAGGACATTGTAGGAGAGGAAAAGTATCTTTCCTCTACCCATGTTAAGTTCTCAGCTGAGTCTCTGTAACAAAAGACAGACTGACAAGAGAAAAGCATACAGTTTTATTTAATATAAGTTTTATATGACATAGGAATCTTCATAAGGACATGAAAACTCAGAGACACAGTTAGACCCAGTGTTCTCATACTAGGTTTGCAGGGTAGAGAGTCCTGGAAACAGTGATAGGACCAAAAGGAACGTGAGCTGAGGGTAGTCAACTGCGGGACACTTAGCAAGGTCTGTCCATTCAGAGTCTGCACCCTGTCTCTGGAGAAAACGATGCTCCTTTCCTGTGGGTAGAGGGAGGGCACCTCTCCTATGAGGGCCTTGTAACTTGCCTCAGGGGAAGGTCAGAAAGTCGTTCCCAGACCTGCCCTTTCCCAAAGTCCTTCAGCTTAAAATAGTCCATGTGCCAACACACGTCATATTGGGGTAGTGTGTCCTGAACACCGACAACATCATGTACAATTAGTTATTTTATATATAGTCAGCGTGCTTTTGTGTGTGTGCATACACATACACATACTTGTGTGTATTTGTGGGTGTCTATAGTTTCTAAAAGTCATTGTGCAAATTTTAGTTACTAAAGGCCATTCTATAAAATCAGTTTATTTATATATATACTGTGTGTGTAAACACCCCCCCCAAACACACACATACATACATGTAGGTATGCATATGTTGATTACTTGGTTATTTTGATGTTGAAGATCGTGTGTTAAGCATATGCCAGGCTTAAGGACTGGAAGTACAAGACAATAAAATGCAATCCAGGTTTCTAAGAACCCAAGATGAAAGAAACACAGTGTAGGAATTATCTGATGGATATATGATTGACGGCGTATCACATCACATCACAGATTTTAGAGTTATATTTCACTTCTCATAGAGAGTAAATGTGGAAATATGGGTATATAAGCTAAGAAAAGGAAAGGAAAATGAATGGGTTCACATGGGATTTGGAAAAACTGAAAACAATCCACAAATCGTCCTCTCTTTCCATGAGTATTTTTCTTCATCTATGTTTAAGAATCATATCTTCAAACCCTAAAAAAAAATTCATCGATGCTTTTTGTCTTTTTTCTTATTCTCTCGTCTTTTTCCTCCATGCGCCCATATATGGAGCCTGTTAAGTGACTTAACTATTTGAATATAGCAAAACAGGTGATGTGATGGTCAGCTCTCTTTTGTGGTCAAGAGTGGTTTTGAGATCGTTCTCTGATCACATAACCTCTGCAGCTCATAGATCATGGGAAGAAATAAACACAGCAGCTCAAGAACATTATTATAGGATATTTATTCAATAAGTAGTTATTGCTACTGTGCAAAACAGAGAAGAAAGCACAGAAGACAAAACATACATGAAAAAAAAAGGTTTTATCTAAAGTCAAGTCTGTTCAACTTTCCTTAAAAATAACAGTATTCTAGGAGGAAAAGGATGATTTTTTTTATCCAGTTTTATACTCTCAAAGGTGCTTTTCAAAACTGAGTTACCAAAGTGACCTACGTTTATAGATTGAGGACTAAGTGAATCAATAATAGGATCAGAATTTAAATAAAATGCTTGCAAATTAGGCCAAAATTTATTCTGTGTAATCCCTCACAGACTGACAGGTTGTTGACTTTGTTAAATGCGAAACGAAATGATGTCCAATTATATACCAAACTGTTCGCTCACGTATTCATTCATTCAACAAAACCACACTGCATACCTCTGCACGCCAGACCCTGTGTAGAAGAGGGACATTGTCCACACTCAAGGACATTATCCAGGGAAACATATTTTTGCAACTGATGGGATACTAGTTGCAACACAATGATGGTACATTTGCAAAAAGGCCTACAGGAATAAACACGAAGAAACCAGCTCTTTCAGGAAAAATTCATGGGAGAAATAATACCAGCTTTACAGTAAAGAGTGAAAAACATTTTAACAAGCAGGGAATATGGTTGCCAGGTAATGCCTTAAAGCCAGAGGGAAGTGCACACTAGAGGCAAAGATACGAGGGTGTGGAGATGAACAACGGATAAAATCTGGTGATTATTTTTTCTTGCATATGCAATTCCACAGTACTAATAAGTAATATGATAAACTGTATTAACCTCCCCCTTCAAATTTAACTCTGAGAAAGAAAATTAAGTTAGCAGCAAAATTTCATAGAGTCCCTTTTACTTCAAGGGGTGAGACTTCCTAGCACGACTCCAGTAGACTGTTTTATGAGTATCAGTTGTTCACAATAAAATAGAGTGAGTTAGTATAGAACAGTGGTGGTTCTCATCTGATGGAAATATAAAAATGTCTTTAATGTAAAATATGTTTTAAACATGCATAAAAGGCACAGGCAAATGCACACACCTGCAATAGGCTCATTTAAAGAATTCATTCAATACTCTAATGCCCATCTTTGGACTTTATTCAAGTTCCCCTGATTCAGACCACATTTAGGGAATTATTTAGTAAGACATAAGAAAAGGAGAGAAGGAGAAAATGAACACCTATGTCAGGAACTGTGCTGGGGACTTTCTATGGATTAATTTATTTAATTTCTTCAAAATATGAATGAGAACACTGAGGGACAGTTAGACTAATAACTGCACTAAGATCACAAAATAAGTACTAGAGTCTATGTTTGAACCCTATTCTATTTATTCTAAAGCCCATGTTCTCCCCACTACTACTAGTGTGATTATTTTCAGAGGGCTTCAGTAGTTAAGTATTTTCTATCTAACAGATTGGAAATCTAGTTAACATAAATCTCAAGTCCCCAGTATCTGGTTGGAACTTACACACCGCATGTTGACGAGTTTGTCTATGTGGTTTACATATAACTGGTTGAATTTTGTTTTAATTATTTAAGTAGTTATTAATATTTATCAAAATACAAATTCTAACTTATTCTGTGGGTTAGAATCAGTTTAATTCCCCCAAATTCTTAATTTCATCAACAGAATTAAACAAATATAAAACAAAAAAACACAAAAATCCAACAGGCAAAAATTTTAGAATTTTTAAAAATGTTGCTGTATTTTCCAATCTACGCTGTCAATTGAAAACTGTCTAGTTCTTTTTAATATAATCATTCAGATATTTTCTGTGATAAATTCTAAATACAGAGAGCCACTATAAAGTCATCTAAATAAGTTTGTATATGTTTAAACATAAATTAAAAAAAAATACTAATGGTGTGCTTAAAAATTCCTTTTAGCTAATTCTTAGAACTTAATCTTTAACTAGTATAGAAATTTCACCCAAAATAGTGGGATTTCATATGTTCTCATGCTAGTAGGAGCTTTTATTTTCTTTATAAAAATATTTTGTTTTTCTTGAGGTGATATCACCAAGTTGACAGAGTAGGAGATACCAGCCTCCACCCCTTCCCACCCACAAAGATCAATATAGGGAACTTCAATACCACACTTTCAACAAATGATCCAAACAGAAAATCCACAAGGAAACTGTGGACTTGTACTATACCTTAGATCAAAAGGACCTAACAGAAACTACTGCAGAGCAGAATAAAGTAAAAAGAATGACAAGAATTGAGGACAGCTGCAGAGACCTCTGGGACAACATTAAATGCAACAAACTTCGAATTATAGGGGTCCCAGAAGAAGAGGAGAAAAAAAAAGGGACTGAGAAAATATTTGAAGAGATTATAGTTGAAAACTTTCCTAATATGGAAAAGGAAAGAGTTAATCAAGTCCAGGAAGCACAGAGAGTCCCATACAGGATATATCTAAGGAGAAACATGCCAAGACACATCTTGATGAAACTATCAGAAATTAAATACAAAGAAAAAATATTAAAAGCAGTATGAGAAAAACAACAAATAACATACAAGGGAATCCCCATAAGGTTAACAGCTGATCTTTCAGCAGAAACTCTGCAAGCCAGAAGGGAGTGGCAGGACATATTTAAAGTGATGAGGAGAAAAACCTACAACGAAGATTACTGTACCCAGCAAGGATCTCATTCAGATTTGATGGAGAAATTAAAATCTTTACAGACAAGCAAAAGCTAAGAGAATTCAGCACCACCAAACCAGCTTTATAACAAATGCTAAAGGAACTTTCCTAGGCAGGAAACACAAGAGAAGGAAAAGACCTACAATAATAAACCCAAAACAATTAAGAAAATGGTAATAGAAACATACATATCGATAATTACCTTAAATGTAAATGGATTAAATGCTCCAACCAAAAGACAGAGACTGGATGAATGGATACAAAAACAAGACCCGTGTCTATGCTGTCTACAAGAGACCCACTTCAGACCTAGGGACACATACACACTGAAAGTGAGGAGATGGAAAAAGATATTCCATGCAAATGGAAATCAAAAGAAAGCTGGAGTAGCAAGTCTCATATCAGACAAAATAGACTTTAAAGCAAAGACTATTACAAGAGACAAAGAAGGAAACTACATAATGATCAAGGGATCAACCCAATAAGAAGATATAACAATTGTAAATATTTATGCACCCAACATAGAAGCACCTCAGTACATAAGGCAAATGCTAACAGTCATAAAAGGGGAAATCGACAGTAACACAATCACAGTAGAGGACTTTAACACCCCACTTTCACCAATGGACAGATCATCCAAAATGAAAATAAATAAGGAAACACAAGCTTTAAATGATACATTAAACAAGATGGACTTAATTGATATTTATGGGACATTCCATCCAAAAACAACAGAATACACATTCTTCTAAAGTGTTTATGGAACATTCTCCAGGATAGATAATATCTTGGGTCACAAATCAAGCCTTGGTAAATTTAAGAAAATTGAAATCGTATCAAGTATCTTTTCCGACCACAACACTATGAGACTAGATATCAATTACAGGAAAAAATCTGTAAAAAATACAAACACATGGAGGCTAAACAATACATTACTTAATAACCAAGAGATCACTGAAGAAATCAAAGAGGAAGTCAAAAAATACCTAGAAACAAATGACAATGAAAACACGATGACCCAAAACCTATGGGATGCAGCAAAAGCAGTTCTAAGACGGAAATTTATAGCTATACAAGCCAACCTTAAGAAACAAGAAACATCTCAGATAAACAACCTAACCTTACACCGAAAGCAATTAGAGAAAGAAGAACAAAAACCCCACAAAGTTAGCAGAAGGAATCATAAAGAACAGAACAGAAATAAATGAAAAATAAAGGAAACGATAGCAAAGATCAATAAAACTAAAAGCTGGTTCTTTGAGAAGATAAACGAAATTGATAAACCATTAGCCAGACTCATCAAGAAAAAAAGGGAGAAGACTCAAATCAATAGAATTAGAAATGAAAAAGGAGAAGTAACAACTGACACCGCAGAAATACAAAGTGTATTATGAGAGGTTACTCCAAGCAGCTATACGCCAATACAATGGACAACCTGGAAGAAATGGACGAATTCTTAGAAAAGCACAGCCTGCCAAGACTGAACCAGGAAGAAATAGAAAATATAAACAGACCAATCACAAGCACTGAAATTGAAACTGTGTAAAAATCTTCCAACAAACAAAAGCCCAGGACCAGATGGCTTCACAGGAGAATTCTACCAAACATTTAGAGAAGAGCTAACACCTATCATTCTCAAACTCTTCCCAAATATAGCAGTGGGAGGAATACTCCCAAACACATTCTACGAGGCCACCATCTCCCTGATACCAAAACCAGACAAAGATGTCACAAAGAAAGAAAACTACAGGCCAATATCACTGATGAACATAGATATAAAAATCCTCAACAAAATATGAGCTAACAGAATCCAACAGTACATTAAAAGGATCATACATCATCATCAAGTGGGGTTTATCCCAGGAATGCAAGGATTCTTCAATATATGCAAATCAATCAATGTGATACACCATATTCACAAATTGAGGAGAAAAACCATATGATCATCTCAATAGATGCAGAGAAAGCTTTCGACAAAATTCAACACCTATTTATGATAAAAACCCTGCAGAAAGTAGGCATAGAGGGAACTTTCCTCAACATAATAAAGCCCATATATGACAAACCCACAGCCAACATCATCCTCAATGGTGAAAAACTGAAAGCATTTCCACTAAGATCAAGAACAAGACAAGGTTGCCCATTCTCACCACTATTATTCAACATAGTTTTGGAAGTTTTAGCCACAGCAATTAGAGAAGAAAAAGAAATAAAAGGATTCCAAATTGGGAAAGAAGAAGTAAAGCTGTCACTGTTTGCAGATCGCATGATACAATACATAGAGAATCCTAAAGATGCTACCAGAAAACTACTAGAGCTAATCAATGAATTTGGTAAAGTAGCAGGATACAAAATTAATGCTCAGAAATCTCTTGCATTCCTATACACTAATGATGAAAGAATCTGAAAGAGAATTTAAGGAAACACTCCAATTTACCATTGCAACAAAAAGAATAAAATACCTAGGAATAAACCTACCTAAGGAGACAAGAGACCTCTATGCAGAAAACTATAAGACACTGATGAAAGAAATTAAAGATGATACAAAAAGATGGAGAGATATACCATGTTCTTTCATTGGAAGAATCACCATTGTGAAAATGACTCTACTACCCAAAGCAATCTACAGATTCAATTCAATCCCTATCAAACTACCACTGGCATTTTTCACCGAACTAGAACAAAAAATTTCACAATTTGTATGGAAACAGAAAAGACCCCGAATAGCCAAAGCAATCTTGAGAAAAAGAAATGGAGCTGGAGGATTCAGGCTCCATGACTTCGGAGTATACTACAAAACAACAGTAATCAAGATATTATGGCACTGGCACAAAAACAGAACTATAGATCTATAGAACAGGATAGAAAACCCAGAAATAAACCCACACACATATGGTCACCTTATCTTTGGTAAAGGAGGCAGGAATATACAGTGGAGAAAAGACAGCCTCTTCAATAAGTGGTGCTGGGAAAACTGGACAGGTACATGTAAAAGTATGAAATTAGAACACCCCCTAACACCATATACCAAAATAAACTCAAAATGGATTAAAGACCTAAATGTAAGGCCAGACATTATCAAACTCGTAGAGGAAAACATAGGCAGAACACTCTATGATATAAATCACAGCAAGATCCTTTTTGATCCAGAAATGGAAATAGAAACAAAATAGAGAAATGGAAATAGAAACAAAAATAAACAAATGGGACCTAATGAAACTTAAAAGCTTTTGCATAGCAAAGGAAACCATAAACAAGTCAAAAAGACAACCCTCAGAATAGGAGAAAATATTTGCAAATGAAGCAATTGACAACAGATTAATCTCCAAGATTTACAAGCAGCTCATGCAGCTGAATATCAAAAAAACAAACAACCCAATCCAAAAATGGGTAGAAGATCTAAAGAGACATTACTCCAAAGAAGATATACAGATTGACAAGAAACACATGAAAGAATGCTCAACATCATTAATCATTAGAGAAATGTAAATCAAAACTACAATGAGATATCATCTCACACCTGTCAAAATGGTCATTCTCAATAAATCCACAAACAATAAATGCTGGAGCGGGTGTGGAGAAAAGGGAACCGTCTTGCACGGTTGGTGGGAATGTAAAGTGATACAGCCACTATGGAGCACAGTATGGAGGTTTCTTAAAAAGCTAAAAATAGAACTACCATCCAACCCAGCAATCCCATTACTGTACATATACCCTGATACAACCATAATTCAAAAAGAGTCATGTACCAAAATGTTCATTGCAGCTCTATTTACAATAGCCAAGACATGGAGGCAGCCTAAGTGTCCATCAACAGATGAATGGATAAGGAAGATGTGGCACATATATACAATGGAATGTTACTCAGCCTTAAAAAGAAACGAAACTGAGTTATTTGTAGTGAGGTGGATGGATCCAGAGACTGTCATACAGAGTGAAGTAAGTCAGAAAGAGAAAAATAAATACCATATGCTATCACAAATACATAGAATCTAAAAACAAACTGGTCATGAAAAACCTAGGGGCAAGATGGGAATAAAGACACAGAACTACTAGAGAATGGACTTGAGGATATGGGGAGGGGGAATGGTAAGCCGGGGCAAAGTGAGATAGTGGCATGGACATATATACGCTACCAAACGTAAAATAGATAGCTTGTGGGAAGTAGCCGCATAGCACAGGGAGATCAGCTCGGTGCTGTGTGACCACCTAGAGGGGTGGGATAGGGTGGGTAGGAGGGATGGAGATGCAAGAGGGAAGAAATAGGGGGATATATGTATATGTATAACTGATTCACTTTGTTATAAAGCAGAAACTAACACACCATTGTAAAGCAGTTATACTCCAATAAAGATGTTAAAAAAAAAGACTGGGGACACACACATACACACACAAATGGACCTAAGAGAAATGTATGGAACTTCCCTTTCAACAGCAGCAGTATACCGATTCTTCTCTAGCACACTTGGAAAATGCTCCAGGGTAGATCGTATGTTAGGTCAAAACACAACTCACAGCAAAATTAAAAAGATGGAAATCATACCAAATATCTTTTCTGACCACAAAGGTATGAAACTAGAAATCAATAAAATGAGGAAACTGGAAATCTGACAAATATATGAAAATTAAACAACACAGTGCTGAATAACATTTTGGTCAAAGAGGAAATCAATAGGAAAATAAAATTTACCTTGGAGGAAACAAAATGCAAACACAACATTCCAAAACTTATATTATTAGCAAAAACAGTTCTAAGAGGAAAGTTTATAGCAATAAATGCTTAAATTAAGAAAAAAAGAAGTCCTGAAATAACCTAAATTACAGCTCAAGAAAATTGAAAATAACAAGCTGAGTCCAAAGTTAGCAGAAAGAAGGATATAACAAAGGTCAGAGCAGAAATAAACGAAATAGATAATATAAAAGTAATAGAAAAGGTGAAATAAATGAAACTAAGATTTAGTTTATTGAAAGATAAACATAATTTACAAACATTTATCTAGACTTACCACCAAAAAAAGATACTAGACTCAAACAAAATTGTAAATGAAAGAGGAGGGATTACAAATGATAGCACAGACATACAAAGGATCATAAGAGACTACTATGAACAAATACACATCAACAAATTGAATAACTAAGAAGAAACAGATAAATTTCTACAAACATGCAGTCCACAAAGACTGAATCATGAAGAACTAGAAAATCTGAAATAGAAATAGAAGAAATAGAAAATCTGAGCAGACTAATAATGAGTAAGGAGATTTAATGACTAAGCAAAACCTCCCAGCAAAGAAAAGTCCAGGATCAGATGGCTTCTTGACTGAACTCTACCAAATACTTAAAGAAGAATTAGTGCCAATTTTTCTTAATTTATTCCAAAAATTGAAGAGAAAGGAAAAGTCCTAAACTCATTTTATGGGACCAGCATTATCCTGATGCCAAAGCCAGAGAAGAACACTACAAAAAAGAAAACTACAATCCAATATATTTGATAAATATAAAAGCAAAAATTCTCAACAAAATACTAGCAAACCAAAGTCAACAGCACATTAAAAGAATTATACACTGTGATCAAATTGTATTTATCCCTAGGATGAAAGGATGGTTCAACATATGCAAATCAATAAATGTGATACACTACATTAGTTGAATGAAAGACACAAATCTTAAGATCATCTTAATGGATGCAGAAAAAGCAGTGGAGAAAATAACGTATTTTTCATGATAAAAACTGTTAACAGATTAGGTATAGAGGTTATTCAGTTATTCAACATAATAAATATTATATTTATTGAATAAGTTATTCAATTATTATTCAACGTAATAAATACTATATATGAAAAATTCTCATATAGTGAAAACTTTCAATAGTGAAAGATTGTAAAGCTTTCTCTCTAAAGATGAGGGACAAGACAAAGATGCTGACTTTCACCACTCCTCTTCAACCTAGTACTAGAAGTTCCAGACAAAGCAGTTAGGCAAGAAAAAGAAATAAAAGGCATTCAAATAGAAAAGAAAGAAGCAAAATTGTCTCTGTTTGCTGGATACATGATCTTGTATATGGAAAATACTAAAGAATACTCCAAAAATTGTTAGACTTAATAAAGTAACTTAGTAAAGTTTCATGACGTAAAATCAACATACATAAATCAGTTCTACTTCTAGACACTAACAGTGATCTATCAGAAAAAGAAATAAAGAAAAGAATCATATTTACAGTAGCATCAAAACAATAAAATACTCAGGAACAAATTTAACCAAAGCGTGAAAGAGCTATACACTGAATACTCTAAGATACTGATGAAAGAAATTGATGGAGGCACAAATAAATGGAAAAATTCTCCATGTTTACAGATTAGAAGAATTAATATTGTTAAACCATCTATACTACCCAAAGAAATCTTTAGATTCAGTGCAGTCTCTGTCAAAGTTCAATGACAATTTTCACAGAAATAGATAAAAATAAAACAGAAACTAAATTTGTATAGAGCCATATAAGACTCTGAAAACCATTCTTGAGAAAAAAGAAAGCTGGACGCCTCACCCTTCTGATCTCAAACTATATTATAAAGCTTTAGTAATCAAAACAGTACAGTACTGATATAAAAACAGACACATAGATCATTGGGATAGAACTGAGAGTGTAGAAATAAACTCACACATATCTGATTGACTAATATTTGACAAGGAATCCATGAATACTCAATGGAAAGAACAGTCTCTTCAATAAATGGTGTTGGTAAAACTGAATAACTACAAGAAAAGAATAAAATTGGACCCATATTTTACACTACTCACAACGATTAACTAGAAATGGATTAAAGACTCACATATATGTCCTGAAACTGTAAAACTCCTAGAAGAAAATGTCAGTAAAAGCTCTTTGACATCAGCCTTGGCAACAATTTTTTTAATATGACATGAAAAGCACAAGCAACAAAAGCAAAAATATATACAAGTGGCGCTACATCAGACTTAAAACTTCTCCACAGCAAATGAAGCAATCAACAAAATGAAAGGCAGCCTATGGAATGGGAGAAAATATTTGCAAACCATATATCTGATTAGGAATTCATATCCAAAATATATAAATAATTCATACAACTCGATATCAAAATAACCAAACAATCCAATTTAAAAAATGGGCAGAGGACTTGAACAGACATTTTCCCAAAGAAAACATACATATGGCTAACAAATTTAAGGAAAGGTGCTCAATATCACTAATCATCAGGGAAATACAAATTAAAACCTCAATGAGATATCACCTCACACCTGTTAGAATGATTGCTACCAAAAAATAAATAAAAACGTAAACCAGGGACTTCCCTGGTGGCGCAGTGGTTGAGAGTCTGCCTGCCGATGCAGGGGACACGGGTTCGTGCCCCAGTCCGGGAAGATCCCACATGCCGCGGGGTGGCTGGGCCCGTGAGCCATGGCCGCTGAGCCTGCACGTCCGGAGCCTGTGCTCCACAACGGGAGAGGCCACAACAGTGAGAGGCCCGCGTACCACACACACACACACACACACACACACACACACACACACAAATATCTATATCTATATCTATATCTATATCTATATCTATATCTATATCTATATATATATAGATATATAGATATACACACACATCATTATTCTAAATTTACTTAGTTCTGTTTAAGAAAGAAAACTTCTCTTTCTACATTTGTTAAAAAGTCTTCATTTACTATCTGGAACTTTCAAGTGAATAGCTCTGCCCCACTGATTTGACTTATGCCACATTTTAAACTTCCAGAGCACTAATAGGTTCCTTTGAGCATCCATACTGTGAAGCTGGTAAGAGCAAGTTGGGGCCTCCCCTGGTGGCACAGTGGTTGAGAGTCCGCCTGCCGATGCGGGGGACACGGGTTTGTGCCCTGGTCCGGGAGGATCCCATGTGCTGCAGAGCGGCTGGGCCCGTGAGCCATGGCCACTGAGCCTGTGCATCCGGAGGCTGTGCTCCGCAACGGGAGAGGCCGCAGCAGGGAGTGGCCCGTGTACCGAAAAAAAAAAAAAAAAAGAGCAAGTTGGATTTCTGAAAAAAATTGATAACATTATATTGATGGAGGTCGTCTCCATTAACATTTTATCTTATTACTTCCTATTCCACATGTAAACCTCAAACAGGAGGGATGATTCTGAGTGCATTTCAATGTCTGTTGCCATCATTTGTCCAAAAGCCTGCCTGTATGGATTTGTACCTGAGTTCTAGGGATACAAGTACAAATTTGCTGGACAATTTTTTTGTATAAAATATTCATGAGATAGTTGGCATGGCAGGAATGGCAACTTTATTATCAGAGAAACAATGTTTTACCAAAATACAAGAAAGCATGCAACTGACACAATACAAATTTGGGTGGGAAAATGTTTAGAGTAGGAAAGGCACCACATGGTGTACGTTGTGTAGTATTCTAGTATAATTGGTTTCTTGACCATATAATAAGGCTAGAACTTTGTAAGTAGGTATAAGTTTTTCCCTGAAGATGGCAGAGTTTTGAGTTTGGGCATATATTATACTGAGCATCAATCATCCCAAGAGAAGGTAAATTTTCAGAGAGAAAATGAGAATTTGGAAAGGAAAGAAAGATTCTGTTTCTTTATGGGCATCCATTTCTTTTTTTTGTTTTTAATTTTTATTGGAGTCTAGTTGCTTTACAATATTGTGTTAGTTTCTACTGCACAGCAAAGTGAATCAGCTATATGTATACATCTATCCCCTCTTTTTTGGATTTCCTTCTCATTTAGGTCATCACAGAGCACTGGGCAGAGTTTCCTGTGCTGTACAGCCGGTTCTCATTCGTTATCTATTTTATACATAGTATCAATAGTGTATATGTGTCAATGCCAATCTCCCAATTCACCTCCATCCCCCCACCTTGGTATCCATATGTTTGTTCTCTATGTCTGTGTCTCTATTTCTGCTTCGTAAATAAGATCTTCTATACCAATTTGTTCAGGTTCCACATGTATGCGCTGATATACAGTATTTGTTTTTCTCTTTCTTACTTACATCCATTTCTTAAACACGGAATCCAGAGACAGCAGCTGACTGAGTCTGGACTTCAATAGCAACAGTGCACAGAACGTGGACAGAGGGAGGGCAGGAGGTAGGATGGGCTGGGGCTCTGACATCCAGAGGGAAAAACCACATTCCTTGAATCAGATTTCCTAGTTTTTGTTTACCTTCTGTAGTTTTTTAAAGTTATCCTTTTGTTATCCCTTTTCTTTTAGTTACTGTATAAGTAATCCAGCACTATCCATCTGTGTCATGGAGAATTAAGGAAAGACTCAGATCTTCACTTTTGAGTATTAGAAGAAAAGCCTCCTTCCTCTTGGCCATTGTAGTGGTTACAACGGAAACTTACGAGGGTCCAAAGGCGCCTCCTTTTTCCACATGGATATTCTCCATAATTACGCATTATTATTCTTAGATAACAACAGTTGGCTTTTATCATGGCCACCGTAGATTCCTCTGGCAGAGCGATCTGAGAGGCAGAATGGTCTGAAGAGCTTACTTTATAAGTGCAATGATGAGCCCGGACAGCAACCTGCGGTGGGCTGCAACTAGCTGCATTAGGGTTTTGCATGGACATTTGATGTAAGTGTGTTTTTGTGTCCATACAAACACAGAATTCAAGCATGAGCAGAGGCTTGATCAGAAGGAATTCTAGTCTAGGTATACAGGGGACAACATGAGTGCTAAGATCTTTGTCTTGTCTCTGGAAAGATACAGTCAGCTCTTGAACGAAGAAGCTGGACCTAGACTGATCAAATCTCCAAGAAATTAGACAATGGGATTGTTAACTCCCAAAGCCTAGGTTCCTGTAGATAGAGCTGTAGGCTCCAGAAGAGGAGGAACTCACGCATCCCAGATGTGACTCGAAATAGATACTCAGCTGAATGTCACATAAGCTGCACAGAATGTCAGGGACCTTTGTCATGATTCTTGAGCTTGTGCAGGTTTTTACTCCCATGATGCCCTCCCTCACCTAAGAACTGAGCCCCCTCCCACAAGCCATTGCCCTCTTCTCTCAACTTTACCCTGAGGGCATTGGTGTTTCATACAGAACTGTGACCCTGTGACCGTGGAGTGGCATAGGTCCAACTTTATCTACTGGGGCTGCCTAAGCTCTAGGTGTGCAGCTGTGGCAAGTGCCTGGCTTGTCACATGGTTTTATGACAGCATGAGGGTTGCCCCATCATTGGTAACTTCATTGCAAGTACACGGTCGGTATATTTTAGTTCTTGAAGCAACACAGAAATGCATTAGATTACAACAGTCACCAACAAAGGAAGATATTGTGGTTGCCTAATTCAGGAAGGTTTTACAAGAGTACCTTACATTAGTTCTGAAGAAAAAAAAAGAAACCTTCTCCATTCAGGCCAGAAGTTGTGGTGTGGAAATTAGGGGGAGATAAATAACAATAAAGGTTCCTTTATCGGCCAATAACATTTTTGTAATGAAAGAACCATTACTGTGCACAGAGATAAGCTTTCTAATATCCACCGTACTGTACAATGTATTGGTCATGAATATTAAGAAGCACAGGTGTGTGGAGCCGAACGATTTCCCAGGTTTAAAGACATGTACTTCTGTCAAAATTGCTTATGTTACAGTCTAACTTTCAAATCAAAGACTAAATGATTATATGCAGCCATATATAAAGTTCATGTTTAGTGATCCAGAATGAATAAAGCGACTCATAATCCTCATCACATTTGCTGTATGTGGATTTACATCAGAGTTCGGAAAACACAAGCTTCTCTCATTTAGAGTGCAAGAAGGTCAGTGGAAGCAAAACAATGTAAACAGCATAGAGACATTGATTACCCCTTTTTCTATCTTGTTTTCTACTGTTTGCCGTCATCACTAACAAGTTAACTATATTGTTTCTGAAAATAGGAAAAGATATGCAAAGTTGTTTCTGCTCACAGAAATGAAAAAAACAATGGAAGAGAAAGAGGGTTTCAGTTGAATAAATCTTTTAATTATCATGTTACTTGCTATAAATCTCTGATAATTTATTTTTTAAATCCTTATTAACTTGATTGTTCTTAAATTTCAGTACTCACTATGAACATCACTAGGGCTTCCACTGTCTCCCAATGATGAACTTAATTATGTTAGAAATAAATAAGTCAATAAATGAAAAGCAAGATAATGTTTATAGCAATGGTTTAAGCAAAGACAACATTTAATGTGCTGCGAATGTACTGAAACAAAGAAACAAAAACATAGAAACTCGAGACAAAAGCAAAACAAGCACATAAAAACACCAGAACCATTCTTTGTCAACGTTAACTACTGTTTTTTTTTAATCTGTTCCCGAAATCAACTTGGTTAGCTTTCAACTACATACAGAAGTAGGACACAGACACACAAAGAATCAGGTTCTTACTGTGTTGTGTGATTCAGAACCAGCTGGGTCAAATCTGGGTGGCTCAGAGCACTGCCTTTGGAACATTTAATACAACCGTATAGAGTAATACACGATGGATATGATTCTGAGCTGAGTGGTACTGGAAGAAGGAATCTGACCACAAAGTCATACAGTCAAACTTAGGGACAGAGGTCAACTTAAGGAAGTATTTTCCTTTTCAGATTTGGTCTCCACCTTTTGCCTTGCAAATTCGATTACCTCACTGAAACATGATTGTAACTTTATTATTGTTTCGGGCAACCTAAAGTATTCAGCAGAGTCCAGAACCTCAGTAATTTGTAATTTGAGGAGGATTACTATTATGTAATAAATACAGAATTATACACACACACACACACTTAACATTATACTGATACCCAAGGTACCAGTATATCAGCTATTTTGATATTATAACGATATCTAAGAGGCTACAAAAATAATAATCATGGGAAAGGGCCACTCCCAAATGAGTTGCTTGATAAAAATATCAGAAATTTCCTGGCATATTGATTGCTGATTCGTGGAACAACTTATCCATACATACTCCAGGCCAGGCACTGTGCTCAAAGGCACCAGCCTCACTGATTGAAGTATGATGTTAAATAAGAGGTATTGACAAGTGTTGTAGGTGCTCAAAGGAGAAACTGAGAGATGAGAGTCAGGATTTTTTAGCTGCTTCATAAAGATGATTAAATGGGAGACAAGTTTTGAAAATAGGCCAGAATTCACACAGGGGCTGACAGATCACTGACACAAGTCCATCAAAAAGGAAGCAGTAATTTCTTTCTGCAGTGACTTCTGACAACAACTACCGGGAGTTAGTCCAGCCTCCACAGATGAAAAGCACAGTCCTTCACAAACTGTCCCACTTCTGACACCAGCTGCAAGTTCAGAGGTCCCCAGACCACCCTCAATGATGACCAGCTGGCTGCATATTCAGGTTTTCCCAATGTTCAGTAATTTGGGGAACAACTCACAGAACTCAGGAGAGCCCTGTACTTAACACCATGGTTTTATGAAAGCCAAAAGATACAAATCAGAACCAGCCAACGAGAGAGACAACAGGGTGACATCTGGGAGGGCTCCAAAGGTCAAATTTCTATTGTCCTAGCCCAGTGGACGCATTACCCTCCTGGTACATTGACGTGTGACAGTATTTGGATTACTACCAACCGGGGAAGCTCACTTGAACTTTGGTGACCATACTTTTGATTGGGGCTTATTTACGTAGGCAAGATTGATGGAACCATTGGCCTGGTGACTCAGCCTCCAGCCCCCTTCCCATCCCTGGAGTTCAGGCTAATATTACTTTCACGTAGCTCAAATCCCCACCTAACTGATATTTCTAGCTTGACCAGCTCTCTTCTGAGTCATCTCATGAGCATAAACTATCTATGGGTCTCCTATGACAATGAGTCATCTATTAGTATAAATTATAAAGTATGGGATTGGGGGCACTAAGAATAGCAAAGACAAGCCTATCACTCATAAAATCCCAGGGTTTGGAAGGTTACCTCCCAGTAACATTTTTTTTTTTTTTTGACAAAAGCCAGTCATTTTTTTTAATACACTTATTCTCAAGACTTTTTTCTGTTTCCTTTAAACTAGTTTTTCAAACTAGGTCAGGCTTCACAATTCAGTTAAAGGCAGATTTTTGTTGGTTTATTTCTTTTGCTGTTCGAAGCAAGTCTCCGGATCTGCTGATCGGCAGGGTTGCTAATATAACAGCAGCAGCAGGAATTAGTTCTAATGATTTGCTTGCACGGGATGATCAGGGGACACCACAGAGCTGGGAAAGGAGTGACGTGAGTGATGCCGTAGCCTCGGTAGTAAAATTTCAGAGGTGCCAAAAAACCCTCAGGAATCAAAAGAAAGGATTTTTCATGTGATATTTTAAAATCAAAATTAATGCAAAGAAATCTATGATAAACATGATATCCAAATGTAAAAATAAAGAGGCAGTATCAGCATTACCGGGTTTTCTCTTGCCTCTCGCACCAGTAGGATGTGGCATGGCACTGGGACCCTGGTTCCTTAGGAAGTGTGCAGTTACCCAAAGCAGTCGGTTCATACTTTCTAGCTCATCTTGGACAGGAAATAATGCGAGACTCCACCAAAAGAAAACAGGACTTCTAATGCACCTGCTGTCTTGGCCGTGACTGGCTCACAACCTGGGCAGGTTAGCCAGTGGGCCCTGGTCCTCATGGCTCCTCTAGGTCCATGAGGCAAGATAGGCTTTTCTAAGAGAAGCGGTGCGTGTTCTCAGGAGATGGGGCCTGTTGGGTGAATATCAAACCTAATCTACTAGAACAACTTTCTCCCTCTAGGTTCTGAGAACAGCTGTTGGTGATAATGAGTTTTTGGGCTCCAGCCGCACAAAATTCCTTTAATGTCCAGAATTTCTCCTTAATGCTAATATATTTTTATTGGAGTATAGTTTCTGTACAGTATTATATAAGTTACCACAGTACAATATAGTGATTCACAATTTTTAAAGGTTATACTCCATTTAGAGTTATTATAAAATATTGGCTAGATTCCTCATGTTGTACAAGATATCCTTGCAGCTTATTTTATACCTAATAGTTTGTACCTCTTACACCCCTATTGCCCCTCCCCCCTTCCCTGTCCCCACTGGTAACCACTAGCTTGTTCTCTATATCTGTGAGTCTGCTTCTTTTTTGTTATATTCACTAGTCTGTAGTAGTTTTTAGATTCCACATATAAGTGATAACATACAGTATTCGTCTTTCTCTGTCTGACTTATTTCACTTAGCATAATGCTCTCCAAGTCCATCCATGTTGCTGCAGATGGCAAAATTTCATTCTTTTTATGGCTGAGTAGTATTCTATTTTTTATCCATTCATCTGTTGATGAACAATTTAATAAGTGGTGCTAGGAAAACTGGACAGCTACACGTAAAAGAATGAAATTAGAACGTTCTTTAACACCATATACAAAAGTAAACTCAAAATGGATTCAAGACTGATAAGTGGAATATTTATAAATGAAATGGAATGTTTATAAATGGAATATTTCCTGTCATATCCGTAAACAAAGGATGGCATAGTTATCAACGATTGCAGCCCTCCAAGTGAGCCAGTGAGTCCTGAGGAAACTCAGGGCTACTGAAAGGAATACCTGCCATCTAGCAGCCAACAGACTGCATCTACTCTTTAAGGTGAGCCTTGAGGAAACTCAGGATGTGAAAACACAGGACACTGCCCCCAGATAGCTGAGGTGCATATCAAAGGAATGATTTCAGTGAGTCCAGACTCCTGCATCTTCCCATACAAAGAAAAGTGCTAAATTCCTTTACTTGAGATATCTGGTTTTCTTTAATTAACAATAATATTTTGATGCTGAGACTACTTGCCCTTTGTTACAAAACTTCTATATAACCTGGCTCCCCCTTCGCCTCCCCGGAGAAGTTTCTCAGAGCTCTCTGAAATGTTGTCTCCCGGGCTGCAGTCCTCATTTTGCCCCCAATAAAACTTAACTCGCAACTCTCATGTTGTGCAATTTTTATTAAGTCAACAAGACCTAAATGTAAGAACAGATACCATAAAACTCCTAGGAGAAAACCTAGGCAGAGTACTCTCTGACATAAATAATAGTGATTTTTTTTTGGATCTGTCTCCCAAAACAAA
Source organism: Stenella coeruleoalba (assembly GCF_951394435.1). Classification (NCBI taxonomy): domain Eukaryota; kingdom Metazoa; phylum Chordata; class Mammalia; order Artiodactyla; family Delphinidae; genus Stenella; species Stenella coeruleoalba. Next base: position 12,602,365 of record NC_137153.1, on the reverse strand, counting down.
GGAAACAAAAGCAAAAATAAACATTTGTGACCTAATTAAATTTAAAACCTTTGCACAGCAGAGGAAGCCACTGACGAAATGAAAGGACAACCTATTGAATGGGAGAGAATATTTGCAAATGATATGAGAAATAAGGGGTTAATATTCAATATGTGTAAACAGCTCAAACAACTCAATATCAAAAAAACAAAGAACATGATTGAAAACTGGGCAGAAGAACTGAATAGACATTTTTCCAAAGAAGAAATGCAGATGACCAACTGGCACATGAAAAGATGTTCAACATTGTTAATCATTAGGGAAATGCAAATCAAAACCACAGTGAGGTATCACCGCACACCTATCAGAATGGCCATCATCAAAAAGAACACAGAAAAACAAATGCTGGAGAGGGTGTGGAGAAAAGGGAACCCTCCTACACCATTGGTGGGAATATAAATTGGTGCAGATATCATGGAAAACAGTATGGAGATTTCTCAAAAGACTAAAATTAGAACTACCATACGACCCAGCAATTCCACTCCTGGGTATATATCTGAAAAAAACAGAAACACTAATTTGAAAAGATACGTGCACCCCAATATTCATAGCAGCATTATTTACAATTGCCAAGCAACGGAAGCAACCTAAGTTTCCATCAACAAATGTTAATATTTTTATATTAACTATCCTTTCTTTTCTTCTTTCTCTCTCCTTTTATTGGCTTTTAATTATTCTTCACTCATTTCCCTGGTTAATTTTGTCCCCTACAGTTTTGTTTACCATCAATATTATTATAATTCTTTTTCTAGTTTGTTACCTTTTTATCACTTCAGTTTTCTCTCTGTTCTCTCTCCTTATTCTATGGCTCTGTTATTCACTCTCCCATATCTCCCTTAATTTCCATTTCCTTCTACTCAGTTACACATGTTTTTCCTGGTACAAATTTATTAATGAAAACAAGCATATATGTGCAAATGTTTGTAATACCTTTCTCATTCTCTGTTAAAAAGGATGGACAAAATATACCCGCTGATCGATCCATTTCTTCTTGAACAGCAAGAAATAAAAAAGACATACGTGTCTTAGAAATGGAAAAAGCAAAGAAAAAATGTATACAGGAGACTAAATTCTTAAAAACAGGTATCATTGGAATTGTATAAACACTTGTATATACAAACAAATTGTATAAACTTTTAGTTTCTTTTCTCACTTTAATAGTTCTAAGCAGTATCATTCTTCCCTGAGATATCATCAGTTTTAATTTCAACAACCATCTCTTTCAATAATCATCAGCAAACACAAAGTGGTATTTAATGGGTTAAAATAACCTCATATTCCCAAAATTGAGACTACCTTGCCCACCTGCCTCCACTGGTTTCTCTTACCTATTTCTTTTTGTTTAAAATTTCTTTAATTAGAAATAAAGATTTTTCACTATAAAATAAGGGATGAAGTTTTCAAAAATATGAGCCCTGAGGTAGTTAATATTAAAAAAGAAGATATCACTGTCAGTAAAAATAAGTAAGATGAAATAAAAAATATTCATATGCTAAAAATTAAAGATTTGAGGTAATGTACTGACTTTTTAAAAAGTGATTAATAATAACTCCATTAAGAATGCCATATCTGAGATATAACTCATAATTTTGAAAATAAATTCTTGTCAAAAATATTTTTAGCCTAAGAAATATTGACAAAAGTAAATCACAAGAGTTTCCTAAACTGCAATACGCATGAGCTTACTGAAATATTTGATTATTCTGAAAGTGTTTGTACGTGGGTAGATTTTATGTGAGGTGATATTGCAAACTGCACATAATAAAGACAGACTATATCAAGACAGAAAGCCTCTGTAACATTTTCCTGTGTAGATAATATACAGCTATCGTAAAATTTCCAGGCTAAGAGGATAATGTAATTAGTTAAAATAATCACTGCCTGAGTTTAGGTAAAGATATGGGCTAACTGAAGCTCCTGCATCTGGGAACTGTGGTCTCTCTCTGTACCAATGTGATGCACACAAACTTCTGTTAACATGGTACCACGCAAAGTGATGACTGATTCTACTCTAAAATGGTGTTCTGGTGAAATAGTTTTTAAACACCAGTTTTAACCCGAATTACTTATGTATTTACTTTTTCCCCCTAAAACCACACAGTATTATAATGATTTGTTTTACAATTTACTACAAATAACTCTGATTTCAAGTGGATGAAGGAAATTCTATGTTTGAATTATTGAAAAGTCTGAGTTCCTTCAAAAAATATTATTTCATTACTTTTTTTTTTTTTTTTTGCGGTACGCGGGCCTCTCACTGTTGTGGCCTCTCCAGTTGCGGAGCATAGGCTCCGGATGCGCAGGCTCAGCGGCCATGGCTCACGGGCCCAGCCGCTCCGCGGCATGTGGGATCTTCCCGGACCAGGGCACGAACCCGTGTCCCCTGCATCGGCAGGCGGACTCAACCATTGCGCCACCAGGGAAGCCCTATTTCATTACTTTTTAGTGCCTATAATTGGTCAAAGTGTTATCTAGTGGGCTTTCTGCTTTATTGAACAAGTCAGAATATTTTGTCTTTAAAACATTAAAAATCCAATGTGAGTAAATCTGGCCTTGGTTATACTGGAAGTATGTGCTTGATAGTAAATGAATTCTTCCAAAATAACTTAAAAGTTTATTTTCTAAAGATACAGTGCATATTGTAAATAAATCCAAATGTCAAGGAATGAGGTATCTAACTGTATCTATCTACACTACATGCTTATCAAATGTCTATTTCTTCACAAGATAACTTAGGTAGCCAACCTGTCACTAAATAAATGTTGACTGATCCCAAAATAATAAATCCAAGATTTTGGATTTATGAAATATGCCTGACTTATTAGTGGCTTCAGTATAAATGAAACATTTTTATTGTAAGATAGACCAGAACTCAAATGCTGTAAGTCTATTCACAGTTCATTTGTAGCTACACCTTATCAGATATGAAAATAAATTCTGATTCATTTAAACAATTAAGAGTTATTAGCTCTGTGTTTATGTAAAAAGGAAATCAATAATAACAATGGCAATAAATATTTGCTCCAATAAGGATAAATTATATACAATTTGTCTACCTTTCAAATTTAACAGCCAGTTTCTAATGTTAAGTATCTAAGGATTACATACAAATTAGTGTTATTATTTAATGAATTTATTAATAGCACTTTAGATTAATAGGTGTATTATAAATTGTCTACTAAGCTGCCATTATTGATTTGGGTAGCTTATTCGGCATACTCATAGATGATGGCAATGGTACATTTAACATAAGTACAGAAATCACAAGAATGTATGGATGGGCTCCTTGGTGGGTATTTATTATGTTATTGTTCTAACCACTTGTTATATTTTATCTTTCACAGGACCTATTGGTGAGGGAGAAGTGGTTCAGATATCAGTAATAACTGTGGTTGTTTGGTATTTTCATCAAAATATCTAAATAGGTAAAATTGAGTATAGAAAGATATAAAATACATGCATATTATTCGGGGCATATATTGAGGCAAGCAATTTAGTTGTTAATTTTGTAAGAACTCGATTAAGTATATGGTACAAGCAATCATATTTGTTGAGCTTGGCTGTATACTTTTAAGCCAGCCCAGCCTCTTAATTCAGAGAACAGTTGCTGGCCATTTAAAGGACCACCAGACTCCCTAAATCTCTTTAAAAGATTTGCTAAAGACCCTCTCTTCATTCTCGTTCTGCTGGCAGCTTTCTGTAAGATGGCCGAGGTGCCTCTGCTTATTTCGGACTCAGATCGTACAGTAGCCAAAGGAAAGATACTGTGCAATAGTAACGATCTTGGAATAGGAGGGCAATCTATTAATCATCTCACTGATTCACCAGATATATTAATATTAAGGAGAAGATGAGAGAAAGTACAAATGAGTTGGTATTACGTATGTATCAGGGGTCATTAACGGGGCAAATGATAAGAGAAAACCATAAGCATCTGATACGTAGACAGAAAATCATCCAAGAGTTTTTAACCTCTTTCCGAAGACTGCTTATGTTATCTCATAAAAGTATATCGAACCTGAATCATTACATTAAATTCTTCTCAAAAGCAAAACAAACAAAAGAGACTAACAACATCAGGAAAACAGAAACAAATACAAAAAAGTAAAATGGCCATTCTAAATATTTTTGTTTCCTTACTAATAATGACAGCATTAAAAATACTCAAATATTTTATGTCAGGAACTGGCCATGAGTGTAATAGTGAACAGACAGGAACAAGGGAGAAGCCTGTCAACATTACAAACAATACCCGACCGTATGGTGGGCAGTTCTGAGTGGTACATAGCAACGTTTTGTTCCCTGTAGAGATGATGTAGAGATTAACGAATTAGTGTTTGAAAAGCATTTAGCGTTCCTTAGTTAAGATATTCAAACAACTGCAACAATATAGCACTAGACCGGCTCAAAACATTCCTCACCAGCTTGTGTGTTGCCCTTGGTTTTGCTGATTCCGTGCCCTTCTCTGATCGTCACTCTGTCTGCTTTTATGTCCACAACTGGTCTACTCTCTTCTGGATTCTGGAACTGGTGTAAAATTCCAGAGTGTTTTGTTTCTTACTGTTGTTTTGGATTCAATTAAAATTACCTTTTATTTGTTAAAATTTTACCTCAGTCACAAATAATGTATTGATTTATTTTAAAGTTAAATTAGCAGATAAGTGTCTGATTTGATATTGGTAGTATGTGCGAGTGATATTAGAACACATTGGAAATGGCAAGTTTTTCAGGAAAATGTCATAAAAATAAGGATAAATACTCACTGATACAATAAACAAATAAATAATAAAATTAAAACAGATAGGTAGACATACTGTTAGGATGAAAGAATTCATTCTGTAAGGATTGTAAAGACCTCAATATTTCTGTTCCCTTCTTACATTAATCCTTACTAATATGGGGCGAGGAAGGTAACACACAGCGTCTCTGAAAGATCTGTGCTAGTGGCCCTCAAATTTTCTTGATGGCACAGAAAGATGTTCAGGGGAAGGACAGGAATAATTCTAAGAGAATCCATGTACAGATTCTCGCCGGCTATCTGCATTATATCCTAAAACACACTTTCTTAAATTTGTCAGTGACTTTACCAGTTTACAAAAGAGAGCCACATCCCTTACAGATCACAAATGCTACTCTGGTGCGTTGCCCTGAGGTGTGAACATCTTCAGGGCACAAAAACATAGTGGAGCCTTCCTTAGAAATCAATCAACACACTGTAAGCCCGTAGGTTCCTAAGTTTCCCTTTATTATGCATAGTTCTGTGAAGGATAATGTATCCTCTTAGAATAGATGGTTTTGGCTGACATTGGGATAACCTGAATTCGTGTGTATGGAGAACAATATCGGCTAAATACTAGAGTATTTTTTAATAAATCACTTCTCACTGGGGCAATGACATACACTGGACAGAGAAAACTGTAGCTCACTTATACTATTATTTCAATTCACTTTAGGCTCAGATGAAATCAGATTACTTCAGAAAGTTATTAAGAATTCTTGCCCAGTTTGTAAACTTACAGAGAAGTTCTTTATACTATTGTTGTTTCCAGGCAGTAGAGTTTTACCACCCTATGAAAACAGAGATTAAAAGTTAGTTGACTGCTCAGGGAGGTTATAATTTTAATAATGTGGAGCGTGTAGCTAATAGAGACGCCTGCTTGTAATGAATGGGGATGTTTATGGGTCACGTAGGCGCTTCTTCACCAGGGGCCGAGCAAGGCAGGACAGCACCGATGTTTTACTGTTTAATGGGTAGTAATTGATTGAGCCTTCACATACTATTACATCTGCCTCCAAATATCTGCTGTGATTTCCAAAGTTACATTCATTTCTACTGTTGCTGTATATATATATATATATATATATATATACATATATATATATATTAGAATATGTTTATTTTAATGATGATATAATATATATGTGTGTATATATATATATATTCAATATAACTAAAGATATAAGTGATTTTAAAAAGCCAAAACATTTTTTCAAAAAAAGGAAAGGAAACAGCACCAAATTCATCTAAATTACATACTGATATAACATTTACATGGATGTCATTATAATTAGAAACACATTATAAATCGGGATTGTAGCAGGGCTTCTGAAGAGGGCTAGGTACAATAGCTGTGCTCCTTAGGTTGACAAGACCTAGGCTCAACCTGCATCCTCATGCCCCAGAACAAGAAAAATAGGACTTGAGTATACACTGTAGCTGAGGACTGTGACGGAGAAGCCGTCACTGGCTTCCTCCATGGGGAACAGAGCTACACGTAATCATACGGCCAAGACTCTCAAGCCACAGTTCAGGTGTCAAATGACCACAGTGGCCTCATGTGGTCTGCACCTGTTCTTGAACACAGTACATGACTGCTTCACGTCTTTGTTTACTCACCTGCAGTATGTGGATAATATTCCCTACTTCACAGGCATTAGGCAGAGAAAGAACACACCAATACAGGTGATACATGTGAAAGACACACAAAGCTAGATACTAGTTACAGCGGTACGGACAGGTTTCATCCTGTAACAGGCAAGAGAGCCCAGTGTGAACTCAACTTCAATTTGTGCCGAGGCGACAGGGCCTTTTAAAGGAGGATGAGGGAATAGGAAGGGGAGTGATGGGGCCTGGGCAGCCTCAGGGAAGTGGGAATTCACAAAAAGTGGGTGGGGTGTTGGTTAAGGTGTTTGATCATCTGGGTTGCTAACTGGTGCTTCTCTCAGATAGGCTCCCATCGCCCCATGGAGCCTGGGAGTAATTTGAGTTCACTCTTTAGGATTTATCCATAGGCCATCGTGTTGTCAGCAAAGGCGGTTTTATTTCTCCCTCCTCAATCCATATACTTTTTACTTCCTTTGTCCAATATCCATGGAATCTGCAGTGATGTCTCTTCTTTCATTTCTGATGTTAGTAATGTCTTCTCTCTTTTTCTCATAGTAGTTAGCCTGCTTGGAGGCTTATACATTTTACTGATCTTTTCAATGAACCAGCTTTTGGTTTTGTTCGTTGTTTCTATTGATTTCCTGTTTTTAATTTCATTGATTTCTGCTCTCATTTTTATTTCTTTTCTTCTCCTTGCTTGGGTGTTTTCTTTCTCTTCTCTTTCTAGTTTCCTAAGGTGGAAGCTTAAATGACTGATTTTATACCTTTCTTCTTTTCTAATATATGCATTCGGTGATGTAAATTTCCTCCTAAGAACTGCTTTCACTGCATCCTACAAAATTTTGATCAGTTGTATTTTCGTTTTCATTTAGTTCAAAATAATTCCTCAAGAGATTTCTTCTTTAACCCATGTGCTATTTAGAAGCACCTGTTTAATGTCCAAGTATTTGGGGATTTTTCTAGCTATTTTTTAAATTACTGATGTCTTGTCTAATTTCATTGTGGTTATAGAGGAAACACTGCAAGATTTCTGTTCTTTTAAATTTGTTCAAAATTTTTATGGCTCACAGTGATAACAGTAAATGGTTAAATGTGAGCTTGAAAAGAATGTGTTCTGCAGTTGGATGAAGTAGTCTAGGGCTGTCAATTATATCCAGTTGATTGATGATGATATTGAGCTCAACTATGTCTTTCCTGACTTTTTGCCTGCTAGAACTGTCCAACTCTGATGGAGGGGTGTGGAAGTCTCCAACTCTAATACTGGATTCATCTATTTCTCCTTGCAGTTCTATCAAGTTTTGCCTGATGTATATTCATGCTCTGTTGTTGGGTGCATACACATTAAGAATTGTTACCTTCTTGAACAACTGACTCCTTTATTTTTATGTAATGCCCTTCTTTATCCTTGGTAACTTTTCTGGCTCTGTGCTCTGCTGGGTCTAAAATTAATACAGCTACTCTTGCTTTCTGTTGAGTAGTTTTAGCATGGTATATCTTTATCCATTTTCTTCTAGTCTATATGTGTCTTTATAGTTAAAGTGAGTTTCTTGTAGACACCATACGGTTGCCCTTTGTATTTGGATACACTTTGACAATGTCTGTATTTTAATTGGTGCACTTAGGTCACTGACATTCAAAGTGGTTACTGATACAGTTGTATTAATATCTACCATATTTGTAACTAGTTTCTATTTGTGGCCCTTGTTCTTTTCCTTCTTTTTTCTTCCACGCCTTTGCTACCTTTTGTAATTTTGACTGTAAATTTTATGTGATTCCATTTTCTCTCCTTTCTTAGCATGTCAGTGTACTGTTTTTATAATTCTTTTTAGTGGTGGCCCTAAAGTTTGCAATGTATATTCACAATTAATTTAAGTCTGCTTCCAAATAACCCTATAGCACTTCAGGGGTAGTGCAAGTATTGTTATCTTACTTTATGATAACAAAATAATCCTAATTCCTCTTTCCTGTTCCCTGTATCATTGCCATGATGCATTTCATTTATACACAAGGATATATATGAATACATAATCAAAAACATTGTTTCTTTTATTATTTTGAAAAACCATCTGTTCTATTAAGAATAAGAAAAATAAGCATTTTAATTTTACCTTCCCTTATTCTTTCTCTGACGTTCTTCCTTTCTTCATGTTGATCTGAGTTTCGATGTCATTTTTCTTCTCTTTAAAGAACTTCTTTTAACATTTCTTGGAAGACAGTGTACTTTCAACAAGTTCTCTCAATTTTTTTGTCTGAGAAAGTCCTCATGTCTCTTTCACTTTTGAATAGTAATTTCACAGGGTACAGATTCTAGGTTGGTGTTTGTGGTTGTTGTTGTATTTCTTCTCAACACTTTTAAAATTTAACTCTGTTCTCTGCTTGCTTGCAGGGTTTCTGAGTGAATTCAGATTAATTCTTATCTTTGCTCCTTTAGAGGGAAGGTGTTTTTTTCCTCAGGCTCCGTTCAGGACTTTACCTATTTCTTTGATTTTCTGTACTTTGAACATGGTACGCCTAAATGCAAGGTTTTTGTTTGTTTGTTTGGTATTTATTCTGTTTTGTGTTCTCTGAGCTTCCTAGACCTATGGTTTGGTATCTGACATTAATTTGGGGGAAATTCTAGTCATTATTGTTTCAAATATTTCTTCTGCTTCTTTCTCTCTCTTCTCTAGGTATTCCCTGAAATGTGTACGTTACTATTTTTTGTAGCTGTCCTGCAGTCGTTGGATATTCTGTGCAGGTTTTTGTTTGTTTTTGTCTTTGTTCTCTTTGTTTTTCCGTTTTGGAGGTTTTTATTATGAAATTCTCTAGCCTGGAGATTCTTTCCTCAGCCATTTCCAGTCTCCTAGAAAATCCATCAAAGGCATTCCTCATTACTATTACAGGGTTTTTGATATCCAGTATTTCTTTTTGGTTATTTCTTACAATTTGCATCTCTCTTATTATATTGCCCATCTGCTCTTACATGCTGTCTCTTTTTCATTAGAGCTCATGAAGCCTATTAATTAGAGTTGTTTTAAATTGCTTGTCTAATAATTTCAACATCCCTACCATATTTGAGTGGTCCTGATGTTTGCTCTGTCTCTTCAAACGGTATTTTTTACCTTTTAGCACGTCTGGTCAACTTGTCTGGACTGGCTGGCATGATGTGCTGGGTAAAAGGAGCTGACATAAATACTCCTTTGGTAACACGGCAGTGAGTGTGGCTGGAGGGGAGCCTTCCACGTCCTATGGTTGGGGAGCCCATGTCTCTGGGCTGTGAACTTCACATGTGTTTCTATTCCCCTCCCCTCTCAGGGGGGACCAGATGACTAGAAGGGGCTGTAGCTGGATATTTCCCTTCCTCCTGGTAGATGGCTAGAGCCAGCTGGTGGGTTACTTCCCTTCTCCTAGGTCTGTAATGCTCTGATAAAGCCCACAGGTTAGACTCTGGTTCAGTAGTTTTCCTGGGGGCAGAACATGTTAAGAAGAACAGAGTGCTCTGGTGTATTTCAAAATGGTCCTTTTATCCTCCTGCCAGGAGCACAAGGGGATCGTTCTCCTACATTCATTGGGAGAACCTGGTGCAACTTCTTGAGGTGAAACTCACAGAAGTGTGGAGGGCCCCCAGTGCTCAGATCCCCTGGGGTTTTTCTCCACAGACTTGTCTACATTGATCATCCAGTGATCTGTCAGCCACAGTTCAGATCTGACTTTGACACTCGTGCCCACGGCCATTTCTGCTCTGCTGGGTTGTAATTATCTGTATTTGCCGATTGCTCTTTCCAACTTTGGGGGAAGCAGTTCACCCTTATTTTACTTATTTTAAGGATCTCACTTATTTTAAGGATCTAAGAAGAGTTCTTGTTTTTTTAGGTTTGTTCAGCTTCTTACTTGTTGTTAGGATGGAGGGGCAACTTCCAAGCTCCCTACACGCTTTACTGGAAACTGGAAAGCTACATACCTTTTAAAAGTAATTCAATTATAATATTCATTCAGTTTAGAAATCTACTTATCACTCAGTAATGTATTTTAAGCTGACGAAGAGGAGTGTGTCCATTTAGACAAGCTTATAGATATTACTGCATAAAAGTCAGTTGTTCAAAAGTTAATTGATAGCCATTCCACTTAAGATCTAAAGTGTGATGTTTGTATTAATCATCAGTGAAATTGCATATGTGAAAAGGGAGGGTGTGATCTTCAGAATGTCTTACAAATCATTACTGGAGGGGCTCTGAGATAGGATCTGGGGCATGATAGAGATTTCTGATGCACATTTGTTATTAAGATCTAGATCTAGAAATACATCTTTAGACAAAAGTAAGGGTGTCATTTTAATTTCCCAGGTGTGTGTGTGTGTGTGTGTGTGTGTGTGTGTGTGTGTGTGTGTGTGTATTTCTGAGTAAAAGTACAAAGAAATGGCACAACAGGCTTAATAAAATTGATTCTCTTTTGCTAACACAAATCTGCAACATGATACAAACAACACCAACCTCAGAATTGTTTGTCTTAACTTCTGATGCTACTGCTTTTAGAGTTCAGCATCCACTCATCATCCGTGTCTCAAGTGATGAGACAGCCCTTTGCCCTGAATCAAAAAGTACGATCGTGATTCAAAGCATTGCTTTTTCAACATTTCTAAAATCGAGGTCCTTTTGCTTTCTTCTCAGAACATGAAATGGGCCAAAATGGGCCCACTGTAAACAAATACAATTATGTTTTTTAAATACCTGAAATGAAGTTAAGTGTCTTTAGTTTTCTTGGGGGCACAGTGATGCAGAAAGTTCAAAAACACATTTCATTAGTTTCCATTTCTTTTTTTCTTTTTTTTTTTTGCGGGCCTCTCACTGCTGTGTCCTCTCCCGTTGCGGAGCACAGGCTCCGGACGCGCAGGCTCAGCGGCCATGGCTCATGGGCCCAGCCGCTCCGCGGCATGTGGGATCATCCCGGATTGGGGCACGAACCTGCGTCCCCTGCATCGGCAGGTGGACTCTCAACCACTACGCCACCAGGGAAGCCGTATTAGTTTCCATTTCTTTAGCCCTAGCGCCAGCCTCTGCCACCCCTTCCCTGTCTTTAACTCTTTCTCAGAGCCCCCAGTCTTCCTTTTACATCCAGAGATTATCACTGGTATTGTTCAATCTCTGGGGAAAAAGTAAAGAGGAAAATAGAGAAAACAAACTAGAATTTCCTTTAGCTCATGAAGGGAGTAGGAAAGATAGAAACAGTCATTCATTACTACTTTTTACGACACAGAAAACTGAGCAGCAGGACGGGCATATTAAGTTGCTAGAAGTAGAGAAAAAAACAATCTATGTTTTTTTGTGGGTTTTTCTTTTGTTGTTTTATAATCACTTTTCTGAAATGAGAACAAATTTTGCATATTTTAATTATGAGTACTCAGCTAACAATATTGTCTATTTTCAGTAAATATGATGAACAATTTCATGGCTCACTCCAAATAAGAACTGCTCTTGAGTCCTTATTAAAAAAAAAAAATAGATGCCTACAGTGTTGCAAATATCCAACAATTATTGAGAAATAAAATTTCACTTTAACCTGAAGCTGAAAACCTCCTGGAAGCCTTCATGTAACAGATATACTGGATGTCTCATTTTCAAACTAAAATAAATGCAAGCCTGTCCTGTTTTGTTGATGCCTAGGGAGTATTTTGAAATGAAAAATACAAGCTTTTCTCCATATTAAAGCTTTATTTAAGAAATCTGAATTGAGGTCCTTTTATGTATTAGGCACCCTTAAAGATATGCGCCATTCAAAGAACTGGATATTTTCTTTACAAGAAACACACAATTCAGTGCATATAATAATCTGATAAAATGATGTAGAAAGAGACCAACAAAGAAGAGTGTAGTTTTGAGCTTCATTTTGACTTTTATGATCTGGTAGCACTCTTTAGAAAATAACTTATAACCATGTATCTTATTAATCAGAATTCCAAAAGAAATGCAATTTGTGGGCAGTTAGGTAACAATGTCCTACATTTTTAGATGCTATTGAGGTTACACGTCATGTTAACCAGAAATATCACAAAGAGGAGTGGCATCCAGGGTTGTATAGAAAGAGAGTGTAGATTTCAGACGTGTGATGCACGTTTTCAGCTACACAATCTTTTATTACTTTATTTGTATGTGAATAACTTATTTTGATCATCTTTTAATGATAAGCTTTTGAAAGCCAATATTTGCTCATGGTTCTCTCTTGCTCTCTGCCTTCTCTTGATACATCTTGTGGACAGAAGTGTGTCGGGTCCATCCACGTCCTCGCTGAAGGCAGTTGTCGCTTTGTGTGCACTATGTTACCTTAAATTAACATGTTGTCTGCTTCCAAGACTCTTTTCCCAGTCTCACGTCTATTCTGTGAAGACTCACTATCTTTCAATAAATGTATCTTTCTTAATTAGAATCAGCCTCTGCTGGTAATCAAAGAGCCCTAAGTAATGCAAGGTCACTAGGAGATCAAATATTTTGCAAAGAAAAGAAATCCTGAAAAGCGAAACAAATCGTTTCAAATTGTTGGAGGAAACCAAAGCGTACTTTGATGAGACTGTTATAAAAAGTGGATGAATATCCTGGAGTATGCCAAATTCCGGGGCAATAGATACAAAAGCTGTGGGGAGCCCTAGTGACAACCATCTGGGTATTGTTTGAGAAACCACATTTGTAGGACGGAATGCAATGCAACACACAGAATCAGCTGAATCCTGAAGACGTATGCAAAGTGGAAAAAGTGGTTCATATAGGCACAGGAAGACATATAAAGACATTAAATTAGGCCAGGAAGACTCACAAAAGTGAAAGCAATTATTTATCCTGAAAAAGAGATGTGGACAACGAAGCCATTGAGATGATGACAGGAAGCTTTTAGCCTTAACTTATATGTCTTGTACTGTTTGATGTTTTACTGTGTGAACGTGTTCATATTAAAAGGACATCCTTGGGCTTCCCTGGTGGTGCAGTGGTTGAGAGTCTGCCTGCCGATACAGGGGACACGGGTTCGCGCCCCGGTCCGGGAAGATCCCACGTGCCGTGGAGTGGCTGGGCCCGTGAGCCATGGCCGCTGAGCCTGCGCATCCAGAGCCTGTGCTCCGCAACGGGAGAGGCCTGCGTACCGCAGAAAAAAAAAAAAAAAAAAAAGTACATCCTTAAAAAAATAAATGATTTTGATGATCTAAAAAACGGATGTGGTATTTAGTCTAGAGGTTTTTCTAGAAATAAGGTGTTTATTACTAGTTACGGTGTATTCCGTTGATTTTTTTCCTTGTCTTTCTATTGCAATTAGCCAGCTCTTAGATATATGAACAGGTTCTTTGATTTCTTGAAGGGGTTTCCTCTAGAACAGTGATTTTCATGGAATTATATGTGGAGGATATGGCAAAGGAAGGTTTAACTGCACTTGAGTAATTCTGATCTCCCACCTTTGAGAATACTACTTGTCACTTTGTTTAGATAGTTGGAGGTCTTGGTTATACCATGCAGATCTCACACACGTGAAGATCAAGTGGTTACAGATATTTCAGGTAGCTCTTGCCATTTAATTAAGTCAAAGAATGATTAAAAATTAAGTATAGGGCTTCCCTGGTGGCACAGTGGTTGAGAGTCCGCCTGCCGATGCAGGGGATGTGGGTTCGTGCCCTGGTCCGGGAAGATCCAACATGCCGCGGGGCGGCTGGGCCCGTGAGCCATGGCCGCTGAGCCTGCGCGTCCGGAGCCTGTGCTCCGCAACGGGAGAGGCCACAACAGTGAGAGGCCCGCATACCGCAAAAAAAAAAAAAAAAAAAATTAAGTATAAAAGGACTGCCCTCCTTCTCTACTATATCTGTATGCTGGAACTATCATATAATGAAGTCCTACTGTACATATTCACCCTACTCTGCAGTTAGTGATGCCATACCGGCAGCTCGAAATCATGGTGGAAGCACTAATACCTCAGGAATTAACAAGTACTATGAAGTAGGGCTTTTCTCACAGAGAGCCAGTAATTGACTTTCACCAGCATACCACTCTTCCAGCCTCATCAAAATCTCCCCTCAATACTCCTTGAGCATCTTTCCGTTTCTCACAGCTGCAGGCCCTCAGAGCTACCCGTGTCCAGCATATACTCTCTTCATTAAGCTCAAATCTTTCATTACCTACAAGGTGCTCTGATGACATCACTTTTCGGGCACGCCTACTCTGACACTCAGGGCAAGTTAAGTTCACCTGTTAGAAGAACTCACAGCCCTGGATATTTACTACAAATTATAACTTAAATAATTATGTGTACATTCATTTTAAAAGCATTTGATAAATTTTTATTGAGAACATTTTATGTGCCAGGAACAGTTTTTGGTGCTGGGAACGAAGCAGTGAACAAAATTGACACCATCACTATGGTCCTGGGGATTTCATGTTAGTGGACGAGGTAGGGAGGTATCTCTATTATCATCTATCTTCTACCTATTATCTATCTATCTTCTACTTATTATCTATCTTCTACCTATTATCATCTATTTTCTACCTATTATCATCTATTTTCTATTATCTCTGTCTTCTATTATCTATCTTCTATTATCTATCTACTATTATCTATCTTCTATCATCTATCTTCTATCTATCATCTATCTATCTTCTATCATCTATCTTCTATCATCTATCTATCTTCTATCTATCATCTATCTTCTATCATCTATCTTCTATCTATCTATCTACATACACATAAAGTCTTAGGTGTAATTAGTGCCCTGAAGAAAATAAACCAAGTATTGTGACAGAGAGTGACAGAGAGGACAGGAAAGACTCTTCTTAGGAATTGGCATTACTCAGAGAACTGGATGAAGTGAGGACATGATCCAAGTAAAAATTCTGGGGGAAGAGTGTTCCAGAGCGTTCCAACAACAGAAAATGGAAGTTCTTGAGGTCGTGGTATATTGGAAGAAGTTAATGTGCTGGGGAGGTGCGAGTAGGCAGAAGAAAGGAGAAGGAAATCAGGCAGAGGGATAGAGGAGGATCAGAAAATGTGGATTTTTGTAAGCTACGCTGTGGACTTTGGATTTTACTCAAAATAGGATGGGTGGTATTGATCATTAGGGATTCCGGGCTTCAGGAGAGTTTGTTCACTGCTGTACTCAGAGTGCATAAAGCAGTGTTGGTGTCTTGCAGTTGTTTTGCCAGATCCTTGCTCCACCAACCCCTTCTGGAACAGGAACTAACATATCTCTTTTAGTCACAGGGTCTGGAGTAAAAGGGAGGAAGTGATACTACAAGAAAAACAAAAACCAGATAGAACCAGCTGGAACCAAGATGGTAACGAATCTGACATTCAACAGACCCAGAGTCTCCTTCTAGGCTGATTTTACCACATTAGCTACTAAATGACACACCTACCAGAGGCCATGAGTGGAAGCTATGGACCAAAAAAAGGACAGAAAAAGGGCAGCACCCCATTCCTGGAGAAACTCTGCCCCTTTCCCTGGAAGACTAATGCATAAGCCTCCCCATCTTTAGCCTCCCTCCTCCCCGCACTGTCCTTACTCTTTAAAGCCAAATCCCTCTCTCCATGTGGGTGAGAATTTGATCTGTGAACTAAGTTCCTGCTTCTCCATTCTTTGGCCATTGAATAAAGCTTACACTACCTCAATCTCAGCTTCGGTTTCGTTTTAGGCTGCAGGAACCCTAACAGAAAAAGAACCCTCCCCTTGAAGCAGAGGGCCTCCTCCAGGCTAGGACTGGAGCAGGGGTCCATTCAACCTAATTCGGTAACAGTTGCTCAATAAATATACATTGAATGCATGAATTAACTAATGCATACAGTCATAGGATTTAGAGTGTGGAGTTTATTTTCAGACAATAACCAAATCACCCAGTTTTGCAAATAAGTTTTTGTGTACCTTTGGTCTCGTTCCACATTAAGATTTGACAAGAATTCCTGGGCTGTGATCAACATTGATATCATATGAGTAACAATAAGAACCCACATACTCATCTAGCCCAAACTTTCTTCTTAAACAGCATAACAACTTCCATCAGTGCCCCAATACACCGTGACACTCAGCAGCCCTTGTCATCATTAGGAAGCCCGTGAGAGAGAAGTCAGGGCTGTTTCTGATCACATCAAGCATCCATGAACATCTAATGACCTTGTTCGTCAGGGCACACGATGCACACCTACCCTCTACACAGAGAAAGGAGGGCACCATGTCTATTAGAAGGTACAGAATAGGAGCATCTAAGCTAGAAAATACTCACACATATAGAGCTGTCTCTTTAACATATCCCCAAATGTCAGAAATATATTTTAAATTTACAAGGAAATTTGTGAATATGTTTTCCTTTTTTCAAAATGCATAAAAGAATGAGAATCATTTAAAAATTTCCTTTCCATGTTCCATACATGTCAAGGCATCCAGAGATAATCCTTCTAAACTACAAAGTAATAACTTAGCCAAGGTGTTTTGACCTTCTTTCCCAACAAACAGTTTTCTATTATATTTTCTACCCCATCTAGTAGTACACTCATTTTGCAAACCACACTCAGATTTGCCCTCCAAAATCTCTGGAATCCATTTAAAAAACTAGATTATTCTTCAAGGTCAGGCCTCTACTCATTGTTCAATTTTCTCCTTATCTACTCATGTATAGACATGTAAAATAAATAAGATTAAATATATACATTTTTTCATAAAATGCATATCCATTCGATAGTCCTATCACTTAATATTACACTATGGATAAAACAGTTAAAATCAATCTAATACTGTAATCAAAAGAAAACTCTAGACTGAAAATTGAGTCTTTTGAATTTAATCAATACCTACACACAACCTTCTAAATTAGTGTTCTTAACTGATGGTTATTTATTTATGTCATCTCTGGCTAAAAAATGAAGTGGGGGAAAAGCACCTTAGGTATAAATACTTATGTTATCCAAAGTTCTCTTTTCAAGATTATTAAAATTATGCATGGTCTTATAACATTTTACTTATTGCTATGATCACTTGATTTTGCAATAATATATGAATTAAAGAAGTTTTATCATGTGTTTTAAAAGGGCTTAGCCTCCAAGTTAAATTAGGTGATATACTTTATAACTTTTGAAAATGACCTTTTTATTATAATTTGTATGTAGGAGAAAAGACATGGTAATTCTAAATAACTTGTTAAGAAGAAACACATCACCCATATTTAGAGAAAACTACATTTAACATGTGGAGAAATTTCTCTGACTTTCTGAGTCGTTTACTGTCCCCTGACCACCTTTACACCTCTCTCTGCATACCTGCACACACACGCACACACACACACACTTGAACCCACAAGCACACACTCACACGCACACATTCATGCATATACACACGTGCACATACACACACACATTCATGCACATACATTCACATACCTATGCACATGCATTCTATCACTTTTCTTTTTTCACTTGGATAAGATTTGGACAGTTTTCATGACAAAAATATAGATATGAATTATCAGTAAAACACATTATACAATTGACCTTTGAACAACATCGGTTGGAACTGCCTGGGTCCACTTATATGCAGACTTTTTCAAAAGTAAATACCACAGTATTCAGCCAACCACACCATCTGTGGTTGGCTGAATCCACAGATGCAGAACCATGGATACAGATGAACCACGGCCGTGGAGTGTAAACTGCATGTTATCCAAAGATTTTCGACTGCGGAAAGCCCTGCATTGGCCAGGGGTCAACTATATATGCATAAATGATATATATGTTTTCATATACCTACTGGGGTTGAAGAATAATCACAAATATATCTCATATTCTTCTATGTTTTAGGCATGTTTTTTAAATAGAAACAGAAAAACACACACAACACAGCTAAAAATATGCAACTTCTATTACAGCAGAGTAAGACAAAATTTATTCTTCCCCATTTTGTTGTTATAACTTAATTTTAACTCGCCATTTTCAGTGTTCGTTTTTGAAAAAGTACTTTCCTAGACTGTGAAGAAACACTTCAGAAAATTAACAACAACAAGGAACCCCAAATTCAATTCTCAGTTGTGACACATACAGTTGTATTTTTAATCATCACAACAACTGTATCGTAACTCTGATTAGCTGCTTCAAATTATTTTGGTCATAAAGAGAAATAAATTAAAAACTCCATCAATCAACACAAATGCTTTAGCATCAAAAAATAAGAGTAACATGTAATGCTATAAGACGATTCGCATGATTTCGAAAACATGGATTTTAATTCTACTTCCACTAATAAAAGAGCTGTGTAAGATAACAAGCCAGCTACATAAGACCACATATAATGTACATAACGTACATTGCTACATGAAACTTATCTAAGGCTTTGTCTTACTTGCAGGATGAGGAAGCAGAATTAGATGATCAAAGGGCCTTTTCATTTCTATTTGTATATATATATAAAAAGAAACAAACTTAGTCTCATATCTTAAAATATATAATTTCATATCTATAAATAATTTTTGGAATTGTCTTTTAATTCTTATTCTGAAAATAATTTAAAAGTAAATGCAGTCTTCTTAATGAGAATTAGCCAGTTTATTCATTTTTAAAATTCCTCTTTCTTAAAAATACAACACGGTATTGCTTTTATCTGTATTTTCATTAGCATTCAGTCAACTCAAAAAATGTATTAATTAATTAATTACTGCATTTTGTATGTGTCAGTCATAGGATGGGTTAGTACTATAATAGCAGAAATTAAAATACCATTTATAAGGATGCTGATTATGATATTCATGGTAATTATTATCATAATGATGATAGAATCTTCAAGGCAGTTACTTATGTAAATTGGTTTCTGAGAAAGGAGGGAAAATGTACTATATTTTTTTAAAGTTACCACCCAAGGTAGGTCAAACTAAGAAAGTAGTGGGTCCTAAAAAAAAAAAAAAGAAAGAAAGAAAAAAACAAGGCTGAGTTATGTGGAAAATTAATTTGCTTTGACCAGCTCATTCAATGATGTCTCCAGAGTAATGAAGTATTTCTTGCCATTCTTAACCAGCAATGTCGTTTATACTGATGGAGGGTCCCCAACCCCAATTCTTTTCACAGTTCCTCTGTATTCTTTTTAGGACAGAGTTCCCCTTATGCATTGAAAATAAGAGAAGAAAACATGTAAAATTTCCAATTACAGAGTCCCTGCATAAAAAGCAACATAAAAGTTTATATGTCTGTTCATTTCCTATTTGTCTTTCCAACTACTTTTAAATTTGTGGTTGAAATTTCCAATTTATTACTTCTAAAGAGTCTTTTCTTTAGCCAGGTTGAAAAACAAATTACTGTAGAGCTTACATGAATATACTTACATAAATAAATACTGTACTTTATACTGAAAATTTAGAGATTTTTATTGCTTTATTCCTTATAATTACTTTTCCACTATTGAAATTCTATTATTACTTTGAATGTTTAAGAACCCAATTTTGGTACATATTCATCTCAATGAATTCGTTTTTAGGTGTTCTTTTATTGTTTTTTTTGTTTGTTTTGTGATTTTTTTTAAAGTGGGATCATATAATGAAATCACAATCATAACCTGCTAAATCATTTAAATATATTTAAAAATAAATTATTATATTAATGATACTCATGAGTCAACATACATGAATAAAAAACAGATTTTAAAGAATGACTGTGACTACCATATAAATATAAAAAAACAAGTAAAAGATTATCCTTGTTTTTCTCACAATTTAATGAAAATAATATCTGGAGGTATGGAAGATACAGGGTTTCATTCTTTAACAAAAAACTGAAAAGCTCAATAACAGCAAAATAATTTTAATTATTCAGAGAGTAAATATTCACTACCAGAATGTCCACTTGAAACTGAGACAGAAGAGCTGACACATAGTGAGGCCAAACAAAATGAAACACTGGAGATTGGAGCAGAGAAAGGTTTGTACCCAAGCCTTCCACAGCAGATCTATTTCTTCAGCTCTAACAGTTGTGCTATGTTGCCTGCACTTGGTCATGCTGCACCTTGTCCCAAACTGTAAAAGAATATTGCCTATAGCCTGAAGTATCCAAGTTGGCCTTCTCTCAAGGCTCTGACTCCCAGGCTTGACCTTTAAAGGCATAACACTTTTCATTCATATAGAGATATAAAGTTGCAGAACAGAAAATAACTGTCTTGTTGGAGGTTTACAGGAACATTGTGATCAGACCTAAGTGGCCAGCTGCAAGAACAAAGGATTATCACATCCCCTCCAGGGTCTGACCCACACCAAGAAGTTTGCAACAAATGGTCACACCCCCTTCCCCTTTTAGTATAAAGAAGCCTGAATTCTAACTTGGGGAACATGGTTCTTTGGGACACTAGTCCACCATCTTCTCCATCTGCTGGCTTTCTGAATAAAGTCGCTATTTCTTGCCCCGACACCTGTCTCTCTATTTATTGGCATGCCATGAGGTGAGCAGTACTTGGTAACACAGTCATTTTAAAATTTCATAAAGGTTATTATTTTCTGTATTAGAATAGTATTTATTTCTGATTTGTTTTATTTAGTCTATCATAGTCTGTCATAAATCCAGGCTATTTAAAAGGGAGTAAAACAATTGTCCTTTTGTAATATTTAGAGAAAGACTTGATCCAGAGAAAAATATCAAAGCCTTCAAATTTATCAAAGACATTTTTTTGGAAGTCTAAACTGTCAAGAGACTGTGACAACTCATCTGTTCCTTTCAGACATCTTGAAGATCAATACTTATTTCAGGTGCCGGTGATCATGTGATTATCTGCATCTATCACGAAGATGGTCCCAAGGAACAAATCAAACACATGGGAGCCATTTCGTTTTACCGAGATTTAGGATGAATCACGGTGCCTAACAATCATGGTGTCTGTGCCAAAAGGTACCATTTACAAGCTCAGGTCATATTTTAATAATACTAAATGCAGTTTTAAATCTTTCCCATCAAATCTTGAAATATTCCGATTAATCCTGGTTAATAAGCCAGCGGTAACTATGACGGTAACTAAAATAATTTATTTTGCCCAAAGTCAGAAAGAAGCCAGAGATGGAAAAGAAAAATAAAAAATCCTGATACACATTCTCAAATATTATTTACAGGTATATAGAAACATTTACTAAAAATATCTAAGGATGTGCCAAATATCAAAATAATGTTATCCATCACAAACATATACGGGGGGAAGGGAGAGAGAGAGACACACACAGACTGTGGTATTCATTTACATATTATCTGGGCAACTTTTATTTTGGGTGCAAGCCTCACCCTTTAACAAGGTAATTCTGAACATTCTTCCTCCCTATACCCGTAAGCTGGATGGTACCCATATATTCACATGGGGTGTATATTCCTAAAATCTCTGGGTTATGTAAAATGCTTGGGCTTTCGTATGTTCCTCAGAACAACATATCAGAATGAAAGTGGGAGAGACGTCCCTATTTTCCTAAATAAAGCTAGTATTTAATTTAGTATTACAGAAATCCTTATTTTGCCATAGTCAAAGTGAGATTCCATTAGATGAATTTGAGAAATCTAAATCATCTGAAAGTAATGCTCTAATTTTGACTCCCATTCTCTCCGTGTATATTCTTTAGATGTATGCTACAGCGGGAAAAATGCAGGTAAGCAATGAATTAAGCATGGGTCAGGTTGTCAATCACAGCAGATACAAAACTGGGGTGGAAAACACGGCAGCATATTCAAAATTCTTCCTATGAGGAAATCTGAAACACGAAGAGCAGACGGCAACCACATATACTACAACTCTGTGACAAGTATTGCTTAATTTAGTATTGCTACAAAATATTGTGGAGAAGATTCTGTAGATGTTGTACTGGAGGGAGAGGACAGTAGCCCATTTGGTCATTATATTTACAACATGTTACTTATTTAGCTTTTTGTAGTGTGAAAATGCAGATCACATCAGTTTAAGGTTACTGCTTTTCAGTACTGTTATTGGTTCCATGGTGACCTAAATGGGAAGGAAATCCAAAAAAGAGTGGATATTATGTGTACGTATAACTGATTCACTTTGCTATACAGCAGAAACTAACAAAACATTGTAAAGCAACTATACTCCAATAAAAATTAATTTTAAAAATGCTGTTATTGGTTCTTATTTTTAGCACTTTTTCTCTTGTTTGGGTCATTTTTACACAATTTGGAAAGTCAGACCCACACACAAAAGAGTTGTCCCTATTTTTCTCATTTCCAGATCATATAGACTTCTGACTCGTATCTGCAAGTGTAATGACCAAAAATAAAGTGTTAAAAAAAAAAAAAAAACAGTGTGTGTAAACTTTTCCATTTCTCACATACAAGTTGCAGAGAATCTGGAATGTGTTTTCCCACACTGCAAAATGTAATTTTTACAAAATTAAGTTAAAAACAACAAGGATATCACACCATGCTTTTACATTTGTTGGAAATAAACTCCACTTCTTACGAAAGAAACGTTCGTTCAAGTTTGGGAGACAACAGTAATGTCAAATTGCAAGGAAGTGATTTTATTTACCATGACCTGGATAAAAGAAGCCAGAGCCTTACCTCTCGGCTTTGAACATAGTATAGTCAGAAAGCATGAATGAATCTCGTACTCACTTTAAAATAATTTTCTTATCTCAAATGGATAATCTCATTTTGTGACTGGATTACCAGGAGCAAATGCCTATGGATCTCCGCCCCCTACAAAATTACTCCCGGGTAGCAAATGTCTACACCCCACTGGAGCAGAATGTGGCTGCCTGTGTTAGATCTGTTTCTTCTCTTCTTCCAGTCCATGCAGGCACACGCCACACAGACACACAGACACACACACACACACACACACACACACTTATTGAATGAATGAATGAACAAGACTTTCTTTCCTCATTATCTATCATTAGCTGTCTGTCATATTGCCATTATCTACTGTCAAGGTAACAATTCAGTGTTTTTTGACAAATAGGTAGTTATGAGCAGTCGAAGGAGAAAAAAGGAGAAAGGAGAAGAAAAAAGAGAGGAAAAAGAAAAGGGAAAGTGCACATGAAAGAAAAGCCCTGAAAACCTGCATTCTTGTTACACAGCAAATTTTGAAGGGCTGACAGGATTTGAGAGTTAAACTCCCTTGATGTGCTCTTTTAGGTTAGATCACTTACAAATTTGTAAATTTATTTGTAATCACTGTAATGTCCAGGTATATACTGGAGGCTATTTTGATGTAGTATAACTTATTAAAATCATCCTCTTCATCTATATTTTCAAATGTTTTGGCAAAGAGTTGTATTTCATGCTGTTATTACTTTGTTCTTTTGCTTCATTACCACTGTTTAATCCCCACTCTCTTTCCAATACTTTTCTGTTTGTATTTATCTTTTCCCTTTTTAAAATGTGTCAGAAAAGGGTCTAGTTTATTGATTTTTTTAAAAAAAAACTTTCTGACTTTCTGGTCCTAACGATAAAATATGAATTTTGTTTCGCTATTTTCTACTTTCTCATATTACTCATTCTTACTTTTATGAACTTCTAATTTTTAATTTAATTTTTATTCAGTTGCTTATTTTCAATTCTTAGTTATTTTAATTTTAATCTTTTTGGTTTTATTATGATAGACATTTGCACTCTCATTTTATCAAAATATGCATATATTTGTGCTTACATTACTGAACAGTTAACAGTGAAAAGGAGCTGTTCTTCTCTGTAATTTTTCCACTCCAATTCTATTATCTAGAAAAAAAACTTTTAATTTTTCTTAGCAGTTTCCACTCACCTTTTCCGACGGATCTATCCCTATTTTTCAAATGGTAGTAGCTAATATCTCATAAGAATAACTGTAGTTTTTTCTAGAGGCTAACATACTTAGTAACATAATATTTTAGCAGACATACAATAAAATACTATAAGAGATAACATAATCTGATCATCTATAATTGCTTTATTTTTGTTTCCTGGAGTCCTCTGTTATTTCAACCTGGACTATTTACCTTAGAGGACAACTGAATACCTGGCATCTTAGAAGGTCTCACCAACTCTTTCCTATTTGGGAACCTATATTCCGGGTTCCATTTCTTCCCCATTCTAAACTACACTCTTGTTTTATGGGAGCATCTCCACCAGCAGCTTTGTCAGAATGGATTCAAAGGGGGTAAAAGTATTTAGTCCGTGAAATTTTAGAAAAGATTTGTATTCCGCCTGTACGTGGATTAATTACCTGGATGCAGATGTATACCCAATACTACTTCTTCAAAATTTTGAAGACATTGCTTTATTTTTGCTGTTGAAAATGTGGTATCATTTAATCTCATTTCTGCGCATGTGACCTGTTTTATTATCCTTCTATCTCTTCTACAGACTTTTAAGATCATTTTATGTATTTTAGATCCACACTGTACTGACAGTTAATGGTGTTTGACCTTCTTGGGATGGGTCGCTCTCATTCACGGTGTTGGATAATTTGCAGCACCCTTCAGACAAGCAAATCAGAATTCACCGGTTGTTTAATTTGTTTCTGCCATTTTCACTAACATTTTCAATTTTATCTTCTATCTTCTATTTTTAATGTTTAAAAAATTTCTGAAGATTTTCTTGACCTTATCTTCCATTCCTTCTTCTTCTTTTTGTTTTATCATATTTAAAATTTCCAAGTAACCTTTGTTATTCTCCAACTTTTTCATGGTGTCATACTCTTGTTTTGTGGAAGTCCAGTTTTTCTTTCTGGTCTGAGGATATGAGTAATGACTTTGTTAGTTTTCTTTGGATTTCTGAATGATCTCCAACCTCTCTTTCTTATTTCCTGGTTTTCCTGATGTGGTCTATACCTGTTATCTTGGAGTATTTCTTCAGTGGACTCACATTTATCTGCTCATCATGCACAATTAAGAATGAGGCACTGACTTACTTCACTTTGTTGTACGACAGAAACTAACGCAGTATTGTGAAGCAATTATACTCTAATAAAGATCTATTAAAGGGCTTCCCTGGGGGTGCAGTGGTTAGGAATTCACCTGCCGATGCAGGGACATGGGTTTGAGCCCTGGTCTGAGAAGATCCCACGTGCCGCGGAACAACTAAGCCCGTGCACCACAACTACTGAGCCTGCGCTCTAGAGCCCGGGAGCCACAACTACTGAGGCTGCGTGCCACAACTACTGAAGCCCACGCGCCTAGAGCCCGTGCTCCGCAACAAGAGAAGTCACTGCAATGAGAAGCCTGCGCACTGCAACGAAGAGTAGCCCCTGCTCGCCATAACTAGAGAAAGCCCGCGCAGCAACAAAGACCCAACACAGCCAAAAATAAATAAATAATTTTTAAAAAGATCTATTAAAAAGAATAAAAAAGACTGAGGCACTAAAGGCCAATGATTGCTCTGTGATTTCAGAGGCAGCTTGTTGCCCGATAAGCTTCTTTTTGGCTGGTCAACTGGTGCACAAGCTGTCTCATCAGTGCTGTTCTCCCAAATGCTGGTCTCCGGAGGATTATTTCTTTCCCCAGGTCCCTTCAGTTTCTTTAGAGACATTTCCACCAATATCCCATCGTATGTGTACTATGGGCAGAATGAGGCTAGAGGAAGAGGAGAAGGTAGGCTGGTCAGCGTCCAAAACTTCAATATGCAAAGTTTTACTTCAACCCTATTTTAATCCAGACACCTCATCCTACATTCCGGTGCAGCACCTGTATGTCCAAGTCCACAGGTGTTCTGTTCAATATCGTCAGATGATAAACCTCAAGCTTCTCGCCTGGGATTGGGAGTGAGGAGAGTCTGGGGTGTCAGGGAGAGAATTCAGTGCTGCAAGCATTGCACACACACGTTAAGGCCCTCTGCCTAGTCTCAGCTTCATGTTCTACCCCCACTTTCCACGGCACGTGTGCACCAACTTGGGAGTGCACCAGGGAAAGGGTGTGGAAATTTGGTTAACTCCTCATTACCATTCCCCTCCCAGGTCCTGTAAGTTTTTTTTTTTTTTTTTTTTTTTGCTAGATGTTACAGATAAAATGAAGAATGAAACTGATACAATGTATTTTATTCTTTTTTCAGGAAATAACTTTTTTATTTTATACTGGAGTACAGTTGATTAACAACATGGTGTTAGTTTCAGGTGAACAGCAAAGTGATTCGGTTATACATATACATGTATCTATTCCTTTTCAAATTCTTTTCCCATCGAGGTTGTTACATAATATTGAGCAGAGTTCCCTGTGCTATACAGTAGGTCCTTGTTGGTTATCCATTTTAAATATAGCAGTGTGTACGTGTACGTTTCTATTTCTTCTACTCTGCTAAATAAGCTAATATTCCTTCTTTAAATTTATACCTTCTAAAGAATACAGCAGGCTAGTTTCCAGACTAAAGATCCCTCCACTTCCAGGCTTGGAAGTGCCCCTTGTGGGTATGATAGCAGCTAGAATTGTTTGACAGTTTTTGTTTACTTAGACTGATTCCAAAAGAGACACGAGGAACTGGCCAGCTCAGCCAAGCCCTAGAATGTCACTCACCAGGGTCTGGAGCAGGCGTAACATCAGAAGTTGGATAAAACTGCATAGCAAGCTAATTTATCTCTAATGCTTCACTACTCATCAAACACTTCCCTCCCTTTCAGAATCATTCTTATTTATCACGTGCTCTTAGTTCTTTCTAGGTTGGAGGGGGAGGAAGACCATACAGAATCGCCTCATACGGGGGAAGCAGCCTTTCAAGCCCCAGGATTCTGGCTTCCTATTTCTTGTGGCCACAGTCCCCAAGTGTAAAAGTCAAACGAAACAAAACAGGTGACAAAAAGAAGACAAAAAAATTATCCCCTTTCATAATGCATTAGGTATGTTGTTCTTTGCCAACTAATAAGAGGTGGATTAATCTAATAAACAGGTCCCTTTTGTTAACATTAGATAATTTTCCTCAGGAAAAGGAACAAAGAATTAACACGGGTGAAAATGTCCGTACATATCAAAACAATAAGTTCATTACAGATATTAATATATAAGTAAAGAATATTTAACATAGCTATTGTGTTCCTAAAATGAACACAAATTTTAACAATTAAAAAAAATGTAAGTATTAATAATGAAACTATTATAGTAAGTGGTGCACGGTTAATAGTCCTAACAAAATTAATCTTTATTTGTATGAGATTTTAGGAAAACTGGTGATTTAATTCAAAATTCTTTAAAATATTCATACACTTACACCTATATCTCTCTCTCTTCTAGGATTCTTTTCTAAAGGAATGATCAGAAAGGACAAATAAAAAAGATTATTAGGTATTCGTTGAGGCAATACTTATAATTAGAGCAACCTAAACATGTAGCGATAGGGTAAGGTTAAATGTGGTAAATCTATAAAATATTACATAGCAATTCGTTACATTTATGAAAGTAAGTGAAAATACGCTGTGCACATCTAGACGTACAACTTCTAGCAAACTCACTAACAAGAGCATGATTTTCATTTCCTTGACGTATTTCTTCAATGAATCTCAACATGTTTCACAATAAAAACACCTTTGAAAAAGGGAGGAAAGACTACTAGTAGGATGAAAATAAAACTACTGTCTCTGGGGAGTGGGTTGAGTTATCCAAGCACAACATTTCATTTTTGTATACTGTATCTTTACTAATTTATGTACTTGTCTATTAATTTCCTTTATTATTTCGGTAAGAACACAGCATGACGTCTACCCTCTTAAATTTTAAGTGCACCATATATTACTCTTGCCCTTAGGTGCCAGGCTCTGGGCAGATCCCTAGAACCTATTCATCTTAAGTAACTGAAACTTTATACCTGTTCCCTTCTCCCCACTCCCTGCAACCACCATTCTACACTCTGCTTCTGTGAGCTTGACTACTTTAGATACTTCATATAAATGGAATCATGCAATATTTGTCCTTCTGTAAGTGGCTTATTCCACTTAGCAGAATGCCCTCTGGGATCATCCATGTTGTCACATATGGCAGGATACTCTTCTATTTAAGGCTTATAATATTCTTTGTACGTACAGACCACATTTACTTTATCCGTTCATCTGCTCATGGACCTTTACGGTGTCTCCAGATCTTGGCTAATATGCATAATGCTGCAATGAGCATGGAGGGGCATATTTTTTTCTGAGAACCTGGCTTCAATTATTTGGGATGTACATCTAGAGGTGGGAGTGTTGGATCACATGGTAATTCTATCTTAATTTTTTTTGTGGAATAGCCATCCTTCTTGCCATGGTGGCTGTAACATTTCTACATCCCCACCAACAGTAGACAAGGGTTCCAATTTCTCCACATCCTTCTCAACATCTGTTGTCGTAGTTGTTGTTTATAATGGCCATCCTAACAGGTGTGAGGTGATATCTCATTTTGATTTTAATTTGCATTTCCCTGATGATAAGTCATATTGGGCATTTTTTCATACATCTCTTGACCATTGGTATGTTTCTTAGAAGAAATGTCAGTTCAAGTCCTTCATCCATTTTTAAAACTGGGTTATTTGTTTACCTTCTGTTGAGTTGTAGGAGTTCCTAATAGATTTTGGATACTAACCTCATATCGAATATGAGGTTTGCAAATATTTTCTTCCATTCTGAACGTTGCCTTTTCACTCTGTTGATTGTTTCCTTTGCAGCGGAGAAGCTTTTTACTTTGATGTAGTTGAATGTGTCTAATATGGCTTTTGTTGTTTGTGCTTTAGGTGTCATGTTCAAGAAATCATTGCCAAGCACAATGTCATGAAGCTTTCCCCTAAGTTTTCTTCAGGGAGGTTTACAGTTCCAAATTACATATTTAAATCTTTAACTCATTTTGCCTTGATTAATGTGTATGGTATAAGATAATTGTTCCCTTTTGAATGTGGATATCCAATCTCCCAACACCATTTGCTGAAGAGACTTTCCTTTCCCCATTGTGTATTTTTGGTACCCTTGTGTACAATTAGTTGACCATATTTGCATAGGTTTATTTCTGGGCTCTTGATTTCTGTTCCATTTGCTTGTATGTCTGTTTTTATGCCGGTACCAAAGTGTTCTGATTACTATGGCTTAGTAATGTATTTTGAAATCAAATCAGAAAGTGTGAAGCCTTAAGCTTGGCTCATCTTACTTAAGATGCCTTTGGCTATCCAGGTTCTTTTGTGCTTCCATACAAATTTTAGGATTGTTTCTCCATTTCTGTAAAAAAAAAAGTCATTGGGGTTTTGATAAGGATTTCACCGAATCTGTAGATTGTTCTGGATAGTAAGGACATTTTAACAATATTAAATCTACCA
The DNA here is from genome assembly GCF_951394435.1 of Stenella coeruleoalba. Lineage (NCBI taxonomy): Eukaryota > Metazoa > Chordata > Mammalia > Artiodactyla > Delphinidae > Stenella > Stenella coeruleoalba. The sequence goes on along the minus strand of NC_137153.1, from coordinate 12,572,751 downwards.
ATCCATGAACATGAAATGTGTTTCCATTTATTTGTGTTTTAAAAATTTTTTTCCGTCAATGTTCTGTAGTTTTCAGTATACAAGTCTTTTACTTCCTTAGTTAACACCTAAGTATTTTATTAGTTTTGATAGTATTTTACATGAGATTGTTTTCTTAATTTTCTTAACTGTTTTTTTCAGAAAGTTTCTTTGTAGAATAAGGAAATGCAACTGAGATTTAAATGTTGATTTTGTATCCTGCAATTACTAAATTCATTTTTTAGTTCTAACAGTCTTTTTGTGGAGTCTAGTACTTTTCACATATAAGACTGTCATCTGCAAAAGAGATAATTTTACTTATTCCTTTCCAGGTTTATGGTTTTTTTTTTTTTCCTGCCTAATTGCTCTAGCTAGGACTTTCAGTATTATGTAGAATTGCCATGGCAAGAGTGGGCATCCTTGCTTCGATAGGATTTCAGTCTTCTTAAATTTTCTGAAACTTGCTTTGTGATTTAACATGTGATATGTGCTGATGAATGCTTCACGTGTGCTTGAAAAGAATGCATATTTTGCTGCTACTGCATGAAACATTCTGTAAATGTCAGTTAGGTTAAATATTTCTCTGTGGTTACCGTGGGCTTACATAAAACATCATATAATGTAAGTCTGTTTTAAGCTGACAACAACTTAACTTCAACTGCACGCAAAACCTTTACAGTTTACTTTCCTTCCCCCACTTTATGTTATTGTTTTCACAATTTACATCTATTCAAATTGGGTATTTTTAGCACGTTTTAGTTACTTTTCATACTTTTTGACACTAGAATGAAAAGTGATTTACCCACTACCCTTACGGTACCACAGTATTCTGTATTTGTTTATATATTTACTTTTACCAACAAGTGTTATACTTTCATGTAGCTGTTTAGCATTCTTTACTTTCAATCTGAAGAACTCCCTTTAGCATTTTTTGTAAGGCAGGTCTGGTAGTAATGCACTTACTCTGGTTTTGTTTGTCTTAGAAAGTCTTTATGTCTCCTTTACTTTTGAAAAACAGCTTTGACAGTTATAGTGTTCTTGGCTGGCATGTTTTTTTGTTTTGTTTCGTTTTTTTTTTTTTTTTCCAGCACTTTAAATGTATCATCCCCCTCCCTTCTCACCTGCAAAGAATCTGCTAAAAAATCTGCTGATAGTCTAATGGAGGTTCCCTTGTATTTGATGAGTCACTTTTCTCTTGCTGCTTTCAAAATTCTCTCTTTTTCCTTAAATTTTGACAGACTGGTTCTAGTGTTTCCTGCTAGAGACTTTATAAGTAGATTCATCATATTCAGAATTTTGGTCTTTATGGTCAGACCTTCCCCAGATTTGGGAAGTTTTCAGCCATTATGTCTTTAAATAAGTTTTTGGCCCCCTTGTTTCTGTCTTTTCTTTCTGACACTCTCACAATGTTTATATTTATTCTCTTGGTTTGTCCCATAAGTCCTTTAGGCTTTCTTTATTCTTTCTCTTTCTTTTTTTGTTTTGTTCCTCTGACAGAATACTTTCAAATGGCTTGTCTTTAAGTTCACAGATTCTTTCTTCTGTTTGCTCAAATCTGCTGCTGAATCCCTCTAATTTTTTAGTTCACTTATTGTGTTCTTCAGTTCCAGGATTTGTTTGGTTCTTTCTATCTCTTTGTTGATATTCTCAGCTTTTTTTCATGTATCGTGTTCCTGATTTCATTTAGTTGTCTGTGTTCTCCTGTAACTCACTGAGCAACTTTAAGGCAATTATCATGAATTATTTATCAAACAGTTTATAGACAGTCATTTCTTCAGGGTCAGTTATTGGAGATCTACTTTATTCTTTGGATTGTATTTTCATGATTTCATGATTTTCATGATCCTTTATTTTCCTTGTAGCTTTGCAATGATGTGTGTGCATTTGAAGAAAAAGCATCTTCTCCCACTCTTTACAGGCTGCCTTTGATTAGGAAAGACCTTCAGCAGTGAGCCTGGTTAGGGAATCTGGGCCTTTGTTCTTACCAGCTCAACACACCCAGGCTTTTTTGTTGCTGTTTTTGTTTTTAGTTTGCTGTTATTGTTTTTCTCCAGTAGCTCATAACCTCTTGCTCCCTCTGGTGACTATGTCAGTTCTGTCATCACCCCACATGAGACGAGATAGAAAGCAGCCTCTGTGTGGTGCACAGGAAGACCAGAGACATTGGGGGCATGCTTTACTCTTCCTCTCCCCCCATTAGGAAGCAACCTCAGTTATGCACCTTCTTCCATATCCCAAAGCCATGCTGGCTACCACTGTCCCAATCACCTGGAGGATGCTGGATTCTTCAGCCCTCTATGTGAGACAGAGCAAAACCCAGCACGACAGGGAGTCCACTGCACTGCCCGGGGCGTTGCAGTCACACTCCACTCCTCCCTCTCTCCTGGAGGAAAGGCCTCCGTTCTGCACCTCTTCCAAGCCTCACAGAGCAGTGCAGGCCACAGGAATGTGCTCATCCCTCAGCAGCCCCAGGCATCCGGACTATTCCAATTCTTTCAGCACTCAGTGTAAGTCGAGGCAGAAAGCCACCCTTCAGAGATCCCACTGAAAGGCCAGGGACAGAGGATACTGGCTCACACTCTTCCTCCGGCACCAGGGAGGGGACACGATCTCTCAGTGCTGCGCCGTGCCGGCTTGGGGGAGGGGCTGATGCAGTGAAAGTGAAATTGCTCTCCCCACCCATTTCAGTGTGGCTGATCTCAATTTTGTGCCTGCCTGAGGTACTGAAAATTCCTAACTGGGCTCTGTTCCTCTCATAAAGGGATTTTGCTACTAAAATCATTATCAAGTCTGTGTTTTCATGGGGGTATGAGGGCTAGGACTTATCCCAGCATCTTGCTGCTGTCCCTCTCTTTACCGATCTATTTATAATGAGAATGTATTTATGTATTGCTTGGGGACTTAATTTTAAAAACAAGAACATGTCTTACTGATTTTCTAAAGATAATGTAAATCTCTCCTTCACTTGCTTGATTCGAATATATATTTTATATAAGCATTTTTTTTCACGTATGTGATGCATTTGGTACATCGTAGTATTCTGAGACTAGGTTATATATAATCAATCTATCCATGAAGGATAATTTATTTCTACTTTCAAAGAAGACTTCCTTTGAATACAGAATATTCTACTAATTGAATGAATTAATTCTCTGAGGTCTGGAGTAAAGCCAGAGATGGAAAGAGATGATTATATTAATCTTATGTTTGGAACGATTCAAAAGACAAACCATGAATACAAAGTGTATAATCTCTATGTGTCTCAAACTACTCTTAATAGAGAGAAGCAAGGACATAGATAATTCAAAAAGATTAGATGCTTTCTGGGAAAAAAAGCCATGGACTTAAAATAACTTTTGATGAATATACTGGCATATTTGATTAATTGATTCTCTGTCGAATTTCAGAACTTCTGAAGTCAATGTCACGTGCATGAAAGGGTTGAGCTAACACCTAGCTTCACATTCCTGTCCATCCATCTCCTCTAATCCACCTGGATCACTGCCTCCAGAAGTTCAGTCATGTTTTAAGCTGAAATCACTCCATCTTTTAATCTCCAATCCATTTATCTCATGTTCTATCCCAAACTCCTGTCCTTCTATCTTGAATCATGGTTGCTGTCTTGAGGGCATCCCCTTGACTTCTCTATTTGTCTTCCTCCCTTCATCTTCTGCTGGATACAGTTTTAGTTCCTAATCATTTTAGAATCATTGGGTCATAACCTCAATTTATCTTTTGCCAAAGCTTTGGAAACGCAGCTTGAACCAGCTCTGGACAAGTCTGACTCTTCATCTTATCAGTGCTCGCAGTTTGGTTGCTGAGTCAAGGGGAGAAAATGACTCAAAAGGGCAGAATGATTAACCCTTAAGTCTCAGTCACTAGTGTTCACTGGTCTCAATGCTCAGCCTTGAAACTTACAGTTTCTTAAATCAACCCAATAGCCACATCCTGAAGCAACTGTTTCAAACATTCTTGCCTTATCTCACAACTTTGAGTAGCTCACATTCCATGCTTCTACCTCTGTCTTGTATGTTACAAAGATGATAGAGACCATCAAACCAAACTACTTCAACTTTTTAAAAACACAAGCTAGAGTCTCTACACTTGCATTCATTCCTTTCTCTATCCCTCCATTTTACATACAAGAGTCCTCTTTCTTAATGAGCATCCCTGGTACTTGTGCCCCTTATGCTCTGGATACAGCTCTCTCTCACCTTCTCAATAAACTTACTCCAAACCTTGACTCTCGCCTTGTCTTCTGTATCTTCACTCTCAACATTCAAATATTCTAGATTTTCTTTACTCACAGAATTATGTTCCCCCTTCCAGAAGTCCCACTGTTGCTCTGAGCTATCAGTCTCCCTCCTAGTACCTTCCTTTTTCCACTCCTTAGCACTAAACATGTTTAAAAAAAGAGTTAGCTGCCCTTGTCTTGATTTAGTCACCTCTAAACCTAGTCATTCATCTAAATCGACTTCAAAAGGAACTCTGCTCCCAACAGTATAATTGGAGATTCTTCTTCTGTTAAGGTCATCAAGAACTCTATGCCACTACTGGATATGTTCTGTCCTTAACCTACCTGATCACCCAGCAGGATTTGACATAGCTTTTTACTCCCTTTTTCTATAAATTATTATTCTCTGGGTTTCATTAATACAGGCAAACCTCGGAGATACTGAACGTTTGGTTCCACGCCACTACAATAAAGTAAATATCTCAATAAAGCAAGGCATATGAATTTTGTTTTCCCAGTGCATATAAAGGTTATATTTACTCTAGTCTATTTAGTGTGCAATAGAATTGTGTCTAAAAAAATCAGTAAACATACCTTAATTGAAGACACTTTATTGCTAAAAAAGGCTAAGCACCATCTGAGCCTTCAGAGAGCTGTAATCTTTTGGCTGGTGGAGGGTCTTGCCTCAGTGCTGGTGGCTGCTGACTGATCAGGGTGGTGGTTGCTGAAGGGTGGGATGGCCGTGGAAATTTCTCAAAATAAGACCACAATAAAGTTTGCCACATCCATTGACTCTTCCTTTCACTAATGATTTCTCTGTAACATGCCATGTTGTTTGAAACATTTTACCCAGAGCAGAGCTTCTTGCAAAATTGAAGTCAATTCTCTCAAACCTTGTGGCTGCTTTATCAACTAAGCTTATAGTAATAGTCTAAATCCTCTGGAGTCATTTCAACAATCTTTACAGCATCTTCACCAAAAGTAGATTCCATCTCAAGGAACCACTCTCTTGGTTCATCCATAAGAAGCAACTCCTCAGCCATGAACTTTTTACCATGAGGTTGAAGCAATTTGGTCACATCTTCAGGCTCCACTTCTAATTCTAGTTCTCTTGCTATTTCCACCACATCTGCAATGACTTCCTCAGCTGAAGTCTTGAACCCAACCCCTCCAAAAGTCATCCCTGAGGATTAGGAATGGCTATTTCTAAACTCCTGTTAATGTTGGTATTTGGACCTCGTCCCATGAACCACAAATGTTCTTAATGGCATCTAAAACGGTGAATCCTCTCCAGAAATTTTTCAATTGATTTTGCCCAGAACCATCAAAGGAATCACTATCTATCTATGACAGCTGCAGCCTTACAAACTGTATTTCTAAATAATAAGACTTGACAGTCATAATTACCTTTCACCTATGGGCTTCAGAGTGGATGCTGGCTTAGCATGAAAACAATAATCTCGTTGTCAATCTCCATCATAGCTCTTGGGTGACCAGGTGCATTGTCAATAGATAGTAATATAGTGAAATAAATATTTTTTTCTCTGAGCAGTAGGTGTCAACAGTGGGCTTAAAATATTCAGTAAACCATGTTGTAAACAGAAGTGGCGTCATCTAGCAATTTTCCACGTCTGTTTTTTTCATTTATAGAGCACAGGCTGTCAATTTAGCATAATTCTGAAGGGCCCTAGAATTTTCGGAATGGTAAATGAGCACTGGCTTCAACCTAGTCTCCAACTGCATTAGCTCGTAACAAGAGAGTCAGCCTGTCCTTTGAAGCCAGGCATTGACTTCTCCTCTCTAACTATCAAAGTCCTGGATGGCACCTTCTTCCAACAGAAGGCTGTTTCATCTACGTTGAAACACTGTTGTTCAGTGTAGCCACCTTCATTAATTATTTTAGCTAGACCTTCTGGGTAACCTGCTGCAGCTGTAAATCAGCATTTGATGCTTTCCTTGCACATTTTTTTTTGGCTGCATTGGGTCTGCGTTGCTGCGCGAGGGCTTTCTCTAGTTGTGTTGAGCGGGGGCTACTCTTCATTGTGGTGCTCGGGCTTCTCATTGTGGTGGCTTCTCTTGTTGCGGAGCACGGGCTCTAGGTGCGCGGGCTCAGTAGTTGTGGTTCACGGGCTCTAGAGCTCAGGTTCAGTAACTGTGGCGCACACAGGCTTATTTGCTTCGCGGCATGTGGTTCTTCCCGGACAAGGGATCGAACCCGTGTCCCCTGCATTGGCAGGCAGATTCGTAATCACTGCGCCACCAGGGAAGTCCATTCCTTGCACTTTTATGTCGTGGAGGCAGCTTCTTTCCTTACACCTCATGAACCAACCTCTGCTAGCTTCAAGCCTTTTTTCTGCAGCTTCCTCACCTATCTCAGCCCTCATAGAATTGAACAGAGTTAGGGCCTTGCTTTGGATCAGGCTTTGGCTTAAGGAAACGTTGTGGCTGGTCTGAACTTCTATCTAGACAACTGAAACTTTCCCCATATCAGCAATAAGGCTATCTTGCTTTCTTATCATTCAAGTATTCACTGAACTAGCACTTTTCATTTCTTTCCAGAACTTTTCCTCTGCATTCACATACTGGCTAACTGGCACAAGAGGCTGGGCTTTTAGCCTGTCTTGGCTTTTGACATGTTCTCCTCACCAAGCTTAATCACTTCTAGTTTTTGATTTAAGAGAGAAATGTGCAACTCTTCCTTTCACTTGAACGCTTAGAGGCCGCTGTAGGTTTACTACTTGGCTTAATTTCCATACGGTTGCGTCTCAGGGAATCAGGAGGCCCAAGGAGAGAGAGAGAGAGATAGGGGAACACCTGGTCTGCAGAGCGGTCACAACACACACACCACTCATCAATTAAGTTCCCCTTCTGACAAGGGCACTGTTCATGGCGCTCCAAAACAATTACAACTCTAACATCACTGATCACAGATCACTATAACAAATATAACAATAATTAAAGTTTGAAATATTACGACAGTTACCAAATATGACACAGAGACAGGAAGTGAGCAAATGCTGTTGGAAAAAAATGGTGCCAACAGACTTGTTAGACACAGGGTCGCCACAAACCTTCAGTTTCTAAACTATGAAGTACAGCAAGGGATGTCTGTATTCTCTCTTTTTTTTTTTTTTCACCATTTGAACTTTTTATTTTATATTGAAGTAAAGCCAATTAACAACGTTGTGATAGTTCCAGGTACACAGCAAGGCAACTCAGCCATACATAAACATATATCCACTCTCCCCCAAACTCCCCTCCCATCCAGGCTGCCACATAACATTGAGCAGAGTTCCCTGTGCTGTACAGTAGATGCTGGAGAGGGTGTGCTGAGAAGGGAACCCTCCTCCACGGTTGGTGCGAATGTAAACTGGTGCAGCCACTATGAAGAACAGTATGGAGGCTACTTTAAAAACTAAATATAGAGCTACTACCATATGACCCTGCAGTCCCACTCTGGGGCATATATCTGGAGAAAAACGTGGTCTGAAAGGATACATGCACCCCAATATTCATTGCAGCTCTATTTCCAATAGCGAAGACATTAAAGCAACTTAAATGTCCATCGACAGAGGAATGGATAAAGAAGATGTGGTAGATATATACAATGGGATATTACTCAGCCATAAAAAAGAATGAGATAATGCCATTTGCAGCAACATGGGTGGACCTAGAGATGGTCATACTGAGTGTATTCTCTTTTATCCTCTTTTTCTCCTTCTTAACTGGTCATCCCACCACTGTATTATTTGCAGTACAATTCTAGATAACCAATTCCAGATTACTATTCATGGCTTTTCAAGGACTTTTTCTCAGTCCCGTCATTTCTTTTCTTGCCTCATTTTCATACAAGGCTCTCATCCACGAGATAGACAGATAGCTAGGCAGATAGACGTACACATATATATTCCTCCTTAATTCATGTGTCCTCTCCTCTGAGTTTCAAACCCATATATCTAAGTTTTTCTCTGACAGTCCCCCTTAGAAGCCGCATATTCTGAAACTCAACTTATAAATTTATCTACTCAGATTCCCCCAACGTCCTTTACCTCAGCAAATGGCATCAACATTTAGTACAACCCTATAGTCAGAGAAGCAGGGCTATATCTCTCTGAGCCTGATTCCAGAGGGACCCCAACATTTTGGATCCCTTTCTTTAAATTTTTCAAAGTCTCTCTGTAGGGCCTGGGACTGTCTCTGGTCAGCGGTGTCATGTGGACAGGATGCCCCAAGCCTGAACCTTGTCCAGTGGACCTCAGCACACATGGATCCTGGTGGTTTAAAGCTCCTACGTCAAATTCTTCAAAGTGCTCCACTGGTGGCAAGTTCTGGTTCCCATTTCTCCTTTTAGAGATGCTCTCCAATCTTTCCACCTCTCACACTTGACCAGACCAAAGAGATCATGTTCTAAGAATGCAGTGATGCCAGGCTACAGAGTTCAAGAGAAGATACAGTTGGAATACACGTTGTTTCTTGTTTATGCTACCAAATTCTTAACGGTAAGTTTAAAAGGTCAGAAAGCTACTTATTGTTTACAATGTCTTACTCTGCGTAAAACTTCCATTTGTGGTCCTTACCAAAGAAGAACAGTAAGAACCTTTGAGAGAGTCCCTGGAAGTCGTTTTTCATAGGCAGCAGGAAGAATGATGCAGTGTAGTGAGTAGTAATGTGATTAGCATTAAATAAATGGTATGAGAGAACCACAGAGAAGCTGTTCTGTGGTGTTTCAGGTTCCAGGAGCAATGCGAAGTAACAACATGTAATAAGAGTGTTGCTGCCTTTTCTCTATAATAGGAGAATAAAATGAGCCAGGAGTGGCACACCTGGCAACAAAGAAAGCAAAGGAAGGAAGTCCTAGCCACAGCAATCAGAGAAGAAAAAGAAATGACTCATGGCGATGAACAACTGGAGATGATTGTGGACAGCAGGGAGTCTTCCTGTGCACAGACTGGACGGGAAACAAAGGCAGAGGTACCTCTTCTCTGCACATCATTCTAAACCCATTGTGCACGTGGGCCTGTGAATTTAGTATTCAATTTTTACATCACATTGTTTATATAAACAGGGTACCCATAAAATTCACTCTCCTGAGGTTTGCCATCCTTCACTTAGCTTTAAAGTGAGAAGCACATGGATGATTCCTGATATCGCTCTTTCTTACACTCTTCACCTCATTTCAATATATTCACCATTGTCTATTTTCTAAATAGTTCTCAAATTCAGGCACTCTCTCCTAAGTTTCCACTACCTTTATCCCAGACTATAATATTAACCAAGTACCTGTTCATCCTCTGACACTGTTTGCCCATATTCTACACTGTAGAGAGTAAAGTTAACCTCCTCACTGCACTGCTGAAAATCTTTTCATTGTTTCAATTGCCTTGAAGAAAAAAGCCAACATTTTTAACCAGGTCAACCAGGACCTGTGTGACCTGGTCCTGCCCACCTCTCTGGCTTCACGTCATATAACTGTCTACCGTCACTGCCCTTGTTTTCTTTTCTTCATCTAACTAATATCAAATAGAACCCGGTATACGCTGCATGCTGTACTAAGTACTGGAAATATGGGGGTGAATAAAAATAGACCCTGTTCTTATCATTATGGAGACTGGGATACAGTGAGGAAAAGAGTTTTAATCATAATCAACATACAAAGTAAAATTGTAGCTGTGATAAGTTTTGCAAATGAGAAATATTTTGAGATAATACTGCATAAAAATTTTTGTAATAATAGACGACAGAAATAAATGGATATTAATTACTAGATGAAAGGGAGGGAAGAGTTTTGTTTGAGCATGCCCTGCTTTTCCCTGAATCCTGGTTTGCACAAGCTACTTCCAATATGTGGAGTGGTCTTTTCTCTTTTTGACCTGAGCATCTTTTTTTACTAAGTTTAATATAATTTCAGGGCAAAGTTTAAATATAATTTCCAAACCAAGCATGTTGCCTATGATTTGCTCACATGGTACCTCCCTGAGCTTCTCCTTTTTACAGACCACTCCTTAATATTTACCCAATGTCCCTCTTAACAAGCAGACCATGACCTGATGGTTACATGATTCACTAGAATATATAATGTCTGTCATATTCACAGCTCTATTTCTGATGCGCAACACAGAGCAGGAGAATTAACTACTAAAAACTTTTCTTGAATAAGTAAGAACTCCAGCAACTTTCCCATATGCTCTTGGCCTGAAATAATTTATTCTAGTGAAAGTGGTGCTTGATAAGATCAAACAGAAAATGTCAAAGAGGCGGTGCTTTCTGGGCTGTGTTCTAGAAATCAAATCTGTAGTCCCCGAGGTTTCTCAGCAGAGGCCAATTTTTTAATCAAGTGTGCCAGGGGTTGTTGGTAAGAGTTTCCTAAATTGAAGGACCTGAATAAATAAAATGATCTCTAAATTTCCTTTCAATGTTTATTACTAGTGTATATATCAACTTAATGTTTTCACTAAGTTTTGCGATTAAGCAAAATTGAAGCGAGTCAACCCAATTTATACATTTTAGATTTTGCTTACTTATTTTGGGACAATTAGACAAAACGTATGTTCTAAGATACGCAGTAATAGATTAAGAAAATAATTACTTTCATCTTTAACAATACATTTCACATGTTTTTTAAAATATTAAAATCAATATTATTTTCAACTGTAAATTATCATATTATCATGTATATTTAGATAAGATTTTAAAATGACTCAGCTTTACACACAAGAGGTAGTGGGTTTGAATGACAGACATTATTGGTCAGGAGCCATGGAAACATGAAATTTTTTTTCTTTGAAAATGTTGATATTTAGTGCTTAGGGCAGCTTTGGAAAAACATCAGCATAGTCTTTTCCTAATAATATCTTAATATTAATATAAGGAATAAATTTTATTTTTTTCTCTACTCCATACCAGCACTTTGTACCATTTATAAAACTGAGCTATAACAGTATATGTTATACAATATATGTGTGTATGTACGTGTGTATACGTATGAAAGGCATTTTAACAAACAAGGACAATATAATTTCTTCATTCCCCTCACATATTTAACTTTGTACAATAATTTTACGCTGGAGGTTCTAAACTAGATAACTTGGCATACTGAGAAGTTAAAAAAGTTAAGAAAACTGCTGTAAGAACAGGACTATTGAGCCTGTCAGTAATAATACTACACTAGGTTCAAATCTTTAATAAACCGCTGTTTAAGCTCACTGTGGGAAATATAGAATAGAAACGGAAAGCGTATTTGAAAATGATCTTTTATATACACGCACAGATTTTATGTCAAAATGTGACGTGTGTTCTAAATGAGACACTACATCTTCTAAACAAATTTTTAGAGTGTAATTTTCAGAATTTATGATATTTTGGAAAACATATATAGACATTGATCTTTGCTATCAAACATCCCCCATGTTTACATTTATTTTTCTTTATACAAAACTGGTCGCAGTTATTTGAAAATAAAAATGTAAGCCCAGGGCTTCCCTGGTGGCGCAGTGGTTGAGAGTCCGCCTGCCGATGCAGGGGACATGGGTTCGTGCCCGGGTCTGGGAAGATCCCACATGCCGCGGAGCAGCTGGGCCCGTGAGCCATGGCTGCTGAGCCTGCGTGTCCGGAGCCTGTGCTCCGCAATGGGAGAGGCCGCAGCGGTGGGAGGCCCGCGTACCGCAAAAAAAAAAAAAAAAAAAAAAAGTAAGCCCAAACTGTATGGGAGTCTAGCTCACATAGCTAGCTTAGGAAGCTATAAGGGATAATGCTCACAATTGATTTTTAGATGGGTTCTTGTCAATTTTACTGAAATTGGGGCATATGCAGAGGCTTTTGGAGTACTTAAAAATATCCCTACGTGAGAGAGAGACCTTCAAGATGGCAGAGGAATAAGATGTGGAGATCACCTTCCTCCCCACAAATACATCAGAAATACATCTACATGTGGAACAACTACAGAACATCTACTGAACGCTGGCAGAAGACCTCAGACGTCCCAAAAGGCAAGACACTCCCCATGTACCTGGGTAGGGCAAAAGAAAAAAGAATAAACAGAGACAAAAGAATAGGGACGGGACCTGCACCAGTGGGAGGGAGCAGTGAAGGAGGAAACGTTTCCGCACACTAGTAGCCCCTTCGCAGGCAGAGACGGGGGGGTGGGTGGAGGGGGGAAGCTTTGGAGCCACAGAGGAGAGCAAAGTAACAGGAGTGCGGAAGGAAAAGCGGAGAGAGTCCCAAACAGAGGATCGGTGCCGACCGGCACTCACCAGTCTGAGAGGCTTGTCTGCTCACCCGCCGGGGTGGGCGGGGCTGGGGGCTGAGGCTCGGGCTTCGTAGGTCGGATCCCAGGGAGAGGACTGGGGTTGGCGGCGTGAACACAGCCTGCAGGGGGTTAGTGCATCACGGCTGGCCGGGAGGGAGTCCGGTAAAAAGTCTGGAGCTGCCTAAGAGGCAAGAGACCATTTTTTCAGGGTGCACGAGGAGAGGGGATCCAGAGCACTGCCTAAATGAGCTCCAGAGATGGGCACGAGCTGCGGCTATCAGTGCAGACCCCAGAGACGGGCGTGAGACGCTAAGGCTGCTTCTGCAGCCACCAAGAAGCCTGTGTGCGAGCACAGGTCACTATCCACACCTCCCCTACCAGGAGCCTGTGCAGCCCGCCAATGCCAGGGTCCTGTGATCCAGGGACAACTTCCCCAGGAGAACGCACGGTGCACCTCAGGCTGGTGCAACATCACGCCAGCCTCTGCCGCCACAGGCTCACCCCGCACCCCGTACCACTCCCTCCCCCTGGCCTGAGTGAGCCGGAGCCCCCTAGTCAGCAGCTCCTTTAACCCCATCCTGTCTGAGTGGGAACAGACGCCCTCAGGCGACCTACACGCAGAGGCGGGGCCAAATCCACAGCTGAGCCCCAGAGCTGTGCGAACAAAGAAGAAAAAGGGAAATCTCTCCCAGCAGCCTGAGGAGCAGCGGATTAAATCTCCACAATCATCTTGATGCACCCTGCATCTGTGGGATACCTGAATAGACAATGAATCATCCCAAAATTAAGGCAGCTGGAGTAACGATATATATATATTTTTTCCTTTTTCTCTGTTAGTGTGTATGTGTATGCTTCTGTGTATGATTTTGTCTGTATAGTTTTGCTTTTACCATTTGTCCTAGGGTTCTGTCTGTCCGTTTTTTGTGTGTTTTTTTGGAATAGTTTTTAGTGCTTGTTATCACTGCTGGATTTGTTTTTTGGTCTAGTTGATGTCTTCTTTCTTTCTTTTTTTTTTTTATTACTTTAACATTTTTGTTATTTTTATAATTATTTTTTATTTTAATAAATTTATTTTATTTTACTTCTTCTTTCTTTCTTTCTTTCTTTTTTCTCCCTTTTCTTCCGAACTGTGTGGCTGATAGGGTCTTGGTGCTCTGGCCGGGTGTAAGGCCTGTGCCTCTGAGGTGGGAGGGCCAAGTTCAGGACATGGTACACCAGAGACCTCCCGGCTCCATGTAATATCAAACAGCGAAAGCTCTCCCAGAGATCTCCGTCTCAATACTAAGACCCAGCTCCACTCAATGACCAGCAACCTACAGTGCTGAACACCCTATGCCAAACAACTAGCAAGACAGGAACACAACCCACCCATTAGCAGAGAGGCTGCCTAAATCATAATAAGGTCACAGAAACCCCAAAACACACCATCAGATGCGGTCCTGCCCACCAGAAAGACAAGATCCAGCCTCATCCACCAAAACACAGGCACTAGTCCCCTCCACCAGGAAGTCTACACAACCCACTGAACCAACCTTAGCCACTGGGGACAGACACCAAAAACAACGGGAACTACGAACCTGTAGCCTGCAAAAAGCAGACCCCAAACACAGTAAGATAAGCAAAATGAGAAGACAGAGAAACACATAGCAGATGAAGGAGGAAGGTAAAAACCCACCAGACCTAACAAATGAAGAGGAAATAGGCAGTCTACCTGAAAAAGAATTCAGACTAATGATAGTAAAGATGATCTAAAATCTTGGAAATAGAATGGAGAAAATACAAGGACCTAGAAGAACTAAAGAGCAAACAAACACTGATGAAAAACACAATATATGAAATTAAAAATTCTCTAGAAGGGATCAATAGCAGAATAACTGAGGCAGAAGAACAGAGAAGTGACCTGGAAGATAAAATAGTGGAAATAACGACTGCAGAGCAGAATAAAGAAAAAAGAATGAAAAGCATTGAGGACAGTCTCAGAGACCTCTGGGACAACATTAAACGCACCAACATTTGACTTAGTGGGGTCCCAGAAGAAGAGAAAAAGAAAGGGACTGAGAAAATATTTGAAGAGATTATAGTTGAAAACTTCCCTAATATGGGAAAGAAAATAGTTAATCAATTCCAGGAAGTACAGAGAGTCCCATACAGGATAAATCAAAGGAGAAAAATGCCAAAAGACATATTAATCAAACTATCAAAAATTAAATACAAAGAAAAAATATTAAAAGGAGAAAGGGAAAAGCAACAAATAACACACAAGGGAATCCCCATAAGGTTAACAGTTGATCTTTCAGCAGAAATTCTGCAAGCCAGAAGGGAGTGGCATGACATATTTAAAGTGATGAAAGGGAAAAACCTACAACCAAGATTACTCTACCCAGCAAGGATTTCATTCAGTTTTGACAGAGAAATAAAAACCTTTACAGAAAAGCAAAAGTTAAGACAATTCAGCACCACCAAACCAGCTTTACAACAAATGCTAAAGGAACTTATCTAGGCAGGAAACACAAAAGTAGGAAACGGCCTACAATAATAAACCCCAAACAATTAAGAAAATGGTAATAGGAACACACATATCAATAATTACCTTAAACGTAAATGGATTAAATGCTCCAACCAAAAGACAGAGACTGGATGAATGGATACAAAAACAAGACCTGTATATATGCTGTCTACAAGAGACCCACTTCAGACCTGGGACACATACAGACTGAAAGTGAGGGGATGGAAAAAGATATTCCATGCAAATGGAAATCTAAAGAAACCTGGAGTAGCAATTCTCATATCAGACAAAATAGACTTTAAAATAAAGACTATTACCAGAGGAAAAAAGGACACTACATAACAATCAAGGGACCAATCCAAGAGGATGATATAACAATTTTAAATATATTTATGTACCCAACATAGGAGCACCTCAATACATAAAGCAAATGTTAACAGCCATAACAGGGGAAATTGACAGTAACACAATCATAGTAGGGGACTTTAACACTCCACTTTCACCAATGGACAGATCATCCAAAATGAAAATAAATAAGGAAACACAAACTTTAAATGATACATTAAACAAGAGGGACTTAATTGATATTTATATGACATTCCATCCAAAAAAAAAACAGAATACACTTTCTTCTCAAGTGCACATGAAACATTCTCCAGGATAGCACCTATCTTGGGTCACAAATCAAGCCTTGGTAAATTTAAGAAAATTGATATCATATCAAGTATCTTTTCTGACCACAATATTATGAGACTAGATATCAATTACAGGAAGAAAATCTGTAAATAAATACAAATGCATGGAGGCTAAACAATACACTAATAACCAAGAGATCACTGAAGAAATCAAAGAGGAAATCAAAAAATACCTAGAAATAAATGACAATGAAAACACGACGACCCAAAACCTATGGGATGCAGCAAAAGCAGTTCTAAGAGGCAAGATTATAGCCATACAATCTTACCTAAAGAAACAAGAAAAATTTCAAGTAAACAAACTAACCTTACATGTAAAGCAATTAGAGAAAGAACAAAAAAACCCCATAGTTAGCAGAAGGAAAGAAATCATAAATATCAGATCAGAAATAAATGAAAAAGAAATGAAGGAAACAATAGCAAAGCTCAATAAAACTAAAAGCTGGTTCTTTGAGAAGATAAACAAAATTGATAAACCATTAGCCAGACTTATCAAGAAAAAAAGGGAGAAGACTCAAATGAATAGAATTAGAAATGAAAAAGGAGAAGTAACAACTGACACTGCAGAAATACAAAGGAACATGAGAGATTACTACAAGCAACTATATGCCAATAAAATTGACAACCTGGAAGAAATGGACAAATTCTTAGAAATGCACAACGTGCTGAGACTGAACGAGGAAGAAATAGAAAATATAAACAGACCAATCACAAGCACTGAAATTGAGACTATGTACAAATCTTCCAACAAACAAAAGCCCAGGACCAGACGGCTTCACAGGTGAATTCTATCAAACACTTAGAGAAGAGCTAACACCCATCCTTCTCAACTCCTTCAAAATATAGCAGAAGGAGCAACACTCCCAAACTCCTTCTATGAGGCCCCCATCACCTTGATCCCAAAACCAGAAAAAGATGTCGCAAAGAAAGAAAACTAT
The DNA here is from genome assembly GCF_951394435.1 of Stenella coeruleoalba. Lineage (NCBI taxonomy): Eukaryota > Metazoa > Chordata > Mammalia > Artiodactyla > Delphinidae > Stenella > Stenella coeruleoalba. The sequence continues at coordinate 12,556,115 of NC_137153.1, read as the reverse complement.
AGGCCAATATCACTGATGAACATAGATGCAAAAATCCTCAACAAAATACTAGCAAACAGAATCCAAGGGCACATTAAAAGGATCATACACCATGATCAAGTGGGGTTTATCCCAGCTATGCAAGGATTCTTCAAAATACACAAATCTATCAATGTGAAAAACCATATTAACAAACTGATGGAGAAAAACCATATGATGATCTCAATAGATGCAGAAAAGGCTTTTGACAAAATTCAGCACCCATTTATGATGAAAACCCTCCAGAAAGTAGGCGTAGAGGGAAGTTACCTCAACATAATAAAGGCCATATATGAGAAACCCACAGCAAACATTGTTTTCAATGGTGAAAAACTGAAACCATTTCCGCTAAGATCAGGAACAAGACAAGGTTGTCCACTCTCACCACTATTATTCAACATAGTTTTGGAAGTTTTAGGCACAGTAATCAGAGAAGAAAAAGAAATAAAAGGAATCGAAATTGGAAAAGAAGAAGTAAAGCTGTCACTGTTTTCAGATGACATGATACTATACATAGAGAATCCCAAAGATGCTACCAGAAAACTACTAGAGCTAATCAATGAATTTGGTAAAGTAGCAGGATACAAAACTAATGCACAGAAATCTCTTGCATTCCTATACACTAATGATGAAAGAATCTGAAAGAGAAATTAAGGAAACACTCCCATTTACCACTGCAACAAAAACAATTAAATACCTAGGAATAAACCTACCTAAGGAGACAAAAGACCTGTATGCAGGAAACTATAAGACACTGATGAAAACAATTAAAGATGATATAAATAGATGGAGAGGTATACCATGTTCTTTCATTGGAAGAATCAACATTGTGAAAATGACTATACTATCCAAAGCAATCTACAGATTCAATGCAATCCCTATCAAACTTCCAATGGCATTTTTCACAGTACTGGAACAAAAAATTTCACAATCTGTATGGAAACATAAAAGACCCTGAATAGCCAAACCAATCTTGAGAAAGAAAAACGGAGCTGAAGGAATCAGGCTCCCAGACTTCAGACTATATTACAAAGCTACAATAATCAAGACAGTATGGAACTGGCACAAAAACAGAAATATAGATCAATGGAACAGGATAGAAAGCCGAGAGATAAATGCACGCACATATGGTCACGTTATTTTTGATAAAGGAGGCAAGAATATACAACGGAGAAAAGACAGCCTCTTTAATAATGGTGCTGGGAAAACTGGACAGCTACATGTAAAGAATGAAATTAGAATGCTCAGTAACATCATACAGAAAAATCAACTCAAAATGGTAAAGACCTAAATGTAAGGCCAGACACTATCAAACTCTTAGAGGGAAACATAGGCAGAACACTCTATGACATAAATCACAGCAAGACCCTTTTTGACCCACCTCCTAGAGGAATAGAAATAAAAACAAAAATAAACAAATGGGACCTAATTAAACTTAAAGCTTGTGCACAGCAAAGGAAACCATAAACAAGATGAAAAGGCAACCCTCAGAATGCGAGAAAATATTTGCAAGTGAAGCAACTGACAAAGGATTACTCTCCAAAATTTACAAGCAGCCCATGCAGCTCAATATGAAAAAAACAAACAACCCTTTCCAAAAAATGGGCAGAAGACCTAAATAGACATCTCTTGTAAAAGATATACAGATTGCCAACAAACACATGAAAGGATGCTCAACATCACTCATCATTAGAGAAATGCAAATCAAAACTACAATGAGGTATCACCTCACACCGGTCAGAATGGCCATCATCAAAAAATCTAAAAACAATAAATGCTGGAGAGGGTGTGGAGCAAAGGGAACCCTTTTGCACTGTTTGTGGGAATGTAAAGTGATACATCCACTATGGAGAACAGTATGGAGGTCCTTAAAAAACTAAAACTAAAACTAACATACAACCCAGCAACCCCACTACTGGGCATATACCCTGAGAAAAACATAATTTGAAAAGTTTCGTGTACCGCAATGTTCACTGCAGCTCTATTTACAATAGCCAGGACATGGAAGCAATGTTAAGTGTCCATGGACAGATGAATGGATAAAGAAGATGTGGCACAGATATACAATGGAATATTACTCAGCCATAAAGAAAACAAAATTGAGTTATTTGTAGTGAGGTGGATGGACGTAGAGTCTGTCATACAGATTTAAGTAAGTCAGAAAGAGAAAAACAAATACCGTATGCTAATACATATATATGGAATCTAATTTAAAAAATGGTTCTGAAGAACCTAGGGGCAGGAGGGAACAGACGCAGATGTAGAGCTTGGACGTGAGGACACAGGAAGGGGGAAGGGTAAGCTGGGACGAAGTGGGAGAGTGGCATGGACATATATACACTACCAAATATAAAACAGGTAGGTAGTGGGAAGCAGCCACATAGCACAGGGAGATCAGCTAAGTGCTTTGTGACCACTCAGATGTGTGGGATAGGGAGGGTGGAAGGGAGATGCAAGAGGGAGGGGATATGGGGATATATGTATACGTATAGCTGATTCACTTTGTTATACAGTAGCAACTAACACAACAATGTAAAGCAATTATACTCCAATAAAGTTGTTAAAAAATATATATCCGTATGTGCATATTTGGACAGTCTGGAGGAAGTAATTGCTTCTATACAAGGATATCAGAAATCAACCAATCTTATCTTTGTTTGTATATATGTATGTATCTATCTATCTATCCATCCTAAATATTTATGCTCACCTTGGGGAGAACAATACAATGCTAGCCAATTGCTTGGAGGGGAGGTGAAGCTGAGGATGTGCTGTGTAGTGACAGAATACCCTCTTCCCTAAAATAAATCAAATGATTCAAATTGATTTATAGCCTTTGATAGCATCTTAGTTACCACTCCAGACCCAATGGCCTTTCCTATTATCTGTCTTCTAGAAGCAGAACAGATAATGCAACACTGAGCTCTCCATCCACTAAATTAATCCAGGATTTAATTGTGAAAGGGAGGAAGAGCGAAGACCCTATAAGAAACATCACCAGGAAAAAAATACACATCTGTGATGAGTCTGTTGCCATGTGAAGGATAGGATGTCTTACCTTTTACTATAATAATTCTTCGCTGAAGTATAAGAACGATTGCCTAAAAGGAAAAACTCATGGCATACTGAGCCATCTCTAGAGACTTTACATTTCACTTCGATATTCGCATGTTAACACGGGAACAGGGTAATGTTTTCTATTCTTTCTGCCGATTCTCCTACAAGATTCATGGTGGTTCCTCACGGCTACCCCCACCTCAGCCCATCCTTACTTGCAGGGACCTTCATGTTCCTTGATGGTTCCTGCTTTTGTTCCTGGTTCCAAGCACAGCGGCTCCTATTAGCAGCTTCTCTATGAAACACAGGAGCGTGAAAGGGCATCGAGCTTGGGATCATTTACCCACAATGTGATTTTTCCATTCAACATGTTTATTGAGAGCCTGTAATATGGAAGCAATATCATGTTTTAGCTAAAGTGATGAAAAAATAGTCTATATCCATACCTTTATGGAGTTCTTAACTCGAGGGAAAGGAGAGAGAGAAATAATAAAGGAACACATACAAATAGGGTTTTCCTGATATGGTATATGAGCGAGAGAGACAAAGAGAGGGAGACAGAGAGAGACAGAGACAGAGAGAGGTATATCAAGAATGGTCTTAGCATTTAGTCTGCACTAATGTGTAACTTGTGGTATCATTTACTAAATGGAGAGTTCTAGGAAAGAAGTGGGGTTAGAGTGTATGGAATTAATCAATTTAGATGCCTATTATTGTCCAGTAGGGGCAATTAATGTGCAGGAATTGTGGAGAGAAACTCCTGGAGAGAAGACAGGTATCTAAGAATGATCTGCATATAAATGATATAAAAGCCACAGTACATGATGAAGGTACTTGAAAAGTAATGCAGTTATAAAGCAGAGGTCTGAGGAATGAAACTGTCACTCAGGACAGTAATGTTGGGAATAAGAGGCCGAGGGTCCTGCACTCCCGGCTTCCTATTTGCACAGACATCCGATCCGTGTCCTGCTTCAGTCCCTCCTCTGTAAAAGGGTGAGAGTCAGTATCATACAGATATTCTAGAGGCTGATCACGAACGACCAAGTGCCCTGTGTGCTTCACGTGGCTGGTCCTGTGCTGCTCAGTGGACACCACATCGATTCCTGGAAGCATTTTCTGCACCTGGTTGCAGCAGCTTTCAGTGATGTCCTCAATAATTACTTTTAAACTTCCCCTAATTAGCCTCATGTCTCTTGAAACTACAAGCATTCTTAGGTCATTAATTCAGTAAGTGCCCCTTCTTTGCCTTAAGATGGGAGCTCGCTAGATTGACCCCCATTGAGCTCTCCAAGACCAGCTGCTGGGTGAGCCACTCTTTGGAGGGCTTTGCCCTAGGACTGCATCAGGGAAGGAGAAAAATCTCTAACACTGCACCAGGTCACCTATTAGAATCCTCTCACCTCCTCACTCGTGCTCCTGTGTTCTGCTTTATGGTGAATTTCCAAATCCATTTAAGATAGCATCCCTTTAACCTTAGCAGTATTCACATTAGGCAAAACCATCCATTTATCCGTGCAAGCTTTTATTTCCCCAAAGTAGAGTAGTGCTTATGCAAATTAAGTCCCAAAGAAGGCCCCAGACTTTCCTTATTTAGACAACTTAGGCTTGCAAACTAAATATAAGTGTTTACCTTGAATGATGTGTCCTACTTTACTGATATTTTAATTGTAACACAGTATTTGAGACATAAAAGACATAATGGATAATAAGAGAAAGCATGCCATGTATTCATCAAGTAAATTTTAAAATAACATGTTGCCAACACAGTTAAACCCCCTTTTGGTATGTTTCCTCCTAAGATCAAGAAAAAGCTAAGATGTACATTTTCTACATTTATAATTAATGGTGCCCTGGAGGTCCTAAATAGGGCAGTAAGGCATGGAAAGAAATAAAATATGTAAAAATTGGGAAAAAAGAGGTAATTGTGTCTATAATTATATGCACAGACAATTGTAATAAATTTACACAAAGGCCACCAAAAGCTGGAAGCAAATCCAACAAGGTCATGATACAGACGCAATATACAAAGTCATTCCTCAAAAAAATTGGAAGATGAAATTAAAAAAGAAAAATGTGTATAGTGGCATCAAAAAATAAAATACTTAAAGATAAATTTAAAAAAAATATCCATCATACCTATGTATTTAAAAAAGACTTTGTTGAGAGAAATTAAAGAAGACCTAAAAACTTGAGAGAGATTAGCAGCGTTCATGGATTAGAAGACTCAATATAGTTAAGATGTCAATTCTCCCTACTTGATCTACAGATTCAATGCAAGCCCAATTAAAATCCCAAAAGAAGGTTTTTGGAGAAATAAACAAGCTGATTTAAAAAATATCTATAATTACTCAAGGGAACTGGAAGATCACAAACAACTCTGAAAAAGAAAGTAGTTGGAGGAATTGCATTATTTCAAGATATGCTATAAATGAGCAGTAATAAATATAGTTTGGAATTGATAAAAGGATAGACTTATAGACATACGTAACAGAACAGAGTCCAGAAATAAACTCACACATGTATGGATATTTGACTTTTAAAAGTGTGCTAAGATAATTTAATAGTCCATGATAATATTTCAACACATAGTACTAGAACATCTGTATATCATATAAAAAAATGAACCTCTACCCTTCTCTCAAACCATTTATTGATACAAGATTGTCATGAAGTGGACCATGGACTCAACATAGAGACAAAATTTTTAAATTTCTAGAAGAAATCATAGGAGAAAATCTTTGAAATATGAGCTAGCAAAATTTTCTCAGATAGGCTAGGCAATTATATCATATAATGAACTATACAATTAAAATTTTTTTTTGGAATTTATCACAGTTATAAGCTTCTCTTTAAAAAAACATTATTAGAAATCCTGACCAAGGAGGTGAAAGACTTATATGCTGAGAACTATAAAACATTGCTAAAGGAAATGGAAGATGATTGAAAGACATGGAAAATGTCCCATGCTCTTGGATTGGAAGAATTAATATTGTTAAAATGGCCACAGTACCCAAAGCAATCTACAGATTTAATGTGATCCCTGTCAAATTACCCATGACACTTTTCACAGAACTAGAACATTTATATGGAAGCATAAAAGACCCAGAACTGCAAAAGCAATCCTGAGGAAAAAGAACAAAGTGGGAGGCATAACCCTCCCAGACTTCAGACAATCCTACAAAGCTAAGGTAATCAAAACACGTGGTATTGGCACAAAAACGGACATATGGAACAGGGAACAGAATAGAGAGCCCAGAAATAAACCCACAAAATAAAGCAAGAATTACAGTGGAGAAAAGACAGTCTCTCCAGCAAGTGGTGTTGGGAAAGTTGGACAGTTGCATGTATATCAATGAAGTTAGAACACACCCTCACAGCATACACAAAAATAAACTCAAAATGGCTTAAAGACTTAAATATAAGACACGACACCATGAAACTCCCAGAAGAGAACACAGGCAAAACTTTCTCTGACATAAATCCTACCAATGTTTTCTTAGGTCAGTTTACCAAGGCAATAGAAATAGAGCAAAAACAAACAAATGGAACCAAATCAAACTTACAAGTTTTTTGTTTTTTTTTTTTCACAGCAAAGGAAACCATAAACAAAATGAAAAGACAACCTATGGACTGGGAGAAAATATTTGCAAATGACGTGACTGACAAGGGCTTAATATCCAAAATATACAAACAGCTCATACAGCTCAGTAACAAAAAGTTAAACTACTCAATTAAAAAATGGGCAGAAGACCTAAATAGACATTTCTCCAAAGAAGACATACAGATGGACAATAGACACATAAAAAGATGTTCAACATTGCTAATTGTTAGAGAAATGCAAATCAAAACTACAGTGAGGTATCACCTCACATCCGTCAGAATGGCCATCATCAAAAAGTCTACAAATAATAAGTGCTGGAGAGGGTGTGAAGAAAAGCGAACCCTCTTACACTGTTGGTGGGAATGTAAATTGGTGCAGCCACTATGGAGAACAGTATGGAGGTTCCTTAAAAAACTAAAAACAGAGTTACCATATGATCCAGCGATCCCACTCCTGGGCATATATCCAGACAAAACTCTAATTCGAAAAGATACATGCACCCCTATGTTCATAGCAGCACTATTTATGATAGCCAAGACATGGAAACAACGTAAATGTCCATTGACAGATGAATGGATAAAGAAGATGTGGTATATATATATATATATATATATATATATATATACACACACACACATAGATATACACACACACACATACATGATGGAATACTACTCAGCCAGAAAAAAGAACAAATAGTGGCATCATTTGTAGCTACATGGATGGCCCTAGAGATTATCAAAGTAAGTCTGAAAGAGAAAGACAAATATCGTACAATATCACTTACACGTGGAAACTATGGTATGACATAAATGAACTTATCTACAACACAGAAACAGATTCACAGACACAGAGAACACACCTGTGGTTGTCAAGGGGGAGGTGGGAGGGAGTGGGTTGTATTGGGAGTTTGGGACTAGCAGATGCAAACTATTATGTATAGAATGGATAAACAGAAAGGTCCTACTGTACAGCACAGGGAACAATATACAATATCCTGTGATAAACCATAATGAAAAATAATTTTTAAAAGAACGTGTATATATGTATAACCAAATCACCTTGCTGCACAGTGGAAATTAACACATTTTAAGTCAACTATATTTCAATTAAAGAATTAAAAAATAAAAGATATTATTAGAAAAATTAGAAGGCAATCCAGAGATTAGAAAAAAATATTCACAATTCATATGTCTAAGAACTTGTATCAAAAAAATACCAAGAACCCTTACAATTCAATACTAACAAGGAAAAGAAAAATATTTAAAAAGGCACTTTACAAAAAAGGTGTACAAATGGCCAATAAGCATATGCAAACTCTATATCATCAGGGAAATGCAAGCAAAAATGTGGTACTACTATATACCCATTACAATGCTTAAAATTAAAAAGACTGGCAATAACTAGTATTTGCAAAACTGTAAGGTAGCTGGAACTTCCATGTACTTTTATCAGGAGTGTATTATTGTATAAACAATTGGACAGTTTCTTATAAAGTTAAACATAAACTGAGCATATAAACCCAGCAATCCTACTGCTAGGTATTTACCCAAGAAAACATCATAATATACATGCATACAGAGACTTGTAAATGATACTTCTTTGCAATTTTATTGATGAAACTAGTAAAAATGACAGTATCTCAAACGTCCAACCTCAGATGAATGAATAAGCAAATTTTCATACAGCTGTATACTGGAAAAACACTCAGCAATATAAGAAGTGTGATGTATGCAATAACAAGAATTAGTATCAAAATTAATATGCTGAGTGAAAACAGCTAGATTAAAAACAAAAGAGTAAACAATCTATAGTTCCTTTATATGAAATTCCAGAAAAGACAAAATAAATCTACATTTATGGAAAGTAAATAAGTGGTTGTCTGAGACTGATGGTGAGGGAGGTAACAGAGAGCTTTTGTGGGGGGGGGGGTGATGGAATTGTTTCATAGTTGACTGTGGTGATGGAAACATTTCTAGAAACTCACTGGTCTGTACAGCTAAACTGGATATATTTTATTGTATGTAAATTACACCGCCATAAAGCTGATTAAAAACAAAGACAAAAAATAGAGAGCTAAAAATATATGTCATTTGAAGAATTATTTGCTTTATTTTCTAAGAGGACATGATCTCACGGTGATGTATTTCAAGGATCAGTCGTTGTGGTTCTGGTACCAAATATCCAATTAACCTGGGTTGTGACCTGTGCAAAATTACTTAACTGCTCTGTTTCTGATTTCTTCCTTTCGATAATAGAAAATCACTTTGGTCTTAAAAATAGGCTGATACTTTTGTAGTAACTGAAGTCACAATGTGCATTGTAATGTCAGCTTATTCGCCACTGCACCCCAAATATATCTGGGAAATAGACTTAATACAATGCTTTTCCCCATATGGATTTAAGGGAGCATGAACGTATAATGAAAGTGTAGATTAGCACAAGGGGCTTAAAAGAGAGATTTTGTCCTACTCACGCTTTTCTTTCTTTCCTTTAAACTATTTAAAACACACACATACAACATCCTTAAATGCATTGCTCTGCATACTTCAATTGGGTATATTCAATGTGCACAATTTCCTTGTCATGGAAGTTACAGTAAGCCAGGAACCTGGGATAATTCACTGGCATTTGGAAGAGAAGGTAGAAACTAGACATACAGTTTTAATCTTCTCCCCCAAAAAGGCAGCAAGTTCCTAAGTTTTCTATATTATGAAAATACCTGGATTAAATCAACTCAATGTATGGCAGTTTAAAACTTTAATATCTGAAGTTCCATTTAGAGGTAGTCACTGTGTCTTCTGATTAATCACATGAAATCACGTTTCCTGCATCCCCCCACCTCCCTGGCTGCTCTCACATATACAGTCCCTCCCCTTCCCGTCTGGACCCTCATGATCCCTCCCTCACTTCACATCACACACCTGTGTCCCTCCTTACACATCACTTCCCAGGCAGCAGCAAGAGAGATCATTTTAACAAGCAAACCAGATCATGATAAAATACAGATTTTAATGGCTTGGCAGAATGCTTAGACTATAATCCAAACCTATTATTTCATTTTATTTTATTTTTTTTGTATTCTTAAGTTTTCTTAATAGATCTTTATTGGAGTATAATTGCTTCACAATACTGTGTTAGTTTCTGCTGTACAACAAAGTGAATCAGCTATACGTATATATACATCCCCATATCCCCTCCTGCTTGCGTCTCCCTCCCACCCACCCTATCCCACCCCTCTAGGTGGTCACAAATCACCTAGCTGATCTCTCTGTGCTACGTGGCTGCTTCCCACTAGCTATTCATTTTACATTTGGTAGTGTATATATGTCCATGCCACTCTCTCACTTTGTCCCAGCTTACCCTTCCCCCTCCCCTTGTCCTCAAGTCCATTCTCTACGTCTGTGTCTTTATTCCTGTCCTGCCCCTACGTTCTTTAGATTCCATACATGTGTGTTAGCATATGGTATTTGTTTTTCTCTTTCTGACTTACTTCACTCTGTATGACAGACTCTAGGTCCATCCACCTCACTACAAATAACTCAATTTCATTTTTTTTTATGGCTGAGAAATATTCCACTGTATAACTGTGCCACATCTTCTTTATCCATTCATCTGTCAGTGGACACTTAGATTGCTTCCATGTCCTGGCTATTGTAAATAGTGCTGCAGTGAACATTGTGGTACATGTATCTTTTTGAATTATGGTTTTCTCAGGGTATATGCCCAGTAGTGGGATTGCTGGGTTATATGGTAGTTCTATTTTTAGTTTTTTAAGGAACCTCCGTACCACGCACATACTGTCAACTAATTTACGACAAAAGAGGCAAGAATATACAATGGAGAAAAGACAGCCTCTTTAATAAATGGTGCTGGGAAAACTGGACAGTTACATGTAAAAGAATGAAATTAGAACACTCCCTAACACCATACACAAAAACAAACCCCAAATGGATTAAAGACCTAAATGAAAGGCCAGACACTATGAAACTCTAGTGGAAAACATAGGAAGAACACTCTTTGACATAAACCACAGCAAGATCTTTTTTGTCCCATATCTTAGAGTAATGAAAATAAAAACAAAAATAAACAAATGGGACCTAATTAAACTTAAAAACTTTTGCACAGCAAAGGAAACCATAAACAAGACAAAAAGACAACCCTCAGAATGGGAGAAAGTACTTGAAAATGAAATAACAAAGGATTAATCTCCAAAATATACAAACAGTTCATGGAGCTCAATATCAAAAAAAAAAAAAACAATCCAATTAAAAAATGGGTAGAAGACCTAAATAAACATTTCACCAAAAAAAGACATACAGATGGCCACGAGGCACATGAAAAGCCGCTCAACAACACTAATTATTAGAGAAATGCAAATCAAAACCACAATGAGGGGGTCTTCCCTGGTGGCGCAGTGGTTGGGAGTCCGCCTGCCGATGCAGGGGACACGGGTTCGTGCCCCGGTCTGGGAAGATCCCACATGCCGCGGAGCGGCTGGGCCCGTGAGCCATGGCCGCTGGGCCTGTGCGTCCGGAGCCTGTGCTCCGCAACGGAAGAGGCCACAACAGTGAGAGGCCCGCGTACCGCAAAAGAACCCCAACACAATGAGGTATCACCTCACACAGGTCAGGATGGCCATTATCAAAAAATCTAGAAACAACAAATGCTTGAAAGGGTGTGGTGAAAAGGGAACCCTCCTGCACTGTTGGTGGGAATGTAAATTGATACAGCCACTATGGAGAACAAACCTATTATTTTAGAGTGAACAATCTGCTCCCCGCATGCGTTTTGGAATTTATCTGGGACTCGTGTCCTCCCGGTTTACTGTCCAAACCGCATTTGCCTGTTCCAGTCTCAGAACCTGTGCACGTACTATCTTACCTGGAAAACTCCCCAAATATTATCTGCTCATTTGTTTATTATCATTCAGCTCCCAGCTTACATGTCTGCTCCACCCAAGATACGCTTTTATCTTTCTCATGCAGTTTACCACCCCAAATTACATTTTTCACTTATTTATTGCCTGTGGCATGTAAACTTTATCAGAACAAAGTCTATGTCGCCTTTATTCCTGCTGCCTCCTTGGCTGAATTCCTCTTTTTTATTTTTACTTCTTTTTCCTCATCTTTCCACAATATATATATTTTTAATTATATAGTTTTATTATTGTCTAAATAAGTTTACATGCTTTTTTTGAATTTGACTAATATAAATGTAAACAATTTTTAGAGTATTTACAATTATTTAGGGAGATGTAATATAAATTTGGAAGATAATTCAGAAAGTTTAAACTTCATATAAAACTGAACAGTTCCATATAGACCACATACAAAACTTTCATTGTGATTTAAAGCATGAGATACCCAATTCAGAACTTGATCCTGCATTTTTAATATAGTATTTTTGGCACAATTTGAAACATTTAGATGACCAGCTTCATAATTCTTGATGGAGGTATCATCTGGATTTAAACTTTCATTAGCCATCACCATGATCCTACTGTGTAGAATGTCTCACCGAGAACAAACAGCTGGCCCAAAATGGAAACTAAAAAATTAAAATTATGAGATGATTCAACCATATTTTCCACTTGTTTAATTGAATTCAATTTGCTCTTATAGCACATTCTAGTTTGTTGCTTCAAGAAGAGAAAACCAAGTAGATGCATTTTATATTATAATTTCAATCACAGTATGTAACTAAAAATGTAACTTTAAGAACTTAGTGCCAAGGGGATTCAATAAATACTGCCTCAGTACAATGTTTAAATAAATAAAAATTTAAAATTACTATATTGTTTACTTAATTGCAGGGAGATTCACTAGGCGTACTGAAATCCACAGGTAACCCATGGGCTAATCTATGCAAATATTTTTTGAACTATGTCGTCGCTTGTCATCAAGCCATTTAAGATTTATAGTAGTAAATTCTGGCCCTGCATTTTGGACAATTCCAGGAATGTGGAAAATAAAAATGAGGAAAAAATATCAGAGGCTTTTCAATGTTCACCCTCTACTAAAATATATAAAATACTTATATCACTCTATTTTCATAAATATTTCTCAGAAAATTGTCTTCATGGAATATTTTCAAGTAGTTCGCAGAATTCCTGGGACTGTGTGAAATCGAGAAATATTCTTTCAGCATATTATATTTTGTTATTATAAAAAGTGAACCATAAAATGTACTAAATAAACTAAACGGTAATTTACAGGCTGCATGTGAATACTGAGAGCTCTCAGTGGTGTCATCTGCTTGAAGTGTCCGCTCACTTCACTCACAAATGTCTCTGGAGGAGGCTCCATGTACTGATGGTTTGTGTCCAGCTTTGGGGTCCCTTGGCCTCCCAGCTACCTCAGAACTCCACTCAATGTGCAGAATTCTCTGCTCCCCCAGACCCACGAAGCCCTTTCCTAATGCACATCACTCGTTCTCCCAAGACCCCCCCAACCATTGGTGGCAGATAGGAAAACCTGCTCCATTAAATTATTTATCACATTTTGTTGCCACCACCCCTGCCCCCATCCTCTTGTGCAGTGTCTGTTCCCCAGGAATGCACAGAACACAAGGCCAAATCTACCTATTCATTCTCCACTCAGTTAGAAGCTGATCAATGGGACAATTCTTGAAGATTTTTCTAGAATAAATAAAAGATGATTTATTTTGCTACTGCTAAGTCATTTTCTTCCTTTCAACAACAAATACTTCAGTTACTTCAACTTTTCTTAAATTATTATAGTTTTCTTCTAAGATAATTAGAGATTCACAGGCAGGTGTAAGAAACAATGCAGAGACCCTGTGCCCACTTTATCTAGCTTCTATCTATGGAAACACCTTGCAAAACTATAAAACAATATCAACGTCAGAATTGATTTTGACACATTCAAGATACAGACCATTTCCATCACCACAAGAATGCTTCTTGCCCCTTTTTCTTGGCCACGTCTACTTCCACCATGCTTTCAACCCTTCCTACCCCCTGGTACCTACTAATTTCTACTTCATTACTATAATTTTGTCATTATAGTAAGTATTATAGAATATATATATTATACTCTGCATATAAGTATATTCTAAGTAATACCATATTCTATAGTAAGAAAGAGGGACTGTGAATGCTGAAGAACATCAATATTTGAGAGAGAACTAGAGAAGGATCCAGCAATACTCAGCTATCTCTGCCCTAAAAATTCTTACTGCCCTAAAAATTCTTCCTCCCCCTGAATCCTTAGCAACCAATAATCTTTTTACTGACTCTATAATCTGGCTTTTTCCAGAATGTCATGAAACTGGAATCACACAGTTTCAGACTGGCTTCTTGCACGTAGCAATGTGCCTTTAAGCTTCCTGCATGTCCTCTGGTGGCCTGTTACCTCATTATGTTTTGTTGCTGATTAATATTCCATTGTATAAATGGACCACACTTTGTTGATCCGTTCACCTATTGAAAGACACCCTTGGTTTCTTCCAGGTTTATACAATTATGAAGCTGCTATAAACACTCCTAGGCAGATGTTTGTGTGGGTTCAAACTTTTTTAGCTCTTTGGGTAAATATTAAGGAACATGATCACTGGACTGTATGGTAAAGTGACGTTTAGCTTTATAAGAACTGCAAAACTCTCTTCCAAGGTGACTGTATCACTTGGCGCTTCCACCACTAACGAATGACAGTTCCTCTCACACCACATCCCTGTTAGCGGTTGATGTTTTCAGTGTTTTGGATTTTCACCATTCTAATAGGTGGGTAGTGGTATCTCACTGTGTTTTAATTAGCAATTCTTTAATGACTTATGATGTTGAGCATATTTTATGTGTTTATTTGCCATCTGTATATCGTGTGGATTAGATGCCCAGATCCTGTGTTCATTTTTAAAATTTGTTTCTTAATTTGAATTTTGGATATAATATTATCAGATATGCTTTGGCAAATACTTCCTTCCACCTGCAGCTTGTCATTTGATATTGTTCATAGTGTCTCTCACAGAACCGTTTTCAATTTTAATGAAGTACACTTGTCTTTTTCTTTCATGGATTATTCTTTTTTGATTGTGTCTTAAGACAGCACCAAACCCAAGGTCACCGGAGATTTTCTCCCATTTATCTTCTAGGAGTTTTACAGTTTTACATTTTATATTTAACTCTATGATCAATGTGATGAAAACTTTACGTGTGAACTTGACCAGTCCAGACTGTGCCCAGATATCTGATCAACAACATTCTGGGTGTTTCTTTGAGAGTGTTTTTGAATGAGATTAACATTTAAATTAGTAGACTGAGTAAAGAAATTTGTGGGAGGGTCTCATTCAATCCACCCGGCTCATCTGGGGACTTCTAGCCTCCAGAACCGCAGGAGCACACTTCTCATAGTAACTCTTTCTCTCTTCTTTTGGTTCTGTTTCGTTGGAGAATTCTAAATAATGTAATCCATTTTGAGTTAATTTTTATAAAACATAAAAAATATATATACACATATATCTTCATAAGTCTTTAAGTTCATCTAGTATCAGTACTCCAATTTTGTTCTCCAATATTCTCTTGGCTATTTCTGGTTTCTGCCCCCAGTAAGCTGTGATTCTCTATTTTCTTTTTGTCTTTTTTTCTTATGTACCTGTATGATCACAAGGTAATCCTCTTTTTTTAACTGCTGCTTTTCATTTAACCTTATTAAATATAACTTGTGTTTCTAAAACAAGGCTTTGAATGACTACATGTTATTTTCTCATATTTCTATGGTGGAATTGGTTAACAAAGCACCTGTTATTGAGCACTTCTGTTGTTGCATTTTGTTCCATCAATAGGCTTGTAAATGCTTTGACAGCCTGATAAATCCCTAGGGTAAATTCCCAGTAAAACAGAATTCCTGGGTTAAAGGGAATGGATACTTTTTAAAGCTTTTGATTCTGTTTCCTTAATCATTTCCAGTAACAGTTTGCCGTTTATATACTCTCAGTATCAAGTTGAAGAGAAAGGATACCCAAACTGTGACTGCAAATACCAATCTGGTTGGAAACAGAACTGAAGCTAGGCAAGGAGGCCAAATACACTGCATTAGCAGATGGGGAATTTGGTTAGAGAAAATAGACTGGACATCTCTGTCTCCACTCTGCCCTATTTATTTATCCATCAATGTACCTGAGACACTCTATGTGTGTATCTGCTCCTTAAAATACAGAATCATGCCATATTTGTACACGTCTTATTTCTATAGTCTATTCAAATGAATGAGTGAATGAAGGAGAGGTGACTATACTCGTGCTGTGCGGCCCAGTTCCTAACTGGCAGCGGACCGGTACCGGTCCACGGCCCGGGGCTTGGGGACCCTAGCATAAGCAGTAAGGACATGTGCTATCACCTGGGACCAGAAGCTTGGCAATAAGGTGGCTGCAGAATTTAGTTATTAGTTAAGTGATGCCTCCAGGGACCCGAGACCTTTACATCTTCCTGGTGTTGTGACCCTCAGGGTGTCAGCTCTTTCCTTAGGCTTGGTCTTCCATGAACATGGATGCAGCATCTCTAGGCTAAACATCCTTACAAGACAACAGCTAGAAACAGGAAACACGCCAAGTCAAAAACAACAGGCTCTCTCTTATGTGCGTCACTTTAAGGATGAGGAATTCTTCTCTAGAAGCTGGCCAGCAGACCTCCACATGTGATAAGCCCTGGTCCATACTGATTTTTTTGCAGGGGTCTGAGGTCATCTTAGATCTTCCTTCCAAGGAGATGTATGAGATCAGCTTCCTCTACAGGATATGGACATGCAAAGGGAGATGAGAGACTACACAGGATTTGGGTTTGGTGAAATGAGGAAGAAAGGGAAGAGCCTGTGTTGGGTGACAACATTTGCCTTCTTTATCCTACGTGTCAACTTCACAAATTAGTCCTTTGTAGAGTAGAAGAACGGCAGTTTCTTTTTGCTTTTATTGTCCTGTAGGGCCTCATAGTGGTGCAGTGGTGAAACCACTGATAATGAGATGAGCTTTTATTCTCTCAAATAAGAATTCCAGCCATGATGGGAATGAGTGGTGAAATGTATATAGGATGGACAGAATTGTTTCACTTAGTAATAAGAATGGATTGAAAGTAACCTAAATTATACCATCACTGTTTTTTTTTTTAACTGTGGAAGCATGGTTAGTAGACTATATCCATCGTCCACATCCAATCTTACTTACGATGAACGTCTGCTATGTCAATCATTGCCGAAAACACACGTAATTGTAGAATTTATGAATTGAGATAATTTGCTATAATTCCATCACTTAGTTTTATAAAAAAATATGGTTGCTCCTATGAGAAGGTGCTCTAAAAGTCTGACAGACTCCGTCCTGTAAAAGGTAGAAGACTGAGGGGCACAGCTCGAGAGGAAGAGCCATGACTGCAGTCAGGGGCGGGCACTGAACTCAGCTCCTCCGTGAAACTTCTCAGTTTTCTCATTGCTCTGTTTTCTTAATTCTGATTCACATTTTACTGAGTCCAGGGAAGTATAAAAACTTCTAGAAAAACACTGTGTCATCTTGAATTTGAGTTGCTATAAAACTTTAATCATTCTGACCTTTTATTTCTCCTCTCAAAAAACAAAGCAAAACAAAACAAACAAACAAAAAATGGTGCAGTGAAATGACACTTTACTTAGCATACATTTTTATCTCATTTACTTTTACGGCAAGTTTTTAAACCCTCTGAAGTTTATAGAGTAATTAAGCTATGTTCTCAGTCAGGAAAAACACACGCACACATAAAAGAGTAATAAGTCAACTAGTAATTTCCAGATACCAGGCTCGTTTTTATTACTGCTTATTCACGTTCAATGAGTATTTGTTATGTAAAATAAGTAGTTCCTGATGCAAATGAATGTTTACTTTTGTTTCTCAAAGACATGTTAATATTTTTGTTGTAACAGAGAATCAAACTGTAGCCTTATCAGATCAATTAGCAAATTTAAATGATCCTTTTCTATTGCTTCTTATTTGAATTGCTGCACAGAACACTGAATTAGATTGAATAAAATACCCAGATATTAATAGGATCTTTTAATGATAATGCAGCCTTACCTAAGGAACCTAATCAAATATTGAACCTGTGGAAATTGATTTTGTTTTGATATGTACTTGAGAACTTCTTCAGAGATTACAAAGTGGACAGAAGTACTTGAAAATTGTTCCACTCTACCAGTTAAACATAAAAGTATACACTTTATAAAAATAAGTATAGACATTTATATGAAACCTATACATTTTCATTGACTTTTTTTAAAAACTCAGCAAAACAGCATAAATTAGAAATAAAAATATATTTGCTTTTGTTTATAGAAATAGATAAACCAAGGTTAAAATTATAACCTACATAAAAATTGAAATCTCCCTGAAAGTCAGTGAGAGTTATATCATTATGAATATTCCTTGGAAACATATTTTCAAAATGTGTGTGTTTCAAGCTGGAGGAAAAGAAAGTCGTTTTTCTACACACATAAAAGATAACTACATAAGGACTTAGTTTGTGGGCCTTCTTTCCAAAATGCTGTAATTTTATACACAAAGTACGATGCACAGGGTATAAAGATTTTTGATGATCAAAAGCCAATACTGTAGCTACTATAATCACTTTGATACAACTACAGATAATGCGTGATAAGGGTTAAGTGTACCCTCTCTTAAACAACTTGCACTGGAAAAAATACCTAAATAAGTTTTCTTGGGGGCTTCCTTGATGGTGCAGTGGTTAAGGATCCGCCTGCCAATGCAGGGGACATGGGTTCGAGACCTGGTCCGGGAAGATCCCACATGCCACGGAGCAACAAAGCCCATGCACCACAACTACTGAGCCTGTGCTCTAGAGCCCGCGAGCCACAACTACTGAATCCCGCATGCCACAACTACTGAAGCCTGTGTGCCACAACTACTGAAACCTATGCGCCTAGAACCCGTGCTCCGCAACAAGAGAAGCCACCGCAATGAGAAGCCTGCGCACTTCAACAAAGAGTAGCCCCCGCTCGCTGCAGCTAGAGAAAGCCGGTGCACAGCAATGAAAACCCAATGCAGCCAAAAATAAATAAATAAAACAAATAAATTTTTAAAAAAAAGTTTTCTTGAAAGATATTTGTCTATTTTCCTGGCAGATAGAAAGAAGAATTATTGTTCAATACTCTAGTGAAATATCTAATCTTATTTTAAAAGACATTTCTAACATTATTATAATTAAATAAAACATCAAACATTTTTTAAGTATCAAATTTACAAATGAAATATATTTTTCTGTGAAAACCTCACTTGCAACTACCAGCCACACTCTCAGAGCTATCTACCTGAATATATCCATTTATGTTCCCATGGGTTATTGACTCTATAATTATAAATAATATATATATTCTTTGGCTCATCAACTTAATTGAATATTTGTTTCCTCTGCTATAGAACATTGATGAATATTTCAGTGTTTTCAGTTCTGAAATACTATGAATAATGCTGCTATGAACATTTTTCTATAACATTTTATGTAGACACATGTTTTCATTTCTTTGGATGAATGCCTAGGAGTGAAATTACCATGTGAGCATACATCTTTGGGTTTCATAATTGGTACTGCATCATATATTTCTTTCTGCTGCTTAATTTTTGTTCATTGGGCACAAAGTCTGTAAGACATATGTTGCTGTGTGTACTTCTGGTCCAATGCTTGGAATTCTTGCATCGTCCTCCATGATGTATATATACCAGATATTATCTAGATACTCTCTGCATGATGAAAATTTTCTCCATCTCTTACCACCCTTTTGTCCAGATCTACAAGCTTGTAACCAGTTCACTTTTATATTCTGTAGTGTCCCGTTTGTACTAAAATAAGATATGTGTTTTCACTCTATTCTAAGATTTATGTCAACTTTAAGGAGAGAGAGTAGGCCTTCTATTAAAAACAATCTGTGTATTCAACTGTCCCAAATGACTGATCAGCTAGTGCTATGTGAAAATGTAAGTTATCCATTTATTCTTGAGAAAAAAACATATTGTAGAAAAAGTAGAACCTCAAGTAATATTGTAAGGTAATTTATGGGACAATCGGAAACACAGGAAAGAGCTTTTTATACCCTGTCACATTAAAATTTGTTGATCTATTTTGTACTTTGAGTAGTTTTATTACTTGTGCATAATCGTGTAATGTCATGGATTGGTCACCAAAATATGTCAGTTCACTGCAAATGTAAAGCTTCCAAATCCTGATACGTTTCATTACATGATGTTGTTGGGAGACGTCTGCTACAGACCTTGCATGTGTCTATATGGTGCTGAGTGTGCAGAGATGTCAAGTCTGTGACCTCCAGTTCGCTCAGGTAGCCACTTCCTAAGACGGTTTGTGGAGGTGAGGGCTGTATTACATAGCATCCCACGCTACTTGGGGGATTATCACAGTGGGTTCCTTCAGCGCAGGATCCTCTCCCATGGTGGACTCAATGCACATGAGGGCTCCCCCTTAATCACCCTGTGGGATTCGGAGCCCAAGGAACAAGTGGGATTATACTGACATTCCTACTATTTTCCTTCTGTGAGTAAAGAGTCTGTTGTGGCTGAACCAGCAGTCTAACATCTTCTGTCAACATCCATGGAGTGTGTAGGCTAACTTACGAGTTAATATGGTTACTCTGGTAGGAGATCTGCTTCTAGCTCTCCTTTGCATTGTCAAGCTGGCTAACCTAGGGTAAATTCCACAGAATTCTGGCAATGGGGATAGTATGCTGACCCACAAGATTTCTGGCAGGGACAGGAGTAGGGTACTGCAGGCTGATGAGGAAACCCCTGAGAATCAGGAGCAGATGTGGAGACCAAACTCTGTAATCAGTTGGACAATAAATGGTCCTCCATCACTTTGCCGGTTATTGAGGAGGTGCTGGGGACATGGCCGTAAGACAAATATCAGGATGTCAGCTCAAAGACATCCTCCCCGGCTTGGACTAGTAAATCAGAAAATATTCCAGATTATTTTCTATAAATTTTCTCAATTATTGTGCATCTTAACCTGGGATCAGTGGACTCAGAGGTAATTTATGGATGAACTTCATGGGCTGTGAACCCCTGAAATTACATATAAAATTTCTTCATGTTCCTTTTTTTTTTTTTTTTGCGGTACGCGGGCCTCTCACTGTTGTGGCCTCTCCCGTTGCGGAGCACAGGCTCCGGACGCGCAGGCTCAGTGGCCATGGCTTACGGGCCCAGCCCCTCCGTGGCATGTGGGATCTTCCCAGACCGGGGCACGAACCCACGTCCCCTGCATCGGCAGGCGGACTCTCAACCACTGCGCCACCAGGGAAGCCCTCATGTTCCTTTTTTAATAGAATAAAATACACTAATTTTACGAGATTAGTGAAAGGATCCATCACCCCAAGAAGATTCGATAGACCAGTTGACTATATGAAATCCAAAATAATTTGTAGCATTTTTATAGATATACTTCAAATTTGCTTAACCTCGCTGAAGACTGTTGGCTTTACATGTAAAACATAGAGATGCACACACACACACACACACACACACACACACACACACACTCTTCTTCTATCTACTTCAATTTTATTCTCATAAATCAATAATGTGGTAACACAGTTCCTGTTCTTAGTCTAGTTATTTTAGTGAGTGGTAGACACCAGAAAGATTAGTTTGTATCTGATTTTGCTATGAGTGCACTGACATCACTAAAAGATTGTTACTTTCAATTCTTTTTTTTTTTAAGTAGACTTCTAAATGATCAGTAACTTAAAAATGGATGAATCGAGAGTGAGGGTCCCATAGTCCACGAGAGCATCTATGAGAGCTTGGGGAAACCCCTCTAGGACATGTCTGTTTCCGAAACAATTTGAAAATCTTTGCATAATGACCATACAAAAGCAAGAGGAAGTAATTGTAAAACTTGCAAGCAGGAAAGAAACACTGTCATGATGAAGAATCTGAGACCCTATAATCCTTGCAATAGCCATTTTTTTCTCTCTCTGTATATTCATCCTTCTAAATCTCTTATTTTTACTAAATTTATTACCTAATATTCCCTGTTTTTGTCCTAATGTCACCTGATTAAGGCACACTGCTACTAACCCAACACTGGGCTTCATTTTGATGAATAATGGGTAGTCAAATAATTGGTTGTATCTCTAGCCTATAAAAGGGACTCAAACAATGAATATAAAAGGCCTAAAAATCAAAACTACAATGAGGTATCACCTCACACCAGTCAGAATGGCCATCACCAAAAAGTCTACAAATAATAAATGTTGGAGAGGGTGTGGAGAAAAGGGAACCCTCCTATACTGTCCGTGGGAATGTAAATTGGTGCGGCCACTATAGAGAACAGTATGGAGGTTCCTCAAAAGCTAAAAATAGAGCTACCATATGATCCTGCAATCCCACTCCTGGGCATATATTTGGAGAAAACCACAGTTTGAAAAGATACACGCACCCCAATGTTCACTGTAGCACTGTTTACAATAGCCAAGACGTGGAAATAACCTAACTGTCCATGGAAAGATGAATGGATAAAGAAGATCTGGTGCATATATATATAATAGCATATTACTCAGTCATAAAAAAGAATGAAATAATGCCATTGCAGCTACATGGATGGACCTAGAGAGTATCATACTAAGTGAAGTGAGTCAGAAAGAGGAGGACAAATATCATATGATATCACTCATATGTGGAATCTAACATATGACACAAATGAACGTATCTCTGAAACAGAAACAGACTCAGACACAGAGAACAGACTTATGGTTGCCAAGGGGGAGGGGGAGTGTGGGAAGAATGGAGTGGGAGTTTGGGATTAGCAGATGCAAACTATTATACGGAAAAACAATGAGGTCCTACCGTATGGCACAGGGAACTCTATTCAATATCCTGTTATAAACCAGAATGGAAAAGAATATGATAAAGAATGTATACATATATATGTATAACTGAATCACTTTTCTGTATAGTAGAAATTAACACAGCATTGTAAATCAACTATACTTCAATAAAAAAAATTAAAATAAAAAAGTAAAAGGGCTGAGAACAATGGAATATTAATTCAGCCTTTAAAAAGAAGGAAATCTTGGCATTAGCCACAACATGGATGACCTTGGAAGACATTATGCTAAGTGAAATAAGCCAGATACAGACAGACAAATATTGCATGATTTCAACTATATGTGGGATCTAAAAATGATGAATTCACAGGAACAGAGAAAAGAATGGTGCTTAGCAGGGGCTTTGAAGTGGGGAAAAAGGGAGGTGTTGATCAGAGAGTACAAACTTCCAGTTATATGATAAGTTCTGGAGACCAAATGTCCAGCACGGTGACTATAGGTAATAATAAAGTATTATATACCTGAAATTTGCTGAGAGAGTAAGTCTCAAGTGTTCTTACACACACACAGGTTATTATGTGAGGTGATGGGATGGATACGTTAATTAACTTGATTGCGGTGATCATTTCACAATGTATACGTATATCAGTTCATCATGTCATACACTTAAATTATACAATTTTTATTTGTCAATCATCTCTCAAGAACACTGAAAAATTAAATACTATTTTTTTCTCTTAGAAAATTAAAATAATAAGGGCAAAGAGAAATTATACTCAATGGTAAAGAGTAGGAAGAGGAAGTATGTGTTCAGCTTCAAGTATGTTTGCATTAATCTACATAAACATAAGCTTAAATGGAAAATCATTTGAAATGTCTATGTAGATTTTTTAAGATAAAAATACTGCATACTTTTTCATGTGCTTCAAATGAAACTTCTCTGTGTTTGTGGATATCTGAATATTGTGAGGAAAATATTCCATGGACATTTTCATTGAGATTGCGAAGTGTCCATTTCGGTTACTTCCCCTGCAGTTTAAGGCTGAGCTCTGCAGAGGTTGCTGGGATTCAATCCGACTGTGTCTGTGGATCCAGGTGCCTGACCATCCACTCTCCAGATTTCCTGGGCTAATGCAACTGAACAAAGAATTAGCCCTTGTGCAAGGCAGAGGCCTAGTCAGCAGCTTTTAAGTAAGAGATGAGCAGCCCTGTGAAATTTTGCGAAGGGAACCATTAAGTGTCTCTGCCCTCTGTGCTGTCAGGACAGCCTCTCACCCAAGGCACACTTGCTATTTTGAGAAGCAGGAATTTCCCCTGGGGGACTGTAACCTCCCACCAAGCCTGTGAGAGAGGGCTTTAATTTTAATCCATGTGTTTTACAATTTCCGTACTGAAGTATTTTGGCTTTGTTTTCATTTTATTTTCTCAAGTGCGATGTTAAACATTTTAGAGTAATTCAAAAAATGCTGGTTGCCATGTTCTACCACCAGAATCTCTATCATTATTATCCTTCAAACCAGTGGACTCTGGTTTTTTCTATATCGTAAGGAAATTTCCCCCAACATATGAATAAAATATCTAACATATTATTATTAAAGACCAAAACTGCCTTTGCATGCATAATACATTTATCCATCAAAATAAGCTGGCGTGGGTATTCATCTAACGGAATATGTTATTTTGGCCCAAATCAAAAGAGTTCAATGTTAAATTCGAGTTGTGCACGTTGAAAAATGTTGTGTTCTTCGCAGCTTCTCCAGACCCACCCACTAACATACCTCTACAGATGTCACGTGTTCAAACTTCACAATGATATACAAAACTAAGATTTAGGGGAAAAAAACACTAGTACCAAAATTGTGAGGAACTTTCATTCATTTAAAGTGGATGAACTAGAATTAGGAAGGACAATCTGGAAGCCGCCATGCCCTGGCCATTCCTGGAACATGATAAGCCCGGCTTCCTGAAAGTGAGAAGGAAGGTCCAGGTGAGGCAGGATGCCACCCTCCACCCACTGTCCCTGTCCTATCCCAAATGGTGATTTAAAAAATGTTTCTTTAACCATTTTGAAAATTAAATTCTTGTTCATCACTTGATAAATGATTGCCTTCTAAGCGCTAGACACTACGGGGATAAATTATGTTCAGGAGGAAAAGCCTTTTTGCAATGCATTTGGGAGCATGTAGCAACTGCATATAACCTGACCAGGGTAGTATTGAAATAATACATGTCCTGCTTGCAGTGCAGGATATGGATTAGAGATTTTCTTGTACATCTATGCTGAGTAAAGGAAAGAACAATGGTTAAGATGATCCTATTTCAGGACTATGGATTAAACTACATGAAAGATTGGTTTTTTTACTGGACTTGGCTAGCAGCTGGGAATTTCCACCGGTATTTGAGGTGAAGACGTGAGAGGTAATTATACCAGCCGCTAAGCTGAGAGGGGGGAAAACTGAGTTGGTAAGAACTGACATGATACATCTACCCTCAAATGAGAATGAATATAGGAAAATAAAACCATGCACATTTACAAATAAATTGAGCAAAATACTAAGATTTCAAAGGAAAGTAGATTTTTAAAAGTGTATGTATTTATAAATTAAAACATAGTAAACATCACCATACTGCTAAATCTAATTATTCTGGTTACTATAATTTCTTTTGATTTAAAAATCCTTCATCATAGTTATCTGCATTTATTTGTGTTTTTGACACTTTATAAAGAAGTTAATCTTAATTGAATTCTAGCTCCCTTACTTCTTAGTCGTGATCTTAAAAGCATTTATTTTATTTAATAGACATTTACTGAAGCTAGCTATATGTTCGGCTTTAGCTATATTTAGAAATATTAATTTTACCTTCAGAACAACCATTTGAAGTATTTTTCTATTTACCTATGAAGGAACTGAGGCACAGAGATTTGGAGACCTTGCCCAAGGGCACACAGCTGGTGCACAGTGGAGCCTGGCTCCAGATCCCAGGCTCTTGGCCTCAATGCTGCCCTGCCTCTGACATCAGTTATCCTGACCTGCCTCACAGAGGCCACATGGGGACTGAGAGACAAAAGGTCACACTTTCTAGGAAAAAATCTTGTAAACTCTAAGTCTGCAATAAATATTAGCTTTAATAATGAGCATATGTAAAAATAATAGTGACTATATGAAGTCAGTGTAATATTACACATGTCATAGGATAAAATTTATGAAAGCACATCTCCAGCAAAAATCATTGAATGAGATATACTACAATATGAGTCTTAGGATTTCAGGTGATATATGTGGATATGCGTGTAATTTGTTTTCCTTCTAGATCTGTAACAAGTTTACCAGTGAGATCTGGATTATTACATAAATGTGGCAGTGAACAGTGCACTTAACACCCCATGTCTGTATACACTTTTCGGCGTACAGATAACTGAGGTGTCATCCTAGGAACTGAGATTATGTAAAACTCAAAGGAGTTGAAACCCCTGCTCTGTTCGCTGTTCGACTTATTGATAATAAATCAGACCTGAGGATCTCTGTGGAACAGTGCAAGAAATAGAAAAAGTAGGTTGCTGGGTGGATGAGTGGATACATGGAAAGCTGGCTGGCTGGCTGGGTAGACGGACTTGACCTATGCATGATGCAGTTCTGTGCCATGTCCTAAGGTACCTCTAAATAAACTGAAAGACTTGCAGAAACCAATTGTTTTGCTAAAAATTGTATTTCTAAAAATATAAACTTCTTTCTTAAGAGTAATGCTAGAAGGAGGGGGTTTTAATTTGGAAAGAGAAATTTCCTGAAGGGTCTGGTAACTTTTTAAAAATATTTAGGAGTATTTGTGGACTGTTCATATAACGGAATGATTCTCAGAATGCCTTCCCTCCCACACACCAAAATCAATCAGATGTAAACCCTGAGCAGTGAGATTCTACTTATGATCATTATTAAGAAGATAGTTCAGTTCCACGTCATGAGGGATTTGGGCATTTACTGAATGAATGACTTCTGGTGAGGAATATGGCAGAGGACATTTAAAAACACCTGCCTGACAGATACTTGTACCAAATTCAGTTCGTTAATATTTTGTTGAGAATTTTTGCATCTATATTTGTGAGGGATATTGAATCCCTCTTTTCTAGTAGTGTCCTTATCTGGCTTTGGTATTAGGGTAATGCTGGCCTTGTAAAAGTTTGGAGTGTTTCCTTCTCTTTGATTTTCTGGAAGAATCTGAGTAAGACTGGTGTTAATTCTTCTTTAAATATTTGGTAAAATTCACCAGTGAGGTCATCTGGTTCTAGGCTTTTCTTTTTTGGGAGATTTTTGATTACAGATTCAATCTCCTTTCTAGTCATTGGTCTATTCAGATTTTTTATTTCTTTCTGATTCAGTCTTGCTAAACTGTATGTTTCTAATAATTTTCCATTTCTTCTAGGTTGTCCAGTTTGTTGGTATAAAGTTGTTCACAGTAGCCTCTTATGATCCCTTGTATTTCTGTGATACCAGTTATATCTCCTTCTTCATTTATAACTTTGTTGATCTGAGCTCTTTCTCTTTATTCCTTGGTTTGGCTAACTAATGATTTGTCCATGTTTTCTTATCTTTTCACAGAAACAATGCTTAGTTTGGTTAACATTTTTTATTGCTTTTCTGTGCTCTATTTCATTTAGTTCTGCTCTAATTTTTATTATTTCCTTCCTTCTACTAACTTTGAGCTCATCTTGTTCCTCTTTCTCTAGTTCCTTAAGGCATAGAGTTAGGTTGCTTATTTAGGATCTTTTTTGCTTCTTTTTGTAGGTATTCATTGCTATGTTGTCCCTCTAAAAACTGCTTTTGTTGCATCCCATAAATTCTGGTTTTCACTTTCATTTGCCTCAATAAACTTCTTAAATTTCTCCTTTAATTTCTTCTTTGATCCATTAGTTGTTCAGGAGAATGTTTAATTTTCATGTATTTGTGAGTTTTCCAGGGTTCCTCTTGTTATTGACTTCTAGTTTCCTACCAGTGTTGTCAGATAAGATACTTGGTATAATTTCAGTCTTTCTGTTTTCTTAGACTTGTTTTGTGGTCTGATATATGCTCTATCCTAGAAAATGTTTTATGAGCATTTGAGAAGGTGTGTTCTGTTCTGCTGTTGTTGGATAGAATATTCTGTTTACGTCTGTTAGGTTCATGAGGTTTATAGTGTTCAAAGCTGCTGCTTCCTTATAGATTCTCTACCTGGATGGTTTACCCATTGTCGAGAGTGAGGTCTTAAAGTCTCCAACTGTCATTGTAATACAGTTTATTTCTCCTTTTTAGCTCTGTTAGCTTTTGCTTTATATATTTACGTGCTCTAATGTTGGTCAAATCAGTATTTACAATTGTTATATCTTCTTGATGGCCAGACCCCTTTACCATTATGTAATGACCTTCTTTATCTCTTTTTACCATTTTTAAAGTATATTTTGTTTTTTATTTTGTTTGTTATGAGCATAGTTACCCCTGCTTTTTTTTTCATTACCATTTGCTTGAAATGTCTTTTTCCATCCTTTCACTCTGTATATATGTGTGTTCAAGGCAGAATGAGTTCATAATTGTAGTCCCCAAGTAGCGACCCTAATCGGTGGCTTTGCTCATCTGCAGAACCACGTTGGTGGCGCACTTTGACGACAGAACTCATTGGGGTGAAGATCTGCCAAGACCCCTGTGCTGGTTGCAAGCCCCTCCCCCTCCTCCATCAGTCAGACTCCCAGTGGTTGAGCCCCACAGATTCCCCTCCAGTCCCCATGGAGTGAGGCCAGAGTAGGGGCTCCCTCAAAGGGAAACACAGTGCTGGGGGGCTGGTTGTTCCCCCTGGGCTCTCTTTTCCCAATGGAGGAGCCCAAGGTGCGGGGAGACCTGTCCACCTGGTGCTGCCCTGGCCTCGGGGCGGGGCAATGCGGTCAGTGTGTAGCCACTCGTCTAACCTTTACAACACAGTCTGTCTTGATTTCTGTGGTGCAGGGGGTGCCTCAGCCTCACACCTGTGTTCTAGGTTCTCTCAGTGCTGTCTTGTCGGGCATAGCTGTTAGTTGTTCTTTTAGTCAGGGGGCAGGAAGTCAAGAACAACTTATATCACCATCTTGGTGACATCATTCCCACTGTTTTCTTAAAGCAAACAGCTGTTGGTTTCCTGGATGTCACACACAGAATCCTGTTCAGCTGCAGCAAACTGTTCAAGCAGGAACCTATTGATTCTCTATGACTGTGCTTGGACAAATACGTCTTAACTGACTGATTTAATAAAAGCTGATGCATTCTATGTAGCAGATAGTGTTCTAGGTGTTAGATGCACCACTGTACAATATATATGCCTTTATTCCAGTTTCATAAGATATGTGGAACTGAACATAGCTATTTCATGTACTTACACTTATTCTTTCATAAGATCAATAAAAACTCTGTTACAAGCTGTACTCCCAGGTGAAAAGAGAATGAGCCAGCAGCTGACATCTTATATTGGATAGTCACTAACAAGCTCAAGACAGCTATCTTTCCTTTCTGAAAGTATTATACTACTAATATTAAAAAAAGGTCAGGGGGCTTCCCTGGTGGCGCAGTGGTTGAGAGTCCGCCTGCCGATGCAGGGGACACGGGTTCGTGCCCCGGTCTGGGAAGATCCCACATGTCGCGGAGCGGCTGGGCCCGTGAGCCATGGCTGCTGACCCTGCGTGTCCGGAGCCTGTGCTCCACAACGGGAGAGGCCACAACAGTGAGAGGCCCGCGTACCACAAAATAAAATAAAAAATAAAAAAAAATAAAAAAAAATAAAAAAAAAAAGGTCAGGTTCCCAGAGTAAACTGAAAAGAACTGAAATTAGAGTTCCTTTTAATTGTAATATAATAATCTAAATGCCACTGTGCATACCCAAAGGTCAGTTTTAACACTTTTTCTTTTTGGGGTAAAGACATAGAGCTCTAACATTTTTTTTTTTCCTTTGAAAGTAAGGACAATGCATTTTGATGAAGTAAAATCTACTTCATATCTTGTGTATTTCAATAACAATGCATTCCATGAATAGCGAGAGGCATTAGACATAAGCAAAAACATTAAACCCTAGAAGCTCTAAAGTGGCCAGAATATCTCTTTTCAAGGTGAACTAATGCAGCATAATACTGAGGAAAGCAATATGGCTAAGTTACCCTGAGCTGGAAAAAGCATATTGATTACTTCTTCCCTATATTAACAACCCTCTCTGCAAGATGCCAGAATTTCATTACCTTCTAGTTTCCATTACTACAGACAAAAGGGCAGCTGGTGGATTTTGAGGTTTGTGTCTAAGTGTGGGATTTGTGGATTCCCATGTGGCTGGGTTCCTGTTTTCACCTAGTTTCTCATGGATAAAACTGCATGTAAGTGATCATGAAATTCATATTAATGCTCAAATTGTTTCCTAAGATATCAGTTGTGCTGTAACAAATTGTGTATAAAACAAGCTTGATAGCATAACTGACCATGTATGATATTGTTTTGTGGATACTTTTGATACATAAATGGTATTCTACGTGGGCAAGAAGAAAAAAGACAAAAAATATCAATGCCCCAAATGAATGACTATATTAATAACTCTCTTCAAAACCCCAGATCATTATCATCTAGATTCTATTATTACAGACAAAAGGGTTTTCTCTCATAAAAGATATATTTATCTCTTAACAGATAGACAGATAAATAGATAGACAGATTATAAGCATAAGCATATTGTTAATAGGCAAATATGCATATGGATGTGATCATCCTAGAAAAATAGTGTGGAGGGAAGAGAGAGTGGATTGAAAACCCAATGAATGAAATATATGAAAAACATATGTATATACACAGACACACACACACACAAAACAATAAATTATTCCCACAGATTGTTTTAATCCAACCTCTTGGCCTCCACACACCCTTTGACACGTAGCACAGTGAGGTTCCTCTCCTCCTATCCCTTATCCATCACTTGGGTAAGGATTTGCTAGAGGATCCTGGGGAACCTTCTCACATCCCCTAACCAAGCCCCAAAGTGGCCTTTGTCCATCTCTTCCCAAAAGCTTGTGTCAAACAGCAGCCCATCCTTGTTTCCAAAATCTGTCAAGAACTGTAAGGATGTGAGACTGTATTTTGTTCACAACCTGTTCCATGAGGCTGCTGGCTGAACATGCAAGGTTCCTGGGTCAGAGAGAAGGGACTATATTACCTGTGACACAGATGCAGCAGGAGCTTCATGTTCACATTGGTTCCCCTTGTCCTCAAGTCCCAGGAGGAGGATGCTAAGACATTCCAGGGGTTGCTGCACACAGTGAGGGTGCGTCACAGTGAGGAACCCCAAGCACAGGAAGCCCTGGTCTTCTGTAAGGGGGCTGCACAGAAAACTGCCCACTGCTTGGAGGCATTATAGTGATTACACTGGATGACAGATCTGCCCTCTGCTCAGCAAAAGACACTATCCCTACCTTCCAAGCCTGTTTACTATACACATATCCTTGAAAAGGCAGTCTGGAATAAAGACATTAGTTCCCCAACAAACTTTTAAAATTTAATTTAATTTAATTTTTAAAAATTCTGTCAAACTGCTAGAATACCTCCTGTGTCATTATGATCTTAAGGGTCTGATCTTTGTTGCAGCTGTCAGTTATAATTTTTTTTAACATCTTTATTGGAGTATAATTGCTTTATGATGGTGTGTTAGTTTCTGCTTTATAACAAAGTGAATCAGTTATACATATACATATGTCCCCATATCTCTTCCCTCTTGCATCTCCCTCCCTTCCACCCTCCCTATCCCACCCCTCTAGGTGGTCACACAGCACCGAGCTGATCTCCCTGTGCTATGTGGCTGCTTCCCACTAGCTATCTACCTTACATTTGGTAGTGTATATAAGTCCATGCTACTCTCTCACTTCATCCCAGCTTACCCTTCCCCCTCCCCATACCCTCAAGTCCATTCTCTAGTAGGTCTGTGTCTTTATTCCCATCTTGCCCCTAGGTTCTTCATGACTTTTTTTTTTTTTTTAGATTCCATATATATATGTTAGCATACTGTATTTGTTTTTCTCTTTCTGACTTACTTCACTCTGTATGACAGACTCTAGGTCCATCCACCTCACTACAAATAACTCAATTTCGTTTCTCTTTATGGCTGAGTAATATTCCATTGTATATATGTGCCACATCTTCTTTATCCATTCATCCGATGATGGACACTTAGGTTGTTTCCATCTCCGTGCTATTGTAAATAGAGCTGCAATGAACATTTTGGTACATGACTCTTTTTGAATTATGGTTTTCTCAGGGTATATGCCCAGTAATGGGATTGCTGGGTCATATGGTAGCTCTATTTTTAGTTTTTTAAGGAACCTCCATACTGTTCTAGTTATACTTTTAAACTATAAATTAGATCATGGGATTGTATTTGGGGAACAGAAATCTTGTTTCTTTAGTATCCCAGGCCCACAGATGGAGAGGAATTGGGCTTCAGAATGGATTACATCCAGACCCTCATCCCCCACTGATTTAGACGATTCAGGTGGTGAGATTTCAGCCTTTTGAACTAGTGATTTTAAATGAGATTTTGGACTTTGAATTGATTTTATAATGGGATGAGACCTCTGGGGACCTTGGAATAGAGTCAATGTACTTTGTGTTCAGAAGGTTCATGAATCTCTGGGCCTCCCAAAGATGTCCACACCCTAAACCCTGGAATCTGCGAGTACATTACTTTATATGGCAAAAGGATTCTGCATATATAATTAAGGACACCGAGGTTATATAGGGATAGCAGTCTGGACTGTATGAGCAGACCAAAGCTTATCAGGTGAGTCCTTAAAAACACAGCATTTTCTGCAGTTAGAGAAGAAGATATGCACCATGAGTGGAGGTTAGAGAGATGTGAAGTGTGAGAAGGTTGTGAAGAGGCGTTGCTGGTTTGAAGATGGAGGGGGCAATGTGGTGAGGAATGCAGGACAGTCAGCAAGGAAACCAAGCTGGATCTGAGGCCTAGAGCTGCAAGGGTGAGAATTCTGCCAATGGCATGAATGGGCTTAGAAGTGGATTCTCCCCGAGAACCTCTGTGTAAGAACCCATGCCAGCCAACACCTTGATTTTGGCCTTGTACGACCCAGAATGGAAGAATCAGCAGATCTCACCCGAACTCTGGCCTACAGAACTGCAAGCTACAAATACATGTTGTTTAAAGCCACCGGGTTTGTGTTTATTTCATATGGCACCAATACTAAACATATACACTCCCAGCTTTGAACTGGAAAAGGGAATACAGCTTTAGATTGGCCAGATAGCCAAGGGGGAAAGAGGGGGGATAAATTGGGAGATTGGGATTGATATACACATACTACTGCATATAAAATAGATAACTAATAAGGACCTAATGTATAGCACAGGGGACTCTACTCAATACTCTGTAATGATCTATATGGGAAATGAATCTAAAAGAGTGGATATCTGTATATGTATAACTGACTCACTTTGCTGTACATCTGAAACTAACATTGTAAATCAACTATACACCAGTAAAAATTAATTTAAAAAAATTGGCCAGATGTGTTTAAAGTCAACAGAAGATTATGGAATCTTCTGAACAATTCATGAAGGACTGGAAAACAGAGAGTTTGATCTATGACAATTGAGAGCAATTGAAATTTAGAGAAATTGGAAAGAAACCTCCATAATTATACCTCAATACATGGCGAGTCTTTAACAAATTGACAATTTATGACAAAGAAAAAACTGGAAACATAGAAATGCCCACTGTAAACATGAATATTTATAATGGAGAATAGTCACAAAGTATTTAGTATACCAGTTAAAAACATGAGTTATCACTCTACAAATCAATATTAATGATTCCTAAAAATATAAGTTTACAACAAGAAGAAAATTTCAGAGGTAGTAAGTGAAATATGATGTAACTTAGCCTTGCACACCAAGGCAAAGCCTTTACATTTTAGAAGAGAAACAGAAACTTGTTAAAAGTTTTTGAGCACAGGATGGCATGATCTGACTTATGTTTTAAAAGTATCATATCAGTGCTGAGAATTCACGGTAGGACAACAAGGGAGAGTAATTAGTAAACTACACAATGATCCAGGTGAGGGATGAGAGTGGTCTGTTCCAGGCTGGTAGCAGTGGAGGTGAAGAGATATGCTTCTTTTCTGAGTAGACAGACAGTCAGGGTGGAGCTGACGCCACCTGTTCCCGCTTGGAGGGTGAGAAGTGGAAGAATGAGCAGTCAGTGGAGCTCCGACATGATCTGAGCAGAGAACACACGGGAGTGTCGTCAGGTGTGACTGGGGACACCACAGGAGCAGTAGGTGGGAAAATCCACTACCTCAAACTCCCTGAGGTTCTCTATCTTTGATCCACCCCCGACGGAACCCTGAAAGGTAGCAGTCATCAGGGTAGAGATGATATTTAAAAGAGGTTGAATGAGGTCAGTGAGGGTGGAAGTATACGTAGAGAAGAGTCCAAGTACGGAGCCCAGGGCAGGCATTCTAACACCCGTTACTAACTGAGGTGAGAAGAAAATGGCAAAGAAAGCTGAGAAGTGGGAGCCGGTATGGGAAGAGTAAAGCCAGGACACAGGGGTGCATGGAGCGTCAAGTCCAGAAGATGTTTCCAGAAGAATGGACTGATCGAGGCTGTCAAATATTTCAGAGAGGTCAGGGAAGACTGAATTTAGCAAAATGGTTTCTGGTGACGAGCTTGTCCTGGTGCGCTGGCTCTGACACAGCCTCATTTTGAATATGTTAATGAGATAAAACAGAAAATAATTTGAGACAAGTATAAGAAAATTACTTAAAATGGATTGGTTGTTAAGGATGAGCTGGAGGGGAATAACGAGTAAAGGGATTTAAAAGATAAATGAAATATGTGAATTATGGTAAAAACAAGCAGGAAGAGAGGAAGAAACTGATGAGATAGGAGAGAATTCAGAACTCTGGAAGCAGCGCAACTGACGCCATGGAAATGGATGGGACCTAGTTCACGGGGAGAGGGAGGCTGCCTTTGGCAGAATTCTCACCCCTGCAGCTCTAAGCCTGAGATCTAGCTTGGTTTCTTTGCTGACTGTCCTGCATTCAGTGACAGACAGAAAGACAAGGCAGACAGGCTCAGATGGAAGCAGGTGGGTCTATCTAAGCACTGCTCAGAGTATTTGAAAGTTCTCTTCTCTTTTCTCAACAAAACAAGAAAATAGATCATCAGTTGAGAGTAAGGGAGGGCGACTGGGTGTTGGGTGCTCCAGTAAGAACAAGGCATGAAAAGCCACCTAGGGAAGTGGGGAAGGAAAGGAACTAAGGGCACGATGTACGGCCACTGGGCAGTACTAAAAGCCCAATTAAGGTAAGTGATCATGAAGTTGATATGAGGACACTCTGTTTCATGGGTTTTTTCTTCCACTACATTGAGCAATTCAGGTTAGTTGTAGAGTAGATAGAAAGCTGGATCTCCCCAAGGTGGGCTGTTTGTCAGCTAATCTTTAAAAGGATGAGGGAAGCAAGGCAGTTGGGTGTATAAGCAAAGGGGTGATGCAAATGGACTGTGGAAACTAAACTGGGGGAAAAAAGAAAATGAGGGCATGCACGAAAAAAGAGACAAAGGGATTCTGTAGGATTGGTTTTACTGTAGGATCTAAGAGATGTAAGCAAGTTAGAGTTGTACTCAGAAGATACAAGTGGAAGACAGAGCAGGATGCTTGAAACTTGAGTCGGGTAGTTTGGGTAATGACACGATGCTAAGATGAATGGGAAAGCGGGGTAAAGAATTAGCAAGTTAGGGAGAAGGAAAAGAGAGTGAAGGAAAGGAAGTTGGGAAGAAGCTCAAAGGCTAGGATTGCGGAAGGATTATCAAAATTTCATTGTTGTTCTGACAAAATGCTCTGGGGTCATTTACAACTTGACTTAAAATGATATGGATTCTCACCTCCAAGATTGATATTTTCAGCTCACAGGGATGATTCTTTCAAATTATATTATCCTAGATATTAAGGTGACCTCCAAAAGTCACTTTAAAAAGAACTTTCCTCCAACATTACAAGGAGAGATCTGGCTTGCCTTTTTAATAAAAATTCCTGAGCAGGTGACCCAATATTATGCAGTTATAATAAACATATTTCACACTCTCCTTATTCTTTCAGCCATAATTTACTCCCTAAATCGTATGTACTTTTAGTCACTATAATCTGTAAAGGAGATAAAATAGTTTTTTGCATCTTAAGAAGTGATTTTTCTCTGTTCATCGATACTGAAGCCTGATAAGACTGTGCCAAAAATAAAACTAAAGACCAATTTCACTCATGAATATCTTTGTGATAAAATTAAATAAATTAGGAAACAGAATACAATAGCACGTTTAAGAATAATGCATCACACCCAGTGGAATTTATTGAAGAAGTGCCAGAATGCTTCAACATTAGGACATATTTCAACATAATTTATTATATTAATTGTTTCTTTTTTTTTTTTTTTTTTGCGATATGCGGGCCTCTCACTGCTGCGGCCTCTCCCGTTGCGGAGCACAGGCTCTGGACGCGCAGGCTCAGTGGCCATGGCTCACGGGCCCAGCCGCTCCACGGCATGTGGGATCTTCCCGGACTAGGGCACGAACCCGTGTCCCCTGCACCGGCAGGTGGACTCTCAACCACTGCGCCACCAGGGAAGTCCCTCTAAAGTACTTCTTTTAACATTTCTTGCAAGCTGGGTCTGCTGTCAGGATTTTATTTGTATATTTGACTTTCTGTAGTTTAAAAGTAATAGGCGTAGATATAGTTCTTTTCACATTTATCTGCTTTGTGTTCTCTAAGCCTCCTGGATCAGTGGTTTGGTGTCTGACATTAATTTGAGAAATGCTCAGGCATTTACTGTTTCAAATATTTATCTGGTAAAATGGAAAATTATAAAGCTCCTAAAGATAACACAGAAGAAACCCTAGATGACGTTAGATATTGTGATGCCTTATTAGAGACAATACAAAAGACAATCCATGAGAGAAATAACTGGTAAACTAGACTTCAGTAAAATTAAAAAAAAAAAATCCTCTGCTCTGTGAAAGATAATGTCAAGAAAACGAGAAGACAAGTCACAGACTGGGAGAAAATATTTGCAAAAGTCACAATTGATAAAGGACCATTATCCAAAATATAGAACAAACTCTTAAAATTCAAAAATAGAAAATAAACAACTGATTAAAAAGTGAGCCAAAGACCTTAGCAGACACCTTGCCAAAAAATATATATGAAGATGGCAAATAAGCAATGAGAAGGTGACATACATCCTATGTCATTAGGGAAATGCAAATTAAAACAACAATGAGGTACCACTATACTCCTATTAGAATGGCCAGAATCCACAACACTGACAACATCAAAGCCTGGAGAGGATATGGAGAAGCAGGAACTCTCACTCAGTGCTCGTAGGAAAGTGAAATAGTGCAGCCACTTTGGAAAACAGTTTGGTGGTTTCTTACAAAACTAAACATTCTCTTACTACACAATCCAGTAATCATGCTTTTGATATTTACTCAAAGAAGTTGGAAATGTATGTTCATACAGACCTGCACATGGATGTTTACAGATTTATTCATAATTTCCAAAATTTGGAAGCAACTAAAATATCCTTTAATAGATCACTGTATATTAAGAACAACAACAAAAAATCTTAAAAATAGATGAATAAACTGCGGTTCATCCATCTAACGGAACATTATTCAGTACTAAAAGAAAATGAGCTGTCAATCTATGAAAAGGCATGGAGGACCCTTAAATGCATATTACTAAGTGAAAAAAGCCAACCTGCAGAGGTAGACACTGTACGATTAACTGAGCATGAAGTAATTTGGAAAGGGAACTAGTATAAATTAACCTCTAGTAATTTGTTGGTAGGGTTTCAGGGGAAGGGGAGCGCTGTATATTCCTATGATTAGATCTGGATTTCTCAGTGTCCTTGTGCCTCTCAACTTGAACTTCCATAGCACTGATCATCACAGCCCCCTGTGTGAGAGAGGGGGGCTCGTGTGGGTTGGAGTTGGGTATTTCCCTTCTCTTCAAGTGGAAGGGTACAGGGTGATGCAGTTGGGTATTTTCCATCTTCCAAGTCAGTTAGTCTCTGATAAAACTCCAGCAGGTTAGGCTCTGCTGAACTAGTTTCATCTGAGGGCAGAACTTATTAAGAGCAGGGTACTCCAGAGTACTCCATAACGGTTCCTTTCCCCTGCCTGTGATGGGAGCATGAGGGGATCCTTATCTGATACTTCCTATTGGAACCTGGCAAACTCCAGGAGGTAAAACTCACAAAAGTGTGGTCCCAGCCCTCCAAATACTGGGTCCCCCTGGAGTTTGATCTCTCAGACTTGCCCACATGGAGCCTCCAGCAATCTGTCAATTATAATCCAAGTTTCCCTACAAGGTTTCAGTTACTGAATTTCTGTCCCCTTAAGTTGTGATTTTCTGTATTTGCCTGTCAATCTCTTCCATTTTGGGGGGCAGCAGCTTGCCTTGTGACCTCACTCACCTTGGAGAACCAAGGAGGTTTTTGATTTCTCAGTTTGTTTATCGCTCTGCTTGTTAGGATAAGTGGTGACTTCCAGTTTCTTATAGAAGGACCCAAACCATGATGTTTTCTTGGGAAAAGACTAAAACCTCAGTGATGGACTCTTCTACCCTTCCATCCACTGTTTTCTTATTTTCCTTCTTCTTCTCCTTATCTTTCTTCTCAATATCCTTTTGCTCCTCCCTCAGGAATTCTAAATATATATATATATAACATATATATCATATATATACAATCTCAAAAAATGTTTTCCTTGGGCTAAGAAGAAGAAAGAGACGTCTTCATAATTGCAAAAGGCTTTAGAAAGGACCTGGAACAGACACAGATTAATCTATAGGCTCATTTCCCCAAGATAACAATCATTTCAGAAATAAGATTAAATAGCTCCTGAAAAACTGAGCTATTGGAGAACATGTGGAAGATATGCAGAAGCCCAAAACAAAAGCAGAAAGGTGTTTAAATATAACCTAAATTAGCTCACATAGAGATTTTGTTTGGATCTCTTCATCTAGAAAAGGTAGGAATTGTCCTGGATAATCCTGAAGTTCTCTTCCCACTTTGGAATCCTATAATTATGTGATCATAAACACAATGGAATTTTCATTACTTCTTAGTGATAAAGACAGTAAACTCAGTTCTGAAGCAGAAAATCAATGTCATTATTACAAGTAAGATGGCCATAATTAAAAAGAAATTATCATCTTTCTTTCCCTTTGTAAAAAAATTATAGATTGAGTGATGAAAAAATAAAAGATTAACTTTTAAGAAGTCTTGATACTGATCTACACTGCTAATTTCAAATTAGTTTTTGAATAATTTTGAATGAGTACATTTGAAAGTAGGTATTTTAAAAGAAAATACTCTTGTCATAATTAATTATAAAGTTAAACATTATTCCATTTTCCATCATACTGAGGTGATTAAAATCATAGGGCAAAGGTATTAAGTGTATATTTGCTTTGATTACTTTGGATTCGAAAATTACTAATTGAAAACTCAAAGGGAATACTGAAACTTTATTTCTCATTTGAATCTAATTTTATGTTTGTCTTTTATATTCAAATAGTGCTTGATGTTTTAGCTAAGCAATTGTATGTGGGAAATAAATGCTCGAAGCTGAGATGGAGAAAACAAGGAAAAAAATTTTAATTCATTTATTTACTTAGTTAGTTATTAAAAAATCTATTTCCTAGAGCAGTTTTAGGTTCACAGCAAAATTAAGAGGAAGCTACAGAAACAAATTTTCTGTACACCTCTCCCCTATACATGCATAACATCCTCAACATCCCCCACCAGAGTGGTATCTTTATTACAATTAATGAACCTACATTGAAATATCATTATCACCAAAGCCCAGAGTGTACATTACAGTTCACTCTTGGTGGGTACATTCTATGGGTTTGGTTAAATGTATAAAGACAAGTATAGATCCTTATAGTATCATACAGAGTAGATTTACTGCCCTAAAGATCCTCTGTTCTCCCTCTGATCATATCTCCCCAGCCCTCCGAATGTTGACAACCACTAGTCTTTTCACTGTTTCCATAGTTTTGCCTGTTCCAAAATGTTATATAGTAGGAATCATACAAATTATAACATACAACAGTGATAATTATATTAACCATGTTGAGCACTGGATCCCTTGTACTTGTTTTATAACTGAAAGTTTGTACTTCTGGACATCTTCATCCATTTCCCCCTACTCTCACCCCTGCCTCTGGTAAACACAAATCTGACTGCCTTTTCTATAAGTTTGTTTGTTTAAGTATAAATGACCTATAACACTATACTAGTTCTTGGTGCATAACATAGCTTCGGTACTTCAGTATATCAATATTACAAAGTGATCACCACATTAAGTCTAGTTACCATTTGTCATCATACAAAGATATTACATACTTATTGACTATACTTCTGATGTTGTATAATTCATCCCCATGACAACACCATTATTTGAAGACGCTGTCTTTTCCTCATTTTACATTCTTGTATTAACTGTCCTAGAATAATTGACCATATAAGTGTGGGCTTATTTCTGGGTTCTTCATTCTGTTCCATTCATTTAATTGCTGGTTTTGTGCCATTATCATACTGTTTTGATTATTTTGGCTTTGTAATATACTTTGAAATCGACTAGTGTGGTACCTCCAACTTTGTTCTTTGTCAAGGTTGTTTTGGGTATTCTTGGTCTTGTGTGTTTCCATACTATTTTAAAATTACTTCCTCTAGTTCTGTGAAAAATGACAGTTATTTGATAGGGATTACAATGACTTTGTAGATTGCCTCAGCTAGTATGGTCATTTTAACAATGTTAATTCTTCCAGTACCTGAGCATGGCATATCTTTCTGTTTGTTCGTTTCATCTTCAATTTATTTCATCAATGTCTTACAGTTTTCTGAGTACAGGTCTTTTACCTCCTTAGTTAGATTTATATGTATTTTATTATTTTTGATGCAACTGTAAATGGAACTGTTTTCTTCATATCTCTTTCTGATAGTTTGTTATTGGTGTACAGAAAGACAACAAATTTCTGCATATTAATTTGGTGTTGGCAACTTCACTGAATATCTTTATTAATTTTAATAATTTTTTTGTGTTGTCTTTAAGATTTTATATACACACATACACACACACACACACACACACACACATATATATATATAATCATGTCATCCACAAACAGTGACATATTTACTCCTTCCTTTCCAATTTGAGTTCCTTTGTCTGATTGCTGTGGTTAGGAATTCACTACTATGTCAAATAAAAGTGGAGAGCGTGGGCATCCTTTCATTGCTACTGAGCTTAGGGGAAATCCATTCAGCTTTTCAACATTGAGTATGATGTTGGCTGTAGTTTTCTCATATATGGTCTTTATCATGTTGAGGTATGTTATAATAAATGGATGTTGAGTTTTTCCAAAAGCTTTTTTTAACATGTATTGAGATGATCATATGATTTTTAATCGTCACTTTGTTGATGCAATGTACCACACTGACTGATGTGTGGGTATTGAATCTTGCATCCTTGCATCCCTAGGATAAGTCCCACTTGATCATGGTGTATGATCCTCTTAATGTGTTGTTGGATTTGGTTTGCTAATATTTTGTTCAGGATATTTGCATATATGTTCATCTGGCTAAAAGAAAATGGGCCTGAAATTTTCTTTGTTTGTAGTATCTTTGTCTCGTTTTGATATTAGAATGATGCTGGCAGGTTTTTTTTTTTAATGTTTAGTTTTAAGAGTTTTTTGTATATTTTGGATAGCAGTCTTTTATCAGATGTGTCTTTTGTAAACATTTTCTCCCATTTTGTGGTTTGTCTTCTAATTCTCTTGACACTGTCTTTCACAAAGCAGAAGTTTTTAATTTTAATGAAGTCCAGTGTATCAATTATTTCTTTCATGGATCATGCCTTTAGTGCTGCATGAAAAATTCATCACTCTATCCAAGGTCATCTAGGATTTCTCCTATGTTATCATCCAAGTGTTTTATAATTTGAGAGTTTTGGGTCTCACATTTTGGTCTTTGATCCATTTTGAGTTCGTTTTTGTAAAGGATATAAGGTCTGTGTGTGGATTCCTTTTTTTTTTTTCCTATGTGGATGTCCAGCTGTTCCAACACCATATGTTGGAAAGACTCTTTTTGTTCCATTCTGTTGCCCTTGCTCCTTTGTCAAAAATAAATTGACTATATTTATGTGAGTCTGTTTCTAGACCTCATATTCTGTTCAATTAATCATTAGTCTATTCTTTCACCCATACCATACTGTCTTGATTATTGTAGCTTTATAGTAAGTCTTAAAATTGGGTACTGTCACTCCTCTGACTTTGTCCTTTTTTAATATCATTTTTATAATGCTGAGTCTTCTGCCTGATAATTGGTTTTTAAAAAGTATTTCCTTACATAAATTCCTGATTTACTGCTTGTTATTTTGTAATATCAAAATTCTCTGAGAGTTTATAATAGCTTTATCAATTAACATAGTCAATATAAATTCATGCAGATATATGTAAAATTGTTATTTTGTCAAAGTTTTAAAGTATATGCAAGGGCTTCCCTGGTGGCGCAGCGGTTGAGAGTCCGCCTGCCGATGCAGGGGACGCGGGTTTGTGCCCCGGTCCGGGAAGATCCCACATGCTGCGGAGCGGCTAGGCCCGTGAGCCATGGCCACTGAGCCTGCGCGTCTGGAGCCTGTGCTCCGCAATGGGAGAGGCCACAACAGTGAGAGGCCCACGTGCCACAAAAAAATAAATAAATAAAAATAAATAAATAAATAAAATAAAATATACGCAAAAATGAAGGTTTCTTACTTTTCCTGTTACTCTTTTAATCCTTAATTTTGACTTGTCTCATCTGTGTAATGTACACGATGTAACAATCTCATATATAAGGTAAATAATCCCTTCATGATCGTTTCCTCCAAATTTCGATTTAGTTTCTATGCAGATTTTATAGTGAGATTGAACGTCCAGTGCATTTCTTTAAAATAAAGACTATTTCTGCTACATTTACTAGAAAAGCAAAGATATTTATGTGAATTATTGAGGAGGATAATAACTAAGCCTTTGTTTGTCATAATACAATTTTATTACAATTAAGAGCTAAGAAAAGACACCATATCCTACTTCTTTCTGCCCACTTTCCACGCCCTTTGAAGAGGATATTATGGACTGGAATTTTATAGTATATTTTCTAATATTAGACGTTAGCATACAAAAAACAATGAAGAAATAACTGGACTTGACTTGAGCAGCTGGGATGACTTGAGATGATTTTTAATACTGTATCACTCTGCAGTCTTGAGACTACGTGGCTGAAAATTATAAACCATGGGGCAGTGTGCATCTAGACTTTTTTTTTTTTTTTTTTGGCCATGCCACATGGCTTGCAGGATCTTAGTTTCCTGACCAGGGATTGAACCCGGGCCCCAGCAGTGAAAGCGCCAAGTCCTGACCACTGGACTGCCAGGGAATTCCCTAGACTCCTAACTTTATACTTTCTTATACCATTCTGTTAAGGAGTTTTCGCTTATTTCCAATCTGGATAACTCAAAAGAGCAATGTGCACCCATCAAATTTACCTCTCTGAATACATGATTAGACTTGGAATTATATTCTCAAAACAATCCTGGTCTGAAAACTCTCAGCTCCCTATTGTTCAGCATGGAGTGGACCTCAATGAAATCAATGCACTGTTTACCACAATAATTTTTATTGCAGAGGTTCAGAGATTTAAAACTTTTGCTCCATAGATGAATCTAATTTTTCACAAATTTAAAATTTTAAATGCTTTTGTGAATATCTCTGATTCCTTCTTCACCTTTCTTAAAATAAAAA
Source organism: Stenella coeruleoalba (assembly GCF_951394435.1). Classification (NCBI taxonomy): domain Eukaryota; kingdom Metazoa; phylum Chordata; class Mammalia; order Artiodactyla; family Delphinidae; genus Stenella; species Stenella coeruleoalba. The sequence continues at coordinate 12,512,723 of NC_137153.1, read as the reverse complement.
GGCCATTTCTAATTTGAAACAAATTAATGCCATGGACAGACTGGAATGATGTGTCAATAGTTTACATTTGTAAACCTCTTGAAGCTTTAGGGGTGGGATAGGGAGGGTGGGAGGGAGGGAGACGCAAGAGGGAAGAGATATGGGAACATATGTATATGTATAACTGATTCACTTTGTTATAAAGCAGACACTAACACACCATTGTAAAGCAATTATACTCCAATAAAGATGTTAAAAAAAATTCCAAATTCTTTTGGACTTTCACGAAGATATTATATATTGATTACTGCTGATTTCAAATGATTTTTTCTCCCCTTAGAGGGTTTTATAATTCAATTTTATTTCTGCTAGAATAAATTTATGTATAAATATAGTATGAAACATAAAATCAATTTTATCATTATAATTTTTGAAATTAATTATTGCTGTTTTAAACTTGGCAAACAACCCTTTACAAAAACCTTTGAGATCCTTCAAATGACACTCCATGTCCTTGGATGTTCAAATACAGAGCCTGAGCGAACTTTGTTGGATCTGAAATTGTGTGTAGATTTTATGAGGTTGTCTCTTTTGTGCTCTTCCTATCTCATTGATGTTGCTTGCTTTTCTAATGTGGAAAACATCTTTATTGGACATGCTTCTTTGGTTTCTGAGTCAGACGATGATGTGGTCTTATATCTTAGGGTATTTTCCAGAACTAAAATATTAAATGTGTTTCAGTTAAAAGTAAGCATTTGATGTGTTCCTAAGAGTCTATTGTAATATCACATGTACTAAAACTAAAGTAATTTATAATCACCCATTACATTTCCTAAAACCCATATATTTTCTCTGTGTTCAATGAATTTTACCTAATACATAGGTGAACCCATTTAATTTTAATAACTGTATATTTATGTGAATAGCTATATAATAATTTTATGTGTCCTTGAAAAGACTAATCATTAAATTAATCCTAATGTTTAGGACAAATTGAAAAACAAACAGTGTTTTGATTCAAGAATGCTTTAAAGAAAAACATTAAGTAAACTAGTGGTACCCATTCAAATTGTATATGAAAAAAGTTTTTGAAGGTAATAGGCAAATGCCTGAAACTTGAATACCGCTGAATAAAATAGAGAGGAACCTGGAAAATAAGACTAATATTCTGTTGCATGCAACACTGGCCTCACCAGGTTACTAATAAGCTTTCAAACATTTGGTCTTAGATGAAGCTGACTTAAAGGTAAAACTTAATGACTGTATTCTATAATTTAGAAAATCAAATCCACCTGGACAGGCTTTTATACACAGACATACAAATTATGCATATATATAAATTATCTCAGTGCATGTATGCCAAGAAGTAGTGTTGGGATGAAGAAGTTTACACATATTGATACTGTTCTACCTTCATAATTTTAGTAAAATCCCACTTTCTTCACCAGATGAAGATGTTATTTTAGAAGACCTGGATTTAGCAATGACTCATATAATGTATGAATGACACATTTTATTTTTCCATCTTTCCAATGCAGTTATCAAAAGTCATAAAGAAAATGAGCTCACTCAGATTGAACAACATACATCCTATTTCCTAACACACACACTATTAAAACCTAGTTTCCCGTATTTTTATTTTGCTAGTACAATTAGAAGAGAACTATATTACACTGAAATAGATTTCATTATTTGCAGTAAAGTTACATAAACATATATGATCAAACATACTTTCAAATGTCTTCGTTGGTGGAGACAAAATGTAACCAAGCAGTCACTCAAAAATATACAGAACACAAGACAGATATGAAGTTGAAAGTTGTAAATAAACTAAACCCTTGCAGCTACACAGTGAATCCTTCGAAGGACACAGAACCCTATTCAGGTGGGCGATATGTCTCAGCCGAGAAAGCACCGCCTAGCATCACGTCCACTTCTCCCAATTAGAGGAGCACATCCCCATACAATTCCAGTGTGAGAAAGTAAATGCAGTTTTGACCAGAGAGACAAGTGGTTGTGGACTCTGCTCTGAGAGACAAATTGCAGTAGAATTTCAGAGTGTTTGAGAAGACGGCAACTAATGAACTCACATCGCTTTACGTGTATGAGCAGTGCCTACAAAGGATGTCCCAGGGTCCTGTGAATTTGTGTTGGTGATTACCATGGACATGGATTAACTTGGACACTGGTGCCTTTTCCTTCCACTTTTGTGAACCGGCATAAGTAAACAAGTGTTCACAAACGTACCACCTCATCTATTCTATTTGTGATAATCAATTCATGGGAGGAACACTGGATAAAAAAATCAAAGCAAAGCCCATTCTCTGGAGAGCTTCATTATAATTTCAACCACCCGTGATTCATCCTTAAATCTACCATAAATGTTCCCCTTGTTGCTTGAAGCTGCAAAGTCAAGTCCAGCTTTCCCAGTGGCTGCAGAAGGTAGTTAGGGAAGTGATGGGGGTAGGGGATGGGGGGAGTCATTCAACACATAGTATACATGATCCTGGTAGTAATTATGGACTTTTCTTCTCTACTTCTTTTGTTCTGTTTGTCTTCTATGTTATAAAAGACTGTTCAGTGGTCAAACTTTACAAATCATTAGCCGTATTCTGAAAGGCTTGAAATGATTTCATACGAGGAAACCAAAATGGTTAGTGCAGCCATAAAATTTTTGTACAAAGTTAGGATATTTTTAAGGGTAGAACACAGCACTAATAATTATGCTGGTACAACAGGCATGAAATGAAACAATCCCCAGCAAACTGAAACACTCAGTCATTCCATGCATGGCCAAGGCAGTTACTTCATGCAGAGGCTGGGTTTGAAGGCATGTCCTACTGCATTTAATCATATCTGATCTTTTCAAAATCTTTATGGCAAATAAAAGAATCTCCTATTTTAGCACATTATAGTTCCTTTCTCATCAACTGTACTATCAAAAAACTGCAGAAGAACTAAATTTTAAAAATGGATATGTTAGAAGCTGCTCTTTGCAGCTCCTGCTCCTTCAGCCTGGAATGCCTTTCCTTCTCACAGGTACACAGTTCTATCTCTTACTGCTCAAGTATCCTTTATCCCTGAGGCCACCTCTGATCAACATACCCAAAATGTCAGCATTTCCCAAAACCTCCTATCCGTCTTCCCTGACTGACTTTTTCTCCTAAGAATTTAACACAGTTGAACATGACAAATACAGCCATTTATCCTACAACGTGACATACGTGTTTCTAAAAATCTCCGCATGCTATTCAAAATTGTGTAATAATCACAATCACATGTGAAAAAAGTAGCTTAGAACACAACATTCAAAAACGTTCTCAATATCACATTAAAAAAAGACTGGATCTTAATAAAAACTGTAGCACAGTTTTATATATTGTAAAACTTTAAGACATACATAAATTCTACAATGTATACAGCATGGAACCTTGAAAAAGACCTGAATATGGTTGTGGAGGGGGTGTCAGAGGGCCAACCCTTCAAGGTGCAGCCTTTGAGTCCTTGTGAAGTGGCGGAAAGAGGGTTACCTGAGATCTGACTGCAAGCTGTAAAACCAGGCGAGGACGAGTGTGGCTGGTAACACAGATGGTGAAGCACGGGCAGCTGGTAGATGCTGAGGGGCTGTGTGTGTGCGCGCACATATGGACATGTCTCTATTTATGTCACTTGGTTCAGCCACGCACAGTTTTCCGCTTTCACCTGGTGTCTCTTGCGGAGGAACTTGTGCACAAGCAAACATGAAATACGTGTCATGCTCAGATCATCGCCTTGTGTGCCTGTGTGTCTCTGTGTGTGTTTGTATATACACATATGTGTGTGTGTGTATATATATAGTATATATATCTTATATATATATGACTTTCGAACAAATATGCACTCTTAAAAGTCTCACAGTAGAACTGACTGCACTTTTTTACTGTCTCTTTCCCTCACACACCAGAGTGCACTGTATGAAGGCAACTGCTTTTAAACTACTGTTTTTGTTGCTGTGTCCCCACCACGTGTAATATCGGGCACATGAAAGGCAGACAGTATTTACTGAATGAACGAATGTTCTTAAAATCCCTTTAACGACCTGAGCCCTTCTCACCTCTTGAACCTCAACTCTCACCCTCCTCCTCTGGACCATGTCTGAGAGGCACCTTCACTGATTTTAGTTTCTGCAGTGACAGTCATGTGAGTTCTCTTGGGACAGGGAGTCATCATTGACTCTACATTCTCTCACCTCCAGACCTTCATGCATGATATTCCCCTGGCTTACATTTTTTTCTTTTTTTCAGAGCCAAGTACGATTTAATAGAGAAAAATAAAATATTATATTTCTTGTACCCAAATACAGTGAAGCAAATTCCTGTCCCTTTAGAAAATGAACAGGATGAATCCTGTCATGATTCAAATCGTAGTACAACATTCCCTGGTTACTTTTACTGAAACCTTTACACCCACACTGCTCTATCTATCCCATCTGAGCCAATCTGTCTTTGATCCCCTTTCTCCTAGAGACTTTCACTCATGTTGGTGACCAGCAAACAATCCTACATACTCAACTTCTTCTTGGAATAGCTCCTCCACTTTCTCATTTAAATGAAATCTGATTACCTCTTGAGAACAAAGCATCCCTGGGTAGGCTTTCTGATACAAGCTGTTGTGTCTTAAGTCTCATGTTGTAGTAGGCGGATTGTCTTCCCTGTTTCTCATTGCCATGTCCACCCCGTTGCACCTTCACGCTCTTACAAACCCCCTATTCTGTGAGGCTATGCCATCTGGTTATACCACCTTGCTCCTGGCTTACAACCTTCCTTTGCACTCCAACGCCTTTTATCATTTTAATAATACCAACACACGTAGAGAAGACCTCGCTGACTGGCTTGTAATTCTTATCATTACTCTCACCAAACCTCTAAATCCTAGATATTCTATAACTACTATCTTAAAAGTAAAGGTTTTCTGAAACAACCTGAACTTGATTTAGGTGTTTGTCCTATCTTCACATTCTGCCTGGTGTTTCCTCTTAGAAAGATATGTAATAATTGCTAATTTAATGATGCGTGCATTTTCAGACTGTTGCGAAGAAAGGAATACCCTTTCTTGCTCACCATTGCATCCTCAGCCTCTAATGCTGTGCCTGCTACAAGAGAGATTCTCATTAAATATTTGCAAAATGATTGAAGAAGTGTTTCCCAACTATAAGCACATTGGGGTCAGAGATAATGGATCAAATAATCAGTCTTTGATGGGGAAGAAAAAGGATTTTGAGCAGTTCTGCCCATTCCAGGACTTTCCGTTTATCAAGGAAATAACAATAGCTTCCCAAACATTGTAGGAGTGCAGTAGATAGTCTTTTCCTGTTACTGATAAATTTATCTCTCCTTTGAAAGCATACAATCTTCCATTTTCATTAGCTCTGCCACTAACTACATACATAAATTTGGAACTTTTTAATGATCAGTTTATTCATCCTCAAAATAGGGAAGAAATTTGTAGACATTGTAAATATCAAATGGATAGGCAATTTAAAACACAGAGCTCAGAGCTTGGTAGATGGTAAATGCCCAATAAATATTAGAAGTTATCAGAAATAACAGTGATACTTATTATAAAAGACTAGATACAGATTTGATTAATAGAACACACAGAACTCCGCAAATCTTTCAGTGTGGTTTCTCAAAGCTGTCTCTAAGAAATCTGACAGCTGGCATTCAAAGAGAAATCACTTTTGCTTGTCCTAGATTTGGAAGCCTAATAGTCACAGGTCAGGTACTTAAACCTCATACTAAGGAAACTAGATAAATGAGCTGGAATATTCTAACTCTAATTCCAAACTTCCCAGAGAAGGAGTTTCTAAGCCCAGACTCGGTCAGGGGTTTACCTCTGTCTTAATCAACTATGTTTGAGGATGGAGTGATGCTTTAGAGTCATGACATTTGGAAGCTAGCTATGTAATCTACAAGATCCTGGTAAGCCTAACGTCTGCATTGTCAAGGTTAAGGATTTCAAGTCAGCAGTTTCCAAATACTGATACATAAGTACACATGATTTATAAAGACACAGACACATTCTACTGATGCAAACGAAGGGATTATCAGAACTTGGGCAATATGTTATGCAGCATGAGATAACTGAAGATACCCAGCACTCCTGATTCATATTAATAACTGTTCTCGATTTTAATCTCATCTCCTTCATACTATTCATTTTTAATTTGCATTTCAACCATAATTCTTGGGCAAAGTTGGTCACTGAACATGTAATACATAAAAATTTTAAAATTAAAAATTACATGGATGGACCTAGAGATTATCATACTAAGTGAAGTAAAGCCAAAGACAAATATCATATGATACCATTTATATGTGGAATCTAAAATACATGATACAAATGAACTTATTTACAAAACAAAAATAGACTCACAGACATAGAAAACAAACTTATGGTTACTAAAGTGGAAGGGATGGGGAGGGATAAATTAGGCATTTGGGATTAACGTGTACACACTACTATATATAAAACAGATAAACAACAAGGACCTACTGTATAGCACAGGGAACTATATTCAATATCTTGTAATAACCTATAATGGAAGAGAATGTAAAAAAAGAATATATGTATATATAAATATATATATATATGTATTCATGTATAACTGAATCACTTTGCTGTACAGCAGAAATTCACACACCATTGTACATCAACTATATGTCAATAAAAATTTTTAAAAACAGGCAGGACAAGAGATAAGGTTTTTTGAAGGCCAAATAAGTTCTTTAGTAACCAACTAAATTTGCTGGGATAACACTGGGCAGAGATTTTCAAAAACTGTTCAGGTTTTATCAAAATATGTCTTGCCACTGCCACTGTCCCATTCAAGAGTTACTGTCTTCTAGGGGAGTTTGTCCTGAAGTTGACATTGGCTGTCCTGTTCAAACAAACGTACCATCGCTCTTGCTGACGGGGGCACATTACATGCTTCAGATGTGTCGGAATTAAAAAAAAAAAAAGAAAACACAAGAATTTGTGAACTTTGGAGCTAGGGATGCTAGGGAACACCACAGTTTATTCTTGCCACTGTGATACACTTTTTAAACCTAACTGAAAAGAGAATTAGGAACCATGACTGTTCATGCATACAAAGATATATGCACTCAACTAAGGTAGTTCTTGATTAGAAAAAACATATGCACACACAAAACAGGAAATCAGTCATTTTAAGGAGGATTTTATAAGACCGTAACTTGACCTGATTTTATAATGGCTCCACAAGGGGATAAATTATGGATTACTACCATCTGTAAAGAGAAATATTGGGCAAGAGGAATAAAGTCCACTCATATGAATGCTGGGAAATAGTCATGAATTTCAGTGACTGATTATCCTAGTAATCAGTGTATCTCATGGTAAAATAAAACTATTTAAAGCTATAACACACACTGTGCTGAAAAGCATTACTTGTCTTTGCTCCTTACTGGAAGAGATCCAGCAATTAAATACATAGATTAAACAGGTTTGACAGATAAGAGTATTAAGCTAAGTGATACTAAATGGCAGAAAAGAGTGAGAAGTGGCCAGAAAATAAAATTGGGTGAAGTCCCATTTCCTGAGGAAAGCAAACTCCAGGTGTGCAGACACCCAGAGTGATAAGCTTCTATATTCATTTGAGAAGGAAATTCAGGAAATTTAATTTATTTTTCTACTTCACTCCTTACATACTTCATGCCAATGTTGGACCAGACTGCCTCAATAGCATATTTAGTATTTAGTCCTGTCTTAAGCACCTAGAAATAACAACTGCATAGGAAAGCTAGTTTTCCTAACACTTGTATTTTTCACCTGCTAATGTCATAAAGAGAACGCTCCATTTGAGACAATGTCCCTTTCCTCATTAGAGAAACAAATTATCTTTCTAGATAACATCCAGGCAGGGAGTCTGCACTATTTGAGTTTTGTTATCCTTTCTTTGAGTGTTTTTAAGTGATGTATTCAAAGGAAATAACTGCCCCAATTGGCCATCTCTGTTATAAATTATAGTTCTGTTGTTGGAAAAATATTTTATCTTGTTTTCTTTCAGGAATGTAATATTTTCTACAATTCACCATTAATAAATGTTTTTCGATATCCTATTCCGAAATGTTCATGTAAAACTGTTCGAAATTAAAATACGTTCTCTGGTAAAGGAGTTTATAATATTCAATGGCACTGCATTATTAATCACACTATTTTAGTATTCCAGTGGGAAGATTTCAGAATATAAATAATAGAACAAATATTAACTTTGCTTTATTCCTGAACAACATTTAATATCAGGATCCTTGAAAATTAATAGTGAATTCCTGAATGATTTATAAAATGATCCTTAAGAAGAAGCAAATAAAAAATTGAGTGACAGGTACTGGCCTGATATAGTTCAACCTATAAGCTTATATCTTACACACACAAATACACACATGCCTACAGAGACAGAGGCAGACGGAGAGAGAAGTTAGCATCTCCAGTACAATAATGAAGGACGAACAAAAGGGGAAAATCTGGTAAGAAATTTACTACACACAATAAAATGTGAGCACTTATTTGTCAAAAATCACAGAAGTGTCAGTAAGAGAAATAATAGAGTCTTTTGAATTTTAGGTTTGATAAACTGTTTCAAAATATATGACTTAACAAATGAATTCAATGTGATCTGGATTTATGCACTGTAATAAATTAAGAAAATTGGTTAAAAGGATATAAACAATTCATAATTATAAATGAAGCACATAAGATAGGATGAGGGCATTTCAGGGAATCACAAGTAATCTCTCTTGGGTCTCTCTCTCTCTCTCTCTCTTTCTTTTTAAAATGTGTTTTAGTTTTGCATGAGTTTTAAACAAGTACATGTCTCAAACAGAAGCAACTTGACGTTTCCTTCACTCCCTGAAGTGCTGAGAGAAATCATGACTTCTCAGAAGGGAAACTAAATTTTCGGCCTCAGCTCAGCTCAATTGGGAATTGAGAATAACTTTGTCCGTAATTGCTTATTACCACTGGCCTTGCCTTTCTAGATTGTTGCCTCATGGAAAATGGGGAGCCAGTCCACAGCAGCGCAAATGAAGTAACTGTGTCAAGTGATAAGCTTTGTTCTCATTTTCTATTTTGTAACTTCTAATTCCAGCACAGAAGGGGACATTGTAAGATACATTTTACAGGGGGAAATCCTTGGTTTACTTTAAGGTTATTCAGTGGGTAAAAAAATAAGTGCTTTGCTTTGAAAAAGCAGAAATAGAGAAATGGCTTCAGGGTTTATAAGGTTTTAGAGTTTATGCTGATTCTATGTACTGCCGACTGTTGATAAAATTGATGTGGGTCTCACGGGTAGAATTTATATTAACTTTTACGTTAGTGCTAGTAAAATACAAAGGCTCAAAGAGTTCTGTGGTTTTTGCTGAAGTTCATTGCCATTAACTACTCATGACAGAGGACTGGCAGTTCTTCCTCATGCTAATAATTTCGAATCATTTTAACAACTTTAGATGTTCAAAGAGGAGATATACTTTTCAAGAGAGACACTAGGAGTCATTAAATAATGGGTATTGACGGTTTACATAATGGAAGTTGCCCTCAACACAGAAAATGGTCCTCTAGCCCCAGTCCTCTCTGTGGATGGATTCAGCACAAGACTAACTTTCTGACTTACTCCATGTTACTCATGTCTACTTCACTTCTCTCCACAGAGAAAAAAATAATGCATCATCTAATTGGTGGGTGATATTCGCTGGTCCCCGTTTTTTTTACTGGGGAGGAAAAGACCTGTAAAATCTTTAGTCACTGGGGCTTCATTTCTTTCTCTCCACTTGCTCTCTGGACACTCTAAGGAGACAAAGTTCATGCATGTGTCTGTTGACAAGAACCTCATCTTTCCTTAGGCAGGCTGCACCAACCTCAACACGGGGGGCTTAGGACAGCATGTAGCGCCGTTGGCTACAGACTTACATCTGCATTCTCCAGCTGGCGTAAATATCTGGTATTCTGAGCCTGAGTTATTCTTCTGTATCTTAATCATCAACTGGCCCCAATGTTTCAAAAGAAATTAATGAATGTTATTTATGAGACCCTGATATCCCAAAGTATAATAAAAGAGAGTTCTCCAAATTCACATTGTTGTTTTTGATTGTAAGAGGGGAAAAAAAGGTATGACTGTAGGAGTCTTCATATATCCAGAAATTTTATTTGTCAGAAAATTCCTCTTGGGCTCTTCACAATGTTAAACTATTTATTATGCAAAATATAATAAAGCGTGTCATGGGACTACCATCCTAGTATTTTAAGGATAATACAAGTTTAATTAATTCCATAGTATGGAAGACCGGAATTAATTATGTAAAGAGTGGGTGTGTACGAATCAAGCACTGAACAAGACAGTCTTTATAGTTAAGAAAGGAAATGAACCTCCACTTACTTTTATCTTAAAGGTAAAGTGATTACAATTTATTAATATATGAATTCACCCTGTTATTCACAGTTATTCCATTTGTCAGATGTCCTTGATTTGCATATGCAAGGAAGGGTGAAAGATTCAAAAATTGGGGGGATTGCAGAGATGTCTTCTGTGAAATAAAACTCGTATTTTATGGCAAGACAAGATAAATTTCATCATAAAAATTTTTTCTCTGCCCTTTCGCCTCCTCTCTCCCCCACTATGCATTGTGTATCTACCTTATGTATCGACCAAACCTCCCCAATGGCAGAAATACCTGCTCAACCATAAAGAGCGTCATTCTCCCAGCGTCAACAAGACAACCCCTTAAAAGATAACTCTCCTGGGCTTCCCTGGTGGCGCAGTGGTTGAGAGTCCACCTATTGATGCAGGGGATACGGGTTCGTGCCCTGGTCCGGGAAGATCCCACATGCCGTGGAGCGGCTGGGCCCGTGAGCCATGGCCGCTGCGTCTGTGCGTCCGGAGACTGTGCTCCGCAGCGGGAGAGGCCACAGCAGTGAGAGGCCCGCGTACCGAAAAAAAAATAAATAAATAATACAACTCTCCTTGATCTTGTAATGGGTCACGATGACCCACCACTCTGTGCTTACAGATCTGGATTGTGTAAACTGTCAACATTACATAATTTAATGGAGAGCCCTCCGTCTCAAAAAATTTATATAATTGTGCCTTGATTCTAATGAGCGGAACAGTTCTCAGAGCTTTCTGAGATGCTGTCCCCAGTTATAATCCTCAATTTGGTTTGAATAAAATATTCCATTTCTTTCTTAGATCAACTGATTAATTTTTCATCAAACCTTTTATCCCTTATTCATTTTTAGCCTATGGTTATGTATTATTTTTAAAGCATACTTACATAGGTGGTTTTGATGGTTATAGGCTGTATTTTAAAATTAAACAAATACACAAAAGGAGACAAGTGCAAGGAAAGTATGGGTTGACGAGAATACTAATAACAGAGTAAAACCTAAGAACAAAGATAAATAATGGACCTAGCACTTTTCCTATGTCTGGAATTTGAATCTGGAGGATTTTGTTACATTTAGCAAAATGAAACCTCTAACACAGACTTCCGTATCTTTAAGTGAGGTGCTGCAAGTAATAAAACAAAAGAAAATGAAATGGACGTAATGAAGGATTGGACTGTGGACCGCAAGGATGTGAACACTGGAGAAGAAGAGCGGTGACCTTTGTGATTCCGTAACAGGGCATTTGGTCCAAGTGTTCAGCTCTGTGCTTCGGAGCCAAGCTGACTAAGAACACCGAGTGAGTTAGTGAAAATGGGAAGGGAACAACCTGGAGTTGGGCAGGTACTGGTGTGTTGTGTTTGGCTTTCAGTGTAGGTCTGATAGGAGGCCTGGAAGTAATCCTGACGGAGACAGGGCACAAGCAGAGGGAGGGCACAAGCAGAGGGAGGTGAAGGTGGTCTGCTGGGCCAGGCACCTCTTCTGTCCTCAATTTCAGCCAACTGAGGGTCAACTGAAAGGCTGAAAAAAATGCTCCTGAACTCCAACTGAAATGTCACCTACCTGGTGTCTGTGCCAGGACAGCCTTAGCAGGATCAGAGGCTCCTGTGAAAGGCCTTTGCAAGAACTTCCCCTGTAGGTTCGCCAGCTGGTCAGAGGCCAGCATCCCACCTGCTGCTGAAATGATTGTGTTTTCATCAGCTAAGCCTCTTGTTTAAATTGCTTTTTAAAGCTCCGGCAATAAAGCTAAAGGCTTTGGAATTTTGCGGAGCAGAGAAACCGTTAGATAAGAAGGGAGCCTTTAAAGATATGTCTAAGATATTTGGTTGCAGTTGTTTATACAAGCAACCAACTGGAAGCAGAAGAATGGGACGTCCACCACGATTTCAAGGCGACAGCACTGCAGAGAAAGACCTGACCTGCCTGGCAACAACTGTAACCTCTGCACAGAAGACTCTCCAGATGTGCAAACTCACGTCGACAAAAGTTGCCCTGTGGAAGTCACCTCCACCATCCACGGACGCTTCACACAGTAACTGTGGAAGTGACTGGAATAGACAAGGCAACGTCTCCAAAAAATCAGCACCAGGAATGCACTCTTCAGATGTGGAGGGGGTCTTCACGATTCCACCCAGTGGGATTAAAGAATTATTTTGGACCAGTGACTGTTGTGTATTTCCTATTCTCTTTCTCCCTGAATTAGAGCGTTTCTTGTCCTTAATTGCTGTGATTCTATACTTTGTCCTTCTTTTAAGGTTGTCATGTTTAGGGAGAGAAACTTGTGTTTTATATTATTTGTCTCTAGGCCACTTGTCCCCAGCCTTTTTGGCACCAGGGGCCGGTTTTGTGGAAGACGAGTTTTCCACGGACGGGGCAGGGGGATGGTGCAGGCGGTATCATAGGCGGCGGGGAGGGGCCGATGAAGCTTCGCTTGCTTGCCCGCCGCTCACCTCCTGCTGTGCGGCCCGGGGGCAGGGCGGCGGGGGAGGGGAACCCCTGCTCTAGTCCACCAAGAACTACATCCAGTCCCAACGGAGAAAAAAATCCAACCCGGAAAACCTGGAGTTCGAGAGTGATGCAGTAAGTCATTGGGTCTTTGGATTGTCTGCCTGGGGGAGGCAAACGTTGTTCTCTGCATTAGAGGAATTGTGCACAGGTGGAGTAGCTATGGGAATCCAGAGCCCCTGGAAGGTTATGGCGTCACAGGAGTGGGGCACTTAGAGAAGTACTTGCACATGGCCAGTCCTTTTTACTCGGCTTATACCAAGGGTACGATGTACAATAAAGCTTGAACAAAGAGTTAATGTAATTTCAAAGCAAACTTACGTTAACAAAGCAGGGGGCCGGGCCCCGTAGTCCCTTATGATTGCCCTGAGTGAGTACATTCACATCCCAATGACAGGTGAGCTCCTGTCTCATCAAAAAAGTCCCAAACATGTCTGAGATTAGCCTCTTGTATGTTTAACACTTTATGTTATATACCATCACTATATCTCCCTTAATTATAACATGGCATTATGCCACAATTACAGCACCACCATTTTTTGGGGGTTTTTTTTTTGCGGTACGTGGGCCTCTCACTGTTGTGGCCTCTCCCGTTGCGGAGCACAGGCTCCGGACGTGCAGGCTCAGCGGCCATGGCTCACAGGCCCAGCCGCTCCGCGGCATGTGGGATCCTCCCGGACCGGGGCACGAACCCGTGTCCCCTGCATCGCAGGCGGACTCTCAACCACTGCGCCACCGGGGAAGCCCAGTACCACCGTTTTTAGCCAAAGTGGATGAGCAAAGAATTGTAATCTGCATTTCAAGGTCTGGGTCTTTCAGGACCTCAGCAGCACACAGGCCTTGAGATAAACTAATTTCAGAATTTTAAAAACAATTCACCATAGGTGCTTTTAGGTGGGGCTTGACTGCAGAAGGCTTGGCATGGCATACGGAGTGGGTCAAACATGTACTGTAGCGGATGTTGTTAGCCGCCTACCTGGTATTTATGTTCCATTTCTTTCCTTCTGACACCCCAATTTTGTTCAGGGCGTGATTTCCTCTCTGTTTTCACATCTAGGAGAATGATGCTACAGTTTTTAATATTTAAGGTTAAGGTTGCTGCCACTTCCCAGAAGAGTTTGGTGTCACAGGCTGAATTGTGTCCCCCCCTCAAAATTCGTATGTTGATGCCATAACCCCAGGACCTCAGAGTGTCATGTCTTTGGAGACAGGGTCTTTGAAGAGGTCATCAAGGTGCAATGAGGCCATGTGGTGGGCCCTAATCCAGTATGACTGATATCTTTTTTTTAAAAAATATTTTATTTATGTATTTAGTCATTTGGCTGTGCCAGGTCTTAGTTGCAGCACGTGGGATTAGTTCCCTGACCAACGATCGAACCTGGGCCCTCTGCATTGGGCATGCGGAGTCATAACCACTGGACCACCAGGGAAGTCCCACAACTGATATCCTTTTAGAAAGAGATCAGGATACACACACACACACACACAGATAAAACCGTGTGAAGGTAAAGAGAAAAGACAGCCATCTACAAGCCAAAGAGAGCGTCCTCAGAAGAAACGAACCCTCCTGACACCGTGATCTTGGACTTTGATCCTCCAGAGCTGTGAGGAAATTAATTTCCGTTGTTTAAGGCACCCAGTCTGTGGCAGTGTTTTGGCAGCCCTAGAATCTATGCGGCCTTGTTAACAGTGCCACCCTGTATTCCTCATCATTCCACTGTTCTTTGTCCTGCATGAAACGTGGACAGAAGGACAGAGGGGGATCCCTCTTTTTCTCCCAGGACAGCAGAGAGGAAATGTGAAGTTGAGCCTTTGGTGACACTGACGAGTTAAACCCTAGGACTACGTAGATGTTACTCAACACTGGAGTTAGGGTGCCTGAGTATGAATCCTTGTCTCTCACTTACTAAACATGACCCGAGTCAATTTACTTAACGTCTTCCTGTATCTCTGTTTCCTCATGTACAAAATACAAACAATCATACAGTAGATCCTTGAACAATGCAGGGGTTAGGATGCTGACCCCCCACACAGTGGAAAATCAGTGTATGCAGCAGGTCCTCCGTATGTACCCACAGTTCCTCCATACCCAAGTTTCCTCCATATCCATGGTTCTACATCTGTGTAGTCATACAGTCATGTAGTACTGACATGTAGTACTGTAGTACGTAATTATTAAAAAAAAAAATCAATCTATAAGTGGATCCAGGCAGTTCAAACCTGTGTTGTTCAAGGGTCAGCTGTATACACCTTATAAGTTTGCAATGAAGATCAAATAAGGTAATATGTGTGGGGTAAGAGTGTTTGGGATAATGCCTTATAAAGGGTAAGTGCTATAAAGGTGTTATTCCTATTGTTATCTTACGTTTCTCTCTGTAATTGACTCCTTATTCCTATTGTCGTATGCAATCCCTGAATACTAAACACTTTCAACACAATAAAATCTAATCAGGAGCAAAGACAATAACAATGGAGCAAAGATAAGTTTTTCAACAAATGGTGCTGGAACAACTGGATATCCGCATGCAAAAAAAAAAAAATGAACCTAGACACAGACCTCAGACCCTTCACAAAAATTCACTCAAAGTGGATCACAGACCTAAGTGTAAAATGCAAAAGTATAAAACTCCTAGAAGATGACATAGGAGAAAACCTAGATGGCCTTGAGTATGACGATGACCTTTTAGATATAACACCAAAGGCATGACTCATGAGAGAAAAAATTGATAAGTTGGACTTCATTAAAATTTAAAAAAATCTGCTCTGTGAAAGACAATGCCAAGAAAATGAGAAGACAAGCCACACACTGGGGGAAAATGTTTTCAAAAGAGACATCTGGGGCTTCCCTGGTGGTGCAGTGGTTGAGAGTCCGCCTGCCGATGCAGGGGACACGGGTTCGTGCCCTGGTCCGGGAAGATCCCACATGCCGTGGAGCGGCTGGGCCCGTGAGCCATGGCCGCTGAGCCTGCGCGTCCGGAGCCTGTGCTCCGCAGCGGGAGAGGCCACAGCAGGGAGAGGCCCACGTACCGCAAAAAAGAGATATCTGATAAAGGACCATTATCCAACAGATATGAAGAACTCTTAAACTTGACAATGAGAAAACCTGATTAAGGGCCAAAGACCTTAACAGACAGCTCACCCGATCATATACACATATGACAAGGAAGCATAGGAAAAGGTCTTCCACATCCTATGTCATCAGGGAAATACAAGCTAAAACAACAATGAGATACCACTAGACATCTATTAGAATGGCCCAAATCCACAGCACCGACAACACCCAACACTGGCGAAGCTGTGGAGCACCGGGAACGCTCATTCACTGCTGGTGGGAAAGCAAAATGGTGCAGCCACTCGGAAGACAGTGTGGCAGTTTCTTACAAAACCAACCACATGCTCACTATACAACCCAGCTCTTTGGTATTTACACAGGGCAGCTGTAAACTATGTCCACACAAAAACCTGCACACAGATGTTTATTTATAGCAGCTTCATTCATAATTGCCATAACTTGGCAGCAACCAAGATGTCCTTCAGTAGATGATAGAAAAATAAACTGTGTACATCCAGACAATGGAGTATTATTCAGTGCTAAAAAGAAATGAGCTTTTCAAACTATGAAAAGACATAGAAGGAACCCAAATGCATATTACTAAGTGAAAGAAGCCAATGTGAAAAGTTTAATTCCAACTATATGACCTTATGGAAAAGACAAAACTATAGAGACAGTAGAAAGATCAGTGGTCATCAGGGATTGTGGAGGGAGAGATGGACAGGGATAGCACAGGGGATTTTTAGGGCAGTGAAAGCACTCTGCATGATAGTGGTGGATACATGTCATTATGCATTTATCCAAACCCATATAATGTACACACCAAGTGTGAACCCTAATGTAAACTAGGGAATTTGGGTGATTATGACGTGTCAAAGTATGGAGAGCTTCATCAATTGGAACAAATGTGCCACTCTGCTGGGGGATGCATATGGAGATATGGAGGAAGCTATGCATTGCGGATAAAGAGGGTATACGGAAAAATCAATATACCTTCCCCTATGCTTTCCTGTGGACTTAAAACTGCTCTAAAAATGTAAAGTCTTAAAAACAAAATAAAACAAAAAATTCGTGAGGTAACCAGTGTTTCAACTGAGGTTCGGGGAGGAGTATGTCTAAAATTGTCATCATCTCTCAATATCATAACAGAAGTTTTAATAAGGCTTTTGTGATTCAACTGTGTTGGGGCACTAGTTATTTGTTTTTACTTTTTTTACTTTTTAATTCAAAGGAAAATTTATGTTCAGGGAAAAATAAAGAGACTTCCCTAGTGTTCTATGTATCCTTCCATTTTTGTTCTTGGACCATTTTCATCCTGTCTTCTGCACCAGGAAAATAGTTTCTGTGGCCTCAGTTGCTGGACTTTTGTTTTCTAGCCTCTGCTTGGGCAATGGGCAGCCCCAGCAGGAGGTAAGAGGGTGGGAGGATAAAGTGTTCAGAGTATTTTTTCCCCTTCATCCTTCTGATTGACGTGAACTGGCAGAGGATGTCAGAGGCGGTTTTCTTTACTGTGGTCCCAGGGATGCCCTCCCGCGTGACCCACATCTCAGGAGACCTGGAACACTACTTTCTCCTCTTACCACTGCAGACCTCAGGGTGATAACAACCTCCCACTCCTGCCCACTCCTGGTGTGTCATCATCCTTTATCGTTTCCTTAACCCTGACCATCCTGTTCCCTCTTAATCATCATTCATGAAATGTCTTCCTTTACCCCTTAAACTCTGGCATCTGTTCACTGCTGACCTGGCTGATGCAGGGAGCATGAGACCGCTGAGCTTCTGTGCGCAGAGGAGACCCACAGATGGGGTCTTCTGTGGGTCTTCTCCACACTATACACTATAGTGTAGAATGTGGAGAAGAAAGGAAAATGCAAAAGTGCTCAGTATAATCCTAACCATCCCAGATTTGCTTCATGAACACAATTTTGTAAATGGAAGTGTAATGACCAATTCTAAGATCACAACATTTTACGTTGCATTTGACTTTTTTCTATACACAGTATGAAATGGAAACTAAGTTTTAAAAGGAATACCTTAAACATTTCAACACTATACCACATTTTCCCCAAAGCACTTCGTTTTTTTTCAAATTGAACATTTTTATATTGTACGTTGCAGCCGAAGGCCATGTTGAAGTGAAAGTGTTAAAAAGTTTTCTAAATGAAATTATTTTTGAGTTTCAGTTGCCATACAACTTCCTTTACTTTTCAAATAATGTTGAATTAAATATGAAACAGCATATGCTTCATATAGGCACTGAAATCATGAGCAGTAACACTCAGAATAAAACATTAAAGAAAAAAATAACTTACAGAGAAACTTAAGGTTTGAAGGACAAATTTTAACTTACAGAGAAACTTATGGTTTAAAGGACAAATTTTAACTCTAATAATTAACTAGAAATGTAACCCAATTCACGTTTTCTTCCATAAATCATGCTCCCTCTCTTCAACGTAAGAAGCCTTTTTGCTTTCTTAACCCGTTACTGAATGTTCTTTTAAAAACAAGTACAGCAGACAATGGTTTCTTTATATATATATATATATATATATATATATATATATATTATATAGAAAACTTTTTACTGCTGCAAAAGTACATGGGTTATAAATTGTCTAAAAGGAAGTAGCATAAGTTACACACCAATTTAAAAATAAAAAAGTACGACATACAGGTATGTGTATTCTTTAAAGTATACATTTTGTCCTAGGTATAAATATACATTGTGCAAATTATAATGTGAATTTAAATTTTTTGGCTAATCTATAGTATTACAATAATTGCTTACAGTGATTTTTTTTTTTTTTTTTTGCTTGAAATAGGCTAGATTATTTAGTTTGAAAATACCTAGTCTACACTGAGGTTAAACTGAGAGTGCTAACAGAAAAATTACTAGTTTCAAGTCATTTGTTAGGGAGGAAAAATATCAGTAAATAGAAGTTACTCAGATTTGAATGTCCCTAAATGTTATAATATCACACTGGTGTCTTTCAACTTACTAATCAGTAATATATGCTTCATGCCTAACAGAAAAAGAACAAAATACTTTACATACTTTTAACACGATACATGTATACTTACTTTAAAATATTTTAACACTACAGTATATAACATATGATACACAAGCACAATGCTACCACCATTAGATGCAAGTAAATCATATAAAATAAAATGTGTTAAGTTTATAAATAATATTTTGCATTATATCCATATTCCAATGAGCATTCATCAATAATTTCAATATTTCTCTCTCTTAAGGTCACATGTGAGTAGATTTATTTTTAAGATTTTATTTTTTTAGATCAGTTTTAGGTTCATAGCAAACTGTTGTGAACTTTTATATCCTTTTCTTTCACCAATTTTTTAAAGTTTTTTTTCTTTCAGGGTCCCTAATAATTCAAGCAACCTATTAACGATAGCCTATTAATTACTGTAAATTTATAAATTTATATCTTAGGAAATTTCTCTTCCCATGAAATATATATGTTATGTGCATGTACGTGTGTATGTATATATATATACACACACGCAAGTGTGTGTGTGTGTGTGTGTGTGTGTGTATATATATATATATATATATATATATATATATATAAAATTACCAGATATACTCTGTGAAGTTACATCCAGCGAAAGAATTTCCCATAACCGCTGCTACACTTCGTGGGGTTGTAATGGCCTCTTCAAGATGATGCAAGCACACTGCACAGATCATTTTGTGAACCAGCCCTGAGTTTTCTGTAATTTTGTTAACTGACCACAGAAAACTCCATTATGTGGCTACAGATGTGAGATAGGGGAGAGACATCCAAGAAGTGAGAGCAGGCACCGTGGGTTCATGTGGTCCCCTTGTGCCTCTGGACCCACTCAGGTCTAGTCCTGGCCTACATGTCCAGTTAACACCACCCTGTCCCTGTACATGGTCAATTCTATGATTCCCTGGATCTGAGAACAATGTGTTCATGACAGGTGTTGAGTCTGCATGGACCCTTGATATCCCATAGTGGGCATTTGGCTAATAAAAGGTTCCAATAGCAATCATGATCTGCTTTCCAAAGGAAGAATGCTTTCAGCACAGGAAGGCATGAGATTACGCTATAACTGTAGGTATCTAAATTTTGCTTTGGATCTGGGAGCTAGCCAGAGGCTCCATGAAACATCCTTATCTGTCATAGACACTCTACGTACCTTTGCATCCATGGCTATTACAGTAACTGCGCAACTTACCTATATTTGTACCTGCTGCAGAGCCTACCCTTAACTCCAGTCCCCACTGAAATTTGGCACTTTAACAGGGTACCAGATAGGTTTGAGCAGCACACCAAACATGATATATGTTGACACCAAATCCAAAGACAACTCCTAAGCTTTGCCTCTGCTTTTTGGTGGAGAGTGCACAATGCATTAATTTGTCCCATTTTAGAGGAGATATGCCAGTAAGCTCTATTCCCCTGAACCTGAGGAACTTAACCAAGGTGGCAAGTTCCTGAACTTTCATGGGTTCTTCCCCCACGGCTGGCACATGGGTTTCTTATCAAGGAATGTAGGACACTTACTATTTGGTACTCATTCATTAGCATAGTGTCTTGACACAGACTAGTGTTTCATAAAACGTCTTCAATCTAATCAACCAGAGTGGTATTTTCTGAGGAAGAAGAAAATCAGTCTCAAGGATTAGATTTTTAACAGAACAAGAGAGCTGATACAGTCTTAATGTAGGTTAGTGTTGGTGTAACACTGCACTTCTCACGTGAAGAGAAATTACTTTTGATTATCTTTTTGATGGAGATGAAACAGAAAACAATAGCCAGGGCAACAGCTGAATGCCCTGTGCTTAGTGATTTGCTCCAGTTAAGAACCAAGAAACAAACACCTCAATTAGCATCACCATCTAATAAAACGCACGATAACCCATAGTTTGGTATTGAGGAGTAAGACCAATCACACAGGTGAGTTAAATGGGGATTTCATACGCATTAACACTCCTGTATTTGTAAAATCCTTGACAGAGACACTCATATTTGTAGTTCTTCAGAGGTCCACTATTGATTTAAGTTCCCTCTCTTGGCAGGTAGATTGGAACGGTTTCATGGGTATCCGCTAACTCTGGTTGTAATAATACACTTCGCTCCTTATCACACACTCACTGTGGGATTATGCTAGCAACTCCATAAACTCTCACTCTATTTTCTGGGCCTCAGGGAATGGCCACTAGATTTGTACATAGACTAGAATCCCTATGATATGGGCTCAGGCCAAGGCTCTGTATATAACATGATCCCTGTAAGCACCAACTGTGACCTCAGTGGAGGTTTTCAGCCCCAGGGACTTGTGGAATTCATCGAAATGATCAAATAACCCTGGGACGATTTGGGTATTTTCTTTTCCCTAGTCCTCTGGGGTGAGCTGTGAAGACTATTCATAGAGCATTCTCATTGTTATTGGCTGAGAATCCACACTAGATTAACGCAAGTTGAGCTTCTGCTAAAAGACCTAGATTTTTTCCATTTACACAGACCAAACAGTCCTATAGAAAGCTGCCCAGCTCTTTGCTTCACAGGGAGCCTGTCATCAATTAGCCAGGATCACGGCATTCCAGAGCAATCTGGTTACATCTGTCTTGCCTTGCCTATCACACTACTTGGGTTAGATTTATTTCCATTGGGATCTCATCCCCACAGAAATCAGGAAACCCAGTTCCTCTGAGGCTTCACCCCACCGTCACCACAGGATTGCAGAAAATAGTCACTAAGTCAGTTTTCAAGAATGTGTATGCTTCCCTCACTAATATGTTCCATTATTTTCCTTATGAATATTTTTATAAAACCTATAGCATGCAAATAGATGAATGCACAAGTCATAAATGAACATCTTACTGAATTATCAATCGATGAGCACATCAGTGTGACAAGCTGGATCAATAAATAAACCCATCTTGTGCCCCCTCCCAATTTCTAACCCCTCCCTGCTTCTTTTTTTTTTTAATTGGAGTATACTTGATTTATAATATTTAGTTTCAGATGTACAGCACAGTAATTCAATATTTTTACAGATTATACTCCATTAAAAGTTATTACAGATAATGGCTACAATTCCCAGTGATGTACAATATATCCTTGTTTCTTATATATTTTACACATAGTGCTTTGTACCTCTTAATCACCTACCCCTATTTTGCCCCTCCCCTCTTCCCTCTCCCTGCTGGTAATCACTGGTTTTCTATATCTTTTGAGTCTGTTTCTGTTTTGCTATTGACCATCAACAGACAAATGGATAAAGAAGGTGTTGTGATGTTGTGTGTATGTATGTATGTGTGCATATGTGACAGAGAGAGATGGAATATTACTCAGCCATAAAAATAATGAATTTCTGCCATTTGCAGCAATGTGCATGGACCCAGATGATATCATGCTAAGCAAAATGTCAGACAATGAAAGACAAATACTGTACGATATGGCTTACACGTGGAATCTAAAAAATAATGCTCCTTAATGTCTTGGTAAATAGAGTGTCCTCTGGGTCTCTCCAATAACTACTGTAAATGTTGTCTGAGCAGTTTGCAAATAACAGAGCTATTCACCATGCCCACATCCCCTGGCTTTCATATACGTTCTCAAAGTGTGCTATGCAAGTTGGAGAATTTTTATTCATTAATTACAGGCCACAGTTGAGTTCAGGCTTTAATTAACCATCATTATTGTCATTCCTAGGTTCCCAAGCTAATGTTAAACTTCAGATTCTGAGAGAAAGCATACATGTGCCTGAATTCTGCTTGATCCAATCCTCATGATTTTCTTTCTGGTTAAATTCTCTTAAAAATCCAAAAGTTCAAAAGTATACATGCTCCCCAATGTTCACTGAAGCACTGTTTACAATAGCCAAGACATGGAAGACACTTAAATGTCCATTGACAGACGAATGGATAAAGAAGATGTGGTACTTATAGACAATGAAATATTACTCAGCCATAAAATAGAATCAAATAATGCCATTTGCAGCAACATGGATGGACCTAGAGATTGTCATACTAAGTGAAGTAAGTTAGACAGAGAAAGAGAAATATCGTATGATATCCCTTACGTGGGGAATCCAAAAAAAAAAGATACAAATGAACTTATTTACAAAACAGAAACAGACCCACAGACTTAGAGAATTAATTTATGGTTACCAGGAGAGGAGGGGAGGGGAGGGGAGTGGGGAGGGATAGACTGGGATTGACATTTTTACACTGCTATATTTAAAATATAGGATGGGCTTCCCTGGTGGTGCAGTGGTTGAGAGTCCACCTGCCGATGCAGGGGACACGGGTTCGTGCCCCGGTCCGGGAAGATCCCACGTGCCGCAGAGCGGCTGGGCCCGTAAGCCATGGCCGCTGAGCCTGCGTGTCCGGAGCCTGTGCTCCGTCCGCAACAGGAGAGGCCACAACAGTGAGAGGCCCGCGTACCGCAAAAAAACAAAGAAAAAAACAAAAAACAAAAAACCAAGGACGTACTGTACAGCACAGGGAACTCTGCTCAATATTCTATAATAAGCTAAATGGGAAAAGAATTTGAAAAAGAATAGAAAAAAATAAAATAAGTGAATGCTAAACGAAATCTATCCATACATGTCCCCCATAAACTCTGCGCTACAGACTGGCAAAATACAGCGTTACTTTGATGGGAACGCTATCTCCTCCCAGGACAAGCCTTTCACTTCTCAGTGTGAGTGCTGTTTGCATCTAACTTTAATCCTGGGCTTGGAGAGAGGGCCCGCTGATGATGGCATGCCCGGGGGTGCATCCGCCTGGATGGTACCAGTCCCAGGGGAAGGCGTGGCGAGTTCTCACACGAGACAGTCCGTGGCAGTTGCTGCTACTTCTGTCAAGGAAGCTTCCGGGGAACCTGAAGGTTCAAATTTTTCAGTCTCTTTTCCCTCTATTCGAATGTGTCCTGCTTATTCCCCAGAGTATGCATCTTGGCATAAGAAGCCTATTGAGGTGGTACATTCAACGGATGTTCTAGTTGTAAAACTCCTGAAACAGGCACTGGGCTAGATCTAAGAAGAAAGCATGTTTCTTGAAAACCACAATGGAGAATTATCGATTCTCCATCTGTCCATGTTGGCATTCAAATCTTTTGATCATTATTTGTGTAATTTTGAAAATTATATCTAGGGCACTGGGGATCAGCCAGCCTACAGCACAACGACTGTAACAGCCAAGTGCCACAAGTCACTTGATACCCTGACACTCTGACCTCAACTTGCCCTCTGACCCATGCCACCTCTGAGCACTTGTGATGCTACTGAAATCTACAGATTACCAGTGGCTCAATCCTCCCCGACTAGGAGGGTATATGTGCATTCACCCGATGTGTGAATGTCCCAGTGTCAGAATGTCAGTTTGAGGGTATGTTTCTTGGGGTCGCTTCCTGTGGTCACTTCCTGTACCAGCTACTATATCTTTCAGGATTTCAGCTTAAGAGGGCATATTTTAAGAAGTAAATACAACAAAGTTTAATGAAAGGACTATTCGTAGAGGTGTGAGCAGAGTTAAGGGAAAGAACAAATGGTGGTGAAACACCCAGGATTTAGCAACAGTGGAATCATTAGATCTGTTTCTTTTATTTTAACCTTTGTATTCTATTGCTTCTGCTTGGAGTCAAGAATGTTGCCTATAGCCTGAAATATACAGGAGAGCCCATTCTCAAGGCTCTGATCTTTAAAGGTGTAACACTTTTCCATTCATACAGAGCTAAAAAATTGCAGCAGAGAGAATAACATGTGTCTTGTTGGAGGTTTACAGGAACATCCTGACCTGACCTACAAGGACAGGACCTACAGGACCTTCCTGCACCAAGAAGTCTGCAACAGCCAACCACAGCCCCTCCCTCATTTTGCCTTTTAAAATGCTTTGCTGAAACCCTTCGGGGGAGTTCGGGTTTCGGGGGGGGGGGGGGCACAAGTTACCCGTCTCCTTGCATGGCCCTGCAATGAACCTTTCTCTGCTCCAAACTCTGACGTTCCGGTATCGTTTGGCCTCATTGTGCATCTGGCACAGGAACTTGTGTTTGGTAACATCCACAGTTAAGAAATGAAACTTTCTCTGACCTCTAAAGAGTCCTTTCTGTTGGCAAAACTTCATGTACTCTCTCCTCCCCTCCCCTTTCCCGTTGGTCACCGCCTCCTCCTCCTCTCCCTCCTCCTCCCCCTCCTCCTCTCCCTCCTCCTCCCCCTCCTCCCTCTCCTCCTCTCCCTCCTCCTCCCCCTCCCTCTCCTTCTCCCCCTCCTCTCCCCACCCCCCTCCCCTCCTGCTCACCCTCCTCCCCTCCCTCCACCCCTCCTCTCCTCCCTCCTCCCCCTCCCCTCCCTCCTCCTCCCCTCCTCCCCTCCCCCTTCCCTCCTCCCCCTCCCCTCCTCCTCCTCCTCCCCCCTCCTCCTCCCTCTTTTTCTCCTTTTCCCTCTTCTCCTTCTTTTTCTTCCTAGTATTAGAGATGGTGTTTATAGATCAAAAGATGAATAAAGCGTACTAAAACTGTGTGTGGAGGTGGTGATAAGAGCAATGTTATCCTGACTCATCAACATTCTTTAGAGTACATTTGCTTATTCTGATAACTTTTAAAAACTAAAAACAGTTATTTTGAAAAAAAAATAGCTATGGCAAGAGTAGAAAATGACTGAGGTGTGTAGGCAACAGTGTGTATCAGCAAAGCAAATCCGTACAGTGCCAGCAAGCCCAAGCCTGCAGGCAAGGAACATCAGGTGCGTCCTACTAGAGGGTTCGTATCCGGTCATTTTACAGTTTTATGTCTTGAAGGCTTGTGTTGTTCTACACAACTGCAAAACAAGGAACCAAATCGTGCGGTTCATAATCCTCAGAGGCAGCAGAGGTGTGCATTTTTGAAAGGCGTGTCATGATTCTGGTGATTCAGCCAGTCCCCACACCCAGGAATATACTTGGTGGCAAATGTCCACCTGTCCTGCAGGTCACCGGTGAGCAAGGCCAAGGTGGGTCCTGGGGATACAGCAGCTGTGTGAGCACCCATCCAGGCCAACGTTTGTGCTGCTCTGTACAGTGTTGGCAAACTGCAGTTCCAACTGAGAAACCAGATGAATTTTGCTTGTAAATATTTGCAATCTGTCACTTAGATAATTGCTACATCTACATTTGGGTGCGTTTAGGCTTCTAACAACACAGACACGCTCGCTTGCTACTTGCCATAGTGGAGTGAGCGAAGTTTATTCAAAGCCAATACTCCATGTAACAAAACAGTCGTTATATTAACCAGCGTAACTTATTTGAAAGGATAAAGTCACGTGTTCATAACACAATTTCTTGTGTCTTTGAACATGATGAATTATTGGTTTGGTGGTTTTGTTTCTTATGGTGGGTTTTCCTGATTTTCTGGGAAATTCTGGACTTAAAAATGAGGTGGGAAATGCCCCCCCCCCTTTATTTTCTGGAAGGATTTGAGTAAAACTGGAATTCTTTAGTTCTTAAACAATTCCTAGCATTTACCAGTCAAGCCAGCTGAGCCTCTCATTATCTTTGTTAGATTTAGGGCTACAAATATAATTTTTAAATAAGTAGATTGATACATTTTCTTTATTTCTTCTTTAGTCAGCTTAGTAGTTTGTGCTACTTAATAGTTGTCTTTTCTATTTCATCTAATTAATTCAATTTATGGGCAAAAACTGGGTTTGTAATATTCCTTTATTATCTTTTATTATCCTTTTAAGAGTTTTTAAAATATACAATTATGTTCACTCTTTTATTCCTGATATTGGTAAATTGGGTCTTTTCTGTGTCTCTCTCTGTGTCTCTCTTACCTCTCTCTCACTATAAATATAAGCATATATGCTAATTTAGTCATGTAATTTTCCATCCTAAAGAGCTAATTAATTTTCTCTAAGAAATATTTCATAGTTTAAGACATAATTTTATTTAATACTGAGTTGGCCAAAAGTTTCGTTCGTTTTTTTGCGTAAGACGGCTCTAGTAGCACTTAGTTGTCTTTAACAATTTTGTTAGATTGTATGTGACAGCTGTCATATCAGCATGCACTTTGAAAAAAAAAAACTTCAAAATTGGTGAATTTTTGTGTAGCCATTTTAATATCGAAGATGGAAGAAAAAAAGCAACATTTTCAGCATATTATGCTTTATTATTTCTAGAAAGATAAAAATGCAACTGAAACGCAAAAAAGAAGATTGTACAGTGTATGGAGAAGGTGCTGTGACTGATTGAATGTGTCAAAAGTGGTTTGCGAAGTTTCATGCTGGAGATTTGTCGCTGGACGATGCTCCACGGTCAGATAGACCAGTTGAAGTTGATAGCGATCAAATCGAGACATTAATTGAGAACAATCAACGTTATACCATGTGGGAGATAGCAGACATACTCAAAATATCCAAATCAAGCACTGAAAATCATTTGCACCAGCTTGGTTATGTGAACTGCTTTGATGTTTGGGTTCCACATAAGTTAAGCAAAAAAAAAAAAAAACTACTTGACTGTATTGCCGCATGCGATTCTCTACTTAAACGTAATGAAAACGTTCCGTTTTTAAAACAAATTGTGACGGGTGATGAAAACTGGATACTGTACAACAATGTGGAATGGAAGAGATCATGGGGCAAGTGAAATAAACCACCACCAACCACACCAAAGGCCTGTCTTCATGCAAAGAAGGTGATGTTGTGTATATGGTGGGATTGGAAGGGAGTCCTCTATTATGAGATCCTTCCAGAAAACCAAATGGTTAGTTCCAACAAGTACTGCTCCCAATTAGACCAACTGAAAGCAGCACTCGATGAAAAGCGTCCAGAATTAGTCAAAAGAAAATGCATCCATCAGGATAATGCAAGACTGCATGTTTCTTTGATGACCAGGCAAAAACTGTTACAGCTTGGCTGGGAAGTTCTGATTCATTCGCTGTGTTCACCAGACATTGCACCTTCGGATTTCCATTTATTTTGGTCTTTACACAATTCCCTTAATGGAAAAAATTTCCATTCCCTGGAAGACTGTAAAAGGCACCTGGAAGAGTTCTTTGCTCAAAAAGATAAAAAATTTTGGGAAGATGCAATTATGAAGTTGCCTGAAAAATGTCAGAAGGTAGTGGAACAAAAGGGTGAATATGTTGTTCAATAAAGGTCTTGGTGAAAATGAAAAATGTGTCATTTATTTTTAGTTAAAAACCAAAGGCACTTTTTGGCCAACGTAATATATATGATTTATCAGGTTAAATGGTTAAACTACAGTTTATTTGGCTTTTCTATACTATACTTCTCTATCAGTAAATATAAAGAAATAATTGTTTAACTAGGAAAGTATGCATAGTGGCATTATTTTATCTGAAAAGAATTCTGTGTTCGACCTACATTTTTAATTCTACTTCTGGGGTCATTAAAACAATAACGATCTTGGAAATTTTCTTCCTTAAATTTCTAGCTGATACCACCCTTTGAGTTTACAAGAACTTTCATTAAGCATTGTGTATACTGTCACTCTATATCTAAAATAGGGACATGGAACCAACCAAAATGTCCATCGACAGATGAATGGATAAAGAAGATGTGGGGCATATATACGATGGAATATTACTCAGCCATAAAAAGAAACGAAATTGAGTTATTTGTAGTGAGGTGGATGGACCTAGAGTCTATCATACAGAGTGAAGTTAAGTCAGAGGGAGAAAAACAAATACCATATGCTAACATATATATGGAATCAAAAAAAGAAAATGGTACTGAAGAATCTAGTGGCAGGACAGGAATAAAGACACAGACATACAGAATGTACTTGATGACATGGGGGGGTGGGAAGTGTAAGCTGGGATGAAGTGAGAGAGTGACATGGACATATATACACTACCAAATGTAAAATAGATAGCTAGTGGGAAGCAGCCGCATAGCACAGGGAGATCAGCTCGGTGCTTTGTGACCACCTAGAGGGGTGGGATAGGGAGGGTGGGAGGGAGCCTCAAGGGGGAGAAGATATGGGGATGGATGTATATGTATAGCTGATTCACTTTGTTGTACAACAGAAACTAACAAGTATTGTGAAGCAAGTGTACTCCAATAAAGAGATATTAAAAAAATAGGTCAAGAATGAAACTTCATAAGGTCTGTTTTTCAGAGTTGTAACAGAATAGGGGACTCATGTTGACTGTGTTGCCATAGATTAATTGCGGCACTAGGAGGTTACTTGTCAGATAAAATAATGAATATGCCAACAACTGAGTTGAAACTAAGTATTACAGAGAAATGGCGGCAGTGTATGTTGCCGCCACATAATATAAGGTAAGTTCTTTAAATATACTAGATAGAGGATACAGGTCAGGGTGCAACCAGGGCAAGTATGGGAAGACCTTGCTTGAACTAGAGAAAAAGGAGGACATGTCACCACAATGTCACTTACACAAAGGATCCCAATTTCATCTCACTAGTTCAGAGGCTTTTCAATAACTACAACTTAAAAACTAGAAAGAAATAATAAAGGTAACTTCTTCCCTCCACCAAAAATTGGTGCTTTAACTTTTTACCATTCTATTCTTTCTGTTACTGAGAATTTTTTCCTCTCACAGAAGTTTAGTACAAGTATATGGTGTCTAAATAATGTTAAAGAGCTTTGTAAGGTATTCCATTTTAAATAGTGATGTAGGTGGCCTGAGTTATTTAGCAATTTTTCTAATCTCTTCTAAATGAAACAGATTGGATTTTTAGCTAAGCCTCCAAAGACTTTCCTGGTGCCTAGGGCCTTCCCCGAAGACTGTTCTGAATTGCCTTTCTTTTATTTCATCTTGAAAAAAACATTCCTTCAGGAGGCTGTCTGGGGGCCCTGTGATCCTGATTCTCTCTGTCATAAATCAATTTTCAGCAGTGCTAGCGAGAAAACTTTGAGCATATGATGCTCCCCAACGTGTAGAATACCTTCTCAGCAAAGAATATTAATTGAGAAATAGCCTCCCCGCTGTCACAGTCACACTGCTTAATAAGATGAGCGCCCCCCCACCCCCGTCTCTGGAGAGCTGGCAGCATTCTGTCGAGCCCTGTCTTCGGATTACCTGAGTTATCTACTGCCAGAAATGAAGCAGAGGGATTTCATCAGGAACACTACTTCTCAGTTAGAGAAAGCTATTGCATCGCATGTTGTTTTTGCTCTGTGCTACTTGATTTATACATAACTCTAACCCAATAGACACCACATTTGTGCTTAAGCGGTGTTAGTTGATCTTTATAAGAAATCAACTTCCATGAAGCTTAGAGGTTGCAGGCAATGTGAGTTTTCCATGGAACAAATTTTTACTGTCCATGTTACAAATTAAGGGATGCATTTTTTTCTTAAATTAAATTTTCTAATCGAGGATGTGAACTGTGCACTCGACAGACAGCCATGGATGAATATGCAACCGACTTTTCTTCAGTCACAGCAACATTTTCCTTTGACAAAAAAACCCAAAAAAACTCATTCTTTCTTGCCTGAAGCTTTTTTTTTTGGTTTACTGATATATATATATTTTCTAACATCTTTATTGGAGTATAATTGCTTTACAACGGTGTTAGTTTCTGCTGTATAACAAAGTGAATCAGCTATATGTATACATATATCCCCATATCCCCTCTCTCTTGCGTCTCCCTCCCTATCCCACCCCTCTAGGTGGTCACAAAGCACCAAGCTGATCTCCCTGTGCTATGCAGCTGCTTCCCACTAGCTATCTATTTCACATATGGTAGTGTATATGTGTCCATGCCACTCTCTCACTTCGTCCCAGCTTACCCTTCCCCCTCCCCAGGTCCTCAAGTCCATTCTCTACATCTGTGTCTTTATGCCTGTCTTGCCCCTAGGTTCATCAGAACCATTTTTTCTTTTAGATTCCATTTATATGTGTTAGCACATGGTATTCGTTTTTCTCTTTCTGACTTACTTCACTCTCTATGACAAACTCTCGGTCCATCCACCTCACTACAAATAACTCAATTTCGTTCCTTTTGATGGCTGAGTAATAGTCCACTGTATATCTGTGCCACATCTTTGAAGCAACTTTCGAATAATCAGGAAACTTCGGACTAGTCTTTTATGTGTTTCTTTTCCAGCCTGATTTAAATTATATTCACAGTCATTATCTGGTTCAGAACCACTTTCTCGGGCTTCCTCCTCTCTCAAAGTCCTTTAGCCTCCTCTTATTCCAGGTCCCGTACTTAACTGCACCTGCCTACTGGCCACTCTCCACATGGCAAAGCAGGCAAGGGTGGGGGTGTTGCTTGTATGAGTGAGACCCTGGTGGTGGAGGTGGTCACAGGTCATTTCCTATGCACGAGACAAGCCCTGTGTGGGTGCTGATATCAGTGGCAGGTAAGCCTTGGCAACTTTCTCTTCAGAGGACATTAGGTTTCCAGTGCTCAGCTAGGCTCCCCAGCAGCCTCCTGGTACCAGTTATCATACGAATACCTGTCGACTCCAAGTCCTTTACCCCAGAAGAGGACAAATACGCAGCTGGGTTATAATCCCCAGGATCACTAGGCAAGCGTCTGGAATTCTGGCAAGTTGTCCCTTGCTCAGCTACTGTTTATAGGCCATATATCGATATATATAAAACTACAGCAGACCTAGGAATCCTTGGTTCACCAATCTCATCTCAAGAGAAACTGGGTGAATTGCTTAACTCCTCTTTCTATATGTGTGTGTGTGTGTGTGTGTGTGTGTGTGTGTGTATAGCATGGAACTGTATTAAATTACAGGGTATTCTAATTTTAAAAAGTTATTTTATTTTATTTTTATTTATTTATATTTGGTTGAGTTGGGTTTTTGTTGCCGCTCCATGCGGGCTCCTCTAGTCGCGTCAAGCAGGGGCTGCTCTTCGTTGCAGTGCACAGGCTCTAGGCGCACGGGCCTCAGTAGTTGTGGCTCACGGGCTCAGTAGTTGTGGCTCACGGGCTCTAGAGTGCAGGCTCAGTAGTTGTGGCTCACATGCTTAGTTGCTCCACGGCATGTGGGATCTTCCCGGACCAGGGATCGAACCCGTGTCGCCTGCATTGGTAGGCAGATTCTTAACCACTGCGCCACAGGGAAGTCCCAGGATATTCTAATTTTGATGTAAGTCCCTATTATACTCAAGAAATATCTTAGCAACTCTTATTTGGGAAGGCACAGGAATTGTTTTTAGAGCAGAATGGAATGCTAAAAGCAACTTGATATAAATAAAACCTATTTAAGTGCATTATTGTGCTCAAAAGAAAAAATATACATACAATTACCTACACAACCCCTCCCTGCCCCAAGAAAGTAGATGGAAATACGAGTCTGGAGATACTGGCTGGGAGAAGTAAGTAAACTTGGAGACCCTAGTGTTCTGGGGGTAGAAGCCTTTATCAGCACTGCATTTGTTCAAGGGCCTTGGGCTAGAAACAAGGTGGAGGAACCACTGAGCCTCCCATGTTAATCCAAGGATGCTTGGTGGGTGTCAAGGTCTCACTGTTAAATCCTCTGACTCCCAATGGAAGACCTCACTTCTCTCTCATTGAAAGTTAGCCTCACACAGTCCCCAGAATAAAAGCAAGGAGATATGAACCCATCACTAAAAATTACCAAATACACAAGGGGACAAGTAATTATGATTAGAATCACAGAAACACAACAACATCTATTTAGAACCCTAGGACCTTTAGATTCTGAAATATAGAAAATATATTTAAAGTAAGCGTACACAAATGGTAACAGAGCAAAAAGATGGGAATCAAATGATTATGCAACAAGGGACTATTGAGATGTTTAGGATAATGTGAATAAGAGCCTATCTTTGTTTTATAAGTTAAAAATACACATAGTAAGGTAAACATTAAATTAATGGTTAAAATAGCATATAAAGTACATCTGAAGAGAGAATTACTGACCCAGAGGACAGACTGAAAACCCACCCCATAGTTAGATGTATGGCCCCCTAGTATTAAAGCAGCCTGGTTCAGTTTGTCACTTTAGGATATTAGACCTTATACCCTGTAGCTTACTGCTGTACACCAGTAAACATATTATGTGGTAAGAATCGAGGCTGTCTTTTTGGAAATAAATCATTTTTAAATAAATGTGAAAGCAGGTACACTATTAATTTGTAACACACCCATGTCCATACTATTCAATAAAACACAGCCAAGGCTTTCAGGAGTCCCTCCCCTTCGCTCCTTGAGACAATGAAGGACAGTTCCTTGCTGGGAAGATAAGAGAAGCAGCTTTCTAATGGGGACCCTCCAGTTATGCCACGATTCTAATTTTCTTATCCTTTTATGTCAATTAAACAACATTCACAGATACCACTGGAACTGTGTTACTATCACCGCAACAACATGACAGAGTGACTATGAGATCAACCTCTGCGATTAAGAGCTATAGAAGACATATAACAATTTGACGTTATACATATTCAACCACATTTCAAGATGAGACTAGCCCAATGGAGATGAGAGCATATTTGAAGACGTAAGGGCTGGAAAGGTTCCACACACCCCCGTAACTGCCCTACACTCGTTATTCAATCACACGCTAACTTAGGTGTGGTGTGAAAGGATTTTGCGTGTAACTAGGGTTCCAACACAGCTGACCTGAAAATAAGGAAATGATCCTGGGTAAACGTAACCTAGTTAGTTAAGCCCATAATCCAGACTGCATTCCTCCTGGCAAAGGAGATTTGAAAGCGAGAGGAAGAGGATGCGAGGAAGATTCTGCATCACTGGTTTGATGATGGCGGAGGCTCTATAACAAGGAATATGGGGCACCTCTAGGAGCTGAAGCAGCCCCCAGGTGACAACCAGCAAGGAAACGAGGATGTCAGTCCTACAACATAGGGGAATTGGATTCTGTCAGCCACCTGAATGAGTCTGGAAACAAATTCTTTCCCAGAGCCTCCAGATGGGAACTCAGCCTGGGCAACACTTGACTTCAGCTGAGTGAGAACTTGAGCAGACAACCAAGAACCGCCTGGACTCCTGACCTACAGAAATGGTGAGATAATAAATCTGCGTTGTTTTAAGCTAAGTTTTCTGGGTTTGTGGTGATTTCCTGTGCATCAACAGAAAATAATACATTGTATTAGTTTACATTATAAGGTAACTATAAACTATCAAAGGTAACGAAACCACCTTAGAAACTGGCAGAGAGCAAAAACACATCTATAGGTAACACTGATGTCAGACTTTTTATCAGCAATAAACGGAAACCTGAAGGATGTGAATAACAGCTTCAAATTGCCGACAGGAAATAATTTGCAACCTAGAATTGCATACATGACACAACTCTCTTACAAGAACCAAAGCAACAAACATCTGCAGTTAAACTCGAATCAAAGAGCATTTTTAACCAACAAACTTCTACTTATGCAATTTTTAAGAAAACATGGAAGAAGCTAAATGGTCCCAGCAGTATGATCTGAAACATGAAAAGAAAATGTTGGATCAAAAAACTGATAAACATAAAGATAAATCTAAATAAACATTATGAATATAATAACTTTCATAAAAACAATGTCTAATTTATAGGATTAAAAAAAGAACAGAACTGAACTGGCCATGTTTCCCTGGGGAAGAGCTTTTAGCAATGGGAAAGCTCATCTTAGAGGCAGAGATGAGAGAGAGGGTTAATGTTTACTGAATATCTGATATGTACCAGACACTGCACATACCTTTTACAAGTTTTACTCAATACTCAAAGCAGCCCTATGCATAGGTACTATTATTCCCATTTAAAATAGAAGAAAGCAAGGTATGGAAAGTGAACCTATTTGCCGAGTTTTCCCAGCAAGTGAGTGGCAGGGTTGGAGTTCAACACTGCAGGGAGATCACAGCATCTGTGCTTTGACCTCGAAACACTGTCACATCTCAGACATTTTTAAATGTAACTCAAAACATTATATGAGGACTTTTCTTAGTTCCTATAAAAAGAGGGAAAAAACCACTCTTAATGGAAGTGTTGACAGAAGAAAGAAATT
This sequence comes from Stenella coeruleoalba, assembly GCF_951394435.1. Classification (NCBI taxonomy): domain Eukaryota; kingdom Metazoa; phylum Chordata; class Mammalia; order Artiodactyla; family Delphinidae; genus Stenella; species Stenella coeruleoalba. The sequence continues at coordinate 12,477,791 of NC_137153.1, read as the reverse complement.
ATAAGTAAACCAGTCATTTAATTTCTCACTGATTTAGATTTTTAAACATTTACCTATACTAGACCAGACTAACTATCTAATGAGTGTCACCATGATATTGTAAAGAGCACTGCCATGGTCAAACGGGAGAGTATTTCAGCTCTATTCTTCTATATTTGAGTGACTCGTGGTCTTTCTGAGTCTCTGATTTTTTAAAATGCTATAAAGTGGATGGATAAACCCCACAACTCCACCTATTAGCCACAGAATACAATAACAAAACGAGAAAATCCTATTAAAAAACAAGGACTAAAACCATGTATGAACCCCGTGGGTAAGATAATCATGTAACATTCTTGAAGAGGGTCATTCTCTTTTACAGATCCAGAAAAAGCAAGAGGCTTTTTTTTTTTTTTTAAGAGGCATTTTTATTTTTGGGTTTTGCACCATTATATAAAACCCCAAGGAAAATGGAAGCATCCAATTCATTATGATGCTCTAATTAAGAAAGGATCTGCCAGACATCTAATACAATGAAAGAAATATTAGTAGCTTGTATTTATGTTTTATATCTGGCTCTCTTCTTTAGAAGTACTGGCCCACTTTATCATTTTAAAACATTTATTTTAAGCAATGCTAAATACAATGTCTTCACTCCAGAAGTAAACTTCTAAGTGCTCAAAATTTGGGAGCATGGAACACCTAACTGTTCCTCATTACCCCTTCGAGGTGGAATCTGGGACAAAAGGATTTCTTCAGAGCAAATACGTTTTCTCTAAAGGGAAAGAGATTATTTTAAAAGTACGTGCGTTTCTCATTTTCTATTCAGAGTGATGTCAGAGTTTACTTTTGAAATATGCTAAGTATTTATTTATTTTTATTTATTTTTTTGGTTTTCTCTGACAGCACAGCACCACAGAGGGCAGTGGGATACAGTCAATAAGAAGCACTATCTGTAGTGACTTTGGAAGCAATCATAAAACAGAATACAAGTTGATCTCTTCTTATTATTACTGTGAGTCAGTTCTTAAGGACAATTTCAGGGATAGCATGCTTGTCCCTGCCCAGACAGGCCACCTTCACTAACCCCGCCCTCCACCCTGCTTGCACTGTGCACTGTTAAACCCCACCACCCTACAATGTACTTGGATTTGGAAATCCTCTGTTCTCTCAGTTTTATGTCAACAAAACTGGAGCGGATTAAAATGTGTGCTAACATATAGGGGATTTAGAAGTCAAATTATGATGCAATTGCCTACACTGTGAATAAATAAAAACACACTTTATTTAGAAATAAAAATTCTAGGCCTAAAAAGAACATATTAGTAAATGTCTTATTGAATAAAACAGTCTACCAGGGATGACGGCTTCTTATATTAAGTGTGACGTAAACTAGCTAAATATTCAGAAAACTTGACATCTGTATTATTCATTTGCTGCTCTATTTTTATATGTTTGGGGTGAATACTTCATTTCCAAAATGCAAATGTATGCATTGCCATTTTACCATGCTGCAAATGGCTGTTTATATTTTCTAGCTACTTGGAATATGTTCAAGAACCTTTATTATCCTACACTTGCATAATATTTTGAAAGCTGCAATAGAACACTGGAAGCCTAGGGCACCCAGGGCCTGTCTGAGAAGGGATTCCAAGATGAAGTATTTGGACGGATATGTAAATTAATTACCATACACAATGTAATTAAAAGGCACCACTTATCATGTGAAGAGCAGTTGGCAGAAAATATGCATGTGCCCTTTACACAGTGACTCTCAGCTAGAAAAGGGAATTCTAGAGGCTAATGTTGAATTGGGCATTTCTAAATACCTCACAGGCTCTTTGGTGGTTAACTTAATAACAGAAACAGAATTTATAACTCACTGTAATCTGTTGTTGGTTTAGAATGACATATGTCTTATTAAATTTTGTGCACAAAGACCATTTTTATAGTAGTTAGATTAAAAAAAAATATTCAACTGTACCTAGACAAGGATTGATGTGGGCATACAGTGTTTTCAATAAGAACCAGAGAAAATTCTTTAAGGTCACAGTAGTGACATTAAGCTATTTTAGTAAAAAGGACAAATTATAAAAGACAGCTATTTATTTTTCATTTATCACCTCACTGCTCTAATTTCTAATTCAATATGTTGATTTCTCCCGTAAATTCTCCCTATCTTGTTAATCTACATTTATTTATTTAAATATTTTTCCAGTTTGCTTTTTTTGTGTTTTATTCATATATTGAGCTCCTTATAGCTTTTCCTGGGATGTTGGTGGATCAGAAAAGAGACATACAATGACTGGATCTTAAGTTTAATTACACTCCTTTTTTCACAGAAATGGAGTATAAATAATCAAATAACAGGAAAGGATGCTTAACATCTCTAGTAATCAGGAGGAAATTTTATTTTTCATATTTTAAAAAAGTGTGAACAATTTTAAATTTAGACAATCACAGTTTTAATTCCTAAGATCTGTCATTTATTCTTTGTTCAAGCAGCCTATTCTGTTTTGTTTTGTTTTCCTGTGTTTTTCAACAGATACTATTTTTTTAAAGTTTCAGATTCACAGCAAAATTGAGAGGAAGGTACAGAGATTTCCCCATATAATCAGCATACCCCACCAGAGCGGTACATTTTTTTGCCATTCAGGAACCTGCAGTGACCCACCATATTCACACAAGGTTCATAGTTTTCCCCATCATTCGCTCTTGATGATGTACCTTCTATGGGTTTGGTCAAATGTACATAAGGACGTGAGTCCACCATTATAGTATCACAGAGTGTACTTTCACTGCCCTAAAATCCTCTGTGTTCTGTCTATTCATCACATCTTTCCCTCCCCACTCAACTGCTGGCAGCCAATGATCTTTTTACTGTCTCAATAGTTCTGCCTTTTCCAAAATGTCATATATTTGGAATTATATACTTTTCAGACTGGCTTCTCTCACTTAGTAACATGCTTTTAAGGTTCCTCCATGTCTTTTCCTGACTTGAGAGCACATTTCTTTTTAGTGCTGAAAAATATCCCATTGTCTGGATGGACCAAATTTAATTTATCCGTTCACCCTCTGAGGGACATCTTGATTGCATCCAAGATTTGGCAATTATGAATAAAGCTGCTGTTAACATTCTTGTGCAAGTTTTTACCTGGACGTGTTTTCACCTCCTTTGGGTAAATACCAATGTGCACAGTTGCTGGATCGTGTGGTAAGTGTATGTTTGGTTTTGTAAGAAACCACCCAACTGTCTTGCGAAGTAGCTGTGCCATTCTGCATTCCCACCAGCAGTGAGTGAGCATTCCTGTCGCTAGCCCCTCCTCTTCACCGGCCTTTGGGGTTGTCAGTGTTGTGGATTCTGGCCATTCTAATAGGGAGGTGGGTTGTGGCATCTCACTGTTGTTTTAATTGGCATTTCCTGATGACATATGATGTGGAACATCTTTTCAAATGCTTATTTGCCATCTGTATATCTTCTTTGGTGAGGTGTCTGTTAAGGTCACATGTTTGGCACATGTTTTAATCAGGTTGTTTTCTTATTGTTGAATTTTAAGTGTTCTTTGTTTATTTTGTATAACAGTCCTTTAACAGATGTGTCTTTCACAAATATTTTCTCCCAGTGTGTGGCTCGTCTTCTCATTCTCGACAGTGTCTCCTGCAGAACAAACATTTTTAATTTTTATATAAGTCCATCTTGTCAATTATTCACTTCATGGACTGTGTCTTTGGTATTACATCCAAAAATTCCTTGTCATCCCCAGGATCATGTAGATTTTCTCTTATGTTAATTCTAGGAGTTTTTGTATTTTGGCATTTTACATTTAGGTCTATGATCAATTTTGAGTTAATTTTTGTTAGTTTTCTATACTTACATAGGTATGTGTGTGTGTGTGTGTGTGTGTGTGTGTGTGCGTGTGTATACACATGCATGTGAATGTCCAGTTGTTCCACCACCATTTGTTGAAAGACCATCTTTGCTGTATTATATTGCCTTTGCTCTTTTGTCTACCATCAGTTAACTATATTCACTCTGGGCTTTCTATTCTCTTCCATTGATCTGTTTGTCTATTCCTTCACCAATATTACATTTCTTCACTCCTGTAGCATTATACTAATAGTAAGTATTAAAGTCAGGTTGTGTCAGTCCTTTAATTTTATTCTTCCCCTTCAATATTGTGTCGGCTATTCTGGGTTTTTTGCCTTTTCATTTCAACTTTATAATGTTTGTTGCAGAGTGTTTAATTTGGGGGGTGGTAATGTAAATGAAACGTGTCTCTAATTTCAAATTCCACTTGTTCACTGCTGGCAAATAGGAAAGCAACTGACTTTTGTATATTAACCTTGTATCTGTCTAACTTGCTATAACTGCTTATTAGTTACAAGAGTTTTTTGTTGTTGATTTTCTACATAGAGGATCTGCCATCAGAAAACAATGACAGTTTTATTTCTTTCTTCCCAATCTACATACCTTTTCTTTTCCTTTCTTACTGCATTAGCTAGGACTTTCAGTATGATGTTGAAGAGGCCTGGTGAAGAGGGTCATCCTTGCCTTGTTCCTGATCTTATTAAGAAAGCTTTCAGTTTCTCACCAGTAAATATGATGCTAGCTGTGTATTTTCTGGGGTTATTCTTTATCAAGTTGAGGATGTTTCCCTCTATCCTTATTTGCTGATTTCACGACTTCTTAATCAAAGAAAAAATATGGCTACCCTCAAAATCACTTTTATACTATAAAATTATTGAAACAAGTGTTACAAATAAAGAGAAACCTCAAAAATATATAAGCAGTATTCCATTCTTATAATACACATCAGGTTCTTCCTTTTTATTTTTAACAATTTTATTGTACAGTGGGTATCAGAGGTATGTAGTTTGTTGCATACAATGTATTTAGTGTTTCCATTTTAGCTTCCCAGCAGAATTCACAGTCTCTTCTTAGTTTTATGCTTGTAATGATAACCATTATTCTTTGGTATGTCCATTTTTTGCCTTTCATAATAAAGTTTTGTATCTCTTTATGTGTCTGTAATTTTGAGAATGGTTATCATATAATATCATTTTGTTATTCACGTTGTACAAGTCAAAACTTGTTTAGATTCCTCATAAAGGACAAAATGTAAATAAAAGTACATTAGACATTTAATTAAATATTCAAGTTTTGAATTAAAATTTGTATTTGTTTCAAACTTTTATTTTTATATTAAGGCTTGAAAATAACATTACCAAGTAATCACTTCTACACACTATTCACATGTTAAATTGATTATTGCACAAATATTATTTTTTAAAAACATCACAGGACATGATTATGATAAAGCTCCTGTTTAATCAATGAGTCCCATTATAGACAACAAATGATATATTTTCACAGTTTAACATGATACATAGCTTTCAAATGATATCCTACACATGTAGCCTGTGAGGTGCAATAAGATCTCAAGATCTCTGTTGTAAAGTCATTCTCACTTAATTTTGTAATTGGCTAAAATTAGAGACAGCTTACTATTTAAAAACTGCAATAATCAGACATCTGCAAAACCTAAAATTTTATTTTAAAGTCTTGACAAGTATAAATGCATGTTTCGGGCTTCCCTGATGGTGCAGTAGTTGAGAATCTGCCTGCCAGTGCAGGGGACACGGGTTCGACCCCTTGTCTGGGAAGATCCCACATGCCACAGAGCAACTAAGCCCGTGCGCCACAACTACTAAGCCTGCACTCTAGAGCCCGCGAGCCACAACTACCAAGCCCACGTGCCACAATTACTGAAGCCTGCGTGCCTAGAGCCCGTGCCCTGCAACAAGAGAAGCCACTGCAATGAGAAGCCTGTGCACCACAACGAAGACCCAATGCAGCCAAAAATAAATAAATAAATATATTTAAAAAAAATAAAATTCCAATAAAATAATAGCAAGTCACTAAAAGTTATGAACGTATGATGAACTAATCTAACATAAGAAGGATCGCATGAGCAATTTCAATTCAATTGGACTATGGTGGCTGTATATAAGAGTGGTGACTAATGCACCAGGCCATGGAAGAAGTGGTCCAGAATGTTCCTAAAGCACGATGCAGCTCAGAAAGCAGAAAACCAGAGTTTAAACCTCAAGGATGCCAGATAGGAATAAAAAACGTGGAGGTAAATTCAAAAAGATTGCTGAAATGTTTCATAGGAGGGATTTTCTTCCCTGTCTCTCAGATTCACACTGCATGGCATCCCAGCATTAACCCCTCGGCAGGATAACTTAGAATTTGTCCTTGGAGAACATGATGCTTCCAAGCAAAAATGATGTGAGTGGTGGCATCTGGCCTTCCCTTTGAACTCTTACTTCTAGTCTTACCCATTAACGCAAAGATAAAAAAAACAGTCACAGGTGCATTCTTAGAGCTATCAACCGGCTTTTTATTTCCTCATTCATATGTCAGAATAGAGAGTAAAACATCACTTAACATCTGATTTAAGTTATCACCCTGTGTTAGTAGATGCAAACTATTACATAGAGAATGGATAATCAACAGGGTCCTACTGTGTAGCACAGGGAACTATATTTAATATCCTGTGATAAACCATAGTGGAAAAGAATATAAAAAAGAATGTATACATGTATAAAACTGAGTCACTTTTCTGTACAGCAGAAATTAACACAACATTGTAAATCAACTATACTTCAATAAATTTTAAAAAAGTTATCACCATGAAAAATTACCCCAGGACACAGATAATAAAAGTGACAAAAAAAGAATGGAAAGCAAAAACAAAAAAACATTCTAATGCGTGCTCAGAAAAATGTAAGAGACGTTGCATCCATATAAACAACAAAGGACCAGTCAAGGAATAAACCAGAGATGCAAAAAATATAGATAAATTTCCAAAATAAAATTTAAGCATTGTTCAGAGACTTTGGAAAACATAATAAAGGGAAGTTCTCCAAAGTTAAATAAAAGTCAGAAACAAGAAAATATGAAAGATAAGAGATAGATAGTATTGATGTCTAGAAAGGTAAAAAGTCAGGAAATTATGTAGCCTTTTACCACCAAAAAGCAATAAATTTCTCAAGAACTGCAGTACAGATGGGCCTACTAAAGCACCTGGTAAATGAATGACAAATAAACCCACCAGAGTATATGATCCCCAAATTTAAAAGTGCTAGCCATAAAGGAAAGAAGTTAAAGAACTCAGAGAAGAAAAATAAAGTAACTCAGAAAGTTTAACAGTGGAATAGAGTTTCAAGGATATATAAATCATATACCTCCCCCAGTTAACTTTTTGGAAATTATCCAAACATGTTTTCTTACAAAACATGGGAGAACCCCTCTCCTCAACAAAGAAAAAAAAAGAAAAAGAGAAGCAAAATATGGATACAGGACCTGGAAAGGAATATGACCTCATAAATAACTTCCTTAGGCAGCATAGCTATTCAGGAAGCCCTGGAGGTCCGGCTCCAGTCGTTGTGTACCAGGCCCTGTGCTACGAGCTCTTCAGATATCCGCTCACTGACCTTCACAATAACACAGGAGGGAGGGAGGTATGATCATCACCCAATTGGCAGTCGAGGAAACCAAGGCCTAGGGAGCTCAGTGGCCTTCCAAAGGTCACTCAGCGAATATGGGCAGAGCTGGGATTGGAACCCAGGCTGACGGGATCCAGAGCTTGGGCCCCTTGCTCTCTCTCACACGTATTTCTAAGTTTGGCAGAATTTGGACTGAGACAAGCTTTCGCTGACTTGGGATCATTTGGAAAGGAAAGTCTTTTTCTTTTCTGTCAGATCTCAAAGCAGTTGCTGAGGGTGTTGCATTTTGTGGGACACACAGCAGGAAGACAGTATCATTTCTGGTCAACTGGACAGGACTGGTGCTGTTATTCAGGTGAAATAGACCAACCTCATCATTTCTTCAAAAGAAAGTACACGAGTGAACGAGAGGAGGAAAGACTATGGCATGAAAGGACAGAGAGATATAGTGGGGAAGATTGGGAGATACACAATCAAAGGTACTTCAAGGGTGCCCACTGTGGAGATACCCAGAGCAGAGGATCCCCAAGCTGGGCAGCAGTGAAGGACATAGTCTAGGGCAGAACCAGGGGTCCTGTCCTCTCCAGCCACATGGTTGGAGAGACACAGGAAGTGCCTTACTGTGCTTCTTAAAGTTTCCAATACTGTGTTTTTTTTTAAAGTTTCCAGAGGTATTTGAGTCATTTTATGTATAGCAAGGTGAGTTAGGGTATGTAACTGAGACAGGAAGGAAGGGGGCAGGGCACAGCCATTAAGAACAGGACATGACAGGGACTTCCCTGGTGGTCCAATGGTTAAGAATCCTCCTTCCAATGCAGGGGAGACGGCTTTGACCCCTGGTCAGGGAACTAAGATCCCACATGCCATGGGGCAACTAAGCCTGTGTGCTCTAGAGCCCGCATGCCACAACTAGAGAGAAGCCTGTGTGCCACAATGAAGAGCCCGCATGCCGCAACGAAGATCCCGTGTGCCGCAACTAAGACACAACACAGACAAATAAGTAAATAAATTAATTAAATAAATTTAAAAAAAGAACAGGACATGACATAAACTGGTTAGAACCAACGAGGCCCAAGATGGCAGAAGACTTGACTTCCAGTGGACCTTAAGTCTCATTCTATGCTTACTGTAACACACTAGGTGAAGGGCACACCCACAGGTGCCATGATTGTTGTGAGGCTGGCTATAAAAGGCCAAAAGTGAGCAGTGGTCCAATTGCTGGAAATCTCCGTTCCTTCCCCAGAAGAGTTGGAATATTTCTCCCACGCATTAGCCTATAAAATTACCCAGCCTCTAAAAAGTAACCACACCACACCTCGGGGCGCTCTCACCTTCCGAGATGAACCACACTCTGTCTGTGGAGTGTGTGTCTCTTTCAGTAAACCTGCTTTCACTTTGCTATGGCTTGATCTTGTGTTCCTTCCTGCGAGAAGCCACCCTCACTTAGCAGCCCATCCAGGGACTCACTCGAGACCTGGGGCATGACCATCCTCTTGCTCTCTAGTTTTTTGTTTTTTGTTTTTTGCGGTATGCGGGCTTCTTACTGCTGTGGCCTCTCCCGTTCCGGAGCACAGGCTCCGGACGCGCAGGCTCAGTGGCCCTGGCTCACGGGCCCAGCCGCTCTGCGGCATGTGGGATCTTCCCGGACCGGGGCACGAACCCGCGTTCCCTGCATCGGCAGGCAGACTCTCAACCACTGCGCCACCAGGGAAGCCCATTGCTCCCTATTTTTCCTGCAACATAACCACCATCAATAAAACGGAGTGACAAGTAGGATTTCGATAACGGTGGAGTACATTATTCTGCTCTCTTTATTTCTCTCTCTACCTCTCTCTCACTGTTTCTGAGGAAACCTGAAGATCTAGATGAAATACATGTTTTAAAATCCATCAGGAAGCAACACAGAGCCAACAAGCCAGTGATGAATTACGGACTGAGATCCAAACCGTGTGCTTTGTGGCCTCCAACAATGTGGTACAATATAAATGCGCAGCTGAATAAGTTAGATGGGGTTAGACACTACAAGTTTATTTTCTAACTAAGGTCAACAACTCCACTTTTGACCCTTCTGAGGTTTTTATTTTCCCCATTTCATTTAGCAGGTCCCTAAGCTATTTATTGCCAGTCACTCGCTGTAACTTTAAAAGCTGTTTCTTAAACTAAGAGAAGCTCAATTAATAAGAAAATTATTTAAGCACACTCAAGACGTTTTAGTTTTCTTTCTTTAAATACATGCACTTTAATAAGTCGACCTCCTTAGATGTGCATATTAGGCAATCACGAATCACAGGAGTTCATTCCTAGAACGAAAAAGAAAACAGTCCCCAGGTCCTCCATCCCATTTTCAGAGAATCACCTTCAACATTATTTTGGGAAATACACCCAGCCCCCTGCTCCCCAACCTCCTGGGGGGCCCTTATAGTCTTGGGTCACAGTTAGTTGGTTCATGTGTGGATACTCGTCAAGTCAAGCCAAACAGAATCTTGCCCAGGTTGGCTCCTAGTAAAATTCCAACTCAGCAGAATATAAACACCTGGTCTCCTCACTGCCTTATTCTGGTTTATGGCTTGGAAACAAATAAATCTGGTTGACTGCATGTAAGGAGATGGAGGCAAATGCTCAGAAGGAAGTAGAATATGGAAAAGGAGAGACAATTCTGATAGTAATCGCCTCTTTGATTCCAATTTTTCCAGATTCTTAAGTATTCCCCTGGTCTTCGATTATTCGCGATATTTTGTTACGTTATTAATATATTTGCCTTCTTCTTAACCTAAATTTATTTGGCTTATTTTTGTGCAGTCATAAAAGAGAGTCAGACATGTCAAAGTTTTAGATAAGACAGTACTATCCCATTATAACCTGGGCCTTAACCAAAGCAGTAATTAATGTTATATATATATTTTACATAACAAAAATGTTCAGGAATGGACATTTTCCCCTAAGCCTCAGAAGTACAATATAGCATATCATTTTAATTAGCTCAAAAGAAGAAATTAACAGACCTCTATAATTATTAATATTGGTAATATTTTTTCATTTAATATTTTTGTATATCAAGTGTCTCTATGTTAACTTGTATTCTGTTTCTCTAGTCATTGTTTGCTTTATTATACTTAAAGAAATGAGCAAAATATATACATTCAATAAAGTCATTTAAAGTAGCTAGTCCTGAGATTTCAGTCCCTGCATATTGGCTCCAAGTGTTCCAAATTACAAAATTGATTCATCAAACCTGAGAGGAAATGTCAAAGTTACATGGACAATTATCTATGACATTTCATGTGTAGTTAAGTCTATAAATTGTTCATGATGAAGTCTTGAGAAAGATGCTTAAATGTCAAATACTAGGCTTCCGGGTTCTATATTAATTCTTCTTTTCTGGTTCATACTTTTTCACACTTGCTATCGTCTACCATTTAACATTACCTAAGTACCTTTGACTCTTTAGTTTTTTAATTCAGGTTTGGGGATACAGTAAGAAAAAAGAATAATGCATACAGTGAAAATTGCCCAAAATTGTTAAGATGAATACATTATTTGATCATAATTTGATTCATTCAATCTCACTGTCAAAGAAAATGTGAAATAATCCACTAAGTTAAAAAATATATAACGAAAAAATTATATTGATAGTCCTAATTCAATTGGAATATGACTTTTTTACTCATTCCCCTACTTTTAGGCATTCATTATGGAAGTCTGACATTTCATATCCTTATCTGGATATCAGATAAAGTTTGGTAAAATTAATTGCTACTCAAACATTAAATACCTTTGACAATCACCATCTAATGTGTGTCTCAGACAAACCGGCATGCCTTGCTAAATTCTGGACAATGAAAACTCATTATTTTATTAAGGTACTGCTGTTAAAAATTTCCTAAGTTAAAGAACGGAGATGCATGTAATGTTCTACAATGGAAAAGCTCAATTTTATATTTTTACACCTTGCTAAATTTATTATAAGTATTTAATTCAAAATCAATCAGAATACTATTTTGGAGAATATTATATAAAATGATTTGTAAGTTTATATGGGAACATAAAATATGAGGAATATAATATATATTAAAGGGATATTTCAATTCAGTGGTTAATATTGTATTTTACGTTAATGATGTTTGCATAATAGGCTTTTCACTGGGAAAAAAATAAAGCTTATTTTATCACCTATACAAAATGACTTCCAAATAAATTAATGTTCTAAATGTAAAAATAAAAATATGAGGAGAATCCTTAGAATTGAGGAGGCATTTTTAAGCAAGACAGGAAAACCAGAAGTTATAAAGGAAAAGAATGACAAATAGACTGCATAAATATTAGAAATTTTAGCATTGTAAAGCTCATGCTAAGCAAAGTCAGAAGACGAATGAAAGGCTACAGGAGAGTATTTGCTTCACATGATAGAGGCAAGAAAAGTATAAAGTCACCCCTACACAGAGAAATCCTCAAATTAATCAGATCGTCCAGCAAATAAAAGATAAAGAAAAACCTGAAATTTGTTACTGCCATGGCAGAATCTTTAAACTTCAATTAAAAAATGCATATCTAAAATGTGCAGTAGTTTTTAATGCAGGTGTAAAATGTATTTGGGCATACATATTTCTTAGTATATTTTGTAATTTTCTTAAAGATTTCAGATTTTGCTCTTTTCAGTTTCTTCTTTTTTTTCCCCCTCTGCATCTTGGGTTTTTTTTTCTTATCTTCTCTTCAGTTCTGCTTCAGCATTGGCAATTCCTTTGTTTAAGCAGCAGAGCAGAATATTATTAACTGACCTATGCTGATTCCTTTACATGCATATAAAAAACAATGTTTTTTTATTACATTAAATATATAATCAACAGGAACTGAGATTTTTTATGTTAGATACCAGAATGAGTCTGCATTACAACAGTTCACACAACAGCAAATTACTACTATTTTTGAGTATCAAATTATTGAAACTAAAGTATCTGCTAGGGCTTTGAATTTACGGGAGCCTCTATTTTTGCCCTACTTGACACTGACGTACACAGCCATGTCAGGATCACCCTTCTGCCAGTAAGAACTCAGTCAAATGAAGGGGAAGTTTTGACTGTCCCTTATCTCTGTTTCCTTAATTTCTTCTTCTAGGGCTGCTCAGCTTCTGAGTTAGGGATGGGGTAACATGAGCTTGTTTCAGCTTGACTAACACACACACACACATCTACACACATCTATACATACATACACACACACGTTTTACTCAGAATGAGGTCACGCTTCTTGCTAATTTGTTCTAAATTCCATTTAGGAACATGATGTTTAATATATTTTCAAGTCTTTAAATAGGTATTATTGACACATGTGTCTTCTCTTGAATATCTCTGGGAGCTTTTAGTTGGATATAGAAATTTTTAAAACATGTAGCAGGTTCTCTAAATTTCGAATTTATGTAGCTTTATAGAATTCCTTGGGAATTTAAAAAATATATGTAAAAGTATTAAAAAATATTTTTATGGCACCTTACTGTAGGAACTGTGCAGAAGACGCATTGGTAACTCTTGTAACTTTCTCAAATTTCTTTAGAACGGTATAATCAATTCTATTTTGGTGAGATACATTTCTAAGAGAATTTTCCAAAAGTATCATCAATCACATTAGCAGCTTCAAACGTATACCTTCAAGTTGGCTTAAGATTCTTTAACATTTTAATTGCTTATACAACTTATAACCCATGGCTATATTCTTCTTCTTATTTCCACTTAAAAACACTGATCTTCAGGTATTTCTGAGGCACCTGTAAAATGTTACATAGGATTGCAATGCTATTGATATCAGAGACCTAAAAAAAAGAAAAAGAAAAGAAAAATGGAAAAGAAATATTGAAGGGTTGGATAAAACCTATGTTAAATTATTTTGTTTTAAAAGGACTTTAATGGAGTTTCTTGATTTAGTCAAATGGGTATACATTTTTGAGTAGTAAACTCATCCCCTTTAACCTCCAAACACACACACACACACACACACACACACACACACACACACACACACACACACTTTTCTTTGCTATAAGATTGTTTTAAATCATTGGTGTAGATTCATGTGTGATTTTTTTCTCTTTCCATATTTCATGATCTGCTCCTGGAAAGGTGAATGACATAGTCTCGGATATATCTGTTTCTGTCATTTTATTATTCAGAAAACAAAAATATTCATTTCTTTTCTTTAGTGAGAAGGAAAAAGGAGGACTTCCCTGGTGGCACAGTGGTTAAGAATCCGCCTGCCAATGCACGGGACACGGGTTCAAGCCCTGGTCCGGGAAGATCCCACATGCCACGAAGCAACTAAGCCCACGTGCCACAACTACTGAGCCTGCGCTGTAGAGCCCATGTACCACAATTACTGAGACCAAGCGCTACAACTACTGAAGCCTGCACACCTAGAGCCCGTGCTCAGCAACGAGAAGCCACTGCAATGAGAAGCCCGCGCACCACAACGAAGAGTGGCCCCCGCTCACCACAACTAGAGAAAAGCCCGCGCAGAAACGAAGACCCAACACAGCCAAAAATAAATTAATTAATTAAAAAAAAAAGAAGGATAAAGGAGGGATGGGTGATAGTTGGCACTGAAATGCTGACCCAAAACAGAGCTGTATAGAGACAAAGGAAACCAGAAAGACAGGGTAAATCTGAAATGTTTGGGTCAGGCTGACGGGTTTTAAAGGGGCCAGTATAGTGGGCAAGGCTAAGGCTAAAGACAGGCTAAAGAAAGTTTGAAATTATGAAAGTGAAGCAGTTTTGTGAGGTAAAGTATTTCTGGATGTGGCCATGCTCTGCGTTTTAGAAGGTAAGTGGGAGATGGCATTCCAGAACAAGGGCTAGCACATTCATTTCTAATCATCATACCTCCTGCAAGTTCTTGTAAGGGATGATAAGGGACACAGTACAAACAGCAAACATATTCATCATTCTATCATCTGAGAGCAATTCCCTGAGGAGGAAGTATTTCTGGCCATAATGTGGGCATGTTGCAGAAGAATTACTCGTTAAGGTCTTCTTAGCTATTAACGTCTTAGGGTGGTTACGCTATTTCAGAGCTAAATCCTTACCCGGTTTAGGGAAAGCCATGGGTCTGCACCATCACATGAGTCGGTCTGGAAGAATTCAATTTTAGATACATTTTTAAGATTCTTTGAGTCTGATCAGCCAAGGCTCAACTTTCTCACTCACTTTCCTTTACCGAAGAGGTAAAGTCGGGCAGCTGTAACTTGCTGGTCCAGAAGGAGACAAATGAACCTTTTGATTTTAAGCTACCAGCACATCTTTTTCAATGTAGTTAGAGCAAACTAACAAGGAATGAAATTTTAAATGCTTTCAGGAACATCGACTGCCCCAGGGGTCCCTGGGGTCTTCACCGTTAGTTTGAACACACAAATCTGTTTTAGTTCTCGCCTGGCGAAGCTGAAACGCCCCTCTGACTGCAGTGCACTCTCACACGCTATCAGTAGGGCAGTGTGATGTGAAGACACCCAGCTGTACTGTTCAAGTCACACTTAAAAATGACTCTGGCCCATTTACATTTTGGGGGGTTTTGAGATGATGACACTCGCTCTAAAACAATAGTTTGATTATTTGTAAACGCATTGAACAGACACCGAAAAAGGAACATTTTATTTTCCTGTATCTAAATATAGAGCTCAGAAAGGGGGGCGTTTTCCTCTAAAAGAAGGTTAGAAGTAATCTATATGCACTCATGTAAAATGCACAGAAAAGCATTTCTCTGAGTAATTTTACAAATAAAAGATAGTTTTAAGATTGATACAGAGTGGATTACAAATCAGTTTTAGCTTTCCTAAGTGTGTTAGCTCTTTACTATAGGCACTAAATATGTATACACATTTGAGCTAACACGTTTAATTCCGGCTGACTTTACAGCTTTTATACTTGAAGGATTACGGGTTACTTAAATTAAGTCTTATGTCTGAGCAAAGCTTTAACATACTGTCAATCATATTTACCTTTAACTTACTATCTCATCAGAGTAATCTGGCAATAGGAACTAAGAAAACAGATGGTAGAGCTGAGTTGATGAATTTGCATTATTTTTATCTTGGATAATCATTAACACCAATGTGAAGCACAAAATACCCTGGGCAGGTATCGTTCATTTTTTTCATGCGCCTCTGCCAGTTTACTTCAAGACTCCAAATCTGGGCCATGAGGGAGGTAGTCTTTTCCCAGCTTGCCCTAATTGTGTTCGTGGGCTTTGACAGGCAGAGCAAGTAGTGCTTTACTGGAAAACAATTGCTTTGTTTTCCAAAAACAAAAAAGGGATAAAAAGGAAACTAGATTGCACCACAGCATCAACAATGTATTAATATTTTTATACTCTTTATTTTAAATGACCCCTCTCCACCGCAGTCACCCAGGTGAAGAAGCAGAACTTTGACAGCAGTTCTTCCCCTGGGGTATCCTAATCATCAGTCCCTCCTTCCGACAGCAGGAACCACCATCCCGCCAGTACACTGGTCGCTTGTTTGAGATTCTTCGTACTGTAACCGCACATAGGTACATCTCCATAGTTTAGAGTTCGTCTTTTATAAACTTTCATATAACTTTTACACTATTTATAGTTTTCTCTTTTTCCCTTTCTTCTCAAGAAAACTGTTGGATTAATTTAGCAGCTTGCTCTGTGCCAAGAAGCACTGCTGTATTTTTAAGAAAAGCTACTCAGAAAAAAAAAGAATTTAACTTATTTAAACATGGCAAAATGTTTACACAAACACACACACATACACATATAGTTTGCTGTTTTGTTTTTAATCTGTGCTCTTTTTATTAACTGGTATTTTCCATTGTTTCACTTTAAAAATTGACAGCACTTTAAAATATAGAATAGTTAATTACTGACTAGTAATCTTATCTCATCTAAAATTCATTATTGGCAATATTTTATCATATTAGAATTTTGGCCTTAAATTTAATAATAAGCCATCATTATTTCCAGTTACTAAAAACCCAGAAATAATGATGGCTTATGAGACACGTTTATTTGTCACAAAAGGAGTTGTAGATAAAGACCACAGATTCCTTTGGCCTTTCTGCCTTTGCTTCCTGCATGTCACATTATGGCCCAAGAAGGCTGCTTGATCTCTGGCAATTACATCTGCAGTCCAGGCAGAGGAAGATACAAGGACAGAGGGCATGTCCTCCCGCTTTAGAAAGAATTCACACACACACTTCTATTTACAGCATATTGGCTAGAAATTAATCATATTTCCACACTTGACTGAAAAGCGATCTGGGTAATGTAATTTGTATTCAGAGAGACCATACATGCTTACAAAAATTGAGAATTCTACTACAAAGGGCTACTGGAATTCTCTAATGCAGGCTGCTCCTCTGGCTACCGGCAAGCCTTTTCTCTAATATATGGAATCCCTTCCTGAGAGGGAACCAAAACCTCTAATTCCATCCAGCTGAAGCTGAGTATGTCTAAGGGACTACAGTCCTGTCCATCAGGTCTACAGAAGTTGTCTGCCACAAAGAGTCAATACACAAAGTAAAAGTAAGGATGAGAAATCAGTGGAACACAATATTATCCATTCAGAGAGGAAAGAATGGAAAACACACAGCCTTCACAGGTCAAGAGCGATTATAAAACCCACGGAGACAGGAACACAGAGGGACACCTCTCGCAGTGATGATGTCCCTGTGTTGTCCATGTGTAGGGCCCTGATTCTGCTCTCGGGGTGAAGACCTCTTATTTACTCTTACTGCTGGATTTGCATTCGTGGCCCCAAGTTCTCCATGACCACATACTGGGTGGGCATCGGAAAATAAGCCCCTTTTGGGGGCCCATACCTTTCACAGGCTGCTCCCTTCTTGTGCATTTAGGGGGTCCCAGAAATTGTCTAAAAGCACTGAGAGGCAAAACTGAGAGTTCTCTATCAAATATAATTCCCTCAAAGCTTAGCAAGCTGCCAATCTACTTATTCTCTGTTGAGTTCCACGTCTACATGAACACATGCGAAGGCCTCCTGGGTAATTTTTTGTAAACGTGAGAAATCTTGTGCTTCACTTACTAGGTTGTTCTCAGTCCATCCTTCTCTCTCAACCTAGGGGTGATTGTTTTGTTACCATCATAATGGATTTCAGATGACTCCCTCAATCCAAGTTCAGACATTAACATTATTATAGAGAGCCTCCTGGAACTGAATTTGAGGGTGAGCAGTGGGAACAGGGTAATATTTTGATCACCTCATGCATAGACTATCTCAAATGAATTGTAGTGAGTCATTTTCCTAACTGGATCTAAGCATGAGACAGATACGGGGTTGGCTCATGCAAGATTATAAATTCTGCTGCTGAGGCTTTGATATAATTATAAATGAATATAATTCCAATGGTGATACTAAATCTATGTTTCTTATCATCTTTTGTGTACAGTTTTTGGGTTATCAGCTCAAAAGCAAAATGAGAAAAATTGTTTTTCATCAGTTGCAAAATACAAAGTAAAATAAATATTCTTTCACCAATGTCCAAGAAGACACGAGTTTCATCTAGTATTTTTTTTTTTTTTTTTTTTTTTGCGGTATGCAGGCCTCTCACTGTGGTGGCCTCTCCCGTTGCGGAGCACAGGCTCTGGACGCACAGGCTCAGCGGCCATAGCTCACGGGCCCAGCCGCTCCGCGGCATGTGGGATCTTCCCGGACTGGGGCACGAACCCGTGTCCCCTGCATCGGCAGGCGGACTCTCAACCACTGCGCCAGCAGGGAAGCCCTCATCTAGTTTTTGAGGACAATTTAGAAACTAAGAAAGGAAGTTAGCTAGTTATTACATAAACTACAGTTTATCATAGGAAATATTAAAAATGTAACACCAACTTCCTGCTGCTTCCAAAAAATTAAGCACAGAACAAGTAAATCTGAAGACATGTTTTCTCCCAGTTCAAGTTTTAGAAATAGAAGTTATAGAAACACAGATCTTAGCTGATTAACTGACACATATTTCCTCTGGAATTATAATCCTAGGACAATGACCTCAAATTATATAGGCCTTATGTAGACCTTATGTTTCTCACAAGCAGAGACCTGATAATTCTGTCACATAATTAAATGTCTTATGTGTAATAAAGTAACGAAGAATATATTTTATTAACCATAACTACTTAAAGTGTCTTCTACAAGTACACAGTTCTGTACAAAATGATAACTTAAGTTAGTGCCTTAGATTCTTTAAAAGGGTTTAAAAGTTTTTGGAAGCCCTATACTTGCCTCCATCACAATTCTAGATATATGGTACTCATTCACACCCCTTCTAAACTTTATGATGGTTTTATTTGAAAAGAACTTCAGGTTTTGATCTCTGAATTAGTATTTAAACAACAACAACAAAAAATTTGGATTTAGTTTGAAGAAGTAAAAGCCAAGGGGAAAAGTGATATCCAATGTTAAATAAACAGAAGTAACTACACACACACATACACACACATACACAAACACACACACTCCATAAGCGATTAAGTTCTTCTGTGTAGCTTTGAAGGATTACAATGGCCTGGGATGGCCAAGGTGACTAGATGACAATTCAGAGTATGAATGCAAATGGCAGGTATATTTGTGTTCAATACAATAAAGGACTCGTAAGGCAAACAAATACAAATATTGTTTTTCCATCTTAAAAGTAAAATAAAGTGAAAAAAAGTAAAGCCAATTATATCAACCTTATAATGTAGTACTACACTATATTATAATAGAACTTGAATAAATATTTCTCAGTGCTTATAACCATATAGTCCTTTTACATGTATACACTTTTATAGTCAGTGGTGTGTGCGTTCATAATTACTTTCATAACCTAACATTTAGCAGGTTATTATTATTTTAGTACCTGCTATTACAGCTTGGACATGTAGCCAATCGTAGTCAAACATTCTCCCACTATTATTTTAGAGCACTGTTATGATTGGGTGTATACGTGAAGCTGCTCTACTGAAGAAATCCGGCCTACGGTATCTAGAGCAAGATGGAAGACGACACTCTCTTATGTGACAGTTGAGAAGGTATAGTTACAGGGCAGGTAGAGAGCTCGCTCCACACGGCCCTCTCTGTACCTAAGCTCTCTTCTTGGGGCTCAACTGTCCGCTATAGTTTTGTACTCACCTGACTGAAGCTGGCTCCGTTCCACAAATGTAGAAACGGTGAAGGGCGTACCATTTTCATTGAACAAGTAACCCTAAACCTTCTGGTGATGTAATGGGGCAGAACAAAGCTGACTCCTTTTTCTTTATCCTCTGTGCTCCCTTGCCTGTGCTT
Organism: Stenella coeruleoalba; assembly: GCF_951394435.1. Lineage (NCBI taxonomy): Eukaryota > Metazoa > Chordata > Mammalia > Artiodactyla > Delphinidae > Stenella > Stenella coeruleoalba. The sequence continues at coordinate 12,458,023 of NC_137153.1, read as the reverse complement.
AGTCATGCTGGCTCTGCATCTTTTGTAAAAGAATGTTGCCTATAGCCTGAAATATACAGGAGAGCCCATTCTCAGGGCTCTGACCTTTAAGGGTCCATTCATTTAGAGGTAAAAAGTTTGCAGCACAGAGAATAACATCTGTGACCTTGACCTACAAAAACAAAGGATTCTGGCACCAAGAAGTTTGCAATAACCAACCACGCCCCTCCCTCACGCTGGCCTTTAAAAGTGCTTTGTGAAACCCTTCAAGGAGCTTGAGGTTTTCTGGGCAGAAGCCACCTGTCTCCTTGTGTGGCCCTACAATAAACCTTTCTCCGCTCCAAACTCTGACATTTTTGTTTGTTTGGCCTCACTGTGCGTCAGGCACAGGGACTTGCATTTGGTAACAGTGATATTCCATTTGTAGGATCTCAGTAACAAGGCTACATTTATGTGTCTAGGAGACTGAGGAATCTTGCCTGTAGCTTTTCTGTCATGGAATGAGCTAAAGCTATCATTATAGATGAAGAAATTAACACATGTGAGGAGATATTAATTAGTCCTCTGCCACACTCGGTATCCCTTTCCTCAGATTATCTATGCACACGCTTCTTCTCTCACACAGAACACATTCCCAGCCTCTCCAACAGCAGTAACACACGGTTTCATGCATCAAGTTAGTATAGCATACACTTCTGTGTCTCTGGTTGATGAACAGTTCTTCACCGGGTCCAGGTTGGGTCCCAATGACCTGTGTTACCATTTAATGAAAAGACATCTTCTCATCATACAGTGGGTAGAATGGTGGCAGAAAAGGAAAACTGCCAATGATAATTTCCACATACTAAAAGGAAGAACAGGAAACACAGTGAGAGCAGATGAGATCCCTGACCAAACGATGAAGTAAATTCCTTGGTCACACCTGTTCAAAACCCTTGGTTCTTCTCTTTGAATATAACTTTCTTGTTCAGTTTGTCTACTGCCCAAGCTTTGACCCCTTGTTGGTTTTTTTGTTGTGCAATTATCCTCATGGCCATGTTCTTAAATGGGTGACTTTGACATCTGCCCTTTTGCGCCCGCAGGTTTCGAAAACATTTTTTGGCGGTGTGGGTTTGAGGTCTAGGTGGGCCAGCCATTTTGGGTTTTTTTTGATAATAATTTTTCTTTTTACACTTATTTTCCATAGGAGCCTAAATTCACTATGATCTTTTCTACTCATTTTTTCCCACTTTCTGATTCTCTTTTATTTCATAACCTCTGCCTTCACTTATCTTTATGCCTTCCAGTTTACCAGTGGTAACCTTGAGATCATCTGAAACACCAGGCCTCAGAAAATAACACCCAAATCTGGTCTTTTTAAGTCCACAAGTTCATCCACGTATGATCATGCTCTGATCATCAAAGGTGGCACGGCTCCCCACTCCCAGGAAGGAGAAAAGAGTGATAATATGTAATTTCTTTTTTGACAAGTAATGTGGAATATATGAACATCATTTCTGCTCATATTCTATTACAGGAAACTTAGCACTATAGCAAATCTCATTTCAAAAGAAGGCTGGAAAATTTAGTCTATTTGTGTGGCCATGTGCCCATGACAAGGAAAGAACAGTTTAGGGGAAAATTGGGCAGCATGTCACAGTTGGCATCTAAGTTATTTCTTCCTTATTTACCATCAATAATGCTATAATAAATGAATTTACACAGTTTACTATAGATGTGAAGAACTGACATTTTTGGAACAAAGTGGAAAAACATGTTAACATTTTAATGTATATTTTTAAATTGCATTTTAATGGTTTTTCAATTATCTCTGGCATGGCAATATATCAAGATTTCAGATTTACTGTAATCTGGAGCAATAAAATGTTTGTAAAAGATAAAAGACGGATCATCATTAGTGACTTAATTTACATACACTAAATCACTACTGAGATTATACATTTCGCATGCTTGTTTACAGGTTGATTCTGATATATGATTAGTATATTTCTTATAGGTTTGTGTGGGATATTCATATCGGATAGTGATTTTTACCAGTTATCAATAGATACAATTGCTTGTTTTATGTAAGTGGTTATATTTTATGTCTAATTGTCAAATTGCTGAGACTTCCTTTTTGTTTCTTCTATAACATCTGAATTAAAAGGTCTTCACCTATTTAAACTGTAATCATAAATCAAACTCTGCTACATAATATATTCTGTTTTGACAGATTTATTGGATGAAGATCTAAATAGAATTTACCTACAAATTGTGGGTCAGTTACTGCAATATCATGATTAATTTAATCTATATTTGCTCAGAGAGGCATCATGCCTTCTTTTTTATATTTATTCAGGTAAGAAATGAGATCTCCTCAGGCGTCAAGTTGGATCTTACTCAGCACATGTTGCCCACCCTCAGCTTCTACACAGCAACCTTCTACATGTGTGTAGGTATTAAAACAAACAAACAAACACACCTACTTTAGATACAAAATTAGAAGGCAGAATTATGTATACCACAATGAGTACAATTCCCAGCACTGGTTAGCTTTCAACAAGTCCATCAGCAAGATTCTAAGATTCACCATTAGAATGAAAACAGAAGTTGGGCCAAGCTTATTTATATTCTTGTCAGGATTTCTAAAATGAAAGTAATGTGTATATACTACAGAATGTAAGAAAACAGAAAACCACCATCAGAAAAATAAGTTACGGCAATGCAACCTCATAAAATGTTGCTTCAAAGACAGATTATTTATTAGCTGTATTATTTTGGATGTGTTACTTAAGGTCTAGCCGTTGGTTTCCTTATATTTAAAAGTGGATCATAAGAGTAAGTTTGTTTTATGCTTCACATAAGGACTAAATAAATTAATATTTGTAAATTATTTGTAAACTTTATGTGGCACATGAGCTAGCTTTAAAAATGCAGGCTTCAGGAAAAAAAAAAAAAAAAAAATGCAGGCTTCAGGGCTTCCCTGGTGGCGCAGTGGTTGAGAGTCCGCCTGTCAATGCAGGGGACATGGGCTCGTGCCCCGGTCCGGAAGATCCCACGTGCCGCGGAGCAGCTGGGCCCGTGAGCCATGGCTGCTGAGCTTGCGCGTCTGGAGCCTGTGCTCCGCAGCGGGGAGAGGCCACAGCAGTGAGAGGCCCGCGTACTGCAAAAAAAAAAAACGAAACAAAAATGCAAGCTTCACAGAAATTGGTTTCTAAATCCTAGTCCTAATGGGTGTGTGATTTTGGAAACCTCTTAAACTATCTGCAGTTAATATTCACGGAAATATTATCCCAGCACACCACCTTCATTCAACCATGAATATTCATTCAGGAAATCTATGCCAGGCATTTTTGGCACCAGGCACACGACTTTGAACTAAACAATCTGCCTTCTGGGTACATCTGATGGCGCATTAGAAGGCATTCAGTGCTATGGAAAAAAGTGACAAGGGAATAAGATGCACAAGGAGTTGGGGTGTTGTGTACAACTTCAGACTTAAGGGTCAGAGAAAGCCCCAATGAGGAGGTGTAATTTGAATTGGGGGAGACAGCATTATCTACATGCTTGCAGGAAGACGAACAGGTGAGAATACACTGCCTCGCCTGGCTGGTTTGAGGAATGCAGAGAAGGGAAGAATGTTGTGAGGGAGGGTCATAGGGGAGGAAGGCAGGTGGGGAAGGAGATTCCGGCTGTGAAGGTGCGTGGACTCTGGAAACCCCTTGCCTTTAATTCCAACTTGGGGGTGGATAGTACTGGCAAGTTCTGAGCACAGGATTCATACGACTCGACATGCTTTTGAAGGATCACTCTGCCGGCTTGAGATAAGATGGTAAGCCAACCAATGTGTCAGCAGAGTGAAGATTTGCGAGACGTGAACTCGTCCGAGGAATAGTGGTGACTGGGTATGGGCAGGAAGGTGCTGGTTCTGTTCCTCTAGCCCTTTGCAAAGATGGAGGCTGCCACAGTCTTAAAAGGCACCTCACCGCCACCAACCCAGACATAGTTAAGTGACCCAGGGGCTAGTCATCCAGTGCAGGTCAGAGCATTTTGAGAGGTTTACAGATTTAAGAAAAAAAATTGTCCCAGAAAAAATATGGTAATACTTCTCTAGTGAAGCTAGCTGCAGCATGCGGCCCATGAAATTTATAGGTTGTTAACTGCCACGAGCTTCACGTAGGGAAGAAGAAGAAGAAGAAAGTAAGTGACAATGAGGCCTGCATTTTCTTTTCTAGTAGAAACGCTCTTTTCCGGCTCAATGCTAAGCCTCTTTTCTCTGACAAAGGACCTTCAGGTTGTTCTATGGTTACACTGAGGGTTCTGAGACCTGAAAACTAGGGGAAAAGTAACATTATTCAAGCACTCTCTTCTTTCTGAGTTCCCCAGATTCCAGGAAAATGCAGAATTACTCATCAGAGACTTTTGCCCTTTCAGAGACAGTATCTGTTAAGGTAAGCTTGCTGTTCATTCATAGCCTGCATCATCAATGTGGCCAGGGAAGCAGTGACCAGGTGAACTTAATTCCTGCCAGGCTTTGTACACAGCCTTTTGTATTTTGTTAAAGTCATAATATAATTTTAAGGGACCAATATGGATGTCTTCGATTCTTATGTTTCATGGTATTTCAGTAAGTAATGGGATGACCTCTACTTACTGTACCACTGTACCAGGTGTTCCCAAGGAAGAGCTTTGTAATAAATCAAAAGAATATCCTTCAACAAGAGTAGGTGAAATTTCTATGACAGCAAGGGCTTAAAAATTCTAGATCAGATCACTGCTTGGCAAGTACATTAAGGTAGAGATCACTAGATGAGATGAGTTGGTTGAAATATTGTAATTTCTTTCAGATTCTGTCACACTAAAATCAATATCGTGCTTGTAAACTGCTTAAAAATGCTTTGTATTCAATATGTGAAGTGTGCACATTCATTATTTAGGAAGATAATGAAGGAAACCTGGGAATTCTTAATGACCACTGAGACTCTAATGAGATCTACTATACCCATATGTCAGCAGGTAAATACAGGCTTTATAACGACCCTGACTGCAAATGGAATGATGCTAATGGACATTTTTCTTTTAAAAAAGAATCTTCTTTTCTACTGAATGGACTTTGAGGAAGCTGCCATCAGTGACCAGGCCCACAATGAAACCAAAGATACCCCATAAAGATAAGTTGACCTTAAAAATCAGTGATGTGTGAATTAAGCAGTAATAATAAAGTGTCAGTTTTAATACTAAAATATGAAAAGTCTCTATTTTTGAGTATGCCCTATTTTAGCTTTTCACTGTGCGTTAGTTTACTTTCTTAGTCCCAATGTGATTGCCTCAAAAGGCATTATTTCACTGTTTATACCTTGCTAAGATATTTTTAAAATGTCGTCAAAGCTTCTGTAATCTTTGGGCCCATATTTAAGCCAAAACTTGTGTGTGTGTGTTTGCAAATCTATGTGTGTATGTGTTTAATTCCCTTCTATGTACTTATTTTCCTTTTTTAATGGATATAGCTAAAAATAAAGGAATTATATAAAATAGTTTTCTCATATTTTAAGATCAAACCATATTATAACCCTTAAGTTTGTGAAGCAGGAGTATCTACTCTGTCAATGATAAGAAATAGTGAACTAGTGATTATGTGTTCTTTTTAAAGATACAGGTGGGGAATCTCAAGAATAAGAAAACGGGAAAAGGTTCTCCCAAACACATTTCTCACAAATGAAGAGGCTTAAAACATCAATCTTATAAGTTAGATTGCAAACTCCTTAGAGTCAGAGACATTGTTATTTCTGCACAGCTGTTAAATACCACAACTCTTCAAAAAATAAATTATCCTTAAAAACCAAATGTGTCCTCATAAGATAAACTTTAGTTCTCTTCTTTGTTGATAGGTTGACATAACCTTTCAAGGCAACTCTAGAAAATGTTTTGTTTCAGAATTATTTTGCAAATAATTAGTGAAATGTCAACAAATTAATTCAGGAAGAAAGGTTCATTTCCAGTATTATTATTCCGTGAAGGGATAAAGGACTGGATAAAAGAAGAGAATATTGGAAGATTGAATAGAGAGATAGAGAAATGTTGAACTCGAGAAGAAAGATACACAGATCTGTTTGACCAACATCCTAAATCTTTCCTTCTTTATTTTGTTCTCTCTGAAAAGACAGCTGAGGTATATTAAGTTCAAATCCTTGGAGACACTTTCTATGTGCTTTGGCAAATTCAACCCATTAGTCCTACTGAGATGTGCCGAAAGTCTCATCACCACCTCTATTAATTTAGAACGATTCTGTCTTAGTGTTCCTCCACCATCCACCTCCAGCCACAATCCTGGGTGAACTGCTTTAACCACCTTACTCTCTTTTTTTCTAATAATTACCTGTAATGATATCTATCGCTATAGCCATTTTTCACAGCCGTATCCCAAGCTTCACCTCTAAAATTTCAGAACTAATATTTTATTCTCATATCCTTCAAAATTCTCCTCCATTTGCTCCCAACTAAGTTTGCTGATGATGGTGGTGATAGTTATCATCTTCATCACTGTCATTATTTAAATCTCATCTGGACCGGAGCTCAGATCTCATTCCTGTGCTTTATTTATCAACTGCATTCAGACTCTACTTCTGTAGAGGTTGTGTCCCACACGCCTCTCAGATCCCAAGTACCTGTCACAGGCCCATCCTCCAGATCTGTCGAATTTACAAACAAGATTATGCTGGGGCTTTGCAGGAAGAGCTGGAATTTCCTGGGAGGGCATGGGATACTCCATTGCCAATGGCTGACTGGAGAAGGGACATGAAAGCCCAGCCTCCTTGCCTCAAGGCGTAACAAAAACTGTGATGGACTTAGTGCCCCAGAGTTTCCTGTAGAGCTATGTCAAGAGCAGGATTTCACCTAAAATCATATTCTTGCTGGGCTATTGTTTTCTCTCTCCTGCCTTACCAGTTTCTCCTGAGTGCAATTAATTAATAAAGCCACTTGCACAGAACACTTCTCAAAGTCTGCATCTAGGGATGTCTTATGTTTAAAAAATTGAATTATCTATACCTTTTAAACGACTAATTATTCCCTTAAAGTAGTTATCACTACCTGATACACTTACACATACATACACACACTCACACATTTGTTAGCTTTTGTTTGTCATGTTTTCTTGCTGCATGAGCAGTATTTCCCCTAAACCCAACGACTGGCTTTTACCTAAAGAGTGCCCTATTCTGGCCCTCCTCCGGCAATGTTTTTCTTTACAAGATGAGAAATCCAGGGGGCTAACGTGATCTGCCCACCCAAAGCTGGCCTCACTTATACATCATATTCCAGATGCTTGACATCTTGAAATTTCCTAATCAAATGGACAGTCACCCAGTGTCAGCTCCAGAGCATCTGTGGGCTTCTTCCCTGAGTCTCTTCTCCCAAGGGCAGACTAGGCTATGCATCTTCTACCCCCTTCTCCGGTCAGAGGAGGGGCCCCCTTGTATCTGCTGGTAGAGGAGGTGGTTATGGATAGAGGTTGGTCACAGGCCCGTGACCCCCGTCTTAGTGAGACGCAGCGGGAGGCAGGGGAAGGAAGGGTGGAGGAACGTGGAGGATCCCACCTTAACTCTTCTGAAGGACCTGCAGGTATAATGAGTAATTCAAAAGAAGGGAAAAAAGCCTGTGAGACATGCCTCTAAAGGTCTGGCCACTCTCATCTTCTCTCCTTTAGTATCATATTCAGTTAAGCACCAAAGGTAAAGTTTCATTTTCACTCTTTATTATAATCAGTAATTCAAGTTGAGATTATTTTCCCCCAAGAATCCTATTTTCACCATCTGTACCATGGAATGAGTGTGTGTGTGTGTATGTGTGTGTGTGTGTGTGTGTGTGTGTGTGTGTGTGTGTGCGCGCGTGTGTGTATGTGTTTCCAAGATCCACTAGGCTATCACTTACAGATGCTAGGACGAGATTCATGCCTAACATTTCTGTTAGCAAAGGCTGGTCTCCTCCATCCCCTGCAAATGGCCAATCAGCTTCCAGACAGTAAACAACCATCACTTGAGCTGCTTCCGGCTTCTAAATTTTCTTTTACCCAACAGACATGGCTTGCCCACTGGCATGAGAAGTAAGTCAGGTAACAACTATCGATACACAATTGGGACATACTGAACTTTTGTGGGACTTTATCGAGGCAGCGCTGCCATGAGTGTGTGTGTGTATGCGTGCTCATCCCTCCTTTAGAGCATCCATCCTTCTGAAAATATCCACTGTTGTTGAGAACTCTGAGACTAATTCCATCCCGCCTCAATCTTCCAACGTAGGATTGATAAAAACAACAAAAGAACCCAAACCCACAAACAAACAGATAAAAACTATCAATTTGGTATCCACTTTGCTGCCTGTCTTGAGTAGGGTAAGGTGAGGCTTAGACCCAAGATATACTCTCATGAGATTAACAGCAGTTGTCATCCACAGCTCCTCCTACAGGGGTAAAATGGGATGACAGCTCACTCATCTCCAAGAGACACTTGCTTCTCCCCAGCTTCCAGCTCGTGTGATGGAATGGCACTAGGTGTATTCCATTTAGGGTAAGGACGATTTGCTCTGAATTTATGTGTCCCTCTGTCTTCAAAATTATCCCACCTTGAGTCAAGAGAGAATGCTTCTGCAGCCTGGTCCTGGAAATGAACCATAGCTCTCAGGGCAGGAAGGAGAGTACCTGAGAACATTTGGTGATATCTCTCCTAAACATGCAGCATTATTTGCAGCAGCCAAGACATGGAAAGAACCCAGGTTGCATATATATATATATATATATATATATATATAAAACGGAATATTATTCTGCCATAAAAAGAAGGAAACCCTGCCATTTGCATGCCATTTGCAACACCAAGGATGGCACTGGAGGACATTATGCTAAATGAAATAAGTCAGACAGAGAAAGGCAACTTCATATTATCTCACCTATATGTGGAATCTTAACAAAAACAAAAACAAAATTAATGCACAGAAATCTCTGGCATTCCTATATACTAATGATGAAAAATCTGAAAGTGCAATCAAGAAAACACTCCCATTTACCACTGCAACAAAAAGAATAAAATATCTAGGAATAAACCTACCTAAGGAGACAAAAGACCTGTATGCAGAAAATTATAAGACACTGATGAAAGAAATTAAAGATGATACAAATAGATGGAGACATATACCATGTTCTTGGATTGGAAGAATCAACATTGTGAAAATGACTCTACTACCCAAAGCAATCTATAGATTCAATGCAATCCCTATCAAACTACCACTGGCATTTTTCACAGAACTAGAACAAAAAATTTCGCAATTTGTATGGAAACACAAAAGACCCCGAATAGCCAAAGCAATCTTGAGAACAAAAAAAGGAACTGGAGGAATCAGGCTCCCTGACTTCAGACTATACTACAAAGCTACAGTTATCAAGACGGTATGGTACTGGCACAAAAACAGAAAGATGGATCAATGGAACAGGATAGAAAGCCCAGAGATAAACCCATGCACATATGGACACCTTATCTTTGATAAAGGTGGCAGGAATGTACAGTGGAGAAAGGACAGCCTCTTCAATAAGTGGTGCTGGGAAAACTGGACAGGTACATGTAAAAGTATGAGATTAGATCACTCCCTAACACCATACACAAAAATAAGCTCAAAATGGATTAAAGACCTAAATATAAGGCCAGAAACTATCAAACTCTTAGAGGAAAACATAGGCAGAACACTCTATGACATAAATCACAGCAAGATCCTTTCTGACCCACCTCCTAGAGTAATGGAAATAAAAACAAAAATAAACAAATGGGACCTAATGAAACTTCAAAGCTTTTGCACAGCAAAGGAAACCATAAACAAGACCAAAAGACAACCCTCAGAATGGGAGAAAATATTTGCAAATGAAGCAACCGACAAAGGATTAATCTCCAAAATTTACAAGCAGCTCATGCAGCTCAATAACAAAAAAACAAACAACCCAATCCAAAAATGGGCAGAAGACCTACATAGACATTTCTCCAGAGAAGATATACAGACTGCCAAGAAACACATGAAAGAATGCTCAACATCATTAATCACTAGAGAAATGAAAATCAAAACTACAATGAGATATCATCTCACACCAGTCAGAATGGCCATCATCAAAAAATCTAGAAACAATAAATGCTGGAGAGGGTGTGGAGAAAAGGGAACCCTCTTGCACTGCTGGTGGGAATGTGAATTGGTTCAGCCACTATGGAGAACAGTATGGAGGTTCCTTAAAAAACTACAAATAGAACTACCATATGACCCAGCAATCCCACTACTGGGCATATACCCTGAGAAAACCGAAATTCAAAAAGAGTCATGTACCAAAATGTTCACTGCAGCTCTATTTACAATAGCCCGGAGATGGAAACAACCTAAGTGCCCATCATCGGATGAATGGATAAAGAAGATGTGGCACATATATACAATGGAATATTACTCAGCCATAAAAAGAAACGAAATTGAGCTATTTGTAATGAGGTGGATAGACCTATAGTCTGTCATACACAGTGAAGTAAGTCAGAAAGAGGAAGACAAATACCGTGTGCTAACACATATATATGGAATTTAAGAAAAAAAAGTGTCATGAAAACCTAGGAGTAAGGCAGGAATAAAGACGCAGACCTCCTAGAGAACGGACTTGAGGTTATGGGGAGGGGGAAGGGTGAGCTGTGACAGGGCGAGAGAGAGGCATGGACATATACACACTAACAAACGTAGTAAGGTAGATAGCTAGTGGGAAGCAGCCACATGGCACAGGGATATTGGCTTGGTGCTTTGTGACAGCCTGGAGTGGTGGGATAGGGAGGGTGGGAGGGAGGGAGACGCAAGAGGGAAGAGATATGGGAACATATGTATATGTATAACTGATTCACTTTGTTATAAAGCAGAAACTAACACACCATTGTAAAGCAATTATACCCCAATAAAGATGTTAAAAAAATAAAATAAAATAAAATTTTCTCTAACAGATTAATTTACTAATAGACAATATTTTTTCTCATGTTTTTGGCAGCATTCTGATAAAAACTGCCTAATATATAAAATGCCACCACCAATTCTATAGAAAAATTCATTTGAATAAAGAAAGAAAAAGTACACTGCTCTAAGTGCATTAAACCAACTCTTTCCAGAAAAGAGATTTGAGATGTTTCTTGATAATATTCAATATGCCCTCTCCCTAAAAAATAAGGATTTCCAGTTTTTATAGCTCTTAAGTAATTAATTCTAAAATGTTTTAATAGCTAATAAAGTTATAAAGGAGCTATAGTAGGATTTTGGAATATTTTGTATCAGTACATAAAGAACTTGAAATAGTGTTAAGGCTTCATATTATTCAAATAATGAAAAGTAAATCATCCATAATTATAAAGGGTTTTATCAAAGTAATTAAAATTTACAAAATACTACTGCTGTGCAATTATGATAATGGTAATAAAAGACAGTTTTCTTCAACAAGGTCACTGTTTGAAATTTCACTACAATAATGTAGACATTATTTTAGGGAATTAGTTTCCAAAATTTTTATCAACTGTATAAATATTTTTACTTAGTTTTTTCTTTGTAGTTCTTTGAAAAAATATACACTCCCCTAGAGGAACAAAGGCATGCTATTTCGTTTTTAAATTGGTAATGTATTTTTTCAGAGTGTGTGCATATGTACTGGTATACTTAAACTTTAAATATGGATTTATCTGCTTTTTTCCATGTTAAAAAAATTAACAAACTCCTAACTTGGAAAACTGTGCTTCCCTTATAATATCTGGTTTATCAAAATGACAGAAATTATACCATGGCTATAAGACTTTGATCCAAGCCAATGCATCCATATACCTAACAACCTGCAGACCATTTCCAGATTCTTAGGGAGGTAAGTGTCCTGACTTCTCCCTGTCACCCCTGCCCTTCCTCTGCCTCAGAACTCATCCCTCAGGTGCCCTGCTTCTGGGCTTATTTCCACTGGCAACTCATGGTCCTGAACATTCAGCTTCTCTGGCTTTCTCTTTGGCTACAATCAGAGCTTAGTTGCAGAGATCCTTTAGTTTTTCCAGTGGTTTCCATCCTTCCATCTTATTAACCAGACCAGTCTAAAAAACTCAGTCCTTGGGCTTCCCTGGTGGTGCAGTGGTTGAGAGTCCGCCTGCCGATGCAGGGGACACGGGTTCATGCCCCTGTCTGGGAAGATCCCACGTGCTGCGGAGCGGCTAGGCCCGTGAGCCATGGCCGCTGAGCCTGCGCGTCCGGAGCCTGTGCTCCGCAACGGGAGAGGCCACAGCGGTGAGAGGCCCGCGTACCGAAAAAAAAAAAACAACTCAGGCCTTGGTGAACAGCAGTCTGCCCATGGGCAATTCTACTGGGACAGCCCCCAGCACCTAAGACAGGGAAGCTCGCAAGCTCAGTTATCCTTTCTCATCCTTCATCACCTCAAAGGACCTCGCTGTGAATTCTGTGGTTTCAAAAACTTACTACTATACACACCATAAGATTATTTTTTACAGGAGATGATACTATCAATTAAAAATATCTCAGTACCATATGATCCAGCAATCCCACCCCTGAGCATATATCTGGAGAAAACCATAATTCAAAAAGATGCATGCACCCTAATGTTCATAGCAGCACTATTCACAATAGCCAAGACATGTAAACAACCTAACTGTTCATCAACAGAGGAATGGATAAAGAAGATGTGGTACATATATACAATGGAATATTACTCAGCCATAAAAAAGAACAAAAAATGTCATTTGCAGCAACATGGATGGACCTAGAGATGATCATACTGAGTGAAGTCAGACAGAGAAATGCAAATGTCATATGATATTGCTTATATGTGAAATCTTTAAAAAGGGTACAAATGATCTTATTTACAAAAGAGAAACAGACCACAGACTTAGGAAACAAACTTATGGTTACCAAAGGGGAAAGGTGTCTGTGGGGGGATAAATTAGGAGTTAGGGATTAACAAATAGACATTATTATAGAGATAAACAACGGGACCTACTGTATAGCACAGATAACTATTGCCAATACCTTGTAATAAACTATAATGGAAAAGAATCTGAAAAAGAATATAAATTATACATATATGTAAAACTAAATCACCTTGCTGTACACCAGAAACTAACACAACATTATAAATTAACTATACTTCAATTTTTAAAAGATAAATGTTTTTTTAAAAAATAAAAGTAACAGTAGCTGAAGGGCAGATTAATGAGAACAGTTCTCAGTGACACACAATCATGATGTTATGCCTGGAAATATTGCATATTTTAGATTAATTACAGTATCACGTGTTTATTATATTCACACATTGTTAAAATAAGGTACAGGTAAGAAATGCTAGGGCTCCCCTGGTGGCGCAGGGGTTGAGTCCGCCTGCCGATGCAGGGGACACGGGTTCGTGCCCCGGTCAGGGAAGATCCCACATGCCACGGAGCGGCTGGGCCCGTGAGCCATGGCCACTGAGCCTGTGCGTCTGTGAGTCTGTGCTCCACAACGGGAGAGGCCACAGCAGTGAGACGCCCATGTACCGCAAAAAAGAACAAACCAAAACAAAAAACAAAAAAGAAATGCTATACTGGATCAAACTTCTGTGAAGTGAACCAAAATTGACAGTAACAAGAGTCAATTCCCAGAAAAGCTTAGTGTTAAATTGCCAAATACACACAATTTTCCTTTAAAACTACTTAATATTTCCCACATAAATTAAATCCCAGTACGCTCATAACCCATACCAATTTTTACATATACATAACCCACAAATTTGGTACACATAGTAAAACATGGTTTTGTTATTTCTTCATACTTCCTAAGGGAGAAAAAAAATCTCTTTCAGGTTTCTATTCTCAGTTTATGTTGTAAATAGTGGTAACAAAAAGAAACAAGCAGCTCTTTAACAGTAATATTTTATAACCGTGTGTATTTTTTTAATCATACCCCAAATCTCTCAAGACTTCAGACAGATCCAAGGATAGATTTCTAGCATCACAGTGAAACGAAGTTCACATATGAGACACGAAGAGTAATTTTATGTTTTTCCCAGCTTTGCCATTGTTGACTTATTTCCTTTTGAGGTGACAAGTCTACCTTTAACCAGATGCTCTTCAGTCTTTTGATCATTTTAGTTTTTCTGTTTGATGGTCTCATAAAGTTCAATATATTCCTGGATATCTTTTTTCTCACCAGTTATATAGTACTGCAAGGTTGTGCATAGGGTATGGTAGATATTTCGCTGATTTCAAAAAGCTTGTAATCTTATAATTTTTCCATGTGATTTCATACTTCTAGTAACTAAAGTATGCATGTATAATAAAGTCAATTTTGATGTTGATCTTTGGCTAAAATCATCTGTTTTTGCTTGACAATCTTAGGAGTCCTTTCTAAGGCCCATCATTACAACGAGGGTAGGATGCATTTACCCACGATGAGGCAGTGCAGTGAACTCATCAATGGACTGAATTTTGAGGACAAACTATCTAAACTCATGCTTATTATCTGCTATAATTTGTGCTGATCCTAACTCTTTTCACCTTTCAGTTTCCTATCAGTACAAGAAAGATACTAATAATTAGGAAACTTTTGGTGAATTTTAAGTGGATACATATCTTCTTTAAAAAAATGCCTAGACACAATTATTATCTTGTTTTTTATTTCTTTGTAACAAGTCCTTAAAGAGAAAATATTGCAATAATCACATAGGTACCTCAAAAGTTCTTTTTATGTAATCTTTCCACTTCCTAGAAGATTATATTTTTGCTCAATAAACCTGTTTTCTTTAAATCCATACAGATTAGTTGAACTGGCAATTCACCAACCATCTAGCTTGTCACTGCACATTTTGACAAAGACATTAACTGTTTTACTTCTCATTTGATTTTCAGTATCATAAATGACTCTCAAAAGAGGGAGGAGATGTGTTCCTCTGGAGAAGTGCAGCGGAATCTCCTGAGTTTGTTTTTTAACTGTTGTTGTTTGTTTATTTTATCTTCATACTATACCATACTGCCAACCTGCCTCCTTCTGCTGACGTTCTGATACGGGGAAGCTCCACCACTAGCATGAATCATACCCTTAGCGTGAACTCCATTTTATTCCTACTGCCAAGCTCACCAATCATCTTGGGGTGAAATTCATAAATTACCCACCAGAGAACTCTGAAAAAATGAAAATGAGGCAGACTGGCTAGGGACCTTGAGGCTTAAAGGAAAATTTGGTGGTGAGTTCCCTTGGTTCTTGTCTTGCCACATATGCATCTGGCATGGGTGCTAAAGAAGCCACAGCTTACAAATGCCAATGGATATGGACAAAAAATAGCCCCCCAAAAGTTTGCTCTTTCTAGCCAAAGGAATAGAAAATTGGCAGCCCAGCAAGGCAGAAAACTTTTAACTACACCTGCCCCAGTCAACACCATGAAAAAGATATGCACCTCCTTCTCCAATACAGGCTACAGCAGGAGGGCCACTGGCAGAGCAAGGCATACCTCTCACCCTGCAGTAAGGAGGGGGCAGTTGTTTCCAAGTTGCCTGCGAGCACAGTCCAGACCTCCTTCTCTGCCTGCAGTAATGAGGTGGTGGTCCTCCCAGGCTGTCAGTGGTGGGAGCTAAATGGTGCTAATGTACTGGGGAAGAACAAATCTGACTCCATATTGGATCTGTTTCTTTTACTTTAACCTTTGTATTCTATTGCTTTTGCTGCAAGTTAATCACTAAAGGGATGTTGCCTATAGCTGAAAGTGTACATAATGGCCCATCTCGGGAACCCTCCTCCCACGCCTGAGCCTTAAGCTAAAATGCCCTTGTTCTGATCCCAGGAAATATCCCCACCAGGCCAACCTGTGAATGACTGTAGGAAAGAAGAAACTAACACATCTCTTTCTGGGAGTCCTGAACCACATTATTTGCAACAAATTATTGCCTTTTTTACTTTACCTCCTCAACCCCCTCCCCTTTTGCGCTATAAAAGAAACTAACATCTAAACCCAGGTAAGATGGTTCTTTGGGACACTAGTTCACCATCTTCTCCGTCTGCTGGCTTTCTGAATAAAGCCACTATTCTTTGCCCCAGCAACTCATCCCTTGACTTACTGACCTGTTGTGCGGGGAGCAGTATGAGTTTGGACTCGTAAGATTATGGTATTTACATTCATTAAAATGATGAAACGGCAATATTAGCATACAGACACAAATTACGTATGTGTATTGTAATCCCTAGAACAACAACTGAATAACTATAAAGACTGATATTATATACAACACTACATACAGATAAAAATAGAAACATAAAGCACGTTCAAGTCACCCTTGAAGACAGAAAAGAAGATTCAGAAGCCAAGGGAAGAAATGGGAAGGAAATTAACAAAAACGTCAGACTTAAGTTGTAAGATATTAATAATTACATTGGTTACATATAGTCTCAGTACAGTAATAAAAAGACAGAGATTGGCCTAATAACGTAAAAACAACGACTCAACTGTATGATAGCTACAAGAACCTTACTTCAGGTCAGTTAAAGGTAAAAGGTTAAAAAAAAAAAAGACTGCAAACACTAGTAAAAAAAAGTGGAAATGGTCATATGAATAATGGTTAATGTATACATAAAGCAAATGAAATTACCAGAGACAAGGAAGGACATTATATATTGATAAAAGACTTAATCCACCAAGAAAACAAAAATCTTAAAAATTATGCACCAAACTACAGTACTTAAAAATACGTTAAGCAAAAACTGACAGACTAAAAAGGAGAAATAGACTAATCCACAGGCATAGATAGGGATTTCCACACCTTTATTTAGTAATTACTAAGACCACTAGACAAAAATTTTATTAACGAAAAAATATTATTAACCAGTGGATTCTCAATGACATTTATAAAACATTCCACTATTTTATAATAGACGTCAGGATAATATACATCCTTTTCAAGACTGCATTGGACATTCACCAAAATAGACCATATAATGAGTCAACCAATAAACCTTGGCTAATTCAAAATAATTAAAACCATACCAATATGTTGTCTAACAAGGAGAGACTCAAACTGAAAATAAATAACAAAAAGATAATGGAAAAAGCTTCAAACCTTTGGGTATTACACAACACACTTATAAATATTCATGAGTCAAAAAGGAAGTCTCAAGGGTGAGTAAATATGTCTATGCTAAACTGAATGCTAATGAAGGTATCAATATCTGTGGGACTAAGTGAAAGCAAGAATTAGAGGGAAATGTATACACTAAATGCTTATATTAGAAAAGAGGCAAGGTCTCAACTCCATTACCTAAGCTTCCACTTCAATAAACTAAAAAAAGAACAAAATAAATCAAAAGCAAGCAGAAGAAAGAAGATAATAGATATAAGAACAGAAATCAATAAAATTAAGAACAGAAAATCAATGGAGAAAGTTAATCAGACTGAAAGCTGGTTCTTTGAAAAGAGCAATAAAATTGATACTGATGGAGAAAATTGGGAGAATAAACAAATCACCAATATCAGAATGAAAAAGGGCCTATCACTATAGACCATGCAGACACTGAAAGGGTATAAAACAACTACAAAAAGAAAATTGACAACATAGCTGAAATCAGTTTTTGAAAATTATAAATTACTACAACTCATTCAAGATGAAAAAATAATTCGAATTGTCTTAAATTCATTAAAATCACTGAGTTAGTAATTAAACCCTTCCATAAAAGAAATCTCTAGTATTGGATGATTTCATTGGTGAATTCCCCCAAATAGTTACAGAAAAGTTAGCATCAATTCTACAAAACTTCTTCCAGGACATAGTAAAAGAGAACCCACTTCTCAACCCATTTTATGAAGCCAGAATTACCCTGATACCAAAACCATACAAATACAGTACACACAAAAACGAAAACTGCTGCCTAGGTCCTTCATGATCATAGTTCCAAAAACCTTCAGCAAAATACCAGAAAATCAATCCCAGCATTACATAAAAAAGAAAAATACATTAGGACTAAGTGGACTTTGTTCCCAGAATACAACTTGCTCAATATCCAAAAGTAAATCAATATAACCCACCATAACAACGGTCTACAGACAAATACTCGATGGTCATAATCAATACAGAAAATGCATTTAGCAAAACTGACACCGATTCATGATAAAAACTGCCAGAAAATTAATTACAAAAACCAAAAAATTAATCCAATGAAGGAAGTATAGCATTTTCAACAAATTGTGTTGAAACAGAATTAAGAAAAACTGAAAATCAAACCAAGCAAAACAAAACCCTGAACAGAACATTAAATCTTATACAAAAATTAAATTAAAAAGATAGAATACAGATCTACATGTACGATATAAAACTATAAAATTATAAAGGAACATAGGAGAAAATATTTGTGACTCTTTTTTTTTTTTTTTGTAGTACGTGGGCCTCTCACTGTTGTGGCCTCTCCCGTTGCAGAGCACAGGCTCCGGACGCGCAGGCTCAGCGGCCATGGCTCACGGGTCCAGCTGCTCAGCAGCATGTGGGATCTTCCCGGACTGGGGCATGAACCCGTGTCCCCTGCATCGGCAGGTGGACTCTCAACCACTGCGCCACCAGGGAGGCCCCCTCAGTATTTTTTAAAGAGACTTATTTCCTCTCTGAAATTTCCCTAACATTATAATATATCTCAACATATTCATGGCTCTAAATTACTGGTTCTTACATACAAAGAATATTTGGGTTTTGTTTCCACGGATACTCCATATTTGTTATGGCAACATCTCTGTTCTCATCAGTCTGTTCTCTGTATCTTGGGTGGGGCTGGTGTGCTTTGTGTATGCATTTCTGTGTGTGTGTGTGTGTGTGTGCACTAGCAAATGTGTATGTTGTGTGTGATGCTGAAAATAGGGAAGAGGAACCAGAAGACAGAGTGAATAATCAAAAGAAGAGATCTGTGTGTTTTCTTCTCACTTTTGCAAACATTCATTTCTGGAAAAGAATAGAATTACTGTCTGTTTTATTATTTTAGAAAGTGTGTTTCACTCTTTCTTGTCATAACCTTCCTGATGGGGAAGAAACAGTCTCTTCCAAATTTGGAAATTTCTGTAGTGTAACACTTTGCAAAGACTAGATAAATGTTCCTTACATCTTTGGTCATAGACATTCAAATTTAAACTGAAACTGCAAGGTGTCATAGACAATGTCACAAAATAACACTGCAATATATGTCTGTTAAAGAGAAAACTTTACTTTCTGTTATGTAGAAAAAAGGTTAATATTTTCCCCTGACAGGATTAATACATTAATTAGTCCCATGGCTGGTACATTCTTGTTTCTGCATTTTTTAACAGAGAATAAAAATGAACAAACTATTGATAGGTAGATTGATATACAACAAATGAAAAAATAAATATATAACAAACTATATATCGTATATGTATAGTTTATTATTTAGTTATATATTTATACATATTACATAAATACATGGAGAGAAAGAAAGAACAAGAAAATAATTGCTGCCACTAAGCTTTTATCTGAATAGCAGAGAGGGAATGATTCTTAGACAGTTATTATACAGAATGACCCTCATGTCAGGTCAGTGCAAATAAGGAAAAGCTTGGCTAGTCTTAACCTAGAAAGCTATGAAATATATCGAACAGATGCCTCTCAAGTGTGCGATAAAAATGCATCCTCACTGCCGTGAGCAATATTGTCCCTGACCTCAGAACATCATTGAAGAGAGACCCACTGAATGCTTTAATTTCCACATAAACTGCTGATCACAATGGTTCAGACATGCCAGACGGCAGCGGGAGTGATGAATGGTGTTGATGCCTCAGGAGAAATGAGCTACTAAAATTATATTATATTCAGCTGGGATTTTAAAACATACAACATAATTAAAATTGTTACTCCAGAGCAAAGTGTTACACCTCTTTATTTAATACAGTGTTAGCTGAGGAGAGTAGTATGTGCGTTTGTTTTGTAGACGGTGTGCTTTTCTGGGCCCAGGTATCACTCCAGTGGGAGAGCGGAGCCCAGTGCGAGCATCTGCGGGGCAAACCCTCAAGCCTGCCTATCACAGAGCCCAGTGTTGGGAGGAGGCAAGAGTGTTCCCAGCCTCATTCAAGTGTAAGAGAAACGCAAATCACGGATCTTCTTCCACTTATGATGAGATTATGTCCCATAAACCCATCATAAATGGAAAAAATCATAAGTCAAATATGCACTGATGGGCTTCCCTGGTGGCGCAGTGGTTAAGAATCTGCCTGCCAATTCAGGGGACACGGGTTCGAGCCCTGGTCCGGGAAGATCCCACATGCTGCGGAGCAACTAAGCCCGCGAGCCACAACTACTGAAGCCCGCGTGCCTAGAGCCCGTGCTCCACAACAAGAGAAGCCACCGCAGTGAGAAGGCTGCGCACCGCAACGAAGAGTAGCCCCCGCTCACCACAACTAGAGAAAGCCCACATGCAGCAACAAAGACCCAATGCAGCCAAAAATAAACAAATAAATAAATTTATTTTTTAAAAAATATACTGGGGCTTCCCTGGTGGCGCAGTGGTTGAGAGCCCACCTGCCGATGCAGGGGATACAGGTTCGTGCCCTGGTCCGGGAAGATCCCACATTCCGCGGAGCGGCTGGGCCCGTGAGCCATGGCCGCTGAGCCTGTGCGTCCGGAGCCTGTGCTCCGCAACGGGAGAGGCCACAACAGTGAGAGGCCCGCGTACCGCAAAAAAATAAAAAATAAAAATAAATAAAAATTTAAAAATACACTGAATGCACCTCACCCACAGAGCATCAGAGATTAGCTCAGCCCACCTTCAACATGCTCAGAACACTTACATTAGCCCGCAGCTGGGCAAGATCACCTAACACAAAGCCTATTTCACAATAAAGAGTTGAATATCTCATGTAATTTACTGAATACCGTACTAACAATGAAAAAGCAGAGCGGCAGTCTGGGGGCAGAAGGGTTGCAAGTGTATCTGCTGTTTCCCCTGGTGATGGTGCAGTTGACCAGGAGCCCAGTGTCAGGAGACAGGGGCGCACTGCACATCGCTGGCCCAGAAAAAATCCAAATTCAAAATGTGAAGCACGATTTCTACTGAATGCATATCACTTTCAAACAATTGTACCGTCAAAAAATCCTAAGTCGAACCATTGTGAGTCAGAGACCATCTACCTAATAAAATCATGTAACAGACCAAAAAACATTCTTTGAGACATGCTGAGACAATTCCCCCCTGAATTAGTATTGTGAGATCATGATGTCCATGTTAATTACGGATCTGGTTATTTTGAGAAAGGATTCTACCCATTTGTAAATGAATGAAACAACACACTTCGTCTGCTTACTTTCGTGTAGATGGTGGCGTCTATTTGAACACTTACAGGAGCTGGAGTTGGCGTTTTGTTTTAGTTCCCCATGCAAGGAATAAGCACAGAATTTCCTTCTTCCTCTAATCCCCGTCCTCAACCTACTCTCCTCACCCCCCACAGCAAATAAAAGGGAATCCATGTTATACAAATGTAGATGATACAGCTTCCTTCCCTCTTAGATTTATGTGAGTAAAGTCTAGCAAATCAACAGCGGAAGTTTGGAAAACAATTTCTCCTTGGATTTATGAAAAAAGGTAGACTAAGTGCTGCCTACGTAATTTTCATGGCCCAAAGCAAAAGGCAAATGCAGACTCCTTTTTCAAAGAGCAGAAAAAAAAAAAAAAATGCAGTTGAAGGACATGCAACTTTTTCCGGTCTTTTGTGGTCTCTCCCTGACATATACTATTTCTACATAACAGAAATTCCATAACATAACATTGTCTCCTTTGGGCATGGGGATCCTTGCAGGGCGAGTGCAAACCCTCAAGACATGGTTGGCAGGGACAACCACTGCCCTTTGCCATCCTGAGCTGGGCAGGGCACCTGCCTCCCAGATCGCCCCCCACAAACACCCCTGTGCTGATGCCCTCCTGGCAGCGCAGGGCTACAGCAGTTGTGGGCAGGGTCAGGGGAAGGGGCCAAGAGGGGCAGATGGCTAGGAGAGGGGTGAGTGCACATCTGAAACCCTCTGCAGGAAGAGGCAGAGAGCCTGAGGCAAAGCTCCGGGTGAGTTCTCTTGTCCCATGGGACCTCACTCACAAAGCAAAACAAAAATTTAAGATAAAATTATTAAAATGTTCAAGGTGGCGGTCACTGAGCATGAAACCCCAGGCCCTTCCAGCTTGGGACACGGTATGACTGCCCTAGTCAGTTGTCCATGAAGCCAGCCCTGTGAGTACTTCCTCAAAATAGAGCCATGTGATGGCTTAGGTGAATTAACCAGATTCAAAACATTATACCACAAAATGTAACACCATGGCCCTCAAACCGGCAATTTAGTAACAAGAAATATTTCCGGCTTTAAGATACAATTTTTATATTGTGTTTTATTTTTATATCCAACAAAATTAAATTTTCAGACTATTTGGAAAAATTACATCCATTCACATAGCAGATGTTAACAGCCTAGACTCTACAAAGCAGGCATTTTGGGGGAATGACGATAATAAAAAATAGCATTTAATTTCTACTAACTATCAAAGCTCACAATCAGACCTGTCTCTGTGGTTTGCTTCTGTTTAGGTAATTCCTAAGATTTCCTGAGTATAGGAGGCCAAGAAATGAACACAACACTTGCAAACGTAGCTAACGAATTGTCTAAAAAATGCCAAAGGCTTCAGTTTATGCAGGCTTGAAGCTGTTCTGCTCTCTGTTCATTGGGCTGTGACTGCACTCTGATGCACATTCTGAGGTGGGTTAAGTCCTGTCTCAAATCAAGATTCCTCCTGACTCCTGACCTTGACCTTCACTGCTCCACTGCCCAGAGGATATGAACGATGGGAATGAACAACGCAGGTAACCCAAAAGCCAACCCAGACATCTGAAATGCAAGTTACTGAGTCCAAAGAAATGCCCTTTAATCCTCGGAAGCATCACTGTAAATGGTTGAGAAAACATCTAATTATAGAATCCCTTCACTTGGAGACCAGTTTACCTGAAGATGTGGCAAACCCCAGCAAGAGTAGAGTACTCTGATGTTTAATGCGTGTGGTGTCATGTTCCCTGAGGTGTCTTGATGTGGTTATGCATTAAAGTAAGCAGACAATTAAAAACAGAAAGCATGTGTTCAGGAAGGTACAGAATTAACTTCAGTAATAAAAGACTGCTCTTGGCAGATTAAAACTCATTTGGTTTGCAGCAATCCCTTTCTTAAAGAAAAAAAAAAGGTTCCTAAACTAAAGAGTAATGTGAAAAATTTCTTTACTTTGATAGGAAAGTTTCAATTCAGAGCTAGAGTTTTAGAGAAGCAACAGATAGAGCACAGCATGTATTGATTATCTGCCTTGTGGTTTGAATGAAGGACTCTAGCAGCTGTTTGGGAAACACTGAGGGAACTTGGTAGGATCACTCACTTTTTCTGCTTCAGGAAAACATTACCCCTATGAATTAAAAAAAAAAGGGTATTTCATGCTTAGAACTTCAGAGACGATTAAGATCTATGCAGCAGACTTAAAATGGTTGCAAAGGGTAACCAGGGTTAATAAATAAACAAGATAGGAATCTCCAGATAGAAAAAATATATACATATATAATTTGAAAAAATATTAGTTTTATTGCTAGAATCAGATCTTTGGTTAAGTCACTGAAAAATGTACATATTTATAACTCAGATTTGAGGCATTGCACTTGCATTTCTTAGGTATATAAAAAACGTTTATTGTTCTTTAAGAGCAAAATATTTTATTCTTTTTAATCAAAGTATTTAACCCCAGCATGAGAAAATAAAATTGAATTTCTTTAATATCTCTATGTAGTTCATCATTTCTCTCCTCATACTTTTTCCCATTTTAGCATTTTAAATGAGAAACAATCTCATGAGATGAAACATGAAAAATTGATTTCCTTGAAATATATTGATAAAAATGTCTTGAACAGAGATCAAGCAAATGATCCGTCCCTTGATATTAGCTTTTCCTATACTATACCTTAATGATACATTTACTAAAATAATGTGAAGCTATTGAATATCACAGTATCTGTCAGATATAGCAAGCGTCTCTCAAACTGACTCTTAGACTTCCTGTCCCTGTATAATTTTTGTGGTAACTTTTCTCACATGTCCCCCTGCCTCCTATTCTTTTTTTAATTTTTATTGATTTATTTATTTATTTTCGGTACGCGGGCCTCTCACTGTTGTGGCCTCTCCCGTTGCGGAGCACAGGCTCCGGACGCGCAGGCTCAGCGGCCATGGCTCACGGGCCCAGCCGCTCCGCGGCATGTGGGATCTTCCCGAACCGGGGCACGAACCCGTGTTCCCTGCATCGGCAGGCAGACTCTCAACCACTGCGCCACCAGGGAAGCCCTGTCTCCTATTCTTAAAGGTAACACATGTCAAATTATTTGGGAACCACCATAAGGCACTTTTCCAGGGAGCATGCAATGTCAATCTACATTAATATTGCTTGAATAAATATTTAATTAGAAAATGAAAAATGCTATAAAATACCTCATGAACAAGCAGCTGTATTTCTATGTATTTGAGATTTTCATTTATTTCAGGGATTATTTCTTTATCTTCTGCATTTTATAAACACTTAAGAATGTTAAATGCACCAAAATGCTAAGGATTTTATACTCTTTCACTTCCGTGCTTACAACCTGAAGAGTATGGGTTGATTTCTACAAATGGTACGTTTGGTTCAGAGGTACTTACAAGAATAAGAACTTTGTGAGATCCTCGTTAGTTACCATGATGACCTTTTTATCCTCTTGCTGTGAGGACATAGCTCATGGGGCTCTCACATCTTTGCACATCTTCTGAGCAAAGGCATTAACAGCTTTTTTGTGTTTTGATTGTCTTTTCAAGAATATTTGCATAATGTACCTCTTGGAAGATAGAGATAGCTTCTCCCTACCTGGTAGAGGGCAGATTTGTCAGAAAAAATAATAAAGATATGAAAGAATGCTCAACATCATTAATCATTAGAGAAACGCAAATCAAAATACAATGAGATATCATCTCACACCGGTCAGAATGGCCATCATCAAAAAATCTAGAAAAAATAAATGCTGGAGAGGGTGTGGAGAAAAGGGAACCCTCTTGCACTGCTGGTGGGAATGTAAATTGATACAGCCACTATGGAGAACAGTATGGAGGTTCCTTAAAAAACTAAAAATAGAACTACCATATGAACCAGCAATCCCACTACTGGGCATATACCCTGAGAAAACCATAATTCAAAAAGAGTCATGTACCACAATGTTCATTGCAGCTCTATTTACAATAGCCAGGACATGGAAGCAACCTAAGTGTCCATCAACAGATGAATGGATAAAGAAGATGTGGCACATATATACAATGGAATGTTACTCAGTCATAAAAGAAATGAAACTGAGTTATTTGCAGTGAGGTGGATGGACCTAGAGTCTGTCATACAGAGTGAAGTAAGTCAGAAAGAGAAATATAAATATCGTATGCTCTCACATATATATAGAATCTAAGAAAAAAAGGTCATGAAGAACCTAGGGGCAAGACGGGAATAAACACACAGACCTACTAGAGAATGGACTTAAGGAGGAGGGGGAAGGGTAAGCTGTGACAAAGTGAGAGAGCGGCATGGACATATATACACTACCAAACGTAAAATAGATAGCTAGTGGGAAGCAGCCGCATAGCACAGGGAGATCAGCTCGGTGCTTTGTGACCACCTAGAGGGATGGGATAGGGAGGGTGGGAGGAAGGGAGACGCAAGAGGGAAGGGATATGGGAACATATGTATATGTATAACTGATTCACTTTGTTATAAAGCAGAAACTGACACACCATTGTAAAGCAATTATACTCCAATAAAGATGTTTAAAAAAAAGATAATAAATATAACGTTTGCATCTGAGGCAAAGTTTGGGCAAAGTTTTACCAGCCTCCTGGTAAGTCTGGGGTTTGCTGAGCTCAAGCTTCCTTAGCTGTGACACACAGCCCCTCTGTGGACAGCATTCACCTGGACCACCCACAGTGACCTATGGAACTTGGGGAGCAAGAAAAACTAGGGGGAATATGAAGTTTGTGCTGCCAGCTGTACCATTAGTGATAGAATCCTTTGTCTCTGACCCAGGAGTCTCTTGTCTTCTATGCACGTCTTTGAAACTAAGGCAGGCTAACTTTTTAGCTTGCAAGCAGGGTAAAATTTCAGACCCTTGCAATTCTTTGCACCGTTAACATTCTACTAGTCTCTAAGGCAAATTTTAGATCAAAATATAATAAACAATGTGGAGCAACACTTTTGTGTTGTGCAGAAGTGAGAATTAAAAATTTGTAAATTTATGAAGTGAAAAGTGTGTGATTTGAAGATACACTGTTAAAATTACAAAGACATCTTGCAAACATCTAATCCAGGCATTTAATTATATAGATAAGGAGTTCCAAAACTATAATATGACATGTATCATAAAGCTAATTAATCAAAAAGTGAAAAAAAGAACCGGCAAGTTGCCTAATTTCTGGTCTAATGCTATCTAAAATTATGTCGATAAAAATAAAAGGTCTCTGCTGAGGATGAATGATGACGACAATGATTTGCTACTCCTCTGAGAGGGGGGAGTCTAATTTTATTTTCCTGAATCTGGGCTGGCCTTTGTGACTTGTTTGACCAACAGAATATGGTGGGAGCGAGTTTATGGAACTTCCAAGGCTGGGTCATAGGAAGTTTTGAATCCTTTGCCTGTGTCTCTTGGAACACTTGCTCAAAGAGCCCTGATCTGCCATCAGAGATGTGTAGCTGCCACATTAGAGATCGGGTAGGGATGCCTGAGACTCACAGAGAGACAGGGGGTCAGCCGAGCCCATTCTGCCAGTAAGTCCTGCCAAGGCACCAAACGTGTGAATGAAGCTGAACCCCATGAAGGGACACCATTCAGTGCCATGGTATTCTGAATATTGCCATGGTATTCTGAATATCTGCCATGGGAACTGAATATGGGCCCAGCTGAACCATTCCTGACCACAATACTCTGTGATATAATAAAGTCCTGTTGTTTGAAGTCAATGTTTTTGCACAGTTTGTTACAGAATAGTCGATATCTGGAACAGCCTCTAAATTTCTTAAAACTACTGTGCTTAGCAGTACAGTAAGTCCCCTACATAGGAACCTTCAACTTGTGAACTTTTCAAAGATGCGAACGTGTGTTCGCGTGTCCAATCATGTAAGTTAGTTCATGTGTTCACATTGTGACATGCTTGCATCCTCTACAAATGGTTGCGCTTTTGTGTACTCTGCTGTACAGAACTGTATAGAGTACAGTAGTACAGTATCTTTATTTCAAGCCCAGGATGTCCGGAAGCAAGCGTAAAAGCAGCGATGATGTAGCTGGTACTGCTGTATTTTCAAGGTACGTACTTGTAAGATTAAAAACGTTTTCTTTATTTTTTGTATTTGTTTTTTATGTGTTATTTGTGTGAGAAGTATTATAAACCTATGACAGTACAGTACTATATAGCCAATTGTGTTAGTTGGGTACCTAGGCTGACTCTGTTTGGCTTACGAACAAATTGGACTTAAGAACGAGCTCTAGGAATGGAACTCATTAATATGTACAGGACTTACTGTAAAGCACTTTGGTATAAATGTTAAAAATACAAAGTAATGTTGTTTTTCTTCTTTCCATCCCCCTTTCTCTCTTGGAGAAGAGAATAGGGTTTGTAACAAAATTGCCAACACACCCTTAAATTTCCATGAAGCCCCTGGCAGTTGTTTTTTAAAATTTATAAACAGATTCTTACTAATTAAAATAAACGATGTCTGAAATTTGTCTTCTCTTGAAAGGCATGGGTAAGAATAATGAGAATTTTTTCCATTGAGTAATTGTGATTTTTAGCTTAAATGTATTGCCTGTGTTTTAGCAGTCAAATGCCATGCCTTAGCAATTTTGGATGGGGTTGGCCGGGCATAGGCTACTATCCACTTGTGGACTTTACAAGATAGTGACTCAAAGTGAGCTTAGGTAATATATCTAGACTGAGGTCCTGTCTTCCTACTGATGAGGTGCAGCTGTATCCGAGAGTGGTAGTAAGCTGTGTGTACCTAGGTGAGCTAGGTGACCAGCTGTTGGTCACATAGCCTGAGGGGTTGTAGTTCTGGCTAGGTATAAAGCCTGAGGGGACCTAGCTGAAGGCTTTCCTGAATTGGTTTCTGTCCACTCAGCCTCTTCTCTATCAGTTGTGAACATCCTGAGTGTAGAACGTCTACAAAATCAAAAGATATGCCTGTGAGCCATGTAATGCTCTGCTGTTACTGTGTGTGCTTTGTTGTTTCCAGTAAATCGCTACTTAAACTTGGTGCTGAGTGAGGTTTCTGTGTCTTGTCTGCTTCATTTCAGTCTGAACCGAAGATCATTAATGCTACTGAAACAATATTAGACACAATTATTGCCTAAGTTATTGTACAACCTATGTTAATTTGAGATCATACTGGTTCTACAATCACAAGGGAAGATAAAATGGTAGGAAAAAAATCAGAAACAGAAAGTTAAAGAAAAATTGGGTATATAATGCCTCATGATAATACCTTTTCTGTTTACTTTGTTAATGTCCTGGATTTTTTGAATGTTAAGTCAATCTTATTCCTGAGATGATCCCCTTGGTCATAAAGTAGTATCATTTTATGTATTGCTAGATTTGTTTTGTTAATGTTTAGCTTCGGCTTTTTGCATCTATGTTTATGAAAGTTATTGATTTGCAACTACTTTTCTTATAATGTTCTTGTCAGATTTTACTATCTAATTAAATATGCTGATAACTGTTTCCACTTATTAATGGTGTAAAGCAATTAGTGTAAACTTGGAGTAATTTCTTCCTTAAATATTTAGTAATATTCACTAGTGAAGTCCCACAATCCTGAAGGGATTTTGTGGAATCCCAAACTTTTCTTTGTGGAAAGTTTTTTTTGTTTTTAATTTATGAAGTCAATTCCTTTAACAGAGAGAGAAGTACTCATTTTTTCTTTTATCAGTTTTGACAAGTTTTCCCTTTTAGGAATTGTCTCACTTTGTTTACATTTTCAAACCTAAATATGCTTATTACATTTTAATATACATGGACTCTTTACTGATGTCTGGTTTTTATTCCCAATTTTGATAATTTGTACTTTTTTTATCTCTGATAATTTCTAGGAGTTTATCAATGTACTACTCATTTTAAATAATTAACTTTTATCCTTTTTTATTTTCTCTAATACAAATGATTTTGAATGCTGTTAACTTTTGCCTGCTTCTTAATTTCTTCCCTCCTATTTTTTTTTATGGCTTAAATTTCAGTTCTTTTCAACTTCTTGATTTGCATACTGATATTTAATTTAAATCTTTACAATTTTTAAGTACACATTTAAAGCTGCTAATTTCACTCTAAACACGGCTTTAGCTGCATTTAACGTTTTGATATGTTTAATTTTAATACACTGACAATGTTTTCACTGTAATTTCTTCTTTACTCGATGTGTTATTTAGAAATATATTGGTTTATTTTTCCGCATTTTGAAATATCCTTATCTTTTTAAAACTTATTTATTGTTTAGTCAAATAATTTATTTTGGACAGAGAATATCCTCCATGTGGTTTAATTTCTTTAAGATCTTTGAGACATGCTTTATGACTCAGCATACAGTTAATTTTCATAGAAATAAGAACATGTAAGATTGGAAAGAATATGGATTCTGACCTTGTTGGACACAACGTTCCATACCCGTCAACTAGGTCAGGGGTACTAGGAGTTTAGTTCAATGTTTATTTACTTTCTCATTTGTTCTTGTTGTTCTGTAAATTACTAAAAGAGGCATGTTAAAAGAGCTTCCACTGAGAGCTTCCACTGTGAATGCAGATGTGTCTACGTCTCCTTGTAATTTAATCAAGTTTTATTATCTACATGAATACAGATTTAGAATTTTTAAATTTTCCTGATGGATTCAATCTTTTATCATTATGCAACCTCTTTTTTTATATCTATCAAAGTTGTTTGCCTTAAAGTTTGGCGTTAGCATAGATTTAATAGGTCTTTGGTGTAGTTTTTGCATTACTATATTTTCTTTACTTTTCATTTTGATGTTTATGTGTAATTTTTCCATTTTGTCATCAAAAAGAAGAGTATTTTTGGCTTTTTTAAAAAAATTTGATCTGAAAATCTTTGACTTTAAATTATGCTATCTTGTTCATTTATAATAAATAAAATAACTGGAATTAAGAACACATTTTGGTCTAGCTCTGCCATCTAAATACTTGATTTCTATTTGCTCCCTTTTCTGTCTTTTACTTATTACTTTACTTTATTTCACTTATTTCTTTCCCTTATTTTACTTAGAGTTCTTTTCTATCTCATTTTTTAACCTCAATTAGCTTGTAAGTTATGTATTATTATTTTATAAATTCCCTAGAAACTGGAGTAGGTATCCTTGACTTATGAAGCCTAGTACATTCTTCTACTCTTGTCACTCAATAAAAAACTTTTACATCATTTTAATCCCATTTATCCCCTGCTGCCATTTTGCTATTAAAATTATATATTTTAAAATACAAACAATATTATTAATACTCTATGTTTACCCACATATTTCTTTTTTATTAATCTGCATTCCTTCTCACATCTCTCTGCTTCCATCTGGGATCATTTTCCTTTTGCATGTTTGCTTTAATGATTCCTTTAGCATAATTTTGCTGGTGTCAAATTTACTCAATTTCTCTTTGACTAGAATGTTTCATTGTGCTTTTATTTGTGGATCACATGGCAGTTTTGTTTGTCTGTTTGTTTTATCACTTTTAAGATGTTATTCAGTGTTTTCTGTTAAGAGGAGGCGGCTGTACCTACTGACATTCCTTGTTTGGGTTTTTGTTTGTTTCCCCAAAGTTTGCTCACCATCTCTGGTCTCTTGCAGTGTTAGCAGTCTCTAGATAGGTCTGACTTTATATCTATCCTGCTTAGGGTTCATACTGCTTCCTGACTTGCTGGTTTGAGATCTTTAGCAGTTTTGACAGTTTGTTGACCATTATCATTTAATATATTGCTTCTGCTTTATTTTCTGTCATGTCTTTTTCTGAAGTTCTAATTAAATATATTCAAGAACTTTTCACTCTGCCCCATATTTCTCTTAAGTGTTTTCTGTATTTTTTCTTCTTTTCTTGATGCTTCTCTCCAAATGTTTTATAGTGTCTTATTTTTTAATTTTCTAGCCTTCTGTCTATAGTATTAAACACGTTTACTGAGTTTTAAATTGAGGTTATTCTACACTATAGTCTCGGTATGTGTATATGTCTGTGTATATATATATATATATATATATATATATATATATATATATATAAAATAGGTATAATTGACAAATAATATTATATTAGTTTTAGGTATATAACATAATATATTCTATTTGCATATTCTGTGAAACGATCACCGCAATAAGTCTAGTTAATTTGATTGGTTTTTATAGATATTAATTCTCTGCTGAAATTTTCCATTTTCCAGTTGTGGCTACAGGAAATAATTTCTTTAGGGCCTTCATATAGACTTCCTTAGCCTCCACCCATGCCTGGAATTGGGAATTCAAGGCTTTACATTTATTTTATTTTTTTTCCTTCTTTGAGTACCTTTTCAGGGCAATCAGAGGCAGTTGTTCTAATTTCCACAGTTGATATCATAATCAAGTGGCACAGGCAAGCATCTTTCTAACGTGTTGCCATCAATAAGCATGTCACTCCAGACCAGAATAAGTTATGATTTAAGTAATCATGGTGCCACTTCAAGAATGAATTATCAGCAACTCATCTCTCCCTTGCAAGGAAGTAATCTTTGAGTACATCAACTACATTAGACACTCAATGCCAGAATCTCAATTTGAGGGACTAATTCCTGGGGCTACTCTTCATTTCCAATTAGCTAAGCTTAACAGGACACAAATGACCCACTTAAACAGTGTAACTGAAGAGAGTTTAATAAATAAAATGTTTTCAGAGGTGTGGACGGGGTTAAGGAAATGAACAAATAATGATTAAGTGCCAGGTCAATCAACAATGAAAACCCAAATCACTTACCACTAGGATTGAAGCGCCCAGTGAGAGCTATAACTAGGAGTGGGCAGGGAGGGAAGGAGCAGAGAAAAACTGTCAGACAAGGAGTGTCAGTGAAAGAGGAGGAACCAAGGCCTCAGGTACAATAGACGCCCTGACCTTTCTATTCTTTTATTCTTAGATCTTATGGTTCCTCCCGATGGACAAACTTAACGGAAAGTTAAGAGATCAAATGAATCAGAAATGTAGTCAGTAGAATTCAGCCTCCTGGGACACAAAGCCGGGCAGAAAAGGGATGGTCTAATTGGGCAGATGCAGAATAACCAGGATATACACCAAAGGCAGAAAGATAACCTTCTCTGTATTTTAAACTACATCATAACTTTTATCAGTTTTAAAGAAAACTAATTCAGGAACTACTCAACACATATTAAGATTACTTCTCACACTTTACTTATATTTCATTTTCTTCATTTTGTTCATCTCTACTTTTTCCCTCTATCATTTATAATACTTATTTCTATTCCATGTCAGTGCATAAGTGAAAAACAACAAATTATTTCAAATGATTTCACATTTTTACACTTGCTTCTGGACTATTTTCTTTCTTCCTTCATGCCAGATCTTTTAAAAGCATTATTTATGCCAGTGTGGTCAGTTTCTCACTACATATTATCTTCTGAAATCTGTAGTTCTGTGATTATAAATACTTTAGGCTACTAATTTTTCAATCAATTAAAATGAATGTCACTTCCTCAGTGACAATAGCCACATTTTAATCACGCCAGAGCTCCCTGTGGCTAAGGCTGCCATACCGGACATTGTGGACAGTTCACTTTCATCTTCACAGAAAGCTCTATTGGACAGCTATTCTAGATTATACTGCACACCCTTCCATTGCACTAGACCTTCCCTTGTTCAAGTCACTGATGATTGTCACATTAACGTAATAGGGAAGAACAAATCTGACTCCATGTTGGATCTGTTTCTTTTACTTTCACCTTTGTATTCTATTGCTTTTGCTACAAGTTAATCACTAAAGGGATGTTGCATATAGCTGAAAGTAAATAATGGCCCATCTCCAGGAAAAATTTGCAGCAACTTATCACCTTTTTACTTTACCTCCTCACTTCCCCCCTCTTTGTTCTATAAAAGAAACGAGCATCCAAACGCGGGCAAGATGGTTCTTTGGGACACTAGTCCACCATCTTCTACGTCTGCTGACTTTCCAAGTAAAGTTATTATTCCTTGCCCCAACACCTCCTCTCTCCATTTGTTGGCCTGTCATGCAGCAAGCAGTATGAGCTTAGACACGTAACATTAAAAAGCCCATAGATAACTGCCATCATTTTAATCTTTATTGCGTCAACCTCTACAATATTTGACAACAGTGAGTGTTAACTCCTTTAATCTCTTTACTCTCCTGCCTTAGCACTTTACTCTTCTGGTGTACCTGGTACTTCCTAGATATACCTTGGAGTTAACCCAAGTTCTCAGGATTTGCTGACATTTATTCTCTAATCTTTACCTTTGTAAGTATATACTTTTGGAAGAAGCAAAGATAGGCCCTTTGGTTGTAATGCTACCATTATTTTTGTATTGAATCTCAAACTAACCACAAAAACCATTTACCTGCCCCATATGTTTATCTACCAATGTATTATTCATAATGTCACTGTTATAATCTTTCCACTGGAATTCACAGTGGCATACCAAACCATTACACAATGTGGTACCTCCCTATCCTTCTTTTATCTTTTCCCTAAATTTACTCTTCACCTATAAGGAAATACTTCAAGTTCCTCAAACATGTGCAGTTTGTCTTCTTGTTTGGAATGTTCTTTCCTGCTTGCTTCAAACACTTTATGCTTTATGCAAGTTTCCCAACTTTATGGCCCAGGTCACCTTACAAACTTTTAATTGTACCTCAAGTTTTAGGTTCATGTTACTGAAATCAGTAATTACTTAAAAAACCAATCAATTTGCCTAATTATTGGCATGGCTTATATTTATGTTCTTTTGTGAATATATGTGAATACGTGTCTGGCTTTGCTAGTTAAAGAGACAAAATTAAAGTAAACAATTTAAAGCACCCATGTGACATAATACTAGAGCTACTGATTGCAACCTCATTTAAGCATACAGGCAATTCATCAGGATGTAGTTGGTTGGTGTCAGTGTTAGCTTCCATGGTATCAAAGTTATGCCCATCGGTCACCACAAAGATGTTGTTATGCAGCTGCCTTGGTATATGGAGAGATAACCAACAAATGACTTCGATATATCATGGCCATAAAATAGTGATCCTTTGAAGGTATTTATAATAAACTGTTAGTAATTTTTCTGTGACTGGACTGAGAGATACCACAAATGACTGATCTCAACAGTATGAAAAATAAAACATGCTTGAGAGACTAATTTTTATTTTCAAGTTTTGCTAGATAGTAGTCATTTCTCAGTGTTCCTTTTTCTTTCCCAGAAGCGACCTTCTGATACCATCAATCTTTCTCTCTTGCAGTACAGTACAGTAAGTTTGAAAGAGTTATTGATCAGTTTTTTGCAATTATGTAAAAAATAGATTGAAGTATTTACACCAGCCTACTGAGACAGTGTCAATTATTATATAATTTTATGAACAATCGCACCTACTTATTAAAATTTCCCAGTGAATATTTACTCAATTGATCTAGTTCTCCAATCTTTCCATGTCTTTTTTTTTTCTGTCACGATCTTAATTATGTCTACTTCTGTTTTATTCAAATTTTAGGCATATATGCTATTGTTGTGACTTAAAAATAAGTTATATTAAATTTTAATTTGGGGAGATTTCCTACAAAGAACCATGTACCACATTTCAGGAGAAAGTTACTCTGATTGCCCCAAGTGAAGTTTGTGTTATTCTATCAGTTCACTATATACCAATAATTCACTCCTGATTATGATGATGGTATTTTACATGCTAGTTCTTGAACATGTGTAGTGAAAAATTATTTTAGCAAATCTTTTTTAAAGTTCTGAAGTATTGCTTTAATGTATTTATTTTGCATTTTTAGTTTACATTGAATATTTAATATTGATATGCAAATATTCTGTGTTTGACACAAAGTCAAATATGTATATTATTTTTATATTTGCATTCACAGTAGAAAAAATTTAAAATATGTACATATAATAAAATTTTAATGAAATTACCCATATGGCTACTGAAAGTGAATATTTTTAATTTCTGTTATTATTCTGAAAGAGTAATTCCATGGAAATACCAAAGCTGTTTTAATAAACATAAATGAAAGAATCTTCCCTACTAGAAAATCTATAAATATAATAAACTTTCAATAAACAGAATAATTCTGTTCTGCATTAATGCAACTATTTCTAGAATCCCCACCAGAATACCACATATGGATTTCTTTCCTGTGTGTATAACATGTCCTTGAATTTATTTTTTATGTGTGATTTACCAGCTAAAGTTTTCTTTAAGGCAAGGATCACTTTGCCATCTTTGTATCCTACCATCTACCATCTAGCTTGGCCCCAAATGCTGTTTGATAGTTTAAAATGAGAACTATTTTTCAATTGGCATAACCTCTAAACAGTCAAAGAATAATCTTTGAATATCAAATAGAGGAAACATTTTTACTTCTCAGAGCAAGACTTCGGGGGTGCTCCTACTTGTGTTTAAATCCTAGGTCCTCTAATTATTAATTGCATCACATAGGCAAGTTACCTCAGATTTTTACATATATCACTTCCCTGAAGAATGCAGATGCCTAACTCATAGTAATGTTTTGAGAACTAGATATGTTATTGTTTATAAAGTAGCTTTTAGGGTTTCATGATCGCATGGCATTGCAAATTGGTGGTAATGACGATATTTGTGATGATTATAATATAAATTGTAAGAAAAGTATAAATAATACGCAAAGAATAAGCCAATATTAATGAACTTCGGAAACCTTATGCTTAACTGTATCTATCTATCTAACTATCTATGCTTTTGGATAAATGATACTTGTTAGGAGTGGGAGCAGGTAAATGTATCAATAGTTCTGAAACTCACAGCTACCATTTAGTTAGTTAGTTATTATTTTGTAATTTATTTCACACACTGGGGAATTGAGACTTTGAAACTTGCTCAGTGTCATGCAATTTGTAAATGATGGAACCAACATTTTCACCCAGGTCTGACTGGTTCCAAAATGTGTTTATCTCCAGATTGTACCACGTGGCCTTCTTATGGATTTTGACCTTGCACAATGACATTAACAAACTACTGATCTGTAAGAGACTCAAAAAACAGTACTGCCTTAGAGAATATGTTAGCCACATGTCCTTGTAGTAGTAACTATTTTTGAGACTAGTTAGTTAAATGCTATAGTTTTGGTACAATTAGGCTGATCATTATTGATAGAGGAATTATGGTTGGCAGGCATAGGAAAAGATACTCGACATCACTGATTAGTAGAGAAATGCAAATCAAAACTACAGTGAGGTATCACCTCACACCAGTCAGAACGGCCATCAGAAAGTCTACAAATAATAAATGTTGGAGAAGGTGTGGAGATAAGGGAACCTTCCTACACTGTTGGTGGGAATGTAAATATGGAGAACAGTATGGCGGTTCCTTAAAAAACTACAAATAGAGCTACCATATGATCCAGCAATCCCACTCCTGAGCATATCCAGACATAACTATAATTTGAAAAGATACATGCACCCCAATGTTCAGAGCAGCAGTATTTACAACAGCCAAGATGTGAAAACAACCTAAGCACCCATCGACAGATGATAGGCTTAAGAAGATGTGGTGCACACACATGCGCGCGCACACACACACACACACACACACACACACACACACACAGGAATATTACTGAGCCAGAAAAAAGAATGGAATATTGCCATTTGCAGCAACACGGATGGACCTACAGGATATTATACTTAGTGAAGTAAGTCAGACAGAGAAAGACAAATATCAGATGATACCACTTTTATGTGGTATCTAAAAAAACTAATACAGGGCTTCCCTGGTGGCGCAGTGGTTGAGAATCCGCCTGACGATGCAGGGCACACGGGTTCGTGTCCCAGTCCCGGAGGATCTCACATGCTGCGGAGTGGCTGGGCCCGTGAGTCATGGCCGCTGAGCCTGCGCGTCCGGAGCCTGTGCTCCGCAACAGGAGAGGCCACAGCAGTGAGAGCCCTGCGTACCGCAAAACAAACAAACAAACAAACAAAACTAATACAAATAAATCTTCATACAAAACAGAAACAGACAGACATAGAAAACAAAGTTATCGTTACCAAAGGGGGAGGGCACAAATTAGGAGTATGTGATTAACAGATACAAAATACTGTACATAAAATAAACAGCAAGGATTTACTGTATAGCACAGGGAATTATGTTCAAACCTATAATAACCTATAATGGAAAATAATCTGAAAAAAAAAATATATATTTCAGTTATATATACAACTGAATTACTTTGCTGTATACCTGAAACTAACACAATATTATAAATCAACTATACTTTAATTAAAAAAACAAACAAATTATGGTTGGTAGAGATACAGGGCAATTTTATTTGAAGCTTACACTTAGGCCTTCATGAAATAAAATCTATATGGAATAAAAAATAAAACATGACAACTGGATGACATTTGAGTTACTAAAAATGTACACGAAAAAGTTCTGACCAACATTG
This sequence comes from Stenella coeruleoalba, assembly GCF_951394435.1. NCBI lineage: Eukaryota > Metazoa > Chordata > Mammalia > Artiodactyla > Delphinidae > Stenella > Stenella coeruleoalba. The sequence goes on along the minus strand of NC_137153.1, from coordinate 12,420,289 downwards.
AGAAAAACCTCTCCATATCTTTAAGTGGAAAAAAATCATTATAAATACTTTACATAAAATCTTGGGATTATAGAGCCTTTTAATGCATACTACTTGAATTTGGGAACTTGTAAAGTATGGAAAATGTGGTTTTCCCTAATAAAACAAAAATACCTTAGAGTCACATTTCATACAAATGCACCAGGCATTATTTTCAACTAGGTAGAATTTTATGTAGACATACAATTTAACTAGAAACAAACCACTATTTAATAAATATTTAGTCTACTGTTATTTCAGTTCAAATTTGGTTTTGCCTGTATCTTTTATGTTAGAGGTCATTCTCTGAGGAAAAAACTATTTGCTCAGATAGTAAAAGACTCAGAAGCAGGGGTTCACAGCTCTACTTAATGTAAATAAAAATTCAAAGGCAGTTGTTCAAAATGGATACATATTGGGCTTTAACACATTAAAACAATTTAGTGGATATTTTAAGGCTTAAATGACTAAAACAATTAGAACTTCTTTCTGTCGTTTTATTTTAAATTTTATTTTTAAATAGTATTCCCCATAATGTAATGTTGGTAGTTTCCAAATTCACAACAAAATTAATCATACTTCTTTCAAAAATATGCTTGCTTCATTAAACTTGTATGCTTCAATGCCCATTTTTACTTCATTTTTGAGACCCGATAGAGAAATAATTCCATATACAATTAATGATAAACTCAACTTAAGTGTAACCACTCTGCAAAAAGTTTATAAACTGTTAGGTTCCCCATCTGATACTTTGTTACATATTTAGATTCATGAGCTAATACAGTAGCTTCAGCTACTCTGTAGATAAAATTATGATATTAGTTACCCTTAAAGAAAAATCAAGAACTTCATCTATCTGAACCATAATAGGGAGTTCATAGAGCTGGCAAAAAAAAAAAAATCCATCTTCTGTTTTATAGAGGTGATTTTCTTATAAAAATATTCACCATGAACATTAGGACACTCTAAGTCAAAATATTCTATCTAGTGTTTAATCGAGAGCACTTCTGGTTAAAGAAAGACTCATACTTTTTTTATTGGATCTTGTATTCATTTCCATCCTCCTTAATTTGAAAGCAACCTTCAGCTGGGCCTCCGTGAATATGATCAGATGTCTGGGCTGAAGGTGTCTAGCTTACCTCACTTATGATAGAAAGACAACACTCATAGCTTATTGATTCCGTAGGCCTACCATGATAAATCAAAATCACAAAGGGTGGTGTGAATGCCACTTCCTCTTATTACACACACACACACACACACACACACACTTATTTGTTGCACACCTCTTCAGACAAGTCAGTGCACTAGATGTGTACTAGTGTAATAGTCTACTTTTCTCATTTTCATATTTTCTACAATGAACACATATTACATGGTAGGTCACTGAAAAGAAAAGCTCCAGGAATGAGATAGTATTTTAGATTCATCTTGAAGGGTATGTATGTTTGAATATGAAAAAAGAAAGAAGACCACTGTATGGAAAATACAATGTACTGCAATTGATCTAAAGAGCAAAGCAAAACACCAAGCACAGCAGTGATGTCATGCAGTTCACTGAGACGTTACCAATTTTAAAACAACTGAATTAGCTCTTTATGATAAATTACAGGTAACTGTTATACGTTCGATACCTAGAAAGCAGCCTAAAGCCAAAAGCATTGATTCCCTTTCTTAGGTTTACCACAAACAATAACCAAACAATACATTCCTGTTCTTTGTTCCAGTATCACCATACAGAAAAAGATTTGTTCAGGACCTGGTGTAATACACCATTATTATATTTTTCTGTTTTTCTTCACGTCACTTATAACAAAGTTATTTAGAAAATATTTGCATGATTGTTTAGTGCTCTTCCCCCTCTACCAAACTCTAAGTTCCCTGCAGACAGGGACCCTGTCCGTCTTTTCATTGCTGTGTCATCTGAGGCTTGTGAGGTGCCTAGCATATCAAGAAAGTGCAGTCGCTATTTATTTAATGGAGGACATTAAGTCCTGACCTCTGTGTCTTTCTAGAGTTCTGTAGTCCCAAATGGCACGGCTCTATCCTGTCGTGGCTCAATTCCCGGCTCCCCGGTGAGCCTCAGCTGCTTTTGGATACTGTGCTGCCTCTTGACTTAGTTAATAGTGTTCTTGCCAACTTCGCTCACTGAAAACATAGCATTCCCTCACTGTGACACAGTTTAATCAGTAATCTGGCTTTTCTTTTCATAATTTCAAGCATCCCTTAATTTTTAATATTTGGGTATTGTCTTGGAAAGAAAGACTAATGATTTCATCTCTTTCCACTGAGTTGTATTTAGTAAAACTATTTAACCTCCTGTAGATAGAGGTGTCTCAGAAAACAGGAACCAATTCTTCCACATGAATCCAGAGACAATGGCTAGAACTTTACTGAATCCAGACTTAGGGGAAGGGTACAAATGAACAGACTACTTGAAAATGTAAATAAAATAAGGCAATTGTAGAGAGCAGAATAAGCTAAAAAATAAATGGTGCTGCCACTTTTTGTCATTTCTCATTTTAGATACCCAGTTTCTTACAAAGATGCCTGTTTTCAAAATTACAGTATGGTTGCTATGGTAATATGCACTTCATAAATCATGTACAAAGGCTGTCTTCATTCCCACTGTGTCCCGAAATAATAAAGATTATTAAAGTGGAGTCACAAGAGTCTGGAGAGAGTCTGGTGAGACAGAAAAAGAGTGAAGGCGTCAACCATTAAGAGCAAAATTTCAAAAGATTCCACAAAGACCTCATTAACTATTTGTGGTAGCCTTGGGGTCACTCAGTGATATTTTGGACTGCTTTCCGAGTCTCCCTGAGAGATAAAGTGTGGATTACTGATGATGAATTGTTCGTTGATATTTGACAGCACTGACAGTGTACCTGTGTGATTTGGGAGTATCTTCTTTCACAAGAGATGAGTGAATTAGGATCTCTGTGTTATAATTTCATACACAAGTGTATCCCTTAAGGGATTGAGTACTTTTCCCATTTTCTCTCCATTGTTAACGCTTTAGAGCCATACACAGTCCACGTCTACTTCTTTCAACATGAAAAGAAATGATTTCTACTCTCCCTTACAGTCAAAATTATTCTGACACACAGACTGGAGGTGAGCCACTCAGAGGCTCTATAAAACGTGTCACCACCTCAGAAGTCGTTATCCTTCGTATGCACATTTGCCTGGAGATCCTGTCTCTGTGTTTCCCGGTGATCACTGGGGGAGCACGGCTGCAGACTTCAGCTCTTACATCCATCCTGCCAGGAGAGGCTAAAGAACCTTTCAGAGGAGACCCTGGAAAATTAATAGCAGGGTGTCCTCCATTCGAGTCTTCATCTGAGGGAGCCCCAGAGCAATTAAAATTGCTGCAGCCGGAACTAGAACTGGGGCTCTTTCTCAATAGGCATTTTAATTGGATGGTTCCAAGACGGCTCTATTTTCTATCTTCCCTTTGTCTACACTACGGAATAAGGGTTGCCAAGATGTTGACAGAAACGAGCAGGGTTGACCAAAACATAACTTAGGGTTCCACAGGCAGTCCAGGGGTAAAGGGACTATAGAAAACTGACGACTGTCTGTTGTTTAAATTGATGCATTCTGCATCTCTATGTCAGTGATGATATAATCTGTACATGAAAAATCTTATTGGGGGAAAACCGTAGGTACTTAGCGCCATATTTTTAATGCACACATTCAAAAATTGATATTCTCTAGCATCATGGGATTTTATTTGATTCATCTGCAGATATTTAGGTGAGCACTTTTGCATTCATATATATGTTATGAATAAAATGGAGATATATAAATTAGTATGGTTATTTAACTCTTCCATATCATTTGAGGAAAGGTGAGCTGTAGTTAGAGAACTAGCTGTATTTGAAAGAGTCCATGGCTTTATGAAAGTGGTTTTATTTTCAACGGTGGTACAAATGTCATATATGATTATCTATTTGTTGAGATAAAAATATGTGACAATGCATGGAATTTCTTTCTGTACATGTATTCTCATAGATATCAAATGTGGACAGGTATCAGAAACTAGTTTTTGATGGGTCAAAACTGACTCAAAACTTTCCTGGAGAAGTTCTTAAATAATTGATATCAAATACAAATCATAAGAGACTCTCCACTTATAGTCTATTGTTATCAACTTGTTGTATTGTCCAGTGTATCTGTAAGTCCATTTTTCCTTCTTCATATTCAATAAAAAGTTTTAACAAACTCTAAGCAAAATTCATTTTCCTGGTAGAATACATTACTTGTATTGAGTATTGCATTTAGACAATTGTTTTATTTCATTATGAGAACCGATGCCTTTTGATCAAATCTTACCCATTTTGTTCATTAGCACTGTAGAATCCTAGTCTTTTGAGTTCATTAAATAACATATTTGAAGGTTTTTTTTAATTGTAAAAATGTTAACATATATAAGGTAATTGTATATTCCGTTATCGAGGAGTGCATTCTGTAAGCTGACGATTCTATGGTAACTGTAATTGTACGGTTGCTGTTTTTATTATCTTCGATGAACAATTACATTACCAGATGAAGTGTGATATATAAATTCAGTCTTTTTTCAGTATTGTTCACCAATAGAATTTTTAGATGAGCAGAAATTATTTTGGTGCTAGCATCTCTGTTCCTGACCACATCTAGGTCTATTATATTATGTTTTTCCTACTCTGGTGACTGGTCACAAATATATACCACACAAGAGATGCTCTCATGTAAACAGAACACTTTGGCAGATACGAGAGAAAATGTCTGCCAGGGATGATCTGTTTTAGATACTCCCCAGTATGACATGTGTTGCCAGGGTTATCTGCACTCCATAATGCTGAAATATTAAATCACGCTGGAATAAAAGACAGGTAAACACTGTCCTAAACTTTATAATAATCAGAACTAATTTTTCTTCTGTTACCTATTTCTCTCATGATCTACCTTAGTGCTTTCTCACGAACTGAATTAATTCACTTGCCTGTGATCCTAATATGAATTTATATCTAACCCTTAAGAAAAACGTCTTGCTCTTCTGTGCTCTGTCTGTACGGGGAGATGGCAGTCTTGGGTCCTGTTTTCAGCCTCCACTCTTAACTTGATGAATGTTTCTGAGAGGCTTAGGTTACCTCAGTGAAATTCTCTTTTCCTTTCATTAAAACCTTACTGACAACATATTTTAATCCCAGAGCTCTTAGATAGTCATTATTTATGAAGTGCTTTGCGGTACCTGGGAGAAAGATTTATTATGTGTTGTGCTGCTGAAAACAATGTATACTGTATTACTTAGTACACACTGAGCTATCTGCTTTCTATGTATTATATAAAACATCAAAATATGCATTACCTTGGGCAGATTGGAGTGGATTTAGGAAGTGCTGGATTAGCAGGCAAATGAATAGAAGTGATCCAGCAAAGTTTGCCCCACTTTGGAAATGTCTGACCATTTTTTTTCCTCCTTTAAGGAAAAACAACTTGTGTCATCAAGATGACACATTTCAAGGATAACTTGTAATGCCTAAATGAAATTTTGCAGGTACTAGAAATGATAAAAAATAGAAAGAAATAAATTTAATTCTAATTCTACCAACCAAAAGTGACACTCAAACTCTTGTAACAGATTCATCAAATTTTCCTAATGATATTACATTTCATATATGTGCTATGCTATCTCTGCACTCCAGTCATCAATTACATTTCCATTTAATTTGTGGACACTAGAACTTCTATTGATATGTCTACTGAACCTCAGTGTTGCAGTGAAAAGACTGATGATAATTATGCTTTTCCATAATAAGTCACATGCTCTTTTTTCCTAAGTGCTTCCAAAACATATTCTTTCTTCTTTAATTTTTTTTAAAGTTCATCAGTTTTACTAGAATATGCTTTGGTGTTGATTATTCAGAGTCAGTATTCCCAGGCACACAGTCTTTTTAGTCAATATGTAGTTAAAAATTTTTTGTTTGTTTTATCTTCAGAATTATTTTTTAAATTATAGCTTTAGTATGTATTATATTTTCTTGCTTTGGTTTTCTTCTTCTGTGATCCTCATTATCCTATTTTCCATATGTTTAATTTCCCTGTCTACTTTAAAGAGCTTGCCCATTTTCCTCTTAAATTGTTTTACCTCTTTCTTCAGTTTTTATGGTCGTTTCACATCTTCCTATCTGTTACTTTCTACTTGTCTTAAGGCATGATTTTGTTGTTGCTGTTGTTTTGTGTTCTTTCAATGTCAGCATTCACTTCTGACATAGTTTCTGTTATTTCTAATTCTTTCTTGAGTTCTCGGACCTCAATACTCAGTCTAGTTCTGATGTGTGTTGCTCTTTCATGTTTTATATTATTTTTATTAATGTCTTTTAGTTTGTGTAAACATGGCAGGTTATAGCTTTGATCTGTTTTGTGAGCAGGTCTTTCTGGCATTTTCCCCTTGTCTGTAGGGATATTACTCTGTTCTTTATTCTTTTTATTCTTACAATAGCTTTGCATGTGGTTTGATATGTATACATTTCTTTTTTTCTCGCTTTTGGGTGAAATTAGATTTCCTGAACTTCATAACGAAGCAGGGTACTGGAAAGCTTTTCCCAGAGGTTCTGCTGTACATTGTACAGCAATATGGTGGCTCACTTTCTGTGAAATCCCGGTTCCCTTTCCCTCCCCAGCTTTGGTCTGACCTTCTCTTTTGTTCACTCTGTTCTCTCTGTCTGTTCTAGTTTGAATTCCCTTGCAGCAGGGACTCCTAGAGGGGGCCCTTGTCCCAGAAGGCAGCCTCTGCAGGGCAGCTCTGAGAATCAAGTTACTGGAGTGCCCCACATGCCCAGCCCTTCCCACCACTGCGGGTGCCTCAACTCGCTCCCTGCTGGGCGCCAAGCCCCAGTGTCAGCTGCTCCTCCCTCATCAGCCCTCTGAGGTATCCACTGAATTCCCCTGGGTTCTTTTGGGGTCTCCTGATCTTCTGTCACACAGAAGATCCTTTGCTTTTCTTCTTTTCCTCCACACACAGGATTGTAACCAACTACCTGGAATTTGGAATTGGGGGAATACCTTTTCACCTCGTTTGGTATTAATGTTGTCTGTAGATATTTTGTTTTGCTATCTCTTTGCTCTGTCAGTTCTTCTGGAGAGATGGAAAAACATACTGTTGTTGTCTTTGCTATACTCCCAGAACCCAGAGATTGTTTCAAAACAATCAATTATAATATGAAAAAAATGCACGTAATGCATAGCTTTATGCGTAGGTCTATAAAGTAAATACACAAGTGTTACCAGCACCCAGATAAAGAAATACTTCATCATCGGTCAAGGATTATTAGCATTTTTCCCCATTTTTTTCTTCTAACAATAATCAGAAGTAAGAAATCGGCTTTAGTGAGCTATAGTCAAGAGGTCAGCAGAGCTGATTGTTTCTGGAGACTCTAAGGGGAGAAGGTTTCCTTGAAGCTCCTAGAGGCTGACGAGTTCCTTGACACGCGGCCCCCTCCTCCATCTTCAAGGCCAGCATCTCTCTCTCTCCCCTTCCTCTCCCCTTCCATCTCTCCTTCTGTCATCTTATATCCTTCTCAGCCTCCCTCTTACAAAGGACCCTTACGACTACCTTGGTACACCTGGATAATCCAGGATAATCTCCCCCCGCCCAGATCCTTCATTTAATTAATCACATCTATAAAACCCCTTTTCCATGTCAGGTAACCTATTTTCAGGTTCCAGGATTGGGAAGTGAAGAGATTTGGTGAAGGAGACATTATTCAGTCTATCAGAGCACTATATATGTTCAAAAACTGCCAAATGAATAAATATTCCCAACTAGCACATCTACTCTGAGAATAGTATGCTTTATCTTTAAAAATATGAATCTTTATCCCTTGTGTTTCTTTGATCTTACTTAGACATCAGTTAATATTTTCAACAGTGCTTCATTTTTTAAAATTTATATGCTGTATTCTTTTCTTCCTTTTATTTTGTACTTTTTTTTAAAAATTAATCTTATCTGTGTTCTTTCTGAGCAGAATATAGCTAGAACCCAATTTGAGAGCATATCTTTTAATAAAGGAGTTCCCATTAAATAGAATATCTAATATGTTGGGTTACGACTTCTATGCCATATTTATTTTCTGCTTGTTTTTATTATTTTTATTGTTTCTGGTGGTCCCTTAACTTAATGATTTTAAAAAAAGCATTTATCTGTATGGTTTCACATCTATGAATTTGGACGTTCTGCTACATATCCCTACTTACTAGTAATTACCTTCATAATTCACAATTTTCCCAACATATGCTTTTTTACCACTGAGATGAGAGTTTGGAGATATTTAGTTCACTTTTACTTTTCTTCTCTTTCTTACTACTATTTCCAAATGCTAAATTTTTGGAAAATGTACTGAATTTCGTTTCAAGGCTGTTTTTATTATTTACTTTGTGCTTTTCCCTTGGCTAGACATTTTCCTTAGATGAATTCCACAGAGATGGTTCCTGGATGGGATGCTGTCTAATTCTGCACATGTTCCAATATGTCTTTCTATTGTCTTCCAATATGAATATTAACTGTACTCATGTTTGGTGTTTGGATCATAACCCTTCCTTTCAAAGCCTACACGTCTTATTCCCTTATCTAATATGACCCTGTGACCAGATTTTCCTTTTTAAAAAGATACTCATCTAATTACCTTTCCTTATGAAGCTATCTGTTTTCCCATCTTAAAACCTGTGTGACATCTTTTTATGAAAACAGCTCAAAATTTTAAGATGCTATGTCTAGGTTTATCTAATTTTTTCAGTGTTTTTGTCTAATCTTGATTTTCCTTTCATCTCTAATTTTAATTTTCCCTGAAAATAACGTCCTACTTAATCTCACAAAATTTTCTTTTTATATTTTCTAATTTTTTCTCTCCTTGTTGGACATTTATTATTCAAATGGTTAATATGGTCAAGTATTATACATGTTTACTCTTTTCACCTGCAATATATGTCTTTGCATAGCTATTATGTTTCCGTAAGGTAATTCCATCACGTAATCAACCAGTGGTATCCAAAGTGGAGCGCATGCAGCCCAGAAGTTGTGCAGGATGATCCTGGGGATAAGGAAACTGTCCTGAATTTCAGAAGTCACAGACCACATGCACGTGCTAAGTGGTGGGTTGCACAGTGTAGAAGGCTGAACACAGGCACCCTCCATCGCTTGCTCACTTTCAGTGTTTCACAAGCTATTTTGGGTTATGTTTGCACGTTTTGGATTCTCTTATTCCCTTTCATTGATGACTTGACTTACGTCATTCTCCTCCATAAAGCTCTAACCGTGGCAAACATTGTCATTTTAGCTCTTTGTGACTGAACTAAGTTTTAGAATGTGTAAATGGTTAATGGTGACACTGTCCCGGGAAGGTGAGAAGAAAATGTTAGCCCTGTCCTCTGTGAGCTAGAAATGATCAAAGCAAGATTTCTGACACCTGTTTGAAAGTAGTGCTAGGACTATAAATCATTAAACTGGCTGTATATTAGCCCAAAAAATATACATCAAATTTGTCAAAATCACACATGGAAAACATAAAGTAAACTTGATTCTAGAAAACATCACATGACTGTTTCAGGAGACAGATTCTGCTCTGTAGTTAACTCTCTATCTGCTCATTAGGGTAACTGAACTTTTAATGTTAGAGTTTAAAAAAAAAGAACAAGATTTTTAAAAGGAAAGAACTAAATAAAATGTGGGTTAAAGTAAAACTATCCATATACACTGTAGTCTTTGAAGAGGGATCAATAATTACACCATAATGAATGAAATAATCTTCTAAGCCACCACTGGCAGCCCCTGCCTGCTGCTGGCACTCAAGTTACATGAAGATGCCTCTCAAGGTGCTGTGCTTTGCCCTGTCCCTCTTCAAAGGGAAACAAGCCTCTTTGAGAAAGAGGGTGTTTGCCACATATAGGGAAGAAATGCAATTTTAGTTGGGAACGTCTAATTTTTGCTCAGATTCGTTTTAGGGATATACGCATGAGAGCATCCACTAACAGAGCTGAGGAGTTGAAGATAAGATAAAAAGCAAGGTTCCAAGAAAAAACAGTTTAGTATATGTAAGTATCCATCATGAGAGCCGAGAGAGAAAGGAATACACAATGTGCAAAGAGTAGATGGAGGGACTTCCCTGGTGGTGCAGTGGTTAAGAATCCACCTGCCAATGCAGGGGACACGGGTTCAAGCCCTGGTCTGGGAAGATCCCACATGCTGCGGAGCAACTAACCCTGTGTACCACAACTACTGAGTCTGTGCTCTAGAGTCTGTGCGCCGCAACTACTGAGCCTGTGCTCTAGAGCCCGTGTGCCACAACTACTGAGCCCGCATGCCACAACTACTGAAGGCCGCGTGCCTACAGCCCGTGCTCCACAACAAGAGAAGCCACCACGATGAGAAGCCCAAGCACTGCAACAAAGTGTAGCCCCTGCTCGCCACAGCTAGAGAAAGCCTGTGCTCAGCAACGAAGACCCAACGCAGCCAAAAATAAATAAATAATTAAAAAAAATAAAAACACTTGGAGTTAAAAAAAAAAAAAAAGTAGATGGTATGCACTCACAGGATTTAACACAATATACACATTTTGGGGAATTGATGTATTCATGAAAATAAATTGCAAGTTATGTTAGATTTTGGGTCAATATCTAAGAAGCAAAATAAAGTGCTTCTATCCTCAGTCCCTCCCAAATATTTGGATGGAGGATACATTGTGAAGAAAGAGGTGACATGACATCACCACGCTTTCCTGAGATAGCTTTGCTACGATCGAATCTCTCCCCACCCTCTTCTTGAGAGATGGCTTTTGCCCACCCCAAGCTACCCCAAGACTTTATGCCAGAGGGAGCAAATGTCCAGAAGTTGCCACCCAAGGGACAGGCTGCCTCCAAGACAACTTGTCACTTTACCTTGGCGTTCCCAAAACAGACACGCATCACTGCCAAACCTCACCTTTGGCTGATAAAACCAGCACTCATATGAGTTCATGCATTCTGTGAATTCGAGCCAAACGTCTGTAAACACCTGCCGTCTGGAAGAGTCCAAATCAGGACTCACCAACGGCAAGAGAAGAGAGAACAGGTCATGAGATTCAGGGACACAGAGGCTCTTTTCCACCTGTCAGGGAGAGAACCCGCCCACCTTCTTTCCCCTGATAGGGGCTCACCTGAGAGTGGATTGCCCACCCTATTTCTGACATTAGTCACCACCTTCCCTGACTACGGCTAATGTAGAAACTACCTTATGAGCTGGGATATATTATGGTTAGAAGGTCAAATTGCCTTGGAACTCTGCTTTCTTGAAAACTGATGTAAAGACCTGTGGCTACTAAATCGTCCTTTTCATCTAATCTATCTCTACTCATATAGCAGTTTTTTAATGTTAAAACAAAGCAAGAATATATAGAAAGAAAATTATATAAAGAAATGATGTGAGAAACAAACCGTATCCTTAACACACTGTAATTAATCTATTTGTATTTACTTCAAAAAGATACGTTTTCAAAGTTCTTTTTTCTTTTATTCCCAGGTGCATATTAAAAACCTTTTCAACGGTCTACTCAACAAGGCAATAGCAAGTTAAACATTTAAACATTTCAACACATACCATTTGGGTTTATGCATGCTCAGAGTTCTGAATTTATTAAATTATTATTTACATTCTACTTGGGAAAACTTTTATATACAAATTTTTACTGTAAAATGAAATAGGGGTAACACATTACTATCATTCCTCCAATTTATACATTTTGATTCAGTTTTGTGTGATGATTAAAATTAGTATTTTGGCATCTCTCTATCCCAATATCTTTTTTTTGGAGATGAGTGCAATTTGGTAACTTTCTTTTTTCTTCCTTTTCTTTTAATGGAAAGGCTATTTATTTTAATCTCTTTACTATCATAGTAAATTTCTTGCTTCTGCTTTTATTGGTGACATAACACAAGGAGTCTGATCAGATCGTCAAGGCAGACTTGTATAGATTAGACGTTTTTCCCACTACCAAGCCTGATGATTTCAGCGATACAAGTAACTTCAGGTACAGGCAAAGCAGGAGGACAGCCCTTCAACAAGTCCCTGGGTCTTTCTTCCTCCTGCTTCTCCCATCCCATCTGTTTTATCCAGACTACGGGAGGTTTCTAAGTGAGGTTTTCAGTCTCTTCTCTGACAAGAAGGGCAATCTGTGTCATGAGACATCTCCACATTATGTCCAGATGATTATATAGATTGTGGAATATTTTTCAGGAAGCCGTGCCTCAAAAACCCACAGATTTAATTTTTAATAGGCAATTGCACACAACAGAGACATTGTGATAAAACATTCCATAGATAGAAACATTTGGTACATTTTCTAGTTGGTATTTCCCTAGCATGTTTACAAGATGATTAGACTAGCTCCTGCACCTTTCCTCTTTTCCAGCGATCTCTCTCCAGTAGAAAAAGTAACTGAAATGCAGACCACTGACTTCCCAAGAGATCCTGACTAAAACGTTCAAGTCAAGAACCACTGAACAACATCTGCTATCATTCATAAAAGTCCCTGCCACACCTGGCATCTAAGATCTGATGCTTGGATTCTCACTGATCTATAGTAAAAGCTCATGAATCACAGGCTTCGTGAGAATATTCCGTTTATTTCACCATCACATCCACTGCATTAAGGCAAGGTTTGGCACGTAAGAGTTCCAGTATATTTTTTGAATCAGTAAATGAATGAATGAGGGAGAAGGGAATGGCCAGTTCATGTTAAATTGCACAGAAGGAACAATTTAGGGACCATGGCTGGGGCAGTTCTATCAAGAGAAATTTTATGTTAGAGCTAATGATGATTGGGTTTCCTTGATTTGTTTACAATAACCTTGCAGATTGTTTAGACCTGGAATGATTAGATTTAAAAGTAATAAGGTTATGGATTAACTTGGAATTTAATAACTACAAATAATAAAACCCAGATAATGGAAGTGATTTTTTTTTTTCTTTTTTTTTTTGTGGTACGCGGGCCTCTCACTGTTGTGGCCTCTCCCGTTGCGGAGCACAGGCTCTGGACGCACAGGCTCAGCAGCCATGGCTCACGGGCCCAGCCGCTCTGCGGCATCTGGGATCTTCCTGGACTGGGGCACGAACCCGTGTCCCCTGCATCGGCAGGCGGACTCTCAACCACTGCGCCACCAGGGAAGCCCTGGAAGTGATTTTTTAATTACACTTTGTAGGAGGTTTTATGGCAGCCACTTAAAAACAAGTCAAATCCATCAAGCCAGCCAGCCAACCAAACACACACACACACACACACACACACACACACACACACACACAGAGGCTTTGGATAGAGATAGGCTGTACGTAAATTCTTACAATGCTGCTTCCACGGGTATGACGTTTGACAAGTTATCCAACCATTCTGTGCCTTTATTTCCTATAAAGTGAGCACTGTAATAGAGCATCCATGATGGGAACACTCTGAGAATAAGACTGAATAATACACATGAAACACGTGTGTGGGAGCAGTATCCAACACAGATAACGTCCAGCAAATGTTAGCTATGGTTGTTTTTATCATTCCTTTAAAAATTACCACAATACTATCAATTTCTAATGTTTCCAATAACTCATAAAAAACAAAAACCTGTCACTTGAGCATTAAGAAAGTGATTGTAGAAGAATAAGCAATTGAAATATTAAGAAAACAATATTTTCTCCACTTAAATGTATTGTATGTAATTCATTAATATATAGAGTACATTTAAGCGGACAAAATACAATTATAACAGCATTCATTACCTTCTTAATATAGTAATAAGTCCTTCTGATGTATTGTGTGAACACAGGAGAGAACATAGATCAGAGGGAAAAAACATCCTGATCAAGTGAAACAAACTATGGTAATAGCTCTAGCATCCTGTGAGGACAGGAGCAGGAAGAACAAATGCATGAGACTTCTGATGAAGTCTGGTTTTATATTTCAATTGAAAAGCCCAGGGGAGCATTCAGAAAAAGTTGACCTCAATTGATTTTAGGATCTCTATTCTTCGTTTTTTCTCACCTGATAAATGAGAGCCCTGAATGCGATCCTCTATCAACTATGTGCGGTTTTAAGATAGGCCTTTCTTGATAATCAAAAGCTACAAATACCTGAGGTCTTTTTTTTTTTTTTTTTTTTTGTGGTATGTGGGTCTCTCACTGCTGTGGCCTCTCCCGTTGCGGAGCACAGGCTCCGGACATGCAGGCTCAGTGGCCATGACTCACGGGCCCAGCCGCTCCATGGCATGTGGGATCTTCCCGGACCGGGGCACGAACCCGTGTCCCCTGCATCGGCAGGCGGACTCCCAACAACTGTGCCACCAGGGAAGCCCCTACCTGAGGTCTTTGTGTTAGTTTCCTAACAAATCATCACAGACATGGTGGCTGAAACAATACAAATGTATTAGTGTAAGGTTCTGAGGTCCAGAGTTCTAAAATCAAGCTGTTAGCTGGGGGCTGAGTTCCTTCTGGAGGCTCTGGGGGCGAATCATTTCCCTTGTCTTTTCCAGCTTCGTAGAGGCTCTGAATTCCTGGCTCGTGGCCCCTTTCTGTCCTCAATACCAGCAATGCAGGTAGAGTTCTTCTCACCTACATAGAATTAGTTTCTTTTTCTTTCCTTCTCCACATTTAAGGACTCTTGTGAGTATATTGGGCCCACCTGAATAATCCAAGATACTCTCCCCAATTTAAGGTTATCTGATTAAGCAATCTTAATCCCATCTGTCACTTTAATTCCCTTTGCTGTGCAATTTGACGTACCCATGGGTCCCAGGGATTAGGATATGGGTTTCTTTGGGAATCACTATACTGCCTGCCACAAATTTTGACATCAGAATTGTTTTAACACCAAGATGTTTTATTTATTCATTTTTTTAAATTGGATATATTAACTACTCTAATACTCCTTTTCTTAATTTGGAATACAGCAATAAACAACTTTATCATAATTTGGTATCGTGAAAAATTAATAGAAGCATATTTGTAAAGTAACTTGTAAGGCACTCAAGTCTTAATACTCAAGCACGTAAAGAACTGTAGATGCTGTAACAGTCAGGAGTATTAGCAATAGTGTTTTCATATGGATAATTATTCAATGTCTTTCGTCTTCAGAGCCCAGAAATAGACAATATGAGATCTTGAAGAAATACCTACAAAAGAAGCCCATGTCCTTAAGAGTCTTAAAAAATAAATGCATTACATATAGCCTAGAGATATTACATGCAATAGAGATCTCCTTTATGCTCACTGCATTATCTACTCAAGGAATAATTTTTTGTTTCTCGGTGAAGGTTGGATATACTCTCAAAATTTGGGGTAGAAGGAGATATTACAGATGTTTTTGTCAATTAAAAGCCACATTTCAATTTTCATATATTCCTATTATGTGGATACGAGTTGAAAAATAACTATAGTTATAAAAACTGAAGAGGGCCAAGAATTTGGGGGGTGGGGAAATGTTAATTCCAGTATTCTAGATCGAACAGAAAAGGTGGGTGTAAGAAGACGATCTGAAAGAGTGCACTTAACAGATGCTGATTAATTTGCCATTCTCAGCACAGGAAGGGTAAAGAGTGGGAGAGGAAGACAAAGCCGCCTGTCAGGATGGACCTTGATGGCGTTCAAGGTCTGCGTGTGAGATGAATTTGGCCTAGGAATCTATGCAGTTCAAAGCCAGAAGATTATGCAACTTTAGAAACTTGAGCTGTAATTCTGTAAGATATTTTCAGACTAAGAGAGAGATTTTAAAATGAGTTGACACGATGAAGGTCCTGGAACAGTAAAAAGATCTAAGTAGCAGCGATTTCAAAGTGCTTCAAGAAGAACCAGACACATTTTGCTGAGCCAAACAATGACATTCTGAAAAGAATAAAATGAAGTCATAACTCATTTTGGGAACTGCACTGTAAAAAGTGTTAGCAAAAAACCGGAGAGGGCTGTGCAGGGAAAAGGAAACCTCAATCATTGTCATGACTGGAGAAACCTTTTTAATACAGAATACAACAAGAGAAAGTAGAGGAAAAGTATACACATAAAATGGAAAGTTTTCAGAACACAGTTTAGAACTGACAATATCTGTAGAAGAAAAGTTTCTAAATATTGGTTAAAATAGGCAAAATAATTCATAATTACAATAAAATTGATGTTCACTGGCTGCTTTATACATATGTATTACACACTGTACTATGTACCTTAAACATATGAATTTATCAGATATTGTCATTCCTGTTTTAAAACTGAGGAAATGAAGACAGAGGTTTGCAGAATGATGTCCCCACAAACGCACAGCTAAAGGTAGCAAAGCGGACAGCTCTGAATACTGGCAGAGTGGCTTGATACATGCTTTCACCCTTCTGAAATAACTGACTCTATTCTTAAAAAAGTGCAAGCCTTGGACAGGACTATTCTTCATAAATATATACAGTTATAGAAGGCTTATGATGTGATAGGTTTGCTAGACACTTAAACATACCTA
Organism: Stenella coeruleoalba; assembly: GCF_951394435.1. Taxonomy (NCBI): domain Eukaryota; kingdom Metazoa; phylum Chordata; class Mammalia; order Artiodactyla; family Delphinidae; genus Stenella; species Stenella coeruleoalba. Next base: position 12,403,775 of record NC_137153.1, on the reverse strand, counting down.
ATTTTACATCTACTCAATGAACCAAGTATTATCAACTCCATTTTGAATGCCAGTAACTTACACACGCACCAGATTTTGGACAGAGAAACTGGTCACTGACACCCCAAGACTTGGGAAGCTTAGTATGGGTGCGGGTTAGCAGTACATAAATAAACCCAAAATGCATGCATAAATACAAAGTGTGGCACTTGATGAAGGGAAAATCAAAATATTAACGTATGGAGGAAGAGAAAAGATGTAATTAGGATTACAGGTTCGGGAACATTTTCTCTGGGGAAATGACATTTTTGTCAATATTTGAAAGATGAGTAAGAGACAACTAATGGGCAAAGGAAGTAGAGAAGAGCTTTATTTGAGGAGGTCAGAGAAGAACACTTGGCTAGACCGTCATGAACATGAAGAGGAAAACGAATAGTTGAGTCAGAATTAAACAATTAGGACTTGACAAATTAAGGAATTTGGATTTTATTATAAAAGTAATTATGAACAAAAAGAAGTGTTGCAGATCTGATTTGCAATTTGTTAAGTTGAATCTTCCCACTAGAGGAGGAGACTTTGGCAGCAGAAGATGAAAGAAAGGTTTGAGGTTAAGCAAAGTCGGTAAGCTAAACATGAGTGCATTTGGAGGCAAGGTGGACACATGACTGTGAGCAGGCTGTAACAAAGAACTAAATTTCAAGAATGAGCCTCGTGTTCCTGATTCATACAATTACACTAAGTTTCAGGCTTGGACAAACACTGAACATATAAACCTTACGTTCACAGGAGAGGCAGGAGCCAAATGCAGAATTTGGGAATTTCTGGCAAAGGAATTAATATACTAGGAAAGAATGAGGTCCTTTACATGGAGAAGGTAGAGTGAGAAATACAGACAGACCTGGATTGAGCCCTGAGGTACTCTAACAATTAGATGCCAGTTGACAAGGAAGAAGAGGTAAATAGGAAAAAAAAAATCAAAGATGTAGGAAGAAAATAAGGAGAAAGTGGTATCACAGAAGTAAGAGCAATGTAATTTTACGGTGGAGGCAAGAGTTAACGTGTCCAATGATTCAGAGAGTTCTAGGGGGGAAAAGAGTCACCAACGAGATCTCTTGCATCTGTGAAGCCGTATTTCAATGGTGGTCACACCACAGTGGGCTAATCCAAAATTAATCCCAACAAGGGTGAAAGGGACAATTAGAATCTCTGCTGGAGAGATTCAGCCTTCTGCAGAAACAAGAGCTCCATAGGTGCCTGTGTCTCCCCTCTATCCTTGGAAACTTGGTGCCTTGCTAGGACCTAGGGTTTCTGTGAATGTTCCTGGACCGTTCCCTGGATGGTAACACACAGAGGCTAACAGGGCTCAGCGAAGTCATGATGATGTTTAAGGTAGAGGAGGTGACCACATGATGGAAACAGCATTTAAATCTAAGATTTACAATCCAAAAGCTTGAGATCCTAACAACTACTCGGTAGTCTTTTCAAATAGACCAAAATAAATGATAAGCAAATCAATAAATAGCAAAGCCTAATACCAACATATTCTTTATCCACTTAAAATCTACAGACAGCCCATTTCCAGATGGATCTGTGAGGAGGCACATTTTAAATGTACGCAAAATATGAAAGAGCATACGACCAAAATTATAAAGGAGATCAACGTTAGATAAAATAATATTAACTTTTATCGACTGACATATATTTTGGTCAAGGGATTTTGATCACATGGTATCTTAGGCTTGGTTTAAAAAACAAACACAACAACTGAGTGCTATATGTCACAAATACCTGATTCAATACATAGCACGAAGAGAGTTTTAACTTCAAAGAAAAGTATATACCCTGACTTGGACTAACTCTGAGTTAAATTCATATTCTGAAGAAGACAAGGGGGTCTCATCAATGCTCACATCGAGGTTAGTTGCATTTCTCATACTGCTCTGGATGAGCTCTGTTTTTACACACACCTGACACCTGCCTGTCAAGTGGAAAAGTCCAAGGGCAAAGCAAAAAAATGGCGGGGGAGATGAACTGGAAATACATGCAGTCTAAGAAACCTCCTTAATAAACTGAGGAAATTAAGACAACTATTGCATGAATATAATCATAAATATTGTTTGTTGTTAGAATGTCTCAAATCTGCATGAGAGAAGAGATAAATGAGAAAAATCTGGCAACAATTGAAGGAAAATTACTAAATTATAGAGAAATAACGTTGAATTTGATTTAAAGACACAGATAATGATGGCATTATAATTACTATACTGTTAGTGGCAATTACTTTTTGAAAACAGGTAGAACAAACGTAAATTGACTGTATCCTGTGGACTTCCTAAGTAGAGTGTGCTGTTATAAACTCAAACTCTAATCAAATACAGAACCATTCACAGATTAAAGTGAAAGACAATGGTTTTCATCACAAATTGCTTGTTCCTCTAAAGTGAGGTAAACATATCAGTGGTGATGAATTTACAACATAATGCTAATTTGCTAATTTTCAGAGCCTGTAATAATATTATGTTGAATTATTTTTGAACACATAGGAGTGAAAATAACAGAAAAGTGAAACACAGTCACCTAAATATGTGGAAATAGAAGATAACCATTATTTGTAAGAGATGATGGAATTCTTGGGGAAAAGTTTAGGAATGAAGAAAAGTCAGGGTAATGTCTTAGAGTAAACCCCTCAATGCTAGGATACTTCATGAAATCATCTTCTTTCTAAGCTGCACCAAGCACTGACTGAGACCTGTAATAATGACACCCATGTGCTAGAGACAGGGTTTCTCTCCTGTAGAGGAGGATGGTGCCCATCCAACCATCAGATTTCCAATGAAGCCCTTCTTCATAATGTGCATGCATCATTTTTGTTGTTGTTACTTGTGTTTTTGTCTGGTCTCCTCAATTATTTGTAGTTTCCAGTTATTTCATTAATCCTACATAAATGTGACTTTCAGTTGCTATAGATGGAAAATACAATTGGAATCACCAACTAAAACCTTTTTTTTTTTTTGGCTGCATTGGGTCTTCTTTGCCGCTCGTGGGCTTTCTCCAGTTGCGGAAGAGCGGGGGCTACTCTTCGTTGCGGTGCGCGGGCTTCTTATTGCGGTGGCTTCTCTTTTTGCGGAGCATGGGCTCTAGGTGTGCGAGCTTCAGAAGTTGTGGCCCACGGGCTTAGTTGCTCCGCAGCATGTAGATCTTCTGCACCAGGGCTCGAACCCGCGTCCCCTGCATTGGCAGGCGGATTCCTAACCACTGTGCCACCACGGAAGTCCCACCTACTAAAATCTTAATAAGTAGAATTCATCATATTATTCTGATCATCTATGGCACTTTATCAATGTCTTTTGACTTCTTTCTATTATGCAAGTTCTTCGTACTATATATTAGAAACACAGTTATCTTTTATTTTCAATTTAAATTTTTTGTTCACAAGCTTTCTCCTTTGCTCACACTTAAAAATTTGTAGTCAATGTGTACCTTTCATTGAAAAATAATTGACTCGATTTGCATCTAATCATTTTGTGTCAATAAAATGTGTGTATACAGTAGCAGTTCTAATTTTAATCATTTTAATCATTTAATGTGCATGAGCATCTCAGAAAAAATATACTACAATAAAAAAAAACCTCTCAACCCTGTTTTATTTTGTGAAGTACAAATAGGAATAAAAGGGTTTTTTTCATAATTATATTACATAAAACTCATCAGTGGAAACAATTACTTTACACTCAACTTTTGGATGAGGTATAATTCTTATTTTAAGGGAGTGCATTGAAACCCAAAAAAGCTTCAGAGCCATCCTGCAAATTAGCTTTGTTGGGGAAGCCACATAATGAGTGTCAACAGAACAGAACCCCAGGGTATCACAGCACATGCTTCCAAAAAGCTAAATGAGAGACAGCAGATCAGAAGGCAGGCCGAAGAAAACTTTTCAAGAGCTTAGAAGTCCCCTCTTGGGACAATGAGATGCAGTCATAGGCAGGAGAGACCTACACCATACCATGGTGTGCAAACCATTAGAGACAGATTCTGTTCAAAGAGAAGAAAGGTGTTATCCATGAGGTCACAGAGCTGCAGATCATGGGACCCCCCCCCCAAGAACGGCTGAGGCAAAACCCAAGTCATTTAACAGCACTTCCAGACACACACACATCCTTTTAGAAAATAACACTACTACTTCAGCATCCTCAGCTAACAGGCTCAAAGACCATGTAAAAATATAAGGTTTTGAAGCAAAGACTAAAATCTTATCCACATTCTAATATTTATAGTTAGTCATTGAGAAATGTAGGCTACACATATACAATTATTTCTTCTTATTTCCTATGGTCCACATAAAACAACTCAGAGTTCATATTCTTGGATTACGGTTTTAATGCATTAAAAGTACATAATACTTAAAGACTTTAAAAATGTCTACACACAATCCATTAAAATATCTATGTCTGAGGTCATAATTTCACTTTAAAAATAAGTACATTCTATTTAGCTACAGGAATGATTGGAGCAATGTGAAATCAAGTGGATATATATAATATTCTCTAATGTAAAGATGGACAAAAAAGGTAACTTTGGAAAATCAACTGACCAACATGGAATACCATAATATTAACAGAGCACAAGGCAAACCCTGGATTAATATGGCTCACATAAGAGATGGCAAGAACAAGTTCTACATCAAGAACCTGTCACATAGAGCCTCAAATTCCATCAAATTCCTCCAGAGAGCAAAAAATAAACTGTTACTTCTGAATGCATTTTTCTCATATTACTGCTAAAAGCTGAATTATATTATCCAATTCCATATATTTCAAAAAGCAGGTCAAATTTTCAATGATACTACAATGACATTCGCAACTATGAAATTTTGCTGATGTATGTACAATAAAACCCCAATAAATAACTCCTGAAAGCACTTGAATCATTACTTTAATTGATTAATGTCTCTAAAGGGCTGCAGTCCCTACTCCTTGTCATTACATATGTCTGTGTAGATGCAAGTCAGAACAGCTTCAATGAATATAAGTCTACAGTCACTTATAAACAGTGACTCCCAAAGTAACATGGAAACACAGGTTTGAATCCTCAGCTTAACCTGACCCCAGCCTGTGTCCCAGGGAATGGCTACTTCCTGCTTCAAGTTTACTGATGGTCTCGACTTGGCTGCCAGGAAATTCACACTCTCGCTTTTACTCTGCTTCACTCGTTCCTCTTTCCCTGTTTTCTCTACTTGTTCTTTATCTTCTTCTTGTCCTGGTGCCACTGGAATATCTCAGGGCTCAGTCTTTGGCCCTTGGTTCCTTTTCATCCACACTCAACCTTTCCCCGGTGTCCTTTACTTTCGTGGATTAAAATGCTGCCTTTATGCCAATGATTCTCAAATGCTTTCTCCAGACCAGATTGCTCTCCCCAAACCTAGATTTCATAGCTCCATTTGTAGTCATGTCCACTTGGATGTCATGTAAACATCTAAAACTCAACATTTCCAAAGCTCAACTGATGATTTTCTACCTCCTCTGCTCAGACAGGCACCCGTGGTTATTTTCATTACATGATGACATCTGTTTCCCTTTTATTCCTCAGGCAAAATATTTGGAGTAATTTTTAATTTTGTTCTTTCTCTTACACTCCACATCCAATCCACCACCAAGTCCTTTTGGCTCTATCATCAACGTGTGTCCAGAATCTTACAAACGATCAGCATTCTATTTCTCATACCCAGGTCCAAGCCACCGTTGTCTCCAGGATTTACTGCAATAACCTCTTAACTGATCCCTCAGTGACTACTCTTTACCCTCTGTCCTTTCTCAGCATGGTTGCCAACACGACCCAGTAAAACGTAAGTCAGACTATGTCTTCCATTCCTCTGCTGAAAACCAGCTGGCGGTTCCCTATAACCCTCAGTAGAAGCAGAAGTCCTTAAAGCAGACAAGACTCCACAGAATCTGCCACCACATCCCTCTCCTGCCCTTCCGCCATGACTCATCTGATTACCTGTTCCAGACACGTCAGGCATGCTCACATGACAGGCATTTTGCTCCAGTGACTCTCCTTGACTTGAATGCTTTCCTCAGGACCTGCATGTCTAAGCCCCTCATCTCACTCGAAACCCATCCTCACCATTGTCTCACCTTCTCAATGGGTACCCTGACAATGCTACTTAATACTGCAACTTTTCCTTCTCCAATTCCTCCCAAACTTAGTTAACTTTTTCTAAATTTTTTTCACAGCTCCTATCACCTACTCTTATAAAACAATTCATTCAGTACACTTATTATTATTATTTTTATTTTTTTTTGCAGTACGCGGGCCTCTCAGTGCCATGGCCTCTCCCGTTGCAGAGCACAGGCTCCGGACGCGCAGGCTCAGCGGCCATGGCTCACGGGCCCAGCCGCTCCGCGGCATGTGGGATCTTCCCAGACCAGGGCACGAACCCGTGTCCCCTGAATCAGCAGGTGGACTCTCAACCACTGCACCACCAGGGAAGCCCCTGTACACTTACTATTTATCACGTGTCCTATGACACCGATTCCAACCTGCATTAGGGTCAGGAATCTTTGTTTCATTCATTGATGAATCCCAAAAGCCAGGAAGAGTGCCTAACACCATCGTGGGTTCTTAATAAGTATTTTGAATGTATAAGAAAAAAACCGAATTAATAAATAATTGAATATAATTGCTCTGTTATTCTCTTTCACTTATTTATTCAACAAACATTTATTAAGGAGCCACTATAAACTGGACACGATATTACAACCTGGAGATACCACGATAAACCATTTATATTTATCTGCACTTATGGAGGTTGTTTTCTAATGGGACAAACAGATATTAATCAAATGATTACATATATCAAATCAATGCAAAGTTACAATGTATTATTTTTTAAGTAGAGGTATATGGCGCTCTAAAACTATAGGGAATGGTTGTCAAGACAGTCTATGTAGATACTTTTAGTCCAGGTTAGGAACTGTGGTCTTTATTCCAAAGCCAAGGGGAGGTGTTGAAAGGCTGTAAGCAGAAGGGTGTCCTGATGAGCTACGTATTTACAGGCACCATCTGAGGCTACTGTGTACGTAAGAGAGGCGCCTGGGAGACAAGTAAGGAGCTGGACTAGCCTAGGTGATACCAGTGGAGCATGAGAGGAGTAGGGAGTTCAAGAGGCGTTCAGGAGCCAGAACAAACCAGAGTCTGAAAGACGGAACCCTGTCCCTGAAAGAGGAGGTATCACGTGTCATTCCTGGTCAAGTGATTTTTCTTAAGAATTTCTATTCTTTACCTCTTGGGTTGTTAAACTACTTTAAGTCTCCACCTTGTGTCAAAGAGATATTTTGTGGAAGCTTAAGAATATGGACAAAAACTATTAACAGTTAAAAAGTCAAAGCCTATAATAAGGCATGTCTCCAAATCCAAATACCTCAAACGGATGTAAGTCGGGTGATACAAGCAGCATTCGTAGGATGAGTTATTCGGGAAATAATAATTAAGCACAGCTCTAGGTGGAATATAACAACCAAAGAAGAGTTTCAGGTAAACCAATGTTTGTTTGTTTGTTTTTTAACAACTTTATTGGAGTATACTTGCTTCACAATGGTGTGAAACCAATGTTGATCAGATGCATGTATACACAAAGAGACAAAGAAAGAGAAAAACACTTGTGAATGTTTCACACAATTTCATTTCTTTCCTAATTCAGCTTTAGAATTCAAGGGAAAAACTGGTAGTTCCTACATCATCTGTCAATATTTTGCATATTCAAAATTAATTTAGAAACAGTCAAAAATAAATTTTCTCTACTTTAGGGAAAATTAAATACTGATAACTGTTTAGATATGGAATTTTGAAGTAGAGCTATTTATATATGTATCATATTTATAAGGTGTATTTATATTTCTTGACATATAATTATAATCTGTTCGCAGTTACTCTTTGACCCACCAGTGAGTGATTTTATGTATCATGCATACTGTATGATTCGTTAAGGACTTTTCCCAGTATCACTTTGAATATAACTGTCAAACTTACACAATGTTTTGTAGAGTGCCCAAAGGATGCTTGGCCAATAAAAGATAACTGAAGTAAAGGAAATAAAAGAGCTCAGGAGGAATGCCAGATGATTCTTGTAGGGCAGAATGTGGGCAGTGAATGCTCCAGAGACCTAGGAGTTCTCTCTGTAGGAAATCAGCTACAACCCAGAAATACCCACTGGTTGAAAGCACAAAGTAGCAGCAGCTTAACCTCAACAGAAGTTCACTTCTCCCCCGTGGATCCTTCACAGCAGTCAGGACCAGAGTGTTAGTCTTGATTCTCTAGAGAAACAGAACATTCACAGCCCACAGGAATCAGTTACCATTCCTCACAAACTCAAGTTTTAGTTTTGTTGTTCTATCCACACCTTCAAGCGACTGGATAAGGCCCATCCACAATAGGGACGGCAATCTGCTTTATTCAGTTTACTGTTTTAAATGTTAAACTCATCCCCAAATACCTTTACAGAAACACCCAGAATAATGTCTGACCAAATACCTGAACACCCCATGGCTCAGTCAAGTGGACACATACAACCAACCCTCACAGCCCATAAGGCAGCCCTGCTCCACACAGGCTTCAGTGAACACGCTCCTGCATATCTGACCGCTCTGTCGTCTGTAGGATAAGGTTCTTATTCTGGAGCCTGAAGCTGGGGCTGGATCTGCAGACACTACACCCACATTTTGGTCAAGATGACGCAAAAGGAAGGAGGCGTAACAGGCAGAGGATCTGTACCCGTTCTTTCAGGAAAGGCTTTAGAAGCCGCGACAAAGCTTCACCACTCACACGTCTGTGGGGAACAGTGAAATGCTGATTCTTGTCTGCAAGCTTCTCCCATCGCCACATTGAGGGCATTACCATTATTGCTCAATCAATCACCAAATGTTTATGAAACGCACGATGTGCCAGGCACAGATTTAAGGAATAAATATTCCTCAGTAAACTAGAGACCAAAGAAATCCAAACTCAGACAAACAGGCCCACACCCCCTTGAGTTTGCATTTTTAATGGAGGGAGGCAAAGAATATGCAGAAATCTAGAAGGAAAAGGCAGTCATTCCGAAATACTGCCATTTGCAGTGACATGCATGGACCTAGAGATTGTCATACTGAGTGAAAGAAAAAGACAAATACCATATGATATCACTTGTATGTGGAATCTAAATAAATGGTACAAATGAACTTATTTACAAAAATACAAATAGAGTCTCAGATGTAGAAAACAAACTTATGGTTACCAAAGGGGGAGGGGGGGAGGGATAAACTGGGAAGTTGGGATTGACATATACACACTACTATATATAGAATAGATAACTAATAAGAACCTGCTGTACAGCACAGGGAACTCTACTCAATACTCCGTAATGACCTATACGGGAAAATCTCAAAAAAGAGTGGATATATGTATATGTGTAACTGCTTCCCTTTGCTGTACAGCAGAAGCTAACACAACATTGTAAATCAACTAGACTCCAATAAAAATGAATAAAAAATGAGTTCATACTTGTGATGATCACAGAGGGTTCCAGAGCTGTCAGGTTAGGCGTCATGTCGAAAGTGGCATTTGAATAAAATCTGAAGGAAATGTTAAGAGAACTATTTAGATTTTCTTGGGGGGAAAGAGAAAAAGCAAAGGCAAGGGCAAGGGCCAGTGCTCCAAGTCAGGAGAAGGCCTAGCATCTTCTGTAATACTCAAAGGCCAGAGCAGTTAGGAAGGAGAACAGCAGGAAACAAGCTAACGCCTGGCCTGTGGGGAACCACGGCTTTACTCCGGTGAGACTGGAAGCAACCGGAGAACTTAGAGAAGAGGGTTGACGTTAGGTGACTCGCTTAACGGGAATACTCTGGCTGCTGTACTGAGAACAGACGAGAAACAAGCAAAGGTAGAAACAAGGAAAATGCGGGTCCACTCTCCTACTCACCTCGTGTCCAATATAATTGGGTTTTTTTTTTTTTTACATACTAAACAGTCCCATGTCTGCCCAAGACAGATGACTGAGAGCATCACCTAGTTACTGCCTTCAACAAATGGTCCAGGAAACCTGGTTATGCACAGCTCTTCAAGCCCCAGGAACTATACAAGTTATCAGCACACAATACATTCAACAAACAACGGTGGAACACGAACAGGATGACCCGTTCAGAACTGGCGGGAATAGAAAACACACAGCACTCTTTTGCCCATACAATTATCATTTTTCCCCTAATATATGGAATTCCCCCCCTCTGTCAGTAAATTTTTCGTTTAGTAATTACAGCAATTCTGCTCTCTCAGAAGAACTCATTTTTTCAGCATCCCCTGTGGTCTCAGTCCTTCCCTCACCCTTCAAAGCCCTCACCTCAAAGAGCTATTTCTTGGGGATCACATGGCTTCCTACGCCTTCTTACTGCTACTGCAGTTTGGGTGGTCTAGAGCTGCTTTGGGGATAGAAACATTACAGGTGCTGGCAGACCAGACCCCTGAAAATCTCTTATGTTTTACTTATTGTTGCACCTCTTCACTACCATGGGCAAGTAATTATAGCCAACTTTCTTGTGTGGATAAATGTTTTCATTGTGAAGACTCTCTTCTTGCAACTACTGGTCCCTGTGCTCTTGCTCTCACTGTCTCCCCTCCCTGCCACTCTTAGTATTTAAAGCAGGGTCCCCACTCTCGGTCGGCAGCTCTGCTGCAAAGGCCTTTTTATAGCACGGTATTGCACTTACCTTACACTACGTCAGCTGCTTGGAAGGTACTGCTGATGAATGCTTGCTAGTCTCCAAATTCCTGTGATTTCCATTTCCTGACCCAGGGAATCCAGATGCAGCTACAGGTGGGAATTTCTTACCACAAAAAAGGGCACTGCAAGATATTCTCCATTCTGAACTGAGACCCTGGAGCTCCCTGCTGGCTTTAGGCCCAGAGAATACTGGCAGTGAGACCTAAAGACACTAGCTGATGGGGTCTCCCAGCAAAATGGAGTAACCTTTTCATACTACATCAAAACCCACTGGCCAAGCAGCATCCCCTATGTGCATGACATGTTCAACCCGCTGTAGTATCCCCTCTTAAATGTGAAGCAAGAGGCTAGTATCATTGGGTATTTAAAGGAATTGCAACGGTAAAAGATAAAGACCAAATCAAGCAAAATAGGCAAGAAACACAATCCACAGTAAGTCTGCCAGATAAAATGCACAAGGCCTAGTGACCTTCAAATTTCAAATAAACGACAAATACCTCTTGAGTACAAGGATGTTGCTTCCAATATTTGGGACATACTTCTACTGAAGACAAAATATTTGTTGGAATTCAAACTTGACTGGACATCCTGTATTTTTATTTACTACATCTAGCAACCTTAATCCATGGAGGATAAGAAAACATTACAAAAACGATCATAAGTATGTTAGAGATATAGAAAAGATGCAGCAACCAGAGAGAGAAGTCAAGTGGGAGTGTGACCTCTCAGGAGACAGCAAAATCTCCATCACGTATTTGAGGTTTTCTAAGTGAATCCAAAAAGGAGGGGGTATATGTATACGTACAGCTGATTCACTGTGCTGTAGAGCAGCAACTAACGCAACACTGTAAGCCAACTATGCTTCAATAAAAATTTAAACAAATAAATAAATTTTTAAAAATGTCCACAGTAGCAGGGGATGGGAAGACGTTTCCATACTCCCCACGCCCCCTTATTACTATTATGCTGTCGCATTAATATAACATTTGGATTCCAAAAATCCCAAGTAATATCCTTCAATTTAGGTGGGTCTGAAATCAAACATATAAAAATTGTATTGCCTGGTGGGACTAGCAGTGGTTCATAAACAGTAATATGCAGAAAGATAACCTGGATTTCTTACTAAAATACTAATAACAGTGTCCCACACCCATATATTCTGACTGCATCTGTGTGGACTGGGCCCTAAGAATGTGCAGTTTAGCAAACAATGCAGGCAAAACTTTGATAACATTTTGAGGAACACTGTCTTAGCACTTGCTAAATCTGCTGTATCATCATACACATGTATATTTATAAGACTTATGAATAGAAGTTGAAGGAACCTAGTGTTTTTTTTCCAGGTAACATTTAGTCTTTATTAATAATCAGGAAGGAAAGCACTAAAACCGTCTGAAGCTTTCCTCTTTGCTTGTAGACGAGAACGAACCCCATGGAAAGAGTGATGTAACATTTTGCTAGGAAAGCAAACTTTCATACAGAACAGAAAACACAGTCTCACAGAGTCCAGGGTTGGGACCTGGCAAGTGAGCAGCTCTTCTGAGTGATGCAGTGGCTATGAGTCTCCATCCTCTAGACACGTGCCTGGTGCAGGTGGAAACCAGGAGATGCTGATTTTATATCGAGAGGTTCTGATTCTCAACTCCCTGGAGCATAAATATTTTAGAACTGTAGAGTGTGAGTAGGAAGTGAAGGGAGAATGTCCTGAAAGTGTACCCACCGTTAGAAAGAAACAGCCTGCAGAGCGGTGGGGAGACTGGACAGTTGAACTCACAGCCCCTAATACGAATGGGTGCTTACAGTTCAGCTCTCTCTGGCTTTGTGGGCATCACCCATTGAATCGTCACGGAGACTCTAAGAGTGGATATTACCACGACCTTCATTTATGGATGAGGAAGCCGAGACAGTGAAAGATTAAATAATGGATGAAATATTTACTAGTAAATGAATTAGTTACACACATAGTAAGGGGCTGCACCAGGCTTTTAATATAGGCTGATTGACTTACATTAGTAATATTAGAAAATTTTAAGCACTATTCAAAATATTATCGAGTAAAGAGTATCCCTAAGATAATATACATCTTTAGCTAATTCAGTTCCTAGTTACTGGCAATTTCAGTTTAAAGCCAATATATGACCAAATGTTTCACTTTAAAATTGTGTTTACCATGTAGCATGGGGCTCTTGCTAGAACAGATTAAGGCTTTTCTCCCTCTGGATCTGACCACAGGAAACATAATATCTGCACTATTTCTCTCCACATTTGTCTCAGAGCTCACATCAAGATTTTTAGAAACTTTTTCAGTGATCAGTTTTTTATCATCATGTTCTCAGTGGGTGAGTTTCTGATTTAGATTTGTCTCTTTTCCTGAAAGAAATAGAATTTAATCATATGTAAGTCTAATATACGAGACATGTCTTTTCATCATGTCTATAAATTTCCTCTCCTAGTATTTAAAATGCGATTAAAGTTCAACAAGTCCCCATAGTTAAACCAAAGGAGCATTGCAAGTGATGTATCCTAATTACTCTGGAATAGCAGGATGGAGAGCCATACTTGAATAGCAAATGACAGCTTTCATAGCACCTCCCAAACCACTGGGCTACAGCTCATCCCCCTCTGGAGAGCTTTAAAGGAGAAGGGAAGAGCATTTGTAATAAAATAATCATAAGCTGGGTAAAGCAGAATTCACCTGCATGCACACCTGTGTGTCTGTGTAACACACAGTTCATTGCACACATTCCTCTCCATTTTTCTAGCAGGTACCATGAGGGAGAGGCTCTGCAGTTATTCTAATTGTACTCCTGCCAGGAGATCAACTGAGATAAAATAAAGAAGAGCACGTACATACCATCAAATCAAAGCACAGGTTAGCCAGCACAAAGAAAAAGGCCATCATACTGCTGAAACGCACAGACTGGAGAAACAGGTTAAACCCCACAAGATGACAAATAACACGGATGAAAGCAGACGTCTGTGTGTACTGAAATCCAAAACTCCCAGCATACAAATAAACAAGAGGAGAAAACTAAGAAGCAGAACACTAAAAAAGAAAATTTCAAGGATTTAGTCTACAGTAAGCTTGACATAAGAGCAATTTGACATGGTTGCCAAAGTTAGCATGACAGCGGACATGATCTGATATTAAAAACCTTGTTTGAGTTTCAACTTCAGAGCATATCTGGTTAAATAATTACATGGTTAGAGCTCACTGGTCAGAGTAGGATCTAAATAAATTTAGAGACAGGAGAAATTTTTCTATGGCCTTCAGGTTTAAGTGACAAAAGCTGTAGAATTACTAGTACTGAATAAGAAAATACCCTAGAATTTGGAAAATAAAGATATTGTCATGAAATTCAAGAGCTGAGTGAAATTATTTGTATATTTATCTTCTTAGACATTATAGAAACTATGACTTTTTTTTTTTTTTTTTGCGGTACGCGGGCCTCCCACCGCTGTGGCCTCTCCCATTGTGGAGAACAGGCTCCGAAAGCACAGGCTCAGTGGCCATGGCTCACGGGCCCAGCCGCTCCGCAGCATGTGGGATCTTCCCAGACCGGGGCATGAACCCGTGTCCCCTGCATCGGCAGGCGGACTCTCAACCACTGCACCACCAGGGAAGCCCAGAAACGATGATTTTTATATTTATGAATTCATTATTCTTCTTCTATGTATAGTACAAATTCTTGTTTTATCATATGATGTTTAAATTATTAAACAATATTTGATTATAAAAAGAATACATGTTACAAAACATAAAATAAATAACCATGACTACATTACCATACTTAATTTCAATGTTAGAAATATGATTGAATATATGTGTTTATTGCCTCAAATTCTGTCTCTCTGTCCTGCTGCCAAGCAACTACAGATGGCTCCTAACTTATGATGGTTCAACTCAGGGTTTTTTGACTTTATGATGGAGTGAAAGCAATAAGCATTCAGTAGAAACCATACTTTGAATTTAGAATTTTGCTCTTTTCCTGGGCTAGGGATCATGGCCTGCTACCCTCTTGTGATGGGGGCAGTGAGCACAGGTCTCCCATCAGCCAGGTGACTGCAAGTGTGAACAATCGATACACGTAACACCATTCCATACCCAGACAACGATTCTGCTTTTCACTTTCAGTATTCAGCAAATTACATAAAATATTCAACACTTATAACAAAATAGGACTTGTGTTAGATGATCTTTCCCAGCTGTAGGCTAACATAAGTGCTCTGAGCACATTTAAGGCAGGCTGGGCTAAGATAGGATACGTCCTAGTTTGTATGTTAAATGCATTTTTGACTTATGGTATTTTCAACCTACTATGGGTTTATTGGGACACAGCCTCATTGTAAGTCTAGGCAGATACATAGATTGAATTTTGGCTTCATGGTATGCATTCAACAATTTATCATTTATTTTTAAAATTGTGTTTCGGACTTTATAGAAGTGTAATGTGCTAAGACTTGCTTTTGGGGACTCATATTTATTTCTATAAGACTCATTCATGTCACTGAGTACGGCGTTAGTTTGTTCAACATCATATCTGTAAAATAGTTTCTTTAATTTAATATACATAAATGGGCATTTGGGCTACTGATTCAGTCCGCTCCCTTATAAACATTGCTATTAATACCTCCTACCTGTCCCCTACTGCATTCTTTGTTTGTTTGTTTGTTTGCAATACGCGGGCCTCTCACTATTGTGGCCTCTCCCGTTGCGGAGCACAGGCTCCGGACGCGCAGGCTCAGCGGCCATGGCTCACGGGCCCAGCCGCTCCGCGGCATGTGGGATCTTCCTGGACCGGGGCACAAACCCACGTCCCCTGCATCGGCAGGCGGACTCTCAACCACTGCGCCACCAGGGAAGCCCTCCCCTACTGCATTCTTGTGTAAGGAAGAAAAATCATCTTCCCTCCACTCTTCTGAGTTCTTGGCTGACACACTCTGTCATAAGAGACAGAGTAACAAGAGGAAAACAAACACAAAGTATTAACACGTATACCTCACATATACATGGGAGATACACAGGGAAAAGTGTATCATTTACTCCCCAAGGAGGCTTAGAATTCATTCATACCATTTTAATAGGGAAAGGGGAGGGGGATGTCGACAACTTAGGGGAGAGGAAATGATTTTTAGGAAAGATGAATGAGCCCTTAGAAGGAGAGATGGGGGATCTGACAGTTTGTGACAAAGTTTGTCTGCGTGTGGAATTGATTTCTAGTCTCTCCTGTGATTAAGAGTCAATCTTCCCTGGTTGATGAAACTCCTGGGGAGCGGATCTGTGGCCATGCAGTTCCTTTTGTTCCTTTTGTAGAATTTATGTTTGGACAGATAAAAAGAGTTCAGAGAAGGCCTCTCCCTCTACCGCCTTGTTACCAAGTGCCTACAGCTCAAAATAATCAATACAGCAAAACGGCATAATTTGGTGTGGAATGTCCTGAATGTCTATGTCATATTTGAAGTGGTGTATCTGCTCCCCTTCAGTTGCAAGATAATAAAAAATACTGCAGGATTGCAGAGTATTGCATGCTAATCTATTCCAAAGTGGTTTTTACCATTGTACACTCAAAACAACAAATTATAAAATTTCTCCTCATTCCATATCCTATCCAAAACTGGCTATTGTCACACATCTTATTTGTGGCCAAAATAATGAGTGTAAAATTCTATCTTATTGTGATCTCATTTATATTTATTTCACTAATTACAAGTGAAGTTAAGAACATATTTTTATTTGTTTATTTAACATTTTTCCTCCTATTTTAAACAACCAATCCTTTCTTAGGTCTGTTTTTACTTTGTTGTTTTTCCCTTTTCTTATTAGTTCCCAGAAATTCTTTCTATGTATAGTATACTGTGTGTTGGTTCCAGATGTCACAAATATCTTCTTTAGGTTGATGGCTGTCAGGAATGTGAAGTGCCTGAGACTGTACCCTACCTGCAGAGGCACATGTTAGCTCGGCAGCACCATGTCACAGGTACTGATGAAGACAAGCAAATTCTAAATAAATTCTAAATAAGAGAGAAGAAACCATTACTCACAACACAACAGCAAACGTCATGAGTATTACCATATTTTCACCCTTTCTCCTGCTCTCAATTCCATGAGGATGAAGAACTGCGTCAAGGCTGCCAGGACTCCCTCCTTGACCAAACTCTACTAGGCTTCCTCTTAGCCCTGTTCTCGACTAGCCTCAACCTAGGCTTATGAAGTCTTGAACAAAACATTAGCATGGTTGCTACCATCTCAAGGCCACATCCCTAGGGTGACCTTCCCACCTTTTAAAGTGCCTTCCTGAAAAAACTGAAGCTGCGAAAAGAATGTACTATTTGTTCCACCCAACACCTGAAGACAGGGCCCTGGTCCCCCAGCCTCTGTGGAAGGGGAGGAGCCTAATTTCCATAAACGCCAGTTAGCAAACCCGGATGGGGTTCATGGACCAACATTCCTGTCCTCCTTTTGTATTTTTCATTCACTCACTCTACTGCGCCCTTGCTCATGCCCCTTTAAAATACGGAGTCACCTCTGTACAGATAGAAATTGAATTCAGTTCATGCTGGACTCTTCCTTATAGCAGTAGTACAGCATGATGAAAATCCATCCTTCCAGCTTTACCTAGCATTCAGCTGTGTTTATCTCTGACAAGCACATACATACCACATGCAAAGTAGACATCCTTCCAGCTTTATCTAGCATTCAGCTATGTTTATCTCTGACAAGCACATACATACCACATGCAAAGGGACTCAGGGCTAAGGGTCCTGCCTATGTTGACCAAAGAGCAAACACTGTACCAAGCAGCAAACATGCCCGTCCTCCTTCATGCCCTCCACACGCACCCAGGGAAGCAGGCAGTTGGTGGTTACACGGTAGTTACACCAATCCCTTTGACCTACACAGTTTTCTATGTGATCAGCCATAGAGCTGACTCAGATCAGGAGAGCTTTCAGTCTGTCGCATGCAGCAAAAACACACAAGGATGCTCAGGACCTGTGGCAAACTGTTTCTTCAACTGACTTTTTCACAACATTTAAGGAGTTTTTTGATAAGTGAAGTTGTTCATTTTACTGATCAAATGTAAATGATGTAATATACAGTTAATACATTTAATAATAATTGCTATTACTATGTCATAAAGATTTCTTATTATACTGTATTGTTTATATATTTTTTTTATTTTCTGAATATTACAATGTTTTGCTATCTTAAAAAAAATAACCTTTCTGACTGGGAAAATACTGGCATTCATGGGCTGTCCAATTCTTTGAGACAGCAAAGGGCTCAGCGGGGAGCATGCCTTTGACACCAAACCAACTGATGAGAATCATCCCTCCTCTATCTGGTCCAATCGGTATCCATCATTTAATCACATCTGCAAAGTCCCTTTTGTTTTGCAAGGTACAAGTCAGGAGTGTTAGGAACTAGAACCTGGACATCTCTTTTGGGGGTGGGGTGGGACATTTCCTGTTTAACAATTACCTTAAATAATTGGGAAAATAACACCTGCCAGACTTGTTTTCATAGTTTGTCATTAGGCTCAACCGAGATGATTCTGGGAAAAGCTTTATACCATCAGTAAAGGTATCATTTACTAGAGATTTTTACTGCTCCCATTTCACGTATTTCTCTTTACTACACAAAATATTTTTCTCTTTATATTTGGATCATTATGTGAATTGACTTCAGTGCTGTGATTCACACACATAAAATGAACTAAAAAGGCGTACTTTCTTCTAAATGACTAAAAATGTTGCATCTCATTCAAGGGATTAATCCATCAGCAATTATTTTCTAGTATATAGTGAAAACTAAAGATCTAACTTCAATATTCCTCTAAAAATAACAAATTATTGTAGGATCAATTCCCTAATGCCATGCAAAGGGAAGTCTGCAACATCTGAGTTTTCACATAAGTATGTCTGCTCCTGAGAATTTTTTTGCTGTTCTATCATTTCATTTGACTACCCCTTTAACTCACAGTCTCAATTATCCTAGGTTTAAAATCAATTTTCCTATCTGGTAGAACAATTTCCCTAGTCCATACTCTTTGTATATAAGTATGAGAAAGATCTTGCCAAGGTTTAGCAAAATCTTGCTGGGATTTTAAATGGAATAGTACTGTGTCTGAATATCAATTAGGAAATAAATAAATAAATTCTATTTTCCGGAAAAGTTTTAATTAGTTACTGAGGTACTTTTTAATGAAATAAATATTGCATTTTCTATATGCTTCCTGTTAGTTTCTAAAATTTAGTTGACCCGTGTATATTGACCTTCAAGCAGATATTCTGTTAAATTTATCTATTATTTCTACTCATTTGTTGGTATACTATTTTGGATTCTCAATGAAGATAGTCACATCTTCCACAATATTCACAGATTTGTTTTCTTTATCATTCTTATAATATTTATTTTCTTTTTTCATTGGAAATACTAGCTGGGGTCAGAAAGCAAGGAAAGTGCACATTTTAATTTTGTTCTTTAGAGTGAAATCTTCTAAGATTTCAGTGTTGAGAATTATAATTTCTGAAAGAATTATGTAGATACACATTATTAGCATAAGTACCAGTACTGAATTGATTTCAAAAATAAATGTTGAAATTTATCAATACTTTTCCTACACTTACTGAGATGCTCATATGTCTTTCTACTTTAATGTGTAAATATGGTAAAGTACCACATTTTGTTAAAAACTGTCCCAATATTTGTAGATTAACTCCATTTCATAATATATTGGATTTTTGCACGCAGTTTGTGTTTGCTAACATTTTAAGATTTTTTTAAAATCTATATCCATAAATGCAATCATTCAGAAAAATTTTCTTTTCCTGCATGTGTCTAATTTTGTTAAAGCAGTTGTGCAGACCTCATAAAAATATTTGGGAGGAGTTCTGGGGTTTTTTTGTATTCTATGAGAGAGAAACTTAAATATACAAAGAATGACCAGTTTCCTCGTATTTTGAAAAGAATTTACATACTATATCAATTTACTTCCTTTAGGAAAATGTTTTAAATTGATTCATTTTTAAATTGGTTACAATATTAGTTAAGCATTCTTTCTTGAATTTATTTTAATTAACTCTATTTTCCTAGAAAGTTGTCCATCTCATCTAAGCTACAGATACACTGCCATGAAGATTTTAATAGCATTCTCATACATTTTTAACTGTTTGCTACAATTGTAGCAATAAATTACATTAAATAAATTGCACTAAAAATAAACACATTGTACTAAAATTATTACATTAGGTATGCTTTCTCATTTTTGTTTCTTAACTCCCTTCAAAAATATTTTATTTAATAAGTCATATAAAAGAATTAACATTTGGCTTTGTTGATATTGTCTATTATAATTTAGTGTACTGTATCATTAATTTCTTCTTCAATATAATATTTTCCTTATTATTTTACTGACATCTTAATTCAAATGATAAGGTCATTATTTTTAAATATCATTTTATTAGAAAAATTTATGATAATTTCCCTCTAAGAATTTTTGTCACTGTATATCACATTCATTGATATGCATATATATTATATTCTAATTATTGTATAAATTATCACCATGAATTATTTTTGGACTGAGGTTTTTAGCAGTGTGCTTTTAAATTTTCAAGCACAGAGATTTTTGTTGTTGTTTCCTGTCTTTTATTGGCTGTTAAAATTTACTTGTCTTATCATAAGACGAGGAGTTTTATACATTCTTAATTTTGATAGTTATCAAAAATTGCCTTTTATTTTAGAAAATGGCCAGTTGTTTGTAAATGTTCAATGTGTGTTCAAGTAATTCACAAGCTATTATATTCATAGTTCAATATTTTCAATAAATGGAAGTCATTATTTGTGTGGTTCAAAATTTTTATATCTTCACTAAATTCTTGCCTGCAAAACACATAATTAAGAGAGATATGGTACAGTTACATACTGTAATGGTGAATTTTTCATTTTTTTCTATTGTGAAAATTTATGTAGTTTTAGACTATTTTATTATTTGTTTACTTAGTTAATTGAATGTTTTGTCCAGTAACAAACTCAACTTTTTTTTCCCTCTTGTGTCTTTTCCATCCTTTTATTTTCAAGCTTTCTATAATCTTATGATTTTAGTGTGTATCTTATAAATAGCATGCTACTAGATTTTCATATATAATCTGATATCCTAATCTTTTACTTGGCACAATTAGTTTAAATTCACTGTGGTAATAAAAATATTCAGATTTTTTTCAAATATCACTTGTTGCTTTTGGGTTTTCTATACACGCATACCTCATACCTATTTCGGGTTTGGTTACAGACCACTGCAATAAAGCAAATATTGCAATAAGGCAAATCCCACAAATTTTTTGTTTTCCCAGTGCATATAAAAGTTATGCTTATAGTATCCTGATGTCTGTTAAGTATGCAATAGCATTAGGTCTTAAAAAACAATTCATATACCTTAATTTAAAAAACACATTTTTTGCTAAAAATGCTAACCATCATCTTAGCCTTTAGAGAGTCGTAATCTTTTTGCTGGTGGAGGGTCCTGCCTCGATAGTGGCTGCTGGCTGACCAGGGTGGTTGTTGCTGAAGGCTGGGGTGACTGTGGAAATTTCTTAAAACAAGACATCAGTGGAGTCTGCCACATCGATTGACTCTTCCTTTTATGAACACTTTCTCTGTTGCATGCAATGCTGTTTGACAGCATTTTATCCATAGTAGAACTTCTTTCAGAACTGGACTCAATCCTCTTAAACCCTGCTGCGGCTTTATCCACTAAGTTTAGATAATATTCTAAATCCTTTGTTGTCCTTTCAACCATCCTCACAGCATCTTCACCCAGAGTAGATTCCATCGCAAGGAAGCACTTTCTCTGCTCTTACAGAAGAGGCAACTCCTCATCCAGAGATGGCAGCAATTCACTCACCTCTTCAGGCTCCACTTCTTTTTTTTTACATCTTTATTGGAGTATAATTGCTTTACAATGGTGTGTTAGTTTCTGCTTTATAACAAAGTGAATCAGCTATACATATACATATATCCCCATATCCCCTCCCTCTTGCATCTCCCTCCCTATCCCACCCCTCTAGGTGGTCACAAAGCACCGAGCTGATCTCCCTGTGCTATGCAGCTGCTTCCCACTAGCTATCTATTTTACATTTGGTAGTGTATATATGTCCATGCCACTCCCTCACTTCGTCCCAGCTTACCCTCCCCCTCCCTGTGTCCTCAAGTCCATCCTCTACGTCTGCATATTTATTCTTGTCCTGCCCCTAGGTTCTTCAGAACCTTTTTTTTTTTTTAGATTCCATATATATGTGTTAGCATATGGTATTTGTTTTTCTCTTTCTGACTTCACTCTGTATGACAGACTCTAGGTCCCTCCACCTCACTACAAATAACTCAATTTCATTTCTTTTTATGGCTGAGTAACATTCCATTGTATATTATGTGCCACATCTTCTTTATCCATTCATCTGTCAACGGACACTTACGTCAGGCTCCACTTCTTATTCTAGTTCTCCTCCTGTTTCCACTACATGTGCAGTTACTTCCTCCACTGAAGTCTTGAACACACCTCAAAGTCGTCCATGAGGGTTAGAATCAACTTGTTCCAAATTCTTGTTAATGTTGATATTTTGACTTCTTCCCATGAATCTTCTTATTGGTATCTAGAATAGTGAATCCTTTCCAGAAAGTTTACAGTTGACTTTTCCCAGATCCATCAGAGGAATCACTATCTGTGGCAGCTATAGTCTTACTAAACGCATTTCTTAAATAATAAAACTTGAAAATTGAAATTCCTCCTTGATCCATGGGTTGCAGAATGGATGCTGTGTTGGCAGGCATGAAAGCAACATGAACCTCACCATCCATCTCCATCAGAGCTTTTGAATGATGAGGTGTGTTGTCAATGCACAGTAATATTTTGAAGGGAATCTTTTTTTTTTTTTCCTGAGCAGTAGGTCTTAACAGTAGACTTAGAATATTCAGTCAACCATGTTGTAAACAGATGTGCTACTATTCAGTCTTTGCCATTCCACTGATAAAGCACCAGAAAAGTAGATTGAGCATAATTCTTAAGGGTCCTAGGATTTTCAGATGGTCAGTGAGCATTGGCTTCAACTTGAAGTCACCAGCTACATTAGCCCCTAACAAGAGAGTCAACCTGTCCTTTGAAGCTTTGAAGCCAGGCATTGACTTCTCCTCTTTAGCTATAAAAGTCCTAGATGGCATCTTCTTCCAATAGAAGGCTATTTTGTCTACACTGATAATCTGTTGTTCAGTGTAGCCACCTTCATTAATTATCTTAGTTAGATCTTTGGGATAACTTGCTACAGCTTCTGCATCAACACTTACTGTCTCACCCTGCATTTATGTTATGAAGATGGCTTCTTTCCTTAAACCTCATGAACCAATCTCAGCTACCTTCAGACTTTTCTTCTGCAGCTTCCTCACCTCTCTCAGCCTTCAGATAATTGAAGAGTTGTGGCCCTGCTCTGGATTAGGCTTTGGATTAAGGGAATGTTGTGGCTGGTTTGGTCTTCTATTGAGACCACTAAAATTTTCTTCACATCAGCAATGAGGCTGTTTCACTTTCCTATAATTTGTGTGTTCACTGGAGTAGCACATTTTTTTAAAACTGAAGTATAGTTGATTTACAATGTTGTATTAGTTTCAAGCATACAGCAAAGTGATTCAGTTATATATAATTCTTTTTCATATTATTTTTCATTATGGTTTATCACAGGATATTGAATATAGTTCTGTGCTATACAATAGGTTCTTGTTGGTTATCTATTTTATATATAGTAGTGTGTATATGTTAATCCTTAACTCCTCATTTATCCCTCCCCCACCCCCTTTCCCCTTTGGTAACCATAAGTTTGTTTTCTATGTCTATGAGTCTGTTTCTGCTTTGTAAATAATTTCGTTTGTATCATATTTTAGATTCAACTTGTAATTTCCTTCAAGAAATTTTCCTCTGCGTTCAGAACTTGGCTAACTGTTTGGTGAAAGAGTCGTGGCTCTCAGCCTATCTTGGCTTTCACATAAGCTTAATCATTTCTAGCTTTCGATTTAAAATGAGATATATGTGACTTTTCCTTTCACTTGAACACTTAGAGACCATTGTGGGGTTATTAACTCTCCTAAATAGTTTTGTGTACAATAGGGAGGCCTGAGGACAGGGAGGGGGACAGGGGAATGGTCGATTGGTGGGGCAGTCAGAACACACACAACACTGAAGATTAAATTCCTGACCTTATAGGGGCAAGGTTCATGGTGTCCCCAAAACAATTACAATAGTAACATCCAAGATCACAAATCAAAGATCACCAAAATCATATAACAATAATGAAAAAGTCTGAAATATTGCAAGAATTGTTAACACAGAGACACAAAGCGAACAAATGCTGTTGGAAAAATGGCGCCAATACACTTGCAAGACTCAGGGTTGCCACAAACATTCAGTTTGTAAAAAATGGAGTATCCACAAAGCACAATAAAGTGAAGTGCAATAAAAGGAGTATACCTGTATTTTTCTCCTTATATGTCTCTTTTGAGTGATAGTAGCTATGTTACATAATCTTTTTCTATTATTTATTGGTTATCTTAGACATTTTATCATGAGCATTTAATTTATAAAAGCTGACAAGCAGCATATCAGTCCATTTCCTGAATGACATATAGAAAATAAAATTATTTCATTATTATCAACCTATGTGTAATTTTGTCATATTATGAAGTTCTCTTTTTTATTTCCCAAATTAAATATGATAAATTATTATTAAACTAATAATAATTGTACAAAATGTCTGATTTGATTAATGTAAGTCAAGAAGGGATTCTTTTTTTTTTTTTTTTTTTTTTGCGGTACGTGGGTCTCTCACTGTCGTGGCCTCTCCCGTTGCGTAGCACAGGCTCCGGACGCGCAGGCTCAGTGGCCATGGCTCACGGGCCCAGCCACTCCGCGGCATGTGGTATCTTCCCGGACCGGGGCACGAACCCATGTCCCCTGCATTGGCAGGCGGACTCTCAACCACTGCGCCACCAGGAAAGCCCCAAGAAGGAATTCTTGCTCACAAATTTTTTAAATATATTTGAAAAATATTTTTTAGCTTTTGGAGTTTTAATATACATGTGTAATAGGGAAGAATACATCTGACTCCATATTAGATCTCTTTCTTTTACTTTAACCTTTGTATTCTATTGCTTTCGCTACAAGTTAAGATTGTTGCCTATAGCCTGAAATATACAGGATAGCCCATTCTCAAGCATCTGGCCTTTAAAGGTGTAACACTTCTCCATTCATATAGAGATAAAAAGTTGCAGAACAGAGAATAACATTTGTCTTATTGGAGGTTTATGTGAACATCATGACCAGACTTATGTGGACAGCTGCAAGAACAAAGGATCTGACACTAAGAAGTTTGCAACAACAAGCTACACACCCCTTCCCTTTTAATATAAAAGAAGACTGAATTCTAACTCAGGGAAGATGGTTCTCTGGGAAGCTAGTCCACCATCTTCGCTGTCTGCTGGCTTTCCGAAAAAGTCGCTATTCTTTGCCCCAACAACTCAATTTATTGGCCTGTCATGCAGCAAGCAGTACAAGCTTGAACCTGTTAACACACACAAGGAAATACACTCTTTTTAAGTATACAATTCAAATGCTATTGATAAGTATATAAAGTTGGATAACAGTTACCACACAGCCATGATTAGTAAATCCACATACCCCACCCATCTGGAAATGACTAATCTAACAGTTATGACTTTTCTTGAGTTTCATAAATAGAATCATAAAGTATATATTCATCCATGTGTCTTGTTTGTGTCACA
This sequence comes from Stenella coeruleoalba, assembly GCF_951394435.1. Taxonomy (NCBI): domain Eukaryota; kingdom Metazoa; phylum Chordata; class Mammalia; order Artiodactyla; family Delphinidae; genus Stenella; species Stenella coeruleoalba. The sequence continues at coordinate 12,378,222 of NC_137153.1, read as the reverse complement.
AACAAATTGCTTTTGCATTTCATCCATGCTATTTTCTGTAGCAACATTTTTCTTTGTTTTTTCATTAAAAGCATTCAATTGTATATATTTTCACCACATTTTTTAACCTGTTCACAAGTTGATAGACATTTTCATTTTGGGAGGAATATGAATGGACTGATATTAAAAAACTGAATGTAAGTATTTGTGTGTTTATGTTTTAATTAATCTTGGGTAAATATCAAAAAGAGGGACTGTTGAGCCATGTGGTACATTTACCTGTACATTTACCTATGGAATGCACTGTGAAGCTGGTGTCTAAATTGGACACACCATTTATTTTCATCCCCAGCAGCAACGTAGGAGAGTATGTGTTGCTTGCTACAGCCATGATTTTTAATGAGAGCCACTCTAATGGGTGTACAGTGACATTTAATTGTCATTGTAATTTGCATTTAATTTGTAATTTAATTTAGATTGTATTTAATGACTAAGGATATTGAGCATAGCCACTCATTTACCTACTTTAGTGAAGTATTTGTTCAAATCTTTTACCCATTAGTATTGAGTCATTTGTCTTACTACTGAGTTGGAAGTATACATCGTATATTCTGGATATAAGTCCTTTATCAGATACACGTTTTGCTAATATTTTCTCTGAGACTATAGTTTACTTTTCATTTTCTTAACTCTCTTTTGAGGAGCAGTACTCATTAATTTTGATTAGATTTCCTTATCACTGTTTTTCTTTTACAGTTTGTGATTTCATGACCTAAGAAATACCGTAAGAAAGATTTTTCTTATAAATTTTCTTCGCAAAGTTTTATAGTTTTAGGGCTTACATTTAGGTCTATAATCAGCTCAACCATCTTGAACCATAGGATTAAACCCCTGTGTTTGGTTTAAGAAACACATTCAATGTCTGGATGTGTATTCAAGCAAAAGCCAGGACAAATTTGAAAAGTGCGTAGATGAATGTACCTTAAGCAGAGAAATATGTTTCCGAAATCCCGGGTGTCTTGTATTTTGAGAATTTACTTATGTGACTCCACATGTACTATATTAATAATTTTCCATGGTTGATACATCTAGTTAATAAGATTTTTTAAATTCTACATAGGATAGATTTTCCAATGTGAGAAGATTTATTGATTTCCAAGTATTTTAGCTCCATAAAAATATAGAAACATACCCAAATAAATTTTTGTTATCACTGGTGAAAGCAAAAGTAGTTGAGACATAGCAGTAGAGAGGGAGATTCAAGGATTAAGGTTGTACATCCACAGCAAACTGATTTTGAAGAAAAGGTTATACAGAAAGGCACAATGCTTACTCCACACTCTCAGTGAGAATCAGTTTGTTTAATTTCTCAAATGGTAAAAAAAATTTATGCAGAATCATTAAAAGCACACAAACTATAAAACAAAAATCAGATTTCCTCTTCTTCCTCCTTTCCATCAAATTATCATTATATTTATCTCGTTTTTCACTCCAAGCTGCTAACAACATACTGTCACTCACAGATTACACATCCTCAGTGAAACCACTTACTTCTAAACCCATCAATCTGGTTAGTCATTTTACAACAGGACGAAAGCCAGACTGGAAAACCAATGGTTGTTTTTTTAAATTAATCTCACGTTGGAAATTAACACAGTTTCCCACTCTGTTGATCTGGAAATTGTATTTCTTTTGTTCCTGTTCTGACCTCAACAGATATTTTAACAATATTTTGGCAGATTTTTTTTTGAAACACAAAATAGTAATACGTACTGGGAACAGGCTTATGAACAAAACTTGGTCCCTACAATTCAGGAAGTGATAATTTAGTAAGAGAGAGAGAAATGTAAACACAACATAATAAGAGGGTTAGTAAATGCTTGCAGGGATGAAGTGATGGTTGATGAGAGGCTGCCCTAGACCCCTCTCCATGCTGCATGGATTGGAGAAGCCTCAAGAGGTGAAAATCAACAAATGTGGAAAATAATGAACATGGAAAATAAAGTACACTTTGAAGCGGAGATTTATTCCCAGATATTTGATTTGGACAAATGAGTAGATGATAATGATATTAACATTAAAAACTGCTAATGCAAATGAACTTTTTCACAAAGGAGAAACAGAGTCACAGATGTAGAAAACAAACTTATGGTTACCTAGGGGGATGGGGGAAGGAGGGATAAATTGGGAGACTGGGTTTGACACATACACATTACTATATATAAAATAGATAACTAATAAGAACCTACTGTATAGCACAGGGAACTCAATACTCTGTAAAGACCTATATGGGAAAATAATCTAAAAAAGAGCAGATATATGTATATGTAAAACTGATTCACTTTGCTGTACACCTGAAACTAACACAACATTGTAAATCAACTATAGTCCAATAAAAGTTAATTTTAAAAATTGCTAAAGCAGAAGCAGATACACCTAAATATTAATTTTATAATGAATTATTATAGTATTAAAAGCCAGAACATTTAATTTTTAAGAATATAATATGTTTCCTCAAAGTTTGGAGTGCTTTTACATCCTTAGATTTTAAATTATTTTTATACAACTATCTCATTTTTTTATTTTTAACCTTTCTAATTCATAACTTAACTATTCTAGTGATTTAAGTGGTAATCCAACATCATTTTAACTCATAAAATGCTATATTTTGCAAGATTTTTCATTTAACATGAATTTGCTTTGAATTTTTATATGATCACTACCTCTATTAATTAAAGAATAATTACAAGAGTAAATACACAGGGATATTTTAGAGGGAATAATTTCATGTGTCATTGCATTAGTGAATATTATTTTTTAATTAGGAGGATTCCATTTCTTTGGCTACCTTACTGTGGCAGCAACTCAAAGTATACACAGATAATTAGTGCCTTATGGTTGAAGGAAAGGCCACATTGGCTCTGAAACAATGCAGTCTAGTTTGGGGGAAATACCATTAACTCTTCTTCATGTGAAAAGAATCCTGCATTGCTATTTTCTACTGAAGAGGGCCTTGCTTGGGAGACAGATAAAAAACTCATCCTCAAAAAGGACATGACCTTAAAGATACACATTGGAAAATAAAAGATCTAAAATAAACAAAATCGGGTTTCCCTGGTGGTGCAGTGGTTGAGAGTCCACCTGCCGATGCAGGGGACACGGGTTCATGCCCCGGTCCGGGAGGATCCCGCGTGCCACGGAGCGGCTGGGCCTGTGAGCCATGGCCGCTGGGCCTGTGCGTCCGGAGCCTGTGCTCCGCAACGGGAGAGGCCACAACAGTGAGAGGCCCGCATACCCCCAAAAAATAAATAAATAAATAAATAAATAAACAAAATCATATTAATCCTAGTGAAAATTACTATTCATAGTACTAATAAGATGCAAGTTGTATGGAAGAAATATCAATAACAGGGTGGGGTGAGCGTAGGGTACACTGAATATAAGCAGCTCAAACGTAACAGGTGCAGAATAAAGACTTTCTGAAAGTTCATAATGGACGTGAACATATAAATTATTCGAAAGGAGTTTCTGCACCAGGTGCCAAAGAGTTTAAAAGTGATCAATAGTGAATTAACAGTGTTTAAAACTAATCTGCCCCTCACCTAGATGGTTGACCTACGAATCCAAGCCTTGCAATTCATCAGGAAAGACATTTGCATAAAAAGGCCTAATTACAGAATACAGAGAATTCACTTTTTTAATAGGACAGACTACATTCTAAATACACTAGATGGAACGAGGTCTGAAGATCTGGTAAGTTAAACACTTTAACTGTTGTGAAGTGTTACTTAAAATTAAATTTGAACATGTCACATTTATTGAACATATGACGAGGGACTATTCTTAATCCCTGTCTGAATTCTCGTGTCCAATGCTGTATTAAAATTAAGAGAAGTTTATTTTAAGTAATACAATTGGAAAAGTGACCACAACAGTGTGTGCATCAGATTCTTAACTTCTCTAAGTAAATATCGCAGACTTGTAGCTTTAGAAACTATATTTCCACGTTTTCTCATTTTGGATTTAATTACCAAATTCATCAAAGGATGATCTAGGGTGCTTTCCAGGCCAAAAAATTTAGAAAATGTTAAGTCAGTCAAAACTTCAAAGAGATGTCTTGGGCTTGTTTGTACACACTGATGTTATTACTTGTTAAGCAAAATGTATCCTTAGGTCATTCAAATCTATTTTAAGATACCTCCAAAGAGAGGATGTACCTTTCATAGTAGCTTCACCCCAAATACCAGCACATTTCATGTTCTCTAAGCATCTGCCCACATTTCATCCTTCACCTTTGTTAAGTGAAAAGTAACTTGACCTGAAGCAGTCAGAATCACCAGGCTGTGTATGCACCGCAGTTCCAACTACTGGGACGTGTCAGAAGTCTAGCCCAGTGGGAGCGGTTACCAGGAAAACGATTATCACAGAGCCCCCTGGTCAGACAGCAGCCGGGGCCCCACTACTCTGCTCCGTCTGTGGTTAGGGGCTCATTCAAGAGCTGCTGGGGCATTCTCACTTGAAGTCTTCATGAGAAAAGCGTTTTCCATTGTTTCCCAGAATATGCTTCACCTCCTCCCTCTGCCAAGATCCCTTCTTGACACCCCCTGCTCCCCTGACTAGGCCTTGAAGAGTTAGGACTTGTTTTCTCTGCAAAGTAAGTCATTCCTTTATTTCTTATCTCCATATCCCAACTCCGGCCCATATCTCAGCTTTCAGAGAGTGAATGCCCACGTTTTACTCTGTGAGTGATATTTTCATTTTCAACTGAAGCAACTTGCTTCACTGAGTCATTGTTGCTACATAAACTGGGAAACAGCAAAAGAGCAGGGGGTTAGGGCAATACACACATAATCCACAGAAGTAATTAAGTGTATAAGTATTAATTGGAGAGGTCCTTGGCAAAGAGTGGAATCAAATCTCTACAGCATGCCATGGTATCTTTTTTAATTTTAATTTTATTAAAAAAATTTTAATTGGAGTGTAACTGCTTTACAATGTTGTGTTAGTTTCTGCTGTACAATGAAGTGAATCAGCTGTATGTATACACATATCCCCTCCCTCCTGGGCCTCCCTCCCACCCCACCCCCCATCCCTCCATCTAGGTCATCACAGAGCACCGAGCTGAGCTCTCTGTGCTACACTGCAGGCTCCCACTAGATCTATTTTACACATGGTAGTGTACATATGTCAATCCTAATCTCCCAATTCGCCCCATCCCCCTTTCCCCTGCTGTGTCCACCCGTCCATTCTCTACACCTGCGTCTCTATTCCTGCCCTGCATATAGGTTCATCTGTACCATTTTTCTAGACTCCACATATATGTGTTAATATACAATATTTGTTTTTCTCTTTCTGGCTTACTTCACTCTGTATAACAGCCTCTAGGTCCATCCACATCTTTAAAAATGACCCAATTTCATTCCTTTTTATGGCTGAGTAATATTCCATTGTATATCTGTGCCACATCTTCTTTATCCATTCGTCTGTCAATGGACACTTAGGTTGCTTCCATGTCCTGGCTATTGTACATAGTGATGCAATGAACACTGTGGTACATGACTTTTTGAATTACGGTTTTCTCAGGGTATATGGCCAGGAGTGGGATTGCTGGATCATATGGTAGTTCTATTTTTAGGTATTTTTGTGTGTGTGTGGTACACGGGCCTCTCACTGTTGTGGTCTCTCCCGTTGCAGAGCACAGGCTCTGGACGCGCAGGCTCAGCGGCCATGGCTCACAGGTCCAGCCGCTCTGGGCTCTTCCCGGACCAGGGCACGAATCCGTGTCCCCTGCATCGGCAGGTGGACACTCAACCACTGCGCCACCAGGGAAGCCCCTATTTTTAGTTTTTTAAGGAACCTCCATACTGTTCTCCATAGTGGCTGTATCAGTTTACATTCCCACCAACAGTGCAAGTGGGTTCCCTTTTCTCCACACCCTCTCCAGCCCTTATTGTTAGTAGAATCTTGATATTTACTCTTCTTCCATGGAATCCCCAGTTCTCTTTGTACCTGTGATATATTCTGAGCAGTTGCAAAGGCTCCTGGTGGCTCATTCCACCCTCCTTCTAGTGCCATAGAAGCATTGCATGCATACTCCTGCATGCTGCTTTCTAAGACCAAAGCTGCTTTATCTCTGATGCTGTCTTTGGTTCTTATCAAAGTCAAGTTTCCTCTTGTGAAAAGGGAGGTAAATGTTGCAAGAAGAACAGGTGTTATCTTGAATCTCAAAGCAGAAACATAGTGTATAAAGCAGGCTAAAGGCAATGCAGAATCGCAAGTGTAGGTTTGGGGTAATGTGCTGACAGAGATGCTGTTACACAAGTCCTTGAAATTTTGCATCCTCATAATTGGTGTCTGGAGTTTGGTGAGAGAAGGGGTTGCAATCACAGCTGAAACAGCTGACGACTTGTCTATCTCAGCACCCACCATCACTCTGGGATCCTGAACCCACTGACAGAAATCAGTGTGCATAAAGCCATAAAAAAGCCCTTACACAATCATATGCCCTTTTCTCTTGAAGTGCATCCTTCTGTTTTCATTGATTAAATCTCTTCCCTTCTGGGAAAGAAATTCAGAATTATTATCCTCATTCTCAGGTATTGTTAGAGAAAAACCATCCACAAACCTTTGTGTAAAAGAGAAGTAAACTACCAATGCTTGTCTCCAATTAAGTTCATACAGTAGTCCAGCATATAAAACATATAACGGCAAATCAATTTTGTTTGAAACAAAGGTGAAAACCTGTGAATCATGCTACCCAACCCCCTACACTCTCACCCCCTACCCCCATCATGGTTCATCAGTGAACCCCATCAAACATGCATTTAAAAGCCCATGTAGTACAACCTCATTTCTCAGATGTCGTTCCCAATAAGTAAAATAGTTGACAGACCTCTTAAAAATCCTGAAACGGAAACCCAGCTCTTAAGTGCTCACTCAGAGTTTTTGTACAAAACTATGAAACAGTTTGCATTTTAAGTTGATCAGTCTATGAAAAAAAAAATTAAAAAAGGAAATTATTTAAAAGGGAAAATGAAAAAAGTTGGAGAAATAATTGTTCCTGTGTTTTATTCTTGTATTTTGCTGTTTATCACTATTTCGAAGTCAAACACTGCAAAGTTAAAGGTTATTAATCATTGGGTTCAGTGTGCCTCTTTGTCTGAGGATAGCTTCCCATTCAGAGAGTCTGTCTTCACTGTCTGCTTTTCTACAGCATCTTCTGACGGGAAGTTGATCTTGGGAGATCACTGAAATTGACAAAACTGAGAGGTGAGGTGCTCAACAGTTTCCTGATGGCAGCTGAGAACTCATGTTTGCAAAGGGATTTAACTCAAAGATTTCTATCCCATTGGCGTGAAAACACTGCTGATAAATGCCATATTTATTTATCCAGACTTAGAAGCTGGGTATCTACACGCTTTTGAATTAAAGCTCATAAATAATTCTCGTTGTATTCTCTGGTTCCTCTAGTATCCTTCAGTGATCCGTTGGTTGTATTAGAATGCAAAGACTCATTTCCAAATTAATTCGAGAGCCAAAGAAAAATTCTATTCCTTCCAAAGGTCAAACATTCTGATGGAAAGGAGTTAGTGTAAGACTTTGAAAAATGTTTTGTAAGGTGTAAGAGCAGCTCAGACTTTACCGAGTCAAATTTTAGCATAGAAAAAATACAATTAACAGTTTTGTTGAAAGAGATGCAAAACTCTATACAACAAAATGAAATAAAGGAATGAGAAAATATTAACATTAAAAATCTAAATGAAGCTGTTTAAAAATCTAACTTCTGTTATGACTTAAGTATTTCATGAGCTGTCAATCTACTTTGCTGTGCATGGCGAAAATGCACAAAGAAATATGCACTTTATAAATATATTTTGGTAAACTTGACTGTCACAATCTCATTTTTATGACTCTGGGGAATAGTCATCTCTGGGGAATCCTTAAAATTAAAAAAGAAATCTCTGAAGTTACTTTAGATTAATTGCTTTGGAAGTTTCAAATACAGATGCTTTGATCATAAGCTTAAATAAATGCAAAATAAGAAAGAATATTAAGTTGCTTCATCAATCCCTAAGGCCTTCTGTCTAGAGCTTACTGACTTGGAAGAGCAGAAATATGAGACCAAAAACAACTCAGATAAAAACAGGTCTATAAACTAGACCAACATTTAACAACAAAATGCTGGGGATATTGTTAAGTGAAAAAAAACACATCTAGTCCTCAAAACACCACCTGTCTTCTAAGCCTTGAATGCCCAGAATGTAGACACTTAAAACACATGAAACAGCTGCTCTTGATCTGCAATGCTGGCTTACATGCTGGGGATTTATGTGACTTCTTCAAGGTCACACTTACCTCCTTCTATGTGTTGTCTGTCCTACAAATAGTTCATTGACACATAGATAAAAGTGGGCAATTTTGAAATATTTTGTATACCACACTTCCATTTTCATAGAAGATGTAAAGCGAGAGTATCAATGAAAGAACTACTTCCACCTTTGTGCATTTTGTAAATCCCTGGTGGTGGATTTTTTTTTTGCGGTACGCGGGCCTCTCTCACTGTCATGGCCTCTCCCGTTGCGGAGCACAGGCTCCGGACGCGCAGGCTCAGCGGCCATGGCTCACGGGCCCAGCCGCTCCGCAGCATGTGGGATCCTCCCGGACCGGGGCACGAACCCGCATCCCCTGCATCAGCAGGCGGCCTCTCAACCACTGCGCCACCAGGGAAGCCCCCCTGGTGGTGTTTTGATGTCACAACTACAGTAGGTGTGGGATGGGATGGGGTTTGGCAAATGAGGACCACTGGGCAGTTAGCTGGACCTGGTCTTGTCCTGTGGATACTCAATACAGCCCTGGATACTGTACAACTGTTGATTGATCTTCTAGAAATGTGTGGAGGGATACTTTTTTTTTTTAATCATTAATTACCTGAGACTGACTCTAACTGTCCTGCACGTAAATGAAGTGTCTAAGAACCAATACAGGGTGTTGATTGGGAGCGGTTCCTGGATTACTAGGGTTTGAATTCTGGGCCTGTCGCTAGCTGTCTGACCCTAGATGAGTTACTTCATCCTCCTGTGCTTTGGTTTCTCTCCTTGTGAAACTGGGATGGTCATACCAGAAGGCTGTGATAAGTAAACACAAAGAACCTGCAACGGTGCTTGACGGACAACAAAGACTCTACGTCTTAGCTATTTCCAATATTTCTAATAGAGAAGTAATAGGTAAATCAGGGGAAGTTTATACTTTTTGTTCAAACTCTATTAAACCTTATGTACCCTTTCACGAAAATCCATACCTACAATGGTAAGATGGCAGCTTTTCTTATTTAAATCACCAACAGTACACAACCACATCATTTTTTTTGATTTAGGTATACCTGGCATCCCCTGGTGGATGCAGGGAACAACTTCCCCCCACCCCCAGATTTATGAACATCTGGCCTAACGACACACAGGTACCCCTGGATGTGTAATAAGTTTATCACTCACATGGCACACAGGAAGTGGATTTCCTCAAGGAGAAGGGCTCAGGTTGTGTCTGGAGAGAACAGGAACAGGAGGAGATGGGTGGCTTGGAGTGTGTGTTATGGTCACTGGGTGGAGTGGATGGGCTGCTCTATTGTGATGAGTTTCCACCTGTGACCTGAGACAGGAGGTGTGGCGGTGCAGGGGGATTACTCAGTTATGGAGGAAGGGGTGTGTGGTAACCTGAAAACTGTCTTGCTAACATCAAAAATGGAATCTTTTTATTACAATATCTTCCTGTATTTGCATCATTCATAGTGATTCCAGGTTGAATTATAAGAATCTCACTACTTTGATATGACTCCTAATGTAATTATTATGTCTCATAAGTTTACACTGAACACTATCATTTATTATTATTTTAATATCTCCCTTATATTGATGGCATTGTCTTGGTTTATGTTCCTCATATAAGTAGGCTATAGAATCTGTGAATTTCATTTTAATATAGGAAATAATGTTATAAAACTTTTGTTCTTAAAAAGTGTCATTGAGTCTTACAGGTTTAAGAATTTCTGTATTAAAATGTGGACTTTTCTGAGATTTAGAAAAATGCATAAGAAGTGGTAGTGAAAAGTTAAGGGGACATTCATAAAACATTTTTTCCAAGTGCTATAACATGTAATATTATTCCCCAAGTGAATTTATTATCCTAACTTTTTATGCATGTCTTTACTAACCTACATACAGATGGTTTTTGGAGCAAGATGCTTTGTCCCAAATCTTTCAAGGAAAGACCTTGATTGAACAATCTATGCTGCACATTTTAAAAAGGAAAAAAGAAAAATCTGTATATGCCAGAAGGCTTCCATAAGCCCAGCTGGTGATCCATGAGTTTGGAGGCCTTAGGCTGGATTAACTGCCTTAAATTTTTAATTAATTGCTTTAAGGTATTGATTTATAAACACTGAGAACTGCCGTGTAGCAACCAAGAAGTTATTTCACAAATAACTACAGAAAATACACACTTGGAATCAACAAATGGCAAAACACAGGTGAGGGAAAAAGCATTGATAAAGGTACTCTATTTACTGAGGAATTTAGAGTGATAGAATTAGATGGTCTCCACAGAGAAAGAAAAAACCTGTATAATGAAGTTCAAAAAAATAAAACTTCTGAGGCTCTATGGTCATCCTCAATCAGTAAGTACACTTCATTTTTTGGGTGGTGGGCAAACATGATGACAGTTGATGTCACTGATGCAGCTTGAAATTGTATGCTTTTTGGGAGTGGGTTCTGATAAAGTCTTTATCATGCACAGAACGCTATTCAGACCTGTTTCACATGGTGATGCTTAAAAGGCTAAAGAGAGGTAGGGCTGTTTTCCCCTGACCCCACTGTACATATTTCTGTTCAACTTCATCTCCCCAGGAGAGGAAGATTATTTACCCATGAATGTGACCAAGCCCAGGGCATTCTTCATCTGCTGGTGTACATAAAGTGCAGGGTGGTGGGGCTTTGTAGGCTGGCATTCAGTTACATCAGTTTTTGAGAATCATGTGATTGTTCACTAAAAGAGTTGGGTGTTTTATGGCCTCTCATGATTATAAATAAATATGATACTTGTTTCTTGAAAACATCCCATCCCTACTACTAATTTCTATTTTTCTTCAAGACTCAGGTGATTCCCAAAGTGGAGAAGGTCCCACATAGCAACATAAGATAGTGCTGTAAAGGACATGGACGTAAATGCAATCCAAAAATTTTACTTGTGTCCCCTACTTTTTTTTTAGACCCAACTCCTGCAGTCTCTCAACTTTCTAATTATTCCATGGTTTATTCATCTACCTCCAAATAGCTCTTAACTACCAATATCCTTTGAAAGTTTTACAAAGCATATGGAGAAAGGAGAGTGTAGGGTTTAGGTTTAAAATAGCATCTTATATAAGTCCCCGGTGAAGCTTCTTCCAAATTACTTTACAAGTTACCCTGGAGCAGGGAGTAGAAAAAGAAAGAAAGAAAAAAATCACAAATAGCAGAAAATTCTGGGTCTAATCTTCAACTTTAGCCACAATCTATATAGAAAGTCTAAGAATTAATGGAAATGTATTGTGAAACAGGAAAGTAGGCTCATTACTTGATGATGATGATGATGATGATGATTAGTAGTGGTTGTAATGGTAGTAGTTCTGCTATTAGAAATGTCAGAAAAGAATTATTAGAAGCCTGGAAAGGGAGATCAAAAGATATTTAATCTATCTGAGACTGCCCTTCCTTATCTTAGAGATATATACTCTGCCACAGAAAACTGGGTAGACAGGTCTATACTGCACAGCAAGTGCCTTTAACGGAAGACTTCTTCCTAAAATCATTTACTCTGGGGAAAGTGACAAGCAGCCCTAATACCCAGGACGTGGTCTGGCACCATCAGTCAGGCTGTGGGGTTACAGGGACCTGGTGTGGCCATTACTGTTAGGACATACATTTTACTACTGAACACCAATTACTTCACCCAGCACCAACAGCAGACAAAGCCACTCTGCGAGTCTGACGGGCAAAGACAGAAATAGCACAACTCTGTATTCATATCAAAGCCTGATATGTGTATTCATATCACATGCTGCGAACATGAAGAATGACCAAATATCTCCATTTACTGGCTGATATGATTGCTGCTTCTCTACCAGTTACAGATTTAGCGCTGCTCCCTTCTTTCTTCCTTCTAGATGTAATACAGGCACCTAATAATAGAGAACCACCCCCACTTCATACAATCCACGACTCCCACTTCCTTGGACTCTTCTCCAATCACCCACCCCAAGTCAAATTCTATATTAGTTTCTTTCTTATAGTTTCTCTGGGAATAAGCAAGGGGCAACCAAATGAGCACAGGCAAAGGCTATTTATTCAGAGCATACTGTAGCAAAAGAGTCAGCCACCAACACTTGCGTTTTGGCAGGGAGTCAAAGGCAGGCAGAGGAGGGGGGCATCCTATGTGGTTGGTTAGGGGTACGTATTTGGCTTTCTCTAGTTGGTCCTAAGTTGGAAGCAGGGACAGAAATTCGGAAAGCTGTCAGTTATTAACAAGTCGTGGCCATTTGGGGTCGCTCGTTATGGGGGGGGGGTGGTTTCTAAACTGGCCTCCACACACAGAGGGCAAGGAGAGACCAAAGAAAGAGGAAGACGCCCCAGATTGGTGGGTGGAAGATGTGGAACAGAGACACTCAAAACAGGTTGAGACTCCTGCTACCTGGACAAGAAAATGCTGGCTCTCACACTTAACCACCTTGACCACCTCTTCTATATACAGGTCTTTCATACTTATATGATAGAAATGAGCAATCTGCAATATTTTTATTCCACATTTCCAGTTTAACGTAAAATGTAAAGCAACAGTCTCAAGGAAGAAACACTCCCACCGTGGAGCATCTCACAAATTCTTGGTGGTGTGTTGGTTTTACAAAGACAGGAAGTGAGGGGAGGGCTAGTGAATGCAGCCACAGTTCCACACGTGGTACATTTTCCCTGAATGCAATGAGCCAGTAAACCCAAATTTCTTTGACTAGAAGTATATTCCTGGTGGCCTCTGGCTAGAGGTCATTGACAGAAGTGGAGGTCCCCTGAGATCCACTCAAGACCCTTGCTGACTGTTAGTCTCAAGTCAGTAAGAGTGAGCACCTCTGGGGCCCCTTGAGTCTTTGGCTAAGTTCTAGAGACAGGAGGGTTCATATCCTGACAGTCTTATGATTCTTCCAGGTCCTCTCAAGGTAAGACTGTGCCTCCCCACAGGCTGAACACCTGCTCCCTTTAGGATTTCTCACGAACACATAAACTTGCATGCAGATTTGTGTAACTGACAAAATTTTACCAGTAACAATTTAGACCAGCAATGGCTACTTTGGTAACATTTCCATATGAATTTTTTTTTTCCATTTGAGAGATAGGTAGGGTACCGCCCAGAGAAGACCTTCTCACCTGTTGAAAGGAAGAGATCGTGGATTTAACATAGGAGACGCCCTCTTCTTTGTCTCCATAGTTCAGGAATTAATAATGTTGGCTTTTATATCACACAACTTGTTAATGGTCAGGAGACTGAGTTATTAAAATAACTGTAATGCACCTCATTTGTGGATGTGTGTCCATGTTGATTTTCTTGACTCTAAAGGTTATTCTCCCCTCAACTTGCAGAGGGAAAACTGTTGGTCTTTTACAGTAAAAAAGTCATTTGTTTGAAGCTGACCTTCTCTCACTTTGTTTTTTTATTTCTCTCTTCCTCTTTTCCCCTCTCTTAGTAAACTTTAAAGATTAATCAGGAAAAAACATAAATAAAATTTATGTCACTATGTGAGGACTCTTAGGGATATTTAAGTACAGATAAGACTCATAACACCTAAATAAAAGAAAGAAAATACATTCAAGGCTTTGTGTTTTGTTGTGGATAGTGAAAATATTATATACATAATAGTATTTGTTACTATAGCTACAAGATAAAGAGGAAGAGCCTTGGTAACAAGAAAAAGATAAAACAAAAGAATATAACGTTCTCTTTAATATTTGACTAAATTATTAAATTAAAATTATGTTTAGTGACCAGTGTTTATATCAGTTTCTTACTTAGAAATCATCCAAGCATGCAAAAATTACTTACTAATTGAATATTTTGTCTAAGGTTTGGTTAGTTAGATCTGGAAATTACAATTTTAATAACACATTATATTCTTATGGTAACATTGTAAGAATTTACAGTTTACAATGGTCTTGCACAAACCGAAACATTGTGATGACATTACTTTTATATGGTAAGCTAAATTTTAAAGGCATGACTTAGGGTCTTTGTGCAAGAATAAATTGTAAATTCTTACAATGCTGCTAATAATAGGAATATAATGTGGTAGCTAAAATTAGAACTTTCAGATTTTTAATTTTAAAATTTAGACGAAATATTTAGTTAAATAATAAATAATTTTGCATGCCTAGGTGACTTTTAAGTAAGAAAGTGACATAAAACACTGGTTACTAAACATAATCTTAATTTATTAATTTAATCTTATTACTTATAATAGGTTAAAACATGCAAATTACTTTGTATATCATATGTACATTTACATATAATATAGAATTTATATACATTTATTTTGTTACCTCCATTTCTTAAAATAATATGAAATGAATAGAATGGTGAAGAAAAAATACTAAACTGTACTTCAGATTTCTCTTATGTCTGGAGAGGAAATACATTGGTTATTTGGTTAAAAACGGTAATTTTTATAAATGGTTGATTACACTAGGTACCATACTTAGGAGAAATACAAATATGTATACATATACACACACAGAAAATGGGGGTAACTTAATAGTTTGTTTCTTACGAAAATTATCGCTACTTTCCAAGACGGTAAATTTTGATCATTTATCTGAAAACTGAGTTGTAATAAGAGAGCAAAGAACAAAGTTACAGAAAATTAGCCTAGGAATTGTATATGTCTATCCATCCATTCTCCAGCAGCATAGCCAAGAAATACAGTTGTCTAAAATGAAATCAGCTAATACATGGGATCAAATCCAGATCCTTTCCAAGTGGTGAATGCATAGACCTCCACTGATTCCAATATGATTTAATAGCAAAGAAATAGTTGCTCTACGAAATAAAAATTCTGAATAGTTAGAAAATGAACCATCATCCTGAAGATCCAGATGCAAAACATACAGAGAGAAAGTATTCATCACAGGAACCATAAGGAAATTTTAGAAAATTCTATGACACACTCAACAGTAAGTGAGGAGACCTGGATTCTATAGATGGGTGAAGTGGAAAGAAATAACTTATATAAAATTATCATATGATTACATGAATAATGACTAAAATATGGAGGAACGAGAAGAAGATTGCAAGAAAAAAAAAACCCTAAAATTAAAATCAAGTTGAAATTAAAATTTGTTTTTATTTTTTTATTTTCTTGTTTGTGTAAACAGTGTCTAAGCTGTTAAGAGTGTGGTGAGTCAAATACTTGCATACACTGGTGGGAGATGAGTCTACAGATACTATCTTCCAGGAAAGGAATTTGGCAATATTATCCAACATAAAATATATGCATTTTAACCATAGCAATTAGTAAGGAAAGTAAGGATAGTAATTATAGATATGTTCGTACTCAGAACTCTGGAGGTACACGATGGGTTTCTGAATATTTTTTTAAAATGCTACAGTAAAAATTTTTCAAATAAAAATGTGGTGAAAAGCATCACAAATTTAACAGGATAATATTAATGTACTTCAGTCATGAAAGGTGGAAAAGTATGAATATATTTAAGCTGAAGAGTTAATTTAGGGGATTTACTTTTCAGTATTTTTCAATTATACTCTTGCATTTACTCTTCAGTATGTTTAAAATTTCTGCAGTAAGATAATGTTTATTTTATCTTATTAAACATAGCTCATTTTATTGAAAATATACCTTTTTCTTATTATATTTTTATTTGCAAAATAATTAGAAAGTATGCCATATTCCTTGGCCCTGTATCAGACAGATAAGTGAAATAGAATTCAGAGGATGTACATTGTCTAATACCACTAGAATTCTGGCAGGTTGGTGTTAGGTTAGAGGGTTTTTAGGGCAAACAAGATGTACGAACTCTCAGTAGCAAAATAATGAGTCATGGGCATGAAATGTACAGCATGGGGAATACAGTCAATTATATTGTAATATCCTTGTATGTGACAGATGGTGACTAATCGTTATCATTTTGTAATGTATAGAAATATCAAATCCCTATGTTGTACACCTGGAACCAACATAGTGTTGTAGGTCAATTATACTTCAATTAAAAAAAAAAAAGTAAACCCTGGAGGAAATGCATCAAAATGCTAATGATGGTTATATCTGGGGGCTGTGGATTATGGGTGATAGTTATTTTTTTACTTTAAACTTTTATAGATTTCTAGTCATCAGCAATGAATATGTATTGCTTGTAAAATTAGAAAGAAAACAATAAATGTCATTAAAAATGAAAAAAAAAAGATTTTAAGAAAGAAAAAAGGCAAACAGTACAAGGAACAAATAATACAAGTCTTTTACATTGTAAGCAAAATGCCAGACTATGATTCAGCAGACTTAGCTTCTGGCTCTATTAGCTTTGAATTTTAGGTTAAGGCAAATATTTCTGCTCTTATTTTCATTCTGGAAAATATAATAGTCATATAAGAAGTTATCTCATGTCCTGCTGAACTTTAAAATTTAATTTTTTAAGTTAATAAAGCTCAATACTGAAAGTTATGACCGTAGATTCAATACTGGCCTCTTTAGAAGGACGGATTATCTTGCCTTATGTTTTCTTCATGATTTTATTCTCTTTCCCAATGTGTAAACAATGTAAGCTAGTAATTGTTTTTATTACATTTTCATATTTATATTCTTACGTATATTTAATATTTAACCATATAATACATAATTATGTCTGGAACATAACAGTTTTAAATTAGTCTTGTTTTAAATATTTAAAAAGCATATGGGCTATTTTATGTATCATATATTTTTTAAGAAAATAAGACTGAAGTATGTATTCCTAAATAATCCCTTCTATGTGTGATGTTGAAAAATTAAACTCTTCTTAATGGATAATTATTAGAACTATACAAACTCCTATCATATTAGTTTGTTTGCATAGATAATTGTGCTATTTAATAATTGTGAGTATTTATATGACCTAAGGAAGATAATATATTCATTTAGGCTGATTAAAACTTTTCTAGTAGGCAAACTTGGTGCCACATTACTCAAATTTTTAAATTATTTATTTATTTATTCATTTATTTTTGAAGTATAGTTGACTTACAGCATTGTATCAGTTTAGGTATACAACAAAGTGATTTGATAGTTTTATAAATTAAGCATTATACAAAATTATTATAATATTATTGAGTATATTCCTTGCGCTGTATGTTACATCCCTATGACTTATTTAATTTCCAACTGGAAGTTTGTACCTCTTAATCCCCTTCAGCTATTTGGCCCATTCCCCCACCCCTCTGCCCTCTGCAACCACCAGTCTGTTCTCTGCATCTGAGTCTGTTTCTGTTCTGCTATATTTGCTCTTTTGTCTTTTAAATTCCACATATAAGTGGAATAAGACAGTATTTATCCTTCTCTGTCTGACTTATTTCACTTAGCATAATGACCTCTAGGTCCATCCATGTTGCTGCAAATGGCAAAATTCCTCATTGTTTGTTGCAGCACTATTTACAATAGCCAAGACATGGAAGCAACCTAAGTGTCCATCAACAGATGAACAGATTAAGAAGATGTACTATACAGTGGAATGATATTCAGCTATGAAAAAAAGGAAATCTCTATGTTATTGTTTAATGATTAAGGTTATAACAGAAAATGTATACCTGTATTATAAATGGATATAATAACATATAGACAAGATAATTTACATTGTAAAAATCTACCACATTAAACCAGGGATTCTCAACTGAGGTAAGCTAAAATTATGAAAGACTGCATTTCAAAAAAAATAGGAAGATTTATTACTTAATGATAGCAATTTAATTCTTTAAGTTATCCTACTGTTACTTATTGTACTTGTAGTTTTTATATTCAGTGGATTTTAACGTGCTATTCTAAATGCTTATTTCTTTTTAAAAACAAAAATTAAAACTTCTGTCATATTATTCATTTTTAAATGCTAATTTTAGTCTCAATTTTATGTCCATCATCCTATTAATTTCTTTTGTATCCGTTCTTCAAAAAAAATTTTTTTTTAATTTTTACTTATTTTATTTTTGGCTGCATTGGGTCTTTGTTGCTGCATGCAGGCTTTCTCTAGTTGCGGTGAGCAGGGGCTACTCTTCGTTGCGTTGTGTGGGCTTCTCATTGGGTGGCTTTTCTTGTTGCAGAGCATGGGCTCTAGGTGTTCAGGCTCAGTAGTTGTGGCTCACGGGCTTAGCTGCTCTGCGGTACATGGGATCTTCCTGGACCAGGATTGAACCCCTTCCCCTGCATTGGCAAGTGGATTCTTAACCACTGCGCCACCAGGGAAGTCCCTGTACCCATACTTGGATGGAAATAGATTTTTCTTTTTTGCCTGATTTATTTAGTCTTGATGAAAATACAATTTAGGTTTGATTTTGTTTTGTTTAACTGATCTTCTCTTTTATTTTTTCTGAATTACATTGACAAAATACCACTTTAGCTTTACCTTAAATTATATATCACACAACAAATGCTTTTCCAACGTTTTCTTTATAGGCATTTCATCTGATATATATTTTTTATTAATCTATAGTTTTAAGTTTTTATACTTGTAGATAAAACTAGCATACAGGAGTAGGTACTAAGAACAACATTTCTCCTTGCAAAGGAAATTAATGATAAGTAAATAGATCATTTATATATGAAAACTCAAGCAATAACTACTAATTTTAAGTACCCCATTCTGCTTTTCATATCAAGATCCTGGGAGGTAAGATAAGATGTTGCCGTTTTCAAGCAATAAATGGAGCCACATTCTCCCCATTGAAATATCAATACGTAATTTTTTTTTAGTTTTAAGTATTTCTGTCTACTATATTTCTGGTAATACTAGTGAACCCAAAATTTCATGGTTAAAAGGGTGATTGCATGATAACTAAGTTTCCAGGCACTTTCTGGTTTGCTTCTCCACTCTTACATGTCAGGCCAGATAATGACTCAGGATTTCTTCTGTAACTTTGTCCAGTCACCTGGTATGCATTCAGCCATTGAGAAGCAAGAGTGAGAAGGAAGGGCATACATCCTCACTGAGATCATGTCATGAAGTCCGATTGTACCCAATGGTCAGCACCTCCTGTCATGGACACCGGAGCTACAAGCTCAGTGCGTTACTGTTGTTGGTACTTCACTATTTAACAGAGAACAAACCTGACTTCATATTGGATCTATTACTTTAGCTCTAACATTTGTGCTCTGTTGCCTGTGCTTAGTCATGCTGCACCTTTGTCTCAAACTATAAAAGAATGTCACCTATTGCCTGAAATATACATAATAGCCCATTCTCAATGTTCTGCCTCCCAGGCTTGAGTTTTAAAGGTGTAACACTTTTCCATTCATATAGAGATAAAAAAAGTTACAGAACACAGAATAACAATTGTCTGATTGGAAGTTTATGGGAACATTGTAACCAGACTTAAAAAGGATTCCAGTACCAAGATATTTGCACCAACCAGCCACATCCCCACTCCTCCAGTACAAAAGAAGCCTGAATTCTAACTCAGGTAAGATGGTTTTTGGGGACACTCGTCTGCCATCTTCTCCGTCTGCTGGCTTTCTGAATAAAGTCAATATTCTTTGCCCCAACACCTCATCTCTTGATTGACTGGCCTGTCATGAGGCAAGCAGTAAGAGCTACGTGATAACCAAAGTTCTTAAATCGTTCATTGGCCCGTTCAAGAATGCAGATTACTTTGTAAGATCAAGTGTTCTTTTTGCTTTGCTTTAATTACTTCCCGTATATGTTGGAAACAGCAAGGGATTCCTAGACCAGTTCCCTGCATACTGCATTGACTGTGCTTTGTGACACTTCCCTCAGTAATTGGGCACCTTCCTCAAGAAAACAATGCTAAAGGTTATAGGTAAAATTTTAAAGCAAATGTAACCAGTGCTTACTTTAACGTATCATGCCAAAAAATTATAAATAAAATTTTATAATAATAATTCAGAAGGCAAAGCAAGGTGAATTTTATTTCAGCAAAGATAAGGCTTTCTCTTTAATGGATGACATCTTGACCTACTAAATAAGTATGTGATAGAATCTATAAAGATATTTGCAATGTTCATACCTCTAAGAGATCAGAATCTGGCGTACACAAAGAACCCAACAAATCATTTCAACTGGGGTTCCTTATAAAACTACAAATAGAACTACCAGCAATCCCACTACTGGGCATATACCCTGAGAAAACCATAATTCAAAAAGACTCATGTACCACAATGTTCATTGCAGCTCTATTTACAATAGCCCAGAGATGGAAACAATCTAAGTGTCTATCATCGGATGAATGGATAAAGAAG
Source organism: Stenella coeruleoalba (assembly GCF_951394435.1). Classification (NCBI taxonomy): domain Eukaryota; kingdom Metazoa; phylum Chordata; class Mammalia; order Artiodactyla; family Delphinidae; genus Stenella; species Stenella coeruleoalba. The sequence goes on along the minus strand of NC_137153.1, from coordinate 12,357,725 downwards.
ATGTGGCACATATATACAATGGAATATTACTCAGCCATAAAAAGAAACAAAATTGAGTTATTTGTAGTGAGGTGGATGGACCTCGAGTCTGTCATACAGAGTGAAGTAAGTCAGAAAGAGAAAGACAAATACCGTATGCTAACACATATATATGGAATCTAAGAAAAAAAAAATGTCATGAAGAACCTAGGGGTAAGACGGGAATAAACACACAGACCTACTAGAGAATGGACTTGAGGATATGGGGAGGGGGAACGGTAAGCTGGGACGAAGTGAGAGAGCGGCATGGACATATACACACTACCAAACGTAAAATGGATAGCTAGTGGGAAGCAGCCACATAGCACAGGGAGATCAGCTCTGTGCTTTGTGACCACCTAGAGGGGTGGGATAGGGAGGGTGGGAGGGAGGGAGACGCAAGAGGGAAGAGATATGGGGATATATGTATATGTATAGCTGATTCACTTTGTTATAAAGCAGAAACTAACACACCATTGTAAAGCAATTGTACTCCAATAAAGATGTAGAAAGTCCAGCAATGCAGGAGTTGGCTCAGACATGGTGACCAAGGAAGCGTTAAGCACTGTGGCGACAGAGGCAGGTCCTTGCAGTCTTTTAAGAATAACATGCCATTGTTCAGTCAAATTACTTAGCCCTCACCTATGTCCCATCATAGGGAACACATCGAACACAGAGAAAAGTAGCTGGTTATGTTAGCTCCTCTCCACTACTGCTCTCAACCCCCTTTTACAAATCACAAGACCTACTCTTGGGTTTCTACCAGCGCTATTCTTATAGCAGTAAATTGGTGAGAAAATGTTCCTGTGCAAAAGAAACTTTTATGCAAGATAACTTTGCTGCATCTCTGTTGCTTTCTAGTTGTGGTATACATTCGAAAATATGGATGTTATAAGTTAGAAGAGAATTGCATTGTGAGAATTTTGCATTTTAATAATTTTCTCCTTCAGGTCTTGTTTCTCTGTTTCATGCTTCATTAGAATTTGTGATTTACAATGTATGTAACCTTGCACGGTGGCTAATTTTAAGAGGTGTCTAATAGAAGAATAGGATTCTAGATGTAGGAGTAAAGGTAATTCTGACAAAGATGAGGAATCAGCATTCTGTGAGTCATTTATTACAGTCATGCAACAAAGGTAACAAACGAATTGGGCATTAGAATGAAAGCTACTATAGTGCAAATTAGCTTTTTGCTATCCTAACCACTGGGTGTCATCTCCAGCTTAAAACCTATAAATATAACAGTGGGAACAACAAAATTGAAAGGACAAGCACAAATGATTGCTACTTGACAATGTACTGATGATTTTAGATGGAAATTGGAACCTAAGACAAAATAAATTTATCGTTTGTTTGTTTGTTTTCAATTCACAGTCACTGAAAAGTTTCTGGATTCAGGAAGCAAGTTATAAATCGATTGGATGATAATTCAAAATGGTTAATTTTAGGTAACAAAGACTTGTTTAATCAAGAGTATTTAAAAAACTTCTGGAAACTAAGACTAAGTACACAAACATCTACTATATATAGCAATATGATAGCTTTACAGAGGAAGAGTTCTTGATAAATTGATCTGAAAGGTGAATTGCAGTACTTAAAAAAACAGTAGGCCAGATTTTACTTAGTGCTTTGAAAATGAAGCATGTTTGCAGAAATTCCTTAACAGATATTTTTTAATTAGCTGAACACATCTCTGCAGCGGATGGAGAAAATGTTTTGATTTTAAGTGACAAAAATCTTGGATTTAAAAGAAAACTGAATCTTCAGGAAAATGTTGCAAAATAAAAATACTTAAATGTTTCCCCTGGTGCTTTGGTTTGGAAGTGATTAAGTATATGAGAAAGTCTCACGATTTATTAAAACCATCCGGAAGAAATGTAGAACATGGCGGAGCAGCATATTTCCTGTACTTTTAACACCTGCATGTGAATGGCTTAGGGCCCTTTCTCTGAATATTCTGCTCAGCTTCTGACATGTAGAGAAGAGAAAGAATCTTACAGAAGGTAGCCTGATAATGCAATGAAAGTGAGACCACCTGATTGCCTCAGACAGGTTCCAGATGCTATAAAAGATGTGTTCTGCCATTTACAAGAAAGTAACATGCATTTTGATACAATTTTCAACTTCATCAAAGCGTGAAGCAAGTTTCATTATTTAAAAAAAGAATCAAGAACAGACACTGAAATTGTCTCAGTTTAGTTAATATGAGATACCCCTGTGCTTTATTTCCTTAGTTAAGCAAAGTTAGGCATTTGTGCAGCATAAAAACATTACGGAGGTAAAGTCACTCATTTTTAGAGCAGAAAAAAGACATTTCAGGTATATAAAGCTGCAAAAGATCAAGAATCTCACACATGTAAAATAAACTTGTAACTTCTAGCCCTGTATTTGGACTTGATCAAGTCACTCGGGAAGAAACGTTTTTATATCAGTGTTGTATAAAATTATTTAAGCCACATGTTATTCATATTTTATTTAAAGGATAATTGTATTAGCATATTTAATTGTCAACATTGCCATAAATATTCATGTTATAAATGATCTTAACTAAGACCAATTTACATTCGCTAAATTAATCCTACCTTTAGAAAATTGAATCCTATTTGGATTACAGCAATTATTTATCAGAAAATGTCTGCATGATGTTTTAAAATTTATGAAAAGAGAAGAAAGAGACTAATTTCAAGAAATATAAACTATGCTTCAATGGGGGTTTCATTGTTGTTGTTGTTTTTGCTTTAGTTAGTAACTTTTAGTTAAAAGTCATTTCTGTTTAATTAGGAAAAAACACTCTTTCACAGACAATATTTCACATGCCATACCTCAACTCATCAGCATATTGTACAATAGAAATTTGTAATGAGGATTTTAGGACATTTCAGTAAGTTAAGAAAAAGAAAAGAGAAACTTTTAAAAAACATAAATTTCCTGTACCTATAATATTGATTTGATTAGAATTAATAGCCTTTGTAGGGAGGAATAAACTGGCCCAAAATAAGCAAAGCTACAGAAAATTATCTTTTACCTCTCAAAAGATCATTGACATTTTAATTATAGATTGTGGTGGAGAATTCAGGGAGCATGTTAGCTTGCCTTGACAAATAGATATTATAATTTTTACTTAGGGGTTCCCTGAGACCTGAACAAGAATCAAGAGCTCCTCCCATGTAAAATGTTTGAGGGAGGCTACCCTGGAGTCATGAGAGTGACTGAAGTTCACAAAGCAACAGAAATAAGTCTGCTATGAACAGCGTAGAGCATAAGAAGTCAAAGCCAACAGAGTACCTAGTGTGTGATTCCATTTATATAAAGCCCCCGAACAAGAGACATTATTAGTCTTTCATGGTCAGGATTGCTCTGGAAGGGGGTAGTGACTGGAAGGGATACAGGGCATCTTCTACAGATCCTGTTAATGTTCTATGCCTTTACCTTGTACAGAGTAATCAGACATGTTCATGTGGTGAAAGTTCACGCAGCTGTACACTTACAATGTGTGCGCTTCCGAGTGTGTAATAACCATCAACAAAATTTATGAAAATAAACACAGCATTAAGAAACCCAGACTTTGCAAGATCATATTCAAATAAAACGTACTTTATCTAACATATTAAGATGGTTATCATTCTGGAGGGAGTCATGGAAGCTGTATGAAGATGAAAGGGAATAAACAAAGGGAGAAGTATGCAATGACCAATAATTTTACCTTATTAGGGACTATGAGTGTGATAAACTCAGCTCTCTGGTTAAAAAAGAAAAACAAAAGCTCTCCAGGACTTAGCCATGAAATCAGAAGTGACCAATATTTCATTTAAAAATGCACACACGTTTATTCCTGGGGGTCGGAAGAGTAAATTACATGTGTTTCCATTATTTGGCTCATGTATAAAAAACCAAGAACCCTAGGACTACCCTATAGATGACCTGCAGAGTTTCCTAAAAAGTGAGAGCTTAGCAATCATCTTAGAAATCATTTTTTAAAATGCACTAATTTTCATAGCTAAAAGTACCATATGTCAACTCCATAAATATTTTCATATTCCAATAAGGTTGTCAAAATTTCATGCTCATGACATTTATTTCTGTGACCCTGAAACACCCACATGGGTTTGTGTGTGCACATATGTCTGTGTGTGTATGTTTTGGGTGCACACCTTCAGCTAATCGAAGTCTGAATGAAATTTGTCTGCTAAATGTCTCCTTTTACAACTGCCCTCTGCCTTTGTGGCCTGAAATCTCTCAGGAAACTAGAGTCATTACTTCGTTCTGCAATGTGTAGAATGATTCTTGACTTACCTATTATTGATTAACTCTAAAATAGCTACATTGTATGTATGTTGCTGTATATAAAACTGAGAGAAACCATGTGGAGTCATGAATCATACTTCATGCAGAAAGGACTCACTGCCTGCAGAAATACCCTCCTGTAGCCCTCATCATCAGACCCGCTTTGGCAGTCAAACAATTATGTAGAGGCAACTCCCAAGCGAATAGTGCAAAAAATCCCTAGGAATAATTTAGGAGCAAACACTCTTTTATGACTGCTTCACATATCAGATTCTCAGACAGTAGGAAATAGATGTAAACAAATAATTTATTTTGTCTCCTGCTAATACAGAGAAATATCATAAAATTACAGACCCTGGTGCTAGAAGAAGCTTGCAAAAGTCAGCTCAACAATTTGATACGGTTTTTAGGAAGTGGCCACACAGACAATCTAGCAAACCTCTCATGTTAATGGAAAAAAATAGTGAGATTTACAGAATTTAACTGAGTTCCCAAAGATAGTTTTAAGGGTAAATCTAGGACCCATGTATCCTTATCCTGGCCACACTCTTTATACAATACTATATAAACTGACTCTGTCGCCATGCTTTCAGAAAATCTACTCTCAAACTACGAAAACTGATCACACATTCATTTTAGACAATCAGGGGAAAACACCTGTGGCTCATACTCTATTTAATGCTTTAAAAAAGTGGTTTTGTACCTACATGAATTTCCAAAGCACATTTTTAAAATTATATCTTTTCTTTTTTTTTTTTTTTTTTGCGGTACTCAGGCCTCTCACTGTTGTGGCCTCTCCCATTGCGGAGCACAGGCTCCGGACGCGCAGGCTCAGCAGCCATGGCTCACGGGCCCAGCCGCTCCACGGCATGTGGGATCCTCCCGGACCGGGGCACAAACCCGCGTCCCCTGCACCAGCAGGCGGACTCTCAACCACTGCGCCACCAGGGAAGCCCCCAAAGCACATTTTTAAAACCATGTATAATTATTTAATTGCTTATCGCCATGAAAATAGCTTCTAGAGATTCCTTCTTTCTAGAGCTTTAAGTATTTCTTTAATGAATTTCATCTCCTCTGTCTTCTACTTTATCTCAGGGACCTAAGTACTTAAATCCTTTAAGTTCAAACAGTATCCTGAACTTCATCTGCTTTTACTATTCAAAGATCTTGGAAGATCCTTCTTCAGTTCATCAAATTATGATCCCTCACTGGATACTCAGTCTCCTATCTGTTGATATACTCAGTCTTTTTAATACATCTGCCTCTACGTCTGTAACCGTAATTACATCTACATCTATATCTTTCTCTAGTCACCTCCATGCTAATTCAGTTTCTAATTTCTCTACTTTATTTACAAAAATCTCAAAAGGAAACTTGGGTTCACTTGTTCAGTACTTTAGTAAGCTATATGTCCCTACATATACAGAAATGCAAAGTCCATCCTATGATACATAAAGTTCCAACTCTTATAAGAAAAAAATAAGAAATAATCTAACACATACAGTGAAGTGAGTTACATGCATGCAGATGTCTGCATCCAATCCCATTCATCAAGGACCTTAAATAATGGCATCCACACCTGCCCTAAAACAGCCGCCCCAGGTCATGGGCTCCCAAATTGAACCCTGAACCTCCTACAGCCCCTGAAATCCTTCACACAACTTGCATCACTGTTTCTCTCATTTCTCTTGACCGCAAGATGTTTGCTTGATTTCTAAATAGCATTTGACTCTCCTCTTGGAAGATGAGGGGATAATACTCATTTTTGCTTCTAATCTACCCACATCTCAATGATGAGATCACCTCTCCATTTACAGACTAATTAAGGTAATTTCTTTACTGATTTCATTAACCTTTGCTCCTTTACCTCTGCCCTCCCTGCACCCCAGCCCCCGTAAAATGGGTGACTTTCTCGGGCTCCTTCCATGTTCAGACCAGCACTACAGCGTGAACCTTAAGACTCGGGTCTTGTAATTCACCGACGGGGCCAACAGAGGGGTGAGGAACAAGCATCCAAAATAAATAAATGGCATGATTTATTCATAAAAAAGATTCAGTAACATAGTTTAAGTATGAAAGGATATCCCTGAGGGAAGGGCAACATATGTTCCATAAGATATTATTAATTTTTGAAAATATAATTGCAATTAAGACGATACAAAGGGGGGAAACGGCTCTATTTCTCCTTCCCATACTCACCCCTCAGCCCGTATTTCCCACCTCAGAGGCTACCAGGTATCCTTCCCGAGACCCGTGCCACGTTTCACACACACATGGTGTGCAGAGCGTGCTAAGGTACCCCGTGATGTCGCGGCCTCAGCGTCCACGCTGTGTGGCCAGCAGCCGGGGGCCTTGGACTGACCCGAGCCCCTCGTGTGAATCCATGCCCTGGGGAACTGCCCAAGAGTCACCGGCATGGAAGTTCCTGAAATGACCCCCCAGCCGCCCTTGTGAGCAGCATTCCCCCGTTCCCCCCAGGCCTTCTCTGTGTGTGCCCCTTAGGTAAGACCCCCAGGGAGCTCACCCAAACCTTGTTCTTTTTGGTTTGACCAATTCAGTCCTCCACTCCCTTCGCCTGCACCTGCCTTGATCTCCCAAAGTGACCCCTCAAGGCCACCCTCCTCCTCCAGGACCTGTGATACATAAACCTCGGCTTCAGTTCCCTGGCGGCCTCCGGCTGAACCATAGCTCACCATCCACAGTCCAGGTCTCTACTTAATAGGTGTAAACTTAATGAAGTTACAGCAGACACTGATGAGTCCGTGTAAACCTGTACAGGAACTGAAGGTACCTGTGTGTGTGTGTGTGTGTGTGTGTGTGTGTGTGTGTGTGTGTGTGTGTCTTCTAATTCAAGAATTCACCACTCTTTCATACCAGCATGTATAACGCTGTCTCATGTTTTTTTACTGGCTGTGTAATATTACATTATATTCATTAAGTATACATTTGGCCTCCCTCTCCCACTCCTTCTTCCCCCTACCTCTTTAATGTTGCTTTTAAAAACAATGCTGTAAAAAGGAAAAATGTTTAAAAATCCATGTAATTCGGGCTTCCCTGGTGGTGCAGTGTCTGAGAGTCCGCCTGCCGATGCAGGGGACACGGGTTCGTGCCCTGGTCCAGGAAGATCCCACATGCCGCGGAGCGGCTGGGCCCGTGAACCATGGCCGCTGAGCCTGCACGTCCGGAGCCTGTGCTCCGCAATGGGAGAGGTCACGACAGTGAGGCCCGCGTACCGCAAAAAAAAAAAAAAAAAATCCATGTAATTCACATATAGTCAAGAACATCTATTAGATAAATTCCTAAAGTTTGGTTTTGCTAGATCAGATATTTATATATATATATATTAGTTTGTGTAGTTACTGTAAAATTGGCCACAATAGACGTTTATGCTTCACCACCAAGGCATAAGGATATTATTTACCCCATACACTCATTAAAATACTGTCATCAAACCTTTTTGGGATTTTTCAAATTGGTGTACAGAATGGTATCTCACAGTAGTTTTGATTTGCATTTCTCTCACTAGGACTGTGATTGAGCATTTTAAAATATAAGAAGATATTTTAAATATAAGATATAAGATATTTAAAACATAATAAGATAATAGAAGATAAGAATATAAGAATCATTTGCATTTGCTTTGCTCAATTCATACTGTTTTTTTTACTGCATTTTTCTTAAATTTGATTTTTAGGAACTCTTTAGAAATTAAGGAAATCAATCTTCTGTCTGACATGTGAGTTTCATTTTCTTAAATCGGTCATTAGTCTTTTGACATTATTTTATTTATATATATTAAAATGTGTGACTTTTGTGTCATGGTAGAAATTCTTCCAATATTTCTTCTCTGAACTTTAATAACTTCATTCTTACTTTTAAATATCTGATGTGCTCAGAATAATTTTATTGTTAGATGAGACAAATACTCAACTGTCTTTTTTCCTAGTGGCTACCCAGTATTTACAGTTACATTTATTCAATATTATACATTTCTGATACTGATTTGAAAAGGCAGCTCTACCTTGCACTGAATTCTTATACACAGTTGGGGTCATTATTATTCTTTCTGTTTCTTCCACTGAAATTACATGTTTAATTATTGCAGCATTTTAATATTTTTAGTTTTTATTTGGTTTGTTCTACATTGTTACATTCTTCTCTTGGATATTACAAATTCCTTATTTTCTTTATAAATATGAAATCCAGTCTTTCTAATTCCAAAATAATTCATTTTAGTGTTTTCTTGGTATATATGTTGGTATTCTTTTCCATGGCATGAGATGAACATAGCTTATTTTTTTTTGCATGTGTGTTTTAAATGTACTGTTTCCTGTTATGTTATTACTTTATACATTTTGAATATTTTAATAATTATCTTAATACTTGCTCCCATCGATGAAATATTTTTTCAGAACTTAATAGTTTTAACTTATAACACTTTTACATTTTCTTGCATCATCCTTGTTTGAAATATTCACTCTGAAATAAGATCACACATTATCTTGATTTTCTTGTACTAAATATTTTTTCTCTTTGATCAAATAAGCACATTCAGGGGGACTTCCCTGGCAGTCCGGTGGTTAAGACTCTGCACTTCCACTGCAGGGGTCGCGCAGGTTCGATCCCTCGTTGGGGAACTAAGATCACACATGCTGCGCGGCGTGGCCAAAAAAAATAAATAAATAATTTTTTTTTAAGTTTCTGCCATTTAAAAAAAAAGTACATTCACTACTCTATTTTTTTCCTAACAAGAGAATTACTTTATTTCTTAACCTTTTTTTTTTAGCCATGTATGTCAACATTTTTCTTGAGATTGAACTACTGTTAGCACTAGGGAAAATAAATATTTCAAATGACAGTTTAAAATTTTAATCAGTTATACACTCTGCATATATGAGTCTCTTTAACTGTAAAGACAAATTCCTCTGTTATCCCACTGGACGAAGAATGAGCTCGAAAACATGGCCAGGTCATGACTCCCCATTGTTCTTACAGAGGTAACATATCTCGCTAGCAAAGAAGGTAAGAATCTTCCCCCTATATCTGACTGTCTTAGCTTGCATCTTTTATATTTTCTATAAATAGACATAATCTACTGAATTTAACTTCTGCTTGTTAAGAGGAATGAGGAAGGTAAAGATATTGCATCCACTGGTCATTCATTTTGTGAAAGTGAGTCTCAAGGCATTCCACACAATTTCCTCTAATACTTAATAATCCTTTGATTTAGGAAACACTATGCCAATTTTAAATATAAGCACAAGTAGTATCTTTTCTTTGGGAGCCGAACAGCATATTCCACTTTCTTGTTGCCAAACCCTCTTTCTTAGGAATTCATGTTCCATGTAAGCGACATAGGATTAACCATCTCAACTCTTCCCCTCCACGGCAGAAGGGCTGAACATGACCAAGATCTGTCCAATTACATGGTCTCCGCCTCTGGCCAGAGACAGTGTGCACATATGCATGTGATTTTTCCAGCCTTTTTAGTTACATCTTTTAGAAAAAAAGTTCCATTTTCAAAGGGTTTGCTCAGTTGATAAGATGTCAGAGGCAGTGACGCTTTAATCTGTGACCAGAAGCCTCCCCATGTTGCAGGAAGTGAGAAAAATGCCTTAGTGATTTCATTATTGGAATCCCTGGATTAAGCAACTCCAGAAGCCAGCCTTCTCCTGAACAGTGAGGTTAGGTAAGCCAAGGTACTCCTTCTCTTTGTAACTTAAGACAGTTTAATTTAGATAGATTTGTGTATGTGCCTTATATCTCAATGTGTTGTGACTGGCATAGAAATTTATGTGTACAAACAGGATATTACAAATGACAGATAATTAAATCAGAAATTGATGATTATGGTCATGTAATAACAAAGCAGTCCATAAATATACACATTTTGTTTTATCTTTTATATTCTCACCGTGTTCAAACTGAAGTTCAAGCATTCATGAACCTAGTGAAATGTCAGGATAACAGATTTCGTTACCCTTATGAGTTTTCTGTAAAACTCTACAAATTACAAAACAAATGTAAAAAATTACGATGAAGAGCATCAGTACCAAGAATATCAATTTTAGTGGAAAGTGGCCCAATGGAAAGCATATAGGCAAGAGGTTATAACCTCCAAAGAAGACACCCTTTTACCTTTCACCTGTAAAATGATATGGCATGGATTTATAGAACCGTCTCCTTTGTGAGATTCCACACTCAAAACTATTTACACAAAACTAACGTGAAAGAGAGCGGGTCCTCATGAAACTGTGGAGTCAGCGGTCTGTAGGGATGGGAAACTCTGACGGCCTAATTCGGGGGTAGTCCATTTGTGACACCCATGTCTAATATGAGTCCTGCTTGCTGTCATACACACTGGAGCAAGCGAGACTCTGGCTGCCTCATCCACTGACCCTTTATTTTAAAGCAGAGAACAGAACTGGGCTCTGCAGCTGAGGGCTATGTTGACGAGGGCCGGGCTTGTTTCTAGGCATCCGAAACATCCAGGCGTGGTACATACTGTAAGGGCAAGAATCCACTGGTAACGAATGCAGAGGACTTTCAGAAATCAAGCACTGGCAGCTTAATGAACTCTGTGGGTAATATAGTGATAAAGATACCACAAGTTCAAAAATCGTTCATAATTATCCTTTTTAAAAGTTTTGCTCATGTTGTGGTAAAATATATATAACATAAGCTTTGACATTTTCACTATTTTAAGTGTACAGCTCAGTGGCATTCCTTATATTTATGTTGTTGTGCAAGCAACACCACTACCTGTTTCCAAAACTTTTTCATTACTTCAAACAGAAATTAGGTAATCATCAAGCAATAACTCCCTACTGCTGCCCCCACTTTAAAAATGTTAGCAACGTTTTAAAAGAAAAAGATATCATGACCAAATTGGGTTCATCCTGGGAAGACCAGGTTGGTTTAATATTTAAAAAGAAAAAAGAAAGAGAGATCAATCAACGTAATTTACCACATGAAAAGAGAGAAGAGTCAGATGATGATCTCAGTAGATGAAGAGAACACATTTGAAAAACTGAATACTTCATTTAAAAAAAAAAAATTCTCACCAAACTAGGAATAGAAGGACATTTTCATAACCTCATCACAGATATCTAGAGAAAAGTTACAACAATCTGCATAATGGAATATTGAACAGTTTTTTTCTTAAGATTGGCAACAAGGCAAGTTTGCCCACGCAAACATTTTATTGATACTATGTATGAAACGGACAACTGATGGGAACATGCTTTATAGCACAGGGAACTCACCTAGTGTACTGTGTGTAACCTAAATGGGAGGGAAGTCCAAAAGGGAAGGGATATCTGTATGTGTATGGCTGATTCATCTTGTTGTGCAGTGGAGGCTGACACAACCATTGTAAAGCAACCATGCGCCAATAAAAATTAAGTTAAAAAAATTACTGAAGATCCTGGACAGAACAATAAGGTAATAAAATGAAAAAAAAAGGTATCTAGATTCACCCAATAGAAGAAAGAAGTAAAGATGTCTTAATTTATAGATGCTATGATGGTGGATACACAAAGTTTAAGGAATCTATAAAAAAGCTACTAGAAGCACTACATGCTTTTATCAAGGTCACGGGATAAAATATCCATGATATTCCTATATACAAGCAATGAACAACTAGGAAATGAAATAAAAACCTCAACTGATAATAGTGTCCAAACATATGAAATTCTTAGGAATGCGTTTAACAACATATCATCAATCAATATAAAATTTTTGAAATACAATATTTTCATGAGAAAAATTTAAATATATCTAAATATAGAAGTACCTTCCTAATCAAAAATCTCTAGACTTTAATGCTAGTCTCCCCAAAATAATTCACAGATGCAATATAATCTCTATCAAAATCTCAATTGACTTTTATATTTGTAGATATTAGAAAACTTACTGTATGATATTTATGGAAATACAAATAATGTATGATATTCAAACTAATTTTGTAAAAGAGAAACAAATTTTGAGTACTTAAACTGCCTGATTGCAGGACTTATTCTAACTCTTTGGCACCTAAGACAATGTAATAGTGATCTAAGGATATGCATTAGAATACTGAAGAAAAAGAGTCCACAAGTCCAACCAATGCATATATGGTTAATTGATTTTTCAATAAAGATGTCAAGTTAATTGCAAGGGGATAACAACAGTCAACAACTGGTCCTGAGTCAGCTGGACATCCACATGGACATCCATATTCACCTTGATACTCATTTCACACTATATATAAATATTAATAACTCTACTTTTAAAGCATTAAAACATCATAACTTTAAATGTAAATCTTATTTCTATGAAACTTATAGAAGAAAACATAGGAGGAAAATCTTTGCTACCTCAGGGTAGGCAAAGATGTCTTCAATAGAGGACAAAAATCATGAACCATAAAAGAAAAAAAATTGATAAACTGGACTCCAACTTATTAAAAATGATTACTCTCTGAAAGGCACCACTAAGAAAATGCATAGGCAAGCTACAAACTGGAGGAAAATGTTGGCAGTGTATGCATTTGACAAAGGATTTGCATCCAGAACTTGTAAGAACTCAACTCAATAAGACACCTAATCCATTGGCAATAGCTTTGAACAGATACTTTTGAAAGAAAATACACCGCTGCTAACACATGAATGTGAAGCTTCTCCCATCATTAGTCATCAGTAAAATTCACTAAAACCACAGGAGATTACATTACTCAACCATGAGAATGGTTACTTTTTAAAAGACTGACAATTCTTTGTGTGGAGCAACTGGGTCTCTCATACGTTACTGCTGGGAAAGTAAACTGGACAAACCATGTAGGAAAAGATTTGGGCTGTTTCTATTAAACTTGCATTTCCACCTGTTTCGGCAATTTTACTCCTAGGTTTGTGCCCAAATGTAATGAAAGCATGTCCACATCAAAACATGTACATGAATGTCCACAGCAGTTTTCTGATGGCCCCAAGGTGAACACAATACAAATGTCCATCAATAGTTGAGTGTATAAACACATTGGTCACTATCCATACAGTGGGATACCACTCAGATAAAAAGGCAGGATCTCCTAATGCACACAATAACGTAGATGAATCGCAAAAGCAAAGGCTGCGTGAAAAAAAAAACAGATACAAAAGAGTACATACTGTATATTATTTTATTAAATTCAAGAAATGGGAATGAACCTCTAGTGACTGAAAGCAGATCAGAGGTTGCCTGGTTCCAGGGTTAGGGAGAGTCAGCCACAAAGTGCTTTGAGGGAAGTTTTGGGAATCATGAAAACATTCAAATCTTTATTCATTGGGCTGGCAATGATACTGAAGTATACATTTGTCAAATTTCATCAAACTGTGCACTAATAATGTATAGTTAACTTTATATAAATTAATTTTAAATTAACCTGTATAAGTTCTGAATTTTTGTCTGGTATCTATTAAATCATCTCAGAAGTTTGTTTGTCAGGGTACAGAGATATTGTAAATACTTTTATGTGTCTTAAGATTGTACTAAAATACTTAGAGCGCAGAGCTCAAATTGGTACTAATGCATTCAGGCTCGTAACACCTGCCTTGGGTGTTCACTAAATCCCAGTTATGTCCCATTAGAAGGATCCATAAAGTAGCTGGATAAGGCAGTGAAGCATCTAAAAATCATTTAAGAAAACTTCATATTTCATCTATATTTGGCTGTAGTTGTTTTACTGGAACACTTTAAATTATTGGTCTGATTCTATGTATCTAATAGCAAAGGACTTCAAGGTATAGTGTACATTACTCCTAGTTCCCTTTCAGATGATTTGGGTTTATTTTATTTCAATAAAAATATAATAAAGAGAATCAAGGTCTTTTTTATTCTTAAATGAGATTTTTAAAAATTTCATCAAGCTGGAACTCATTTGAAGTTTATTTTCTAGTCAATGCAGAAGAATCTGTTTGAGGTGATAAGACAGGAACACACTTTGCTATTTGGATTCAAGGCAGCAAAAAAGCAGAATTTAAAGTGTGTAACCAAAGTCATCTTTCACTTTTTCTTTCTTTCTTTCTCTCTTTCTTTCTCTCTTTCTCTCTCTCTCTCCCTTTCTTTCCTCCTTTCTTTCTTTCTCTCTTTCCTTTTCTTTCTTTCCTTCTTTTCTTTCTTCCTTTCTTTCTTTTCTTTCTTGCTTGCTTTCTTTTCTTTTATTTGAATGCAGCTTTAATCAATAGTCTTGAAGCTCCAGATTATCTATCAAACTGAGAAAATCTGTCTTAGGTAGCTAGATCCTCTAATCAAATATTGGCAGATGTGATCTTCTGGGTGATAAAAATGGATTTAAAACCCAGAGTGACATTATTTGATGAGAGTCATAGAATCACAGCATACTTATTCGAGTCAAGATGAAACATATACAGTATATGCTTACTTCTCAAGTCATTACTATTCTTCAATAATATAACTGCAAGTTATTATTATTGCTTTCATTAGCATATATTTAAAAGCTAAGGTCAAACATTTTCTTATTTACATAACTAAGATACTTAATCTATATCTATAACCTGATCTAAATCCAGGATACATTATATAAGTAGAAATGTTCAGTTTGTGGAAGTAATATTGAACCAGAGTTTTAATATATGAAAACAATTATTAAAATATTTTATACCTCTTATTATATTATTCCAAGTCTTGTGAAATCACTCCGTGAAAACCTAAATCACTATAAACATTAGATAGCATAAAAGTAAGTAGCTAAGTGTACACTACCTAATAATAGAGATTTCAGGGAAACAAGAGAACTTTGTTCATTTTAGAAATATTTAGTGTACTAATATGCTATTTATAGTGTTGCATGGCACCTCAAGACATTTTTAGAGTGTCTTTGTGTTTTGTGAATTAGTGAACAGATATTAGAGGGTGGAGTAACTGCTGTGGTTAAGGATTAGAATAGAAAAATGATTTTTATATCCAATGGTATAAATCTATGTAGGATTTGAGTGCAGTCATTTTCCTTTATAATATTGCCTGCAGCCTGCCATGGGAAGAGCAGAATCATGTTGTATTAATGGTTTAACAATTAAAGTTTAATACTTTATTTAAATGTATAATACACTGCATGAAGGATGCGATAAAGTATCAGTCTATTAATCATGCTTGATGAGAAGTCTGAACCCTTGCAGGATGAGAACTTGGGAGTCAGGTGTAGTTTTGTTTGTTTGTTTGTTTGTTTTTGGCGGTACGTGGGCCTCTCACCGTTGTGGCCTCTCCCGTTGCGGAGCACAGGCTCCGGACGCGCAGGCTCGGCGGCCATGGCTCACGGGCCCAGCCGCTCCGCGGCATGTGGGATCTTCCCGGACCGGGGCACGAACCCGTGTCCCCTGCATCGGCAGGCGGACTCCCAACCACTGCGCCACCGGGGAAGCCCTAGGTGTAGTTTTCAATCAAAGTTTTGTAAATATGTAAGAAACCCAAATCACGTCTCGACCTTACATTGTATTGCTGGGATTGTCAGCCAATCTCAGCACCATTTACTACTCTTAGTACTCAAGCTCTTAGTACTCCAGTAACTCTGACTTTTCTTTCTCATTTCCCATCACCTAGTTTTCCTAAAGTGACAGAAGTTTGAGGACAGTTTATTCTGGGGCTGCAACAGATGGGTTATGTAAGCAAACCTTCAAGAACATCTCCTCCCTGGGAATAAGACTCCTCGCTTGGTGCCCGTCTCCCCTCCCCACAATCACCGCACTTACGACTCCAGAAAGCAAAGGAAATGAAAATACTAAAAAATAAAGATCAGGATTTTCTCGAATGACTAACAATAGTCTCCGATGTCCCTAATTATTAGGAAGAATAGACAGCTAATTTGTGAAATACAAGTGAGAGCAGAAATATAGAGATTTTAGTTCAGCAGTTGTGGAGTCCAGAAAACTAACAACAGTATTTCCTCCTTCCCTTTGTGGTACTGAGGGATGCTCTAATGGGTGAGGTGAGTAGTCTAACTAGATGCTTCTAAATGATTACCAAAGGATATAAGCCCACACATGTCCCTCTATTACAATTTGTGCATGAGTTCCTATATTCTAAAGAGATACAAGTTATGCCTTATATAACAAGAAAGTCTGTTTTCTAACAATACTAATCTGAGCCATGAATTAATTTCTGGATAAAATTATCAAAAACTAGGTTCACCCAGAGGAACACCTTGACTATTTATTAGTTTGTTAGATAAATCATAACTCAAATGAGGATGAAAATGCTCTGGGAAAGCCCATAGAAAAGGCACCCTTAGAGTAACTCCTATTTTTAAATATGACGTGATGTATTAAATGGAGAAGAACTTGGCAAATCTTGCCCAGCAATTGACGTAGAGGCTTCTTTCCTATTCTGGACCATATTTTCCATCTCACAATCTGCCGATCGGTGATAAAACAGCATATTGAACACTTACATAATAATACTGAAAAAACTGACTGGTTAGTAATTGAGCACATAATATGCTCCAGGCATTCTGCTACAATCTTTGCATAATCAGCACAGAAAATCTTCACAACTGTTCTACAAGATAAGTACCGTTTTACAGATAAGTCTCATTTTAGAGATATCAATATGCTTATGAATTATGGAAGGTCACACAGTTAGTAAAAAGTGGCAGAGGTAGGACTGAACCCAGGAAGGCGGACTCCACATTCAGAGACCTCTACCCTGGGGGGGGACTCCGAGTCCTATACGGATAATGCTAAACTTTCCTCAACGCAGAGGATGTAGAACATTTGCCAAGGAGGACACTGTAGGACACATATAGCAGAGATCATTTTGCTAGGGTCACAAAATTCTACACCCTGAAAATTATTAATAGATTGAATTTTGTTATAAAAACAAAAGACAATAAAATTTACCAACATGGATTTCTGAGTATAATACTCAATCATCTGATACTGAAGGGATTCATACAACGTGGAGCAGGCTTTCAAGTACAGTTGACCCTCAAACATGGCAGGGGTTAGGGACAGTAGAAAATCCACATACTATGGCTCTCTCTGCCTCGAAAGCAAAGGAATTGAGAAATGACCCACCCATGGGCTGGAAGCTGAAACAGTTTAGATAGAATCAGGACTCAAACCCCAGTTCTTTTGATGCCGTGATTTCTACAGGAACAAAAACTTTACCCCACATTTAATTAACTGAAAGATCTGTAAAATGAAAATACAGGTAACTATATTTATTGAAAAAATCCACATATAAGTGGACCCTCACAGTTCAAACTCACATTGTTCAAAGTCAACTGTAATACATGTATTTACATTTTTCCAAAACAAAAATGTTTCAATTACTCTACCCTGATATATAACCAAAGGGATCCAAAGATGGGATGCATGTAATGTGGCTGGTATTATCTAATTTCTACCTTCTAGAATAAAAGTGAGGTTTTCATAAATATAGCACTGCTTAAGGGCAATAAAATGTTTACATATGTATATCAATACTTTTTTCTAGGAAATGTATTAAATAATAATATTATTTTAATTCAGTTGGAACACAGGCCAATCAGAGGTATGATCATTTAATAATGCAATTTAATCATTCTAAGTTTCAGATTTTAAAAGGGCTCAGACTTTCTATGTAGATGCTAGATAGTATGCTATCTAAGTGAATATGTGGTACATTTTATAATACCTTTGACACACTGTTGTTAGTGCATGCTTCAATTAGCTCTTCAAGAAATTGTTTCTGGGCTTCCCTGGTGGCGCAGTGGTTGAGGGTCTGCCTGCCGATGCAGGGGACACGGGTTCGTGCCCCAGTCCGGGAAGATCCCACATGCCGCGGAGCAACTGGGTCCGTGAGCCACAACTGCTGAGGCTGCGCGTCTGGAGCCTGTGCTCCGCAACAAGAGAGGCCGCGATAGTGAGAGGCCCGCGCACCGCGATGAAGAGTGGCCCCCGCTTGCCACAGCTGGAGAGGGCCCTCGCACAGAAACGGGGACCCAACACAGCCAAAAATAAATAAATGAAAAAATAAATTAAAAAAAAAAGTAACAAATGTTCAAGTACAATTGGTGTCTTTTTAAAAAGAAAAAAGAAAAAAAGAAATTGTTTCTTGTAACAGTGCATTTACTGGCATTTTATTTCTATCAACAACTCTGGGTATATCTTTATGCAGAACAGCTACAGCCTGTTCAAATTCCTTGGTAATACACATACCACACATTTACTTGACAAAAAGAATATAAGAGAAAAAAGAAAAAACCTTAACAAAAAGTATAAAACAAAACTCAAGGCAATAGATGGCATGTAGAAGAGAAATTCCCCATGTCTAAGTTTATGATGAATGGGAGCAAGAGACATTATCATAACAGGACTTAGACAAGTCTAGGTTAATCTAACTCAATCACTATATAATTATAGAAACAAATTAACAGCTACTCTAGACATGAAATAAGCTCCCAACTACCTTCAGTCTCACAATTGAACTGGAACAATAAGAACAAAACTGGTCCCTTAGTTGTACTGACTGAGGTGGCCTCCCTCTCATGTGACAACTAAGTCAGAAATTTATGCTACAATATCTTTCATAGGTTTCATCTTATTGGAAACAAACTCTATTCCCTAAATTGGACAAAAATTCTAACTAAGTAGTTAGAATTATTTAAGTCAAAATTTAGCACCTTGCTGTAGTTAATATTTTGAGTTACTATCAAGTGTCCAATTCATTCTGAGCCATGCTATGAAGATGACTTAGGCCTGGAGAAATGTTATGATTTTAAGATAGAGATTGTTACACATTTTAATTTTTAAATAGATTTCTTTAATAAGGAAGCAATACATCCTCTTCACATCCACTTGTCCTTCTCTTAGTAAGGCCTTACTTCCTGTAAAGGTGATTTCAACTTTTGCTTAGAAGAAAAGACTAGATCTAGACATAGAAATGTCATAGAGACCACATCTTTTCCACCGTTCCCACTGAAATACAGTTTATATCCAGGTTGCAAAAGCACAGGCTGTTAAAACAACTATACATAGAAAGCTAAGATTTCTCTCTCCTTTGGATGCACAAAGACACGTTGCTTATATTCCCTTGATTCACGTGAGTAAGAGAGGAACTAAAAATTGGGGAAAAAATCAAGTTCACAAAGTCCACTGAACTATTTTATCTTGGAACATGAGGGATGTGGTGAGAAAGAGAAAGAGATTTTTAGAACTAGTTGTGACATTAAAAACCATTTTTATATAATCCTTTAAAAATCTCTCATGTCAAAGTATACATAATATATACAAGTTTGGGAGTGGGGTATGGTGTATAAACTGGGATTCTAGGGTAATTCGAATCCATTAGCTCTTCCGTAAACCACTTCCATAAACTCTCCTCAAAAATCAGTGTTATTAAATCATAATTGCAGACACAAACACAAATAAGCACATGTCAACAGATAAGTCAAATCAGCTTCAAAAATTCCTGATTTGTTTTCTTTCTTCTTATGCACATTATTTTTAATATTTAAAAGCACTACATTCTCTTATATTTGAGTTGAATGGGAGAAAAAAGGAGCCAAAGTAAAACTGGAAGACTTATTTCAGATCCATTTTCTTCACTACATGGGATATGATGTCCTTCCTAAAAGATCCCTCCAGATTAAGAAAGGAGATGATGGTACACGTTGAATTGGAGTCATCTTTAAATCACATTTTAATTTTATACTATTAACTCCCTGCCTTGAAGAAGGAAGAAATTAACACCATATACTTCTCCCTCCCTACCTCTCAGCATACTGCAGTTATATTAGTGTTGCCCAGCTGTACGATATTTACATCTTGTTTAGTGAAGAACATTTCAGTCGGTCAGTTTTTGTTGTATATTTAATGACCATGGTGTTTACCATCTAACCATGATGTCAACATTCCTGAATTATTATTGTAGTTCATCTTTATGTTGTCTAGATTTAAAATACAAACTAAATTAGGATATTTAATTGGGGAACTGAACTGTATTTATTTTCCCTGAAAGACTCCTAAGGTGGTATATAATCTGCAAGTTTGTGCATCCTTGTTAATATTTCTAAAACATTTATATCTGAATTTTAAGATAATGTAACATTCTTGAAGCTGATCTTTTATTCCTACCTTCACCACTTGGTAGACGTTAGTCTTCTGGCATTGACTACAGACGCGGAAAATTCTAAGATAACCCTATTTTTCTCCTTTGTATCTTAAAATTTGCATTTTCTCCTAGAAGCCAATAGAAGTTGAATGGTTCTCAATTAAATTTTAAGAAAATAGTTTTGTTTTGTCTAATAAACATTTTTTTAAAAATAAATTGTTACAACTATAACAAAATAAGTTTCCGGTTCAAATATGATTTTCTTCATTTTTTTAACACTGTCCCATGGTTATCTTCATAAGTGGGAGAGATGTTCTATTGACAAAGAATACTTTTTCCATGAGTTTTAGCTTTGATATATTTAAGCTTTTTCATGTACAGAAAAGTACTGTATTTGGTAGAGATTTTCCTAAGGGATTTAAATTAATCTTCAGTAGAAAAGTAAATTTTTTGCACTTAGAAACCTCTTACTACTGAAAGTTAAGAATCAAAACTTTTTAACATAATGCAATGATAAGCCAGCAGTATATTTTCAGCATGAAGGCATTTAATTGAATTAATAAAACAATAAAAGAGTAAAATTTTAAGCATTAAGCATTCCGTAAATACTTAGTGTGGAGCCATAGGAGATGTAGGGTCACACACAACACTATCCTTGATCTCAAGTAGCTTACAGTTTTCATAAGATATATATATGTGTTTGCGTGTGTACGTGTATACATATATACATATACATGGCATACTTACAAATAATACGTTCAACTGTGCTTTTTGTTAAACACAGAGATGCTGAGAAAAAGCAGAGTTTTCTCAATTCATCTAGTAATTTACGGATTATATATCATGTTTACATGAATTACCCACGTGATCAGTCATGAAAAACCTATGACAGTTGAGAATGATATTATTATTTTACATTTATAGGTAAAAAAACAGAGACTAAATAAGGTGAAGATTCCTCAGTTTACAAAGGTCAAAACTGACTCTGAACTGAAGTTCCCCACTGCCCAACTTGTGTTCCTCCTATTCTCACCTTTCAAATGAGGAAGACATACTCAAATCACTGAGTGAGGAGATCAAGGAAAAATGCTTTGAAAATAAGAATGAAAGCAAAAGGTTAAGAAATGATCTGACGTTTATAATGAGGATTTAACAAAGAACAGTAGAGAAGATGAACAGAATATTCATAAGGGATGGAGAATAGTATTACTTGCAGGAAAAAGATAGGAAGGGAATGCCAAAAGGAACAAAGGGTAAGGTGGATTTATGTTACTAAAAAACCCAATTTGGATGGAAAAAAAAAATAGTAGATAAGGCCAGAAAGGTATGTTGGGAGCAGGTAGGAAATGCTAATTTACGGCCACGTGAGAAAATTTCTTACACGCCAGACTTAGTAATGATGTTATTTTTCTCAAAATTAATATATAAGCATTAAACAATCTTAAAGAAGGACAAGGAAATATCTACTAGATGGATGGATAGATTGATTAGAGATTAATAGAGAGTTAAAATACATAGGTAATGTATATGTGTATATATTTATGTAATTTCCAAAACAACTTTTTATTTTAAGTAGTAATTTCATCATTTTATAGAGAAGGAAACTGAAGCTCTAAAAAATGTTCAAACTGAAATTTGAACTCAGATCTTTTAACTTTAATGCTAATTTTTCAATATGCAAAATGGCAATAGAAACAAATAATTTATGTGGTATTTGGAAACTCAACTTGACAGAAATAAATAGTGTTGAAGAATATCGAGGCTGGTCAGGGAAGTCATTTAGGAAACTACTGCTGTGTGACTTTATCAAGACTTAAATTATGATGCTGGCAATGGGAACCAAAAGGCAGTGATGGTAACACAAGGTAACTTCATATTATTTCTTGTCTAGAAATTTACATATGATGTGACAATGTTTATACTTTTGTTCAGTATATAGATCTATTAAATTAATGAAAATGTATTAATCCTGTTTTTGTTTTTGAAATTTTATATCATTAGAATGTTAATTTGGATGTGAGCTACATGTCTATGCCCAAAATGGTCCCCACGGATTCAACACATAGCATTTGATGAAATGACCTCATCATTTGTGCGTTAACTTCCATCCCAAGCAGTAAAATCCTGTAAGTGGATCTCTTTGGAGTCTAATTATCAGCAGGAGTTTTTATGGGTTCAACAATTTGTCCAACACGTCCTTCTGTTATTTTTATCCATACAGCAAACTATTTAAAATGTGTATCATACCCAGATAAGAAGATTATTTGGCATCAATCACACTTAAGGCAGAGCTATTTACTGAAACCTAAGAATACATACTTTTAAAAGACAGGTATGTTGGAATGAGTTTAGAGAACAGAAAAAAAATGAAGTGTCTTGAAATTAAGAATGATGGCAAAAAACTAAGAGAAGCAATCTTGCCAGCGAAAACTGATGGTAAAAATGTTAAGAACAGAAAAGTTTCAATTCATCTCACCATTTAATAGAGAAAAAAGTGCTGGGATTGATTTGCCAATGAAAAAAGTATGTTAATATTTGTTAAGAACAGTTAAATGAACGTTGGAACTCATTCAAGATTGGGAGTCACAGAAATTTAGAAGTGAGAGAGTCTATATTGCACATTCCATGGAGGGAGGGCAGAATTTTCCCTCACCCTACGCATTTCCAGGTTGCACTATGTCGAAAGGGACATGTCACGGGGTCAGACAAAGCTGTTCCAGGGGAAGGGAGGCACTGGCAGAGCGGAGGTGCCTAAGTCCTGCCCCTGGTCTGTCTTTAAGACCCCTTGTCTCTCTGTGGGGACCAGAGCTTCATGAGTTCTACTTGCCATACTTCCTTGTCTCTTCAGGGTTTAGCTAAGGTAGTCATGGGTGATCTGCTAGACAGGGTGTATGAAAAGCCCCTACATCATTATTGTGTCCACTGACAGCCCTGAGCTTTAGAGAACACTGTAAACTTGCCAGCACGGACAATTCAACAAAGCGAGATGCTCAGACAGCTGACAAGCATCAACGTCCTGTTAAATCACATTTTCTAAGAAATCAGTTGCTGGAGAGGACTGATATTACACTGCTCTAAGTTTAAAAAGGAATAGAAGACTGTATGCATTATCATCCCAAGATTACTCATTTTCTCCAAGCACATTCTATGAACACATTTTATCTGCTCCAGCTTCAAAATAAGTGTTGAATCTGAATACTTTTCGCTTCCTCTAGCATCTTAGCATAGACCACTGCTGTCTTTCATCTGTACCACATTGGTAGCCTTCCAAGGGGTTTCCCTACTTCCACCTTGTCCTCATACTTTTCTGTTCTCTATACCAAAGGCATCCCTTCAAACCCTTAACTTGAAATAAAACAATATAAAAAAAATAAAGAAATAAAACAATAGTGTTTCATATTATTATTTATAAAATAATGCAAATTCCCTCAGGGCAAAACCGTTTCTGTCTGTTCACTGCTGTTTTCCCTTTCCCCATAGCAGCACCTGGTCCTCAGTGGCCCTTCCATGCATCCCTGTTTTTGCATGTTGACTAGCCATGCTGTTACCTGTGTGCACATATGGCAGTGCTTAGTGAAGCCTAAATTGATACTTTTGTGAAATAAATTAGTGCAGAGCTAGTAGGCTAACTGAAAGTGCTACACTTTTCATAAGAAACCCAGGGGCCTCATGAGAAAAAGAAATCTGTTACTTTTTTCCTAAATGTAAAGGATATTTAAAATTTTGAACTGACACAGATCAAAGGAATTAGCTATGTGATATAACAAGCCTTCTGGAATAAAATTTTGTGAGCATGTCCAAAAACAGAAACGGTAATCTGATCCCAGTGCTACGACCAGTACCAGAAAAGGAGATATTCTAGTTAAGTCTGTGAGTGAAACAGCAAATCAAAGATTCCCTGGCCACTCTGCCCTGGTGGTAGATTTGTGTCCTGGGGAACACCTAGTTGTATCAACAAAAGTGCTCTATACAGAGGGCACAGGACAACATGACATGATCCATCCATGGCTCTAAGCCGCCAGGGAAGGGAGACGAGGGGAAGCCGTGTCTTCACCACTTCCGTTTCATCACGAGAGGCAGTGCCTCTGCCTTCAAGGTCCAGAAGGGGCAGCAGCAGCAGGCCTTGGGCTTTGTGAGCATGGACCACACACCTACTCATGGCAGATCAACCCTTTTCCAGTTGCAATGACGAAAACCTCCTGAAGTTGAAATCTACAGGTTCAAAGAAAATCATGTGTTTCTTGCTTATCAATGTAAGAACCTGTGGATTTGACTGTTGTAATCAGTACCTACCTGGGGGACCCCCAACTTAGAAGGAGAGATGAAAAAGGAAGGGGAGAGATTTGATCAGATACCAGTGGATACGGGTGGCATCCCATGTGCTCTGCTCTGGGACACTGCTTCAGATGGATATTTATTTCCCAACAGCAAAGTAAGATACCTAGGATTTCGTACCACGCTTCTAAAGGGGCATGATTTAAAAAATGTGTTTCTTCTTCACATATCTCTGATGTCTCAAAATTGGTAGTAAATCTTATTTATAATAAAAACACAATAATAAAAAAATGAGATGTTTATAAATACGTGATTTAAGTTCTATCTTATCTCTTCAAAATGAAACCGGTATTTTTTTTTTTAAATGGGACACGCAGTTCAAGACTCCAGGGATATTTATGCAGGCATTTATGAGGAGATGTTTAGAAGAAGTGGGATCATTTGAGAAACAGTTCCAGAAGCGTCGGTTTTGTGAAGCGAAATATTTGTCGTGTTTGCACTTGTATGAAACAGAGGCAATACAGATCGTACCAGTGATGACGCAGCTGCCTTCAAACAGATTCTTCCTGGGTTTTTTTGGTTTTGATTTTTGACCTACACTAGGTTGCCCCGTCTAGGGCATTAACATATTTACCTTGTAAAACATGAGGCTTTAATATATGTAATTTAATCATTATT
The DNA here is from genome assembly GCF_951394435.1 of Stenella coeruleoalba. Classification (NCBI taxonomy): domain Eukaryota; kingdom Metazoa; phylum Chordata; class Mammalia; order Artiodactyla; family Delphinidae; genus Stenella; species Stenella coeruleoalba. The sequence continues at coordinate 12,332,408 of NC_137153.1, read as the reverse complement.
CATACTTCTCTTACTTCACATTTGTCAAAGAGCTTCAATAGTTGACCAAACAGACAACATGTGTACTTTCCTGAGATGACTGTTTAACCTGACCTCAGGACACTGCTACATCATTTCACAGAGGTCACGAAACAGGGCCCCGGACTGGGTGGCCACAATTCAGTCACAGCTCTGTATCTTACTTTACGTGTGATTTTGATAAAATATGTTCACTTTACAGTCTTTAATCCTCATCTGAAAAAACAAGGGGGGCTCCTAGTCCCCAGTTCATCATGGCCAGAGCTTAGAAGCCTTCACTCTGCCTTAACAATAAATGAAAACCTGAACAAACTAAAAAATCAACGGCTCTTCTTTCATCCAGCAGAGCAGTGAGGTCACGGTGAATAATACTGCCCCCTCAACTGGAGAAACACACAAGCAGATATAGAGAATCATAACTTACTGGAGGAGAAACACATGAGCAGAAACCTCTGTGAGAAACAGGACCAGGGTAGTAAAACCCAAACTGTAATTGATGAATTGCTGGAGACTCAGTGTGGACAAGCCTGGCAGATAAAAGCTCCAGAAGGACCCAGTCATTGGGGTTGCAGGGGAGGGTTTACACTCTGGTGAGTTTTACCTTCAGGAGTTCTACCAGGTTCTCACATTGAATGTCAGGGGAAAATCCCCTGTCCTTTTTAACAAGGGCTGCCCCCAGAACCGCAGCTGCAGGGTTATGTCAGAGCCTAGCTGATCTGGTGTAAAGCAAATACCCAACCCAACTCCTTCTAGACTTCCAGGTAGAAGAAGGAAAATACACAACTCCAGCCCTTCCAGCCATCCTCCCCTACCTAAGGAGGGGAGATAAGGTGCACTGGTGAGGTTGACGGTCTAGGGATGCACATTCACCAAAAGACTGAGATCTAACCATAAAATGATAGGTTCCCCTCCCACCTTAGGACTATATTACTAAAGACCTATTTATCACAATTCTTTTTACCAAATACATCATGTCCATCTTTCAATAAAAAATTACAATGCATACTTAAAAGCAAATAACACAATTTGAAGAGACTAAGCAAACATCAGAACCATAGACAAGTATGGCAGGAATGCTGAAATTATCAGAGCAAAAGAGTTTTTTAATTAATGTTTTTTAGTTTTTTAATTAATCTGATTAATGTGCTAAAGGATTTGACGGAAGAAGTAGACAGCATGCAAGAACCGATGTATGATGTAAACAGAGAGCTGGAAATTTTAAGAAAGAATCAAAAAGAAATGCTAGAAAACAAAAACACTATAATAGAAATGAAGAATAACTTTGATGGGCTCATTAGCAGAGTGATCAGCAGGACTAAGGGAAGAACCTCTGAGCTTGAGGGTGTAACAACAGAAACTTCCGAAACTGAAAAGCAAAGGAAAAAGACTGAATAAAATAGAACAGAATACCCAAGAACTGTGCAGCAACTGCAGAGTTATAACATGCATAACGGGAACACCAGAAGGAGAAGAGGGAAAGGAATAGAAGCAAAGTTTGAAACAATAATGATTGATAATTTCCCCAAATTAATGACACACCATCCTACTGATCCCTGAACAAAGTGTGCTTGAACTCTGCAGGTCCACTTGTGCACCGATTTCTTTTTTCGCTAAATACGTACTACAGAACTACGCAATCCATAGTTGGCTGAATCCAAGGAAGTGTAATTGCTGATACGGAGGCCTACTGTAAAGTTATACAGGCATTTCCGACTGCAAAGAGGGCTGGCACTTCTAAAACCTTGGCTTTGTTCAAGGGTCAAATGTACACATACGCTTATGTATAAGTGAAATAAATTACAGCAATGATCTGTGGAGCAGGGGGAGGAATTGGGAAATTTTCTTGTTGTTGTTCTTATAAGGTACTTAAATATGAAGTGGTATAGTCTTACTTGAAAGTGGACTCAGATTAATTTTAAGGGTATGTTGCAAAATCAAAAAGAAACCATTAAAAATGTTTAAGAAAACAAAAAAGGAAGGGTAATTGATATATTAAGAAAGGGGAGAAAATGGCATCATATAAAATTTTCAATTAAAAGCACAAAAGGCAGAAAAAGGTCAAAAATAGAAACAAAGAATTACCACATGATACAACAATTCAACTTCCATGTATTTTTCCAAAGAGAATGAAAACACTAATTCGAAAAGACATATATGCACCCCACACACAGTTCATTGCAACATTATTTATAATAACAAAGATATTGAAGCAACTCAAGTGTCCATTATGAGATGGATAAAGAAGATGTGTTTGGGGTGGGGGTGTGTGTGTGTGTGTGTGTGTGTGTATACACACACACACACACACACACACACACACACATACACAGCGGAATACTACTCAGCCATAAAAATAATGGAATCTTGTCATTTGTGACAACGTGGATGGACCTAGAGGGTATTATGTTAAGTGAAATAAGTCAGACAGAGAAAGACAAATACTGTATGATTTCGCTTGTATGTGGAATCTAAACAAAACAAAACAAATAAACAAATATAACAAAACAGAAACATAGTTTTAAATACAGAGAACAAACAGGTGATTGCCCAAGGGCAGGAGATGGGGGGAACGAGTGAAATAGGTGAGGGAAATTAAGAGTAAAAACTTCCAGTTACAAAATAAATGAGTTACAGGGATGAAATGTACAGCTTGCAGAATATAGTCAGTAAGTATGTAATATCTTTGTATCAAGACAGATGGTAACTAGACTTAACATAGTGATTGTTTTGTAATGTACAGAAATATTAAATCACTGTATTGTGTAACAGGAACTAACATAGTGGTACAGGTCACTTACACTTCAAACAAACAAACTCAGAAAAAGAGATCAGTTTTGTGGTTACCAAAGATGGGGGGGTGGGGGGAGCGGGATTCTATGAAGGTGGTCAAAAGGTACAGACTTCCAGTTATAAGATAAATATGTTCTAGGGACGTGATGTACAGCATGATTAACATAATTAACACTGTTGTACATTATATATGAAAGTTGTCAAAAGACTAAATCCTGAGAGTTCTCATCACAAGGAAAAAATATTTTTTTCTTTTACTTTGTATCTATATAAGATGGTTGGATGGTCACTAAATTTATTGTGGTAATCACTTCATGATGTAAATCAAGTCATTATGCTGCATATCTTAAAACTTATCCAGTGCTGTATGGGACTTCCCCGGAGGTCCAGTGGTTAAGATTTCACCTTCCAATGCAGGAGGTGCAGGTTCGATCCCTGGTCAGGGAGCTAAGATCCCACATGCCTTGGGGCCGAAAGACCAAAACACAAAACAGAAGCAATATTGTAATAAATTCAATAAAGACTTTAAAAATGATCCGCATCAAAAAAATATTAAAAGAGAAAACACTTATATAGTGCTGTATGCCAATTGCATCTCAATCATATTGGAAGGGGAAAAAAAGAAAAAATATATAGATCAGAAATCAGTGAAATTGAAAACAGGAAACCAATCATCAGGATGCCCTACAGCAGGTGGAGTGGATAATCTGTGGTCCATCCAGACCATGGAATAGTATTTGGCACCTACAAGAAATGAGCTACCAAGCTATGAAAAGATATAAAGGAAATTTAAATGCATTATTAATAATATGTATATTAATAATATATTAATATTATATTAATAATTAATAATATTAATAATATTAATTTATTATATTATTAAGTGAAAGTAGCCAATCTGAAAAAGCTCCATAGTGTATGATTCCAGCTACATTACCTTCTGAAAAAGACAAAACTATGGAGACAGTAAAAAGATCAGTGGTTGCCAGGGGTTAGAGGACAAGAGGAATGAACAAGCAGAGCACAGAGGATTTGTACGGCAGTGAAACTGCCCTGTATACCATAATGCTGGATACATATCATTATAAATTTGTCCAAGACCATATAAACTACACCACCAAGAGTGAAACCCTTCTCTGTGAAATATTTGGGGATATTTAGAAACTGAGCACGCTATTTAAATAAAAACACAACCTTAAAACAAAAATAAATAAGTAATCTTTAGTTCCTTATTTTCAATCAAAATATTGAATTTATCCTAAGTGGTTAAATACATTAGGGAAAATTTCATTTAATGAATAGTCCCAAACTCATTAATTCAAGTCACAAAACATTATTCCTTGGCTTCATGCCATTTTCTTTCATTCCTTTCTCCTTTAATCAGCTGAACTTTCTTTAATCCAGTCCCCAAACTCTTGCTACCTTCTTTTTGAATCACTTGAAACATACCCAGTTCATTAACTAGAGTTAGTTTTGAAGAGAAGGACATGGTATAGTGCAGGCAGACAGTGGCTGGAATTAATAGGTTACTGCACAGAAAGGTAATGAGAAACAGAACAATTTATGTTCCATTCTCTTGGCCATCTGCTGAAAAGGGCAGTAACTTTATAATAAGGGCACAAATAGCTAAATGACTCAAATATAAACCTCAAGAAGTCAAATAACTCAATGTCTAGAATTTTATCCTTTATACTATATTTCACTTTAGCAAGAGTTCTATACTCAAAAAAAAAAATCAACCTTCAATTGTTGGAAAAAAGTTGATGTGCAATATATATGTATCTATGCCACATGCAACAAATAAGTAAGTGTATAGAGACATATGTTTTAAAATAGGAATGGTCACATTTGAATTAATGTCAGAGTTTTTTGTCTCAAGATAATTGAATAGGTTGTCAGACTAATGCTCGTTACATTGGAAATAACAACCAGTGTCAACTTAATTGACAGCTGAGAATGATACAAAAAAAAGTGCAGTATGCCTCATATTTGAGGATTGACTCTTGAAGTCGGCAAATTTAATCTAAGGATGACTTAGTATCCTGTCCAATTGGACTGTAGATTTATTCACTGTTCAATAAAAGGTTTATGTTAAAAATGATATTTCTCTTATTTTCTAAGTTACACACTTCTGTGGTACATCAATCAATACTATATTTCCAGCGAACAAAATGTAATGAAATAATTTTGTAATAAAAATAATGATTATTTCTTAGCTCTCAATTTGTGCTAGGAATTGCAGTTAAGACTTTATCGGCATAGATTCTATTTTAATCTTGAAAGTAACTCTCAGAGAAATATATTGCTAGCATTTCTGAGTGAGAACTGAGACTTAGAAATGTAATTTTTAAGATAAATACTGGGAAAGGTAGAAGGAGAGGCTCAAATTCTCATCTTGGTCACTTTAGAGCTTCTACTCATAAGGACTACACTATACATTTTACAATCACATATGCTTATCTTCCAGGTCAAGTGACAATAAGATTTCCTGGGTATCCACAGCATGGTGCTGGGCACTAGAAATTACTCAATACTTTAATTTCATTGCACACCAGACAACCTTGTGTTTATTTTATTTAAAAATATTTTAGCAGCTAAAAAATATTTTTCTTTAAGATAGAGAAGACCCCATCAAATTCAAACTATATTTCAGAGGCTTAGTAAATATGAAGCGGCAGGAGATCTGCTTAAATAAATTCCAAAGCTTTCGTAAATTTTCAAAATAAATATTGGAGAAATTAGAGTAAATAAAAGTGAATCTGCTCTGCTGACACAATATTATAAAAGCAGCATTTTTAAGGCATTTCAAAATATACTGTTTATGGTAGTTCAAACCTGAGAAGGACTGGAGACATTTTACAAAACTTTTTTGTTGAAAACAAGTTCATATTTTATTAGGCATCACTTCATACTCAAAGTAAAAACAATCTTGTGTTGTTTCTAGCTTACATATAGTCTTAAAAATAATTACAAACCACTAGCATAATAAGAAAAGGTCGAAATTTAGGAAGACAAAAGGTAACTAAATTTATTGTTTTGTTATAATATTCTTCATCTCTGGAGAATGTGATGGCATAACATCACTGAACTCACAGAATCCTTTGACTAAGTTATGAATATTCTTTAAACAGTCCTTGTAAAAATATTAGTATTTCATGCATTCTCATTGATGACTAAATAAGTCTTAGTAGTGGACCTAAAATTCTCCTTGAAAACTCACTATTCAGCTCAAGTACTTAGGCTCATCTCCACCAAATACAAAGGATGCTACGAAATGTAGTTGGGGTAAAGAAAGAAAAACCAACAAGCAATTTTTATATTTAAATTGATCATAAAATAAAATGTTTGCTAACGTGAAATATCACAAAGCCTAAAAGTCCCCCCAAAGTCTTACAAAGAAAACATATCCTATTTCCGTACTTAAACCATAAGTCTTTCACCGCTTATTTTCATTTGCATTGTTACAGTCATTATCTATAAACCATGCTTTTCAGCCTTCCATAAAGTTTTATAGTGCAAATTTCAAGAAATATCTAAAAACATTTAACAGCTTCTTTTATGTCTTTTGAGAAACGTCCCCTAATTGCAAATTAGGTGGTTAGTTGTTTGAAAGAGTTAATGTGCCTCTGAAACCCCTCTTATTATCTGGGAATAACTGTAGGTGTTGGGCTCATTAGGCAACACATTGATCCTCTCCTGTTAATACAGAGACTTAACATTTATGTTTTCTCTCTTTTTTTTTCAACATTTGTTTTATTTCCTTTTCATTCCTTTTAAATTGGCTAGATTCAGTTCAGTGACACCAGCTTACATTTTAGTAGGGAACTGTTAAAATTAACATTTCATGTATGCATGTGATTTTGACCAAAGCCTTTTTGAAAATCTTTGTTGAATGATATAATTTCAATTAAAATATTTTGTTCCCTATCATTAATGTTCTCACCAACTCGTAAATGCAAATAAATCATATCTATAGCAACATTCCAAAGGTCAGTATTATGACCTTATGACAGGGCTCTTATCAAGATGTCCAATCATTTTCCCCTTGTCCCCTAACAGTGATTATTCCCTCTAGGACTTTAAGAAGGAACTGATGGAGGCTGACATGTTTTGACACCATATCCTTTGGCGTTTACCGCTTGTATCTCCTTGCTTAATTAATACCAGTCACTATGCTTCTCTCCTGTTGTGACTAATTGATTTTTGTGTGTGTTGTTACTAACCTCTGTCAAATCATGTGTGCTTTCAACAGGACAAATTCTGCTATTCCTCATGAAGGACCTTTCCTAGCAAAGTTATATAAATCTTTTCTTTCTACCACAACTCACAGTAATTCAAAAAAAGGACTGGCTTTGGAGACATCAACACAGGATCATGCTCTCAGTTCTATCTAGATTCTCTCCAAAATAAGGGTCTGCTACTCAGCTGGACTCTGGTGGTTGTTTTTTTTTTTCCCACGTGTAGACCTTGAGTCCACATGATGGCTCTGGTGTGTTGCTGACACCACTGGGCTCTGGGTTCATATTCTTGTCCCTGGTATTTCAACAGAAATACTGCGTCCTCTGTTAATTAAGCAATATATGGTGTGATTCTTTCCAGAGCTTTTGAATGTTCCATCCCTTGAAAATTCTAGAAATTGTCTGTAGCTTTCTGTGTACCCATCTATAGAAACAGCCTCAAACTCAGCCTAAAATCATCTGCTTCAAATCACACAACTTTTTTTTTTTTTTTTTTCTTTTGCGGTACATGGGCCTCTCACTGTTGTGGCCTCTTCCATTGCGGAGCACAGGCTCCGGACACAGAGGCTCAGCGGCCATGGCTCACGGGCCCAGCCGCTCCATGGCATGTGGGATCTTCCCGGACCAGGGCATGAACCCGTGTCCCCTGCATCGGCAGGCGGACTCTCAACAACTGCGCCACCAGGGAAGCCCAATCACACAACTTTTTAAATAGATTATATCATTTTCAAGAGAGGTAGCGTCTACCTCTTTCTCTTCTGGCTTTTGTCAAATACTCTATCCAAAGAAACGTTAACTCCTTATTTATCTTCTTAATGAAACACATATGCCATAATTCTTTTTTATGACCAAATCTGATGTCAAATTATGATCAGATTTTTATTCATATTAAAATATTTAAAATGTCATCAAATCTTAAAATATTTCTAAATATATAGATGCCACAAATTATAAATTAAAAAAATAGATTTCCTGTTTCCCAAAATAGAAGGCTAATTGTTTCAGACTATATCTCATCCTGAAAAAATACTATAAAAACTAGAGACTTGATATATGTTAGCAATACTTTTCTTAAGCCCAACCAAGAGCCCACCTACAGGTGTTTGCAGGCTAAGACTAATTTAAAGAAAAAACATAACTCAGAGAAGTTAAAAGCCTGAAGGGTGCTTTTTCCATGAGTCTCTTTGTCATTATGAAGAAATTTAAATTCTGCTTTTAATGATCTCTCACTGAGGATGAATGAAAGGTTTTAAAAGGAGATGTTTGCCTACAACAGAAACATATAAGAAGGGATGAATCCTAAACTGAGAATCAAGAACTGGAAATGTACCAAACCTGGAGTGGAAAAACCCCCACAAAACTACCACCTTTTTATTACCTGTGACATTCAGGGAATCTTAAGCCTCAAAAAAGTTTTGTTATAGTTCCGAATAGAATTATACTCAGGATACTATCCTCAGGAGAGTGGCAGAGAATCAGAACCTCTCTGGAATACCATCATTAATATCTTTAATACCATCATTAACATCTTTATTTTTATTAAAAATCATATTTTTGGAAATCAGCAGATAGAAGAAGACAAACAGTAAAAAAAAAGTATCTTTTCTTCATGAACAAGACTAGCTCAAATCATGGGCAACAAAAAAACTCACATAATTCTTCAATTGTTGATTCTCAAGCACAACCTACAAGATGAATATATTTACAATGTTTAAAGAAAGATGAGCTCAAAAGGAATTATAAAAAGCCACAGAGTTCATTAGAAATATAATGATTGGATACTTTACAAATAAAAATTCAACAACCAATATTAAAAATGAATGAATGGCTTTAACAGCAGGTAAGATACCAGCTAAATATAAAATTGATGAACTAAAAGGTAAGTTAACATTATTTACATTGTCCAACAGCCCATCACAAGTTATCAGGCATGAAAAGAAGCAGATCAAAGTCATCCATAATGAAGAGAAAAATCAACCATAATTCAAAAAGAATCATGCACTTCAACGTTCACTGCAGCACAATTTACAATAGCCAAGACATGGAAACAACCTAAATGTCCATCGACAGATGAAGAGAGAAGATGTGGTACATATATACCATGGAACATTACACAGCCATAAAAAGGAACAGAATAGTGCCATTTGCAGAGACATGGATGGACCCAGAGACTGTCATAGAAAGTGAAGTAAGTCAGAAAGAGAAAAACAAATATCATATAATATCACTTATATGTGGAATCTAGACAAATGGTACAGATGAACTTATCTGCAAAGCAGAAATAGAGACACAGACGTAGAGAACAAACATGGTTTCCAAGGGGGAAAGGGGGATGGGATAAATCGGGAGGTTGGGATTGACATACTTACACTATTGATATTATGTATAAAATAGATAACTAATGAGAACCTACTGTGTAGCACAGGGTGCTCCGTGTGACCTACATGGGAAGGAAAGCACTACTCCATGTGACCTACATGGGAAGGAGCACTACTTGGTGCTCCGTGGTGACCTACATGGGAAGGAAATCCAAAAAAGAGTGGATAGATGTATTCATAGAGCTGATTCACTTTGCTGTGCAGCAGAAACTAACACATTGTAAAGCAACTACACTCCAATAAAAATTATATATATATATATATATATATATATATATATATAAACAGACCAAAGAAAACAGAAATGATGGAATAAGCAAAGAATAATGTTGAATCTAAAATGAGCTTCCATCACATGTTTGAGATGCTACAGAAAAAACATGAACAGAATGAAAAGGAGAAATGAACATTATAAACAAAAAGACCAACACGGTACCTCTAGAGTTGAAAAATATCTGACACAAAAACTACACTGTAGTATGTAAGCTGAATATTAGATTGCCAAAGATTAGTGCACTGAAAACTTAGCAATAGAAACGATCCAAAATGTAGCACAGGAGAAATAAAGAGTGAGACTGAACACGTGTTGCCATGTAAACTGGTGTAACATACGTTTACTTGAAGGCCCAGAACAAAAAGTGGTGGTGGGAGACCAAAGAATAACAGTAGTAAACTTCCCATAGGCAATGAAAACTATAAACACACAGATCAAAAAGCACAGCGTGTATAAGCAGAATATTTTAAAGAAAATTACACCAAAGCACATAATGATCCAACTGCTAAAACCATTAAGAAAAAGAAAATCGTAAAAACAATCAGAGAACTAAGACCTACTACATACAGAGGAACGAAGATAAGAACTACAGCAGCCTTACATTGACATAAATACACTACTATGTCTGAAACTGATAGCTAGTGGGAACCTGCGGTGTAGCACAGGGAGCTCGGGTCGGTGCTCTGTGGTGACCTAGAGGAGTGGGATGGGGGGTGGGAGAGAGGTCCAAGAGGGAGGGGATATATGTATGCACATGGCTGGTTCACTTGGTTGTACAGCAGAAACTAACACAACATTGTAAAGCAATTATCTCCAATAAAAATAAATAAATAAACAAGAAACTATGCAAGCCATAAGGTAATGGAGGGAAACACTGCTGATGGCTTTGTAAACTACAGTGTGACATTATCCTATAAAGTTATATATATTATTCATGTACTATTTGATCAGGAGTCCATTCTAGGTATTTACTGAAGAGGAAAAAAAAAGTGTACAATCCCAACTAGCATAAGATAAAATTTAGAGTGATAAAGACCAATTAAAATTTAGCTTTAAGAATCAAATGACATATAATCCTTTGGAATCAAGTGATAAAAATTTCACTATTTTCTTAAGAGAATTTTACTGACAAAGGAAAGTTCCTTGGGACCAAAGGCAAGAATCAGATTGACAGATTCTCTTAGCACAGGTAAGGCATATTTTCAAGCAACTATTTTCCTTGGAACCAAGGGGAACATTGGGACTGGCAGAAATTCCCAGAGGCCAGTCCACAAAGAACAGTGAATTGAGGATTCTGTCTGAAGTCATAAAACTGAAGCCTACCCAAAGCACATTATCCTCTACCAGAGCAGAGTCTTGGAAATTCCATACTTTGAGATTTCAGAACAGCTGCAGTCCAGTAATTTCTGTGCATCTCTCTTCTTACCTCTTCAATAGGAATGTTTATTTTGTTTTTCCTTCCCCTGCCCCATGATAACATTTTTAATATACTTTTTGAGGACAAAACATCTTTTCATGTCATTGTTTTCTGGATTCAGAGGCATAACCACCAGATAGGATGAAAAGACCATCTTAAAAATAATGTATCCCTTATTTAGAGATTACTATGAGTCATGAAGAAATCTTAGCGTTTGAGATCATATTGAGACTGACTTGGACTTTTTCGAATTTTCTCTGTTTGGGGGTAGGTGATTATATTTTGCCTATAGGACGGAGAGAGGGCCAAATATTTGGGGACCCCAAGGACTGATTGTGGTAGTTTATTAGTGTAATACATTGAATATCTCTGCCTTTCCATCTCCTCAGCAGATGCTAGGAATGTATTTATTTGCCTTTTGGTGATGAGGTGGGGTTACCAGCTCAGCACTGGTCAATAACTGGTGAGCCGAGTGACATATGCTTTTCTCAGGCCAAATATTCGATGTATAATTCAAGACTCTCCAGAACTGTCTTTCTTTTTGCACAATGACAGATAGTGGCTACTTCCTCAGCCTGGGAGGCTGAGAACAGATGACTCCAGTCTAGGGACATGTGATACAAGTGGTAACTAGACATTTATTTGACTGTGTGCCTTTCTATGACACCTCAGCGTAACCTCCTCAGGTCATCTCACTTCAGCACTCTTTATATTTGGGCTGGAACATTCTCTGTCATGGGGGCTGTCGCATGCTAGGCTATGTTTGGCAGTTTCCCTGGTGTCTGCTCACTCGTATCAGCAGCACCCCGTCCAATTGTTAAGACCAAAAATATCTCCAGACATTACTACATGTCTCCTGGGGGAGCAAAATCACCCCCACTGAGAACCACTGCTTATCCTGACTTACACAATTGACAGAGTGAAATAAGCATGGTTACATAAAACAGTAATTATATTATCTTCTTAAAATCAAATACAATTAAAATTTATGAACAGTAGTTAGGAGGAGAAAAATGAGATTGAAACTGCTCTAAATTTTTTGTATTTTCATATACACACTCGGATAGTACATTTAATCCCTAATATAATATTAGTGTTATATTGGGTTTTTAACACTCATGTTAAAAAAACTAGCAGCCTGGATAAAACAAAAAGCCCCATTACATATACAGGTTATAAGTGTAGTAACTTAGACATAGGTTAAAAACATGGCAACATAAAAGGATCAAAATATTGTTAATAAAAATTAAAGTTACTGGTTTGATTATATTAATATCAAACAAAATATATGTCATCAAAAAGTACTAACTGAAGCCAAGGTGTTATCTATCATCCATCTATTTATCCATCTTAATATATATATATGTATATTTATATACATATATCCCTACTATTAGGACAGATATAATCACTTTAAATTTTGCATCACTTAATAAAATAGCGTCTCTCTCTTTCCTTCTGCACCCACACACACACAGGGCAAAAAACTGGAAAACTACAAGAAAAAATAGACAATACCAAGAACCAAAAATACACAGCAAGGGGAATTTTAACACATCACCTCTACTAATAGAACAAATGCATAAAGAAAAATATAGTACAGATATACAGAAGATTTGAGCACCAAGTTTAACAAACGTGACCTAAACATGACCAAACGGGACACAGAGAACACTATACTCAAAAAGTATGGAGCACACATTCTTCTTTCAAGTCTAAACACAAGATTTATAAAATTCAACATATACTGAGCTATACAGTTTTAAGCAAATCTCAACAAATTTCATATTATTGAAATCACAGAATGGTATTCTCTGGCTAAGTGTGTTTATATTAGAATCAATAAATAATAACCTCCAAATTATATTTGAAAATTTCAAGTATACTCATAACATAACTTATAAGCAACTCATTATGCAAAGAAGAAATTAGAAAGTATTTTGAGTTAAACATTAATAAAATGCTACATAGAAAAATTTCTGGCATCCTAATACAGTAGTATTTACTAGGAAATTTATACCATTAAGGGCTTATATTATATTGCAGCAGAAGGAAAGCTAACATTTAATGATCCAAGCAATCATATGAAAAATAACATCAAAATAAACTCTCAAATAGTAGTAAAGAATTAACATAAATGAGAGGAAAATAAAACAAAAAAACTTTCTCATTTAAAATAAATAATGAAAGATTGGAAGGATTTAAAATGATCAAAAGAGAAAATGTATAAAATGTAATAAAATTTTAGACAGACACGAAAAACATAAGTAGGAAAACTATAAGTAAGTGTTACTCATGAAAGTTTGAGGGCTTCCCTGGTGGCGCAGTGGTTGAGAGTCCGCCTGCCGATGCAGGGGACACGGGTTCGTGCCCCGCTCCGGGAAGATCCCGCATGCCGCGGAGCGGCTGGGCTCGTGAGCCATGGCCGCTGAGCCTGCGCGTCCGGAGCCTGTGCTCCGCAATGGGGGAGGCCGCGACAGTGAGAGGCCCACGTACCGCAAAAAAAAAAAAAAAAAAAAGTTTGAAAGTGATTACACCTTTGAAGGAGGAAACAGTCTTCCTAACAAAAAGGGACTTACTCGGCCTGGGTAGTGGTTACGTAGTCTTTACAGCTCTTCACTCTGCTGTACATTTGTATTTAATGCAATCTTCATTTTGTCTCTTATATTTTCTAATCAAAATATAAGTAAAATGTATATATATATATTTTTTCGGTAGGCGGGCCTCTCACTGTTGTGGTCTCTCCCATTGCGGAGCACAGGCTCTGGACGCGCAGACTCAGCGGCCATGGCTCACGGGCCCAGCTGCTCCGCGGCATGTGGGATCTTCCCGGACCGGGGCATGAACCCGTGTCCCCTGCATCGGCAGGCGGACTCCCAACCACTGTGCCACCAGGGAAGCCCAGTAAAATGTATTTTTGATTGATAAAGACATTTTAATTATCATAACCTTATATCTGGAAGATATAACACTCAATTTTATTTAGAACTAAATTACTCATAAATAATCAGATAAAGAATTATATTACATAAGTTTAAATGCCAAAAATGATTACAGAGGTTTAAAGGCAGAAATTTAAACACCAAGCCAATGGCCAAAGATTATTTTAGGAATTACTAAGAGCCCAATTGATGCAGTTAACATAGGAGACCTCACAAAATATATATTCATCACAATAGCCCATAATGTTAGGATGAGGGGTATAAGCCACATAATATAGAATCAAAACTTCAATAACAAACAAACAAAACTTCAGTAACATGCTCACTTTCATTTGTAAGTATCAAACCAAGGCTTTGAAACTATCTTTGTCTTCAAAAGACCAGTTTCCTTATACCTCATGAACTATGCTGTTTACAGATCAGTTTTGATAAATTACTTAAGAGGTTATACTCCTAAGTGAATTTTTGAAAGTAGCATAGCCTTGATAACAACATTTAACAAAAAGCAGTACCTAAAGGAAAACTGTCTTTTGAATTTCCTGATTATAGTTTGTGAAGTTAATTTCTATATCAATTCATTTGTATGACTCAAAAACCAAAAGAAACCTCTAGTAATTATTGGAATTGAGCTATGTACAGTAAAGGCTTATTTTTCTACCCATTCTTCTCTTGCCTCCAGAAAACATTTCAATGGTATTTTTGTAAAAGTGTGATCATAAAATTTAGACTCAATATAAAGATAAATGAGTCTAAATATAAACACTAAATATGTGAAATGTATTGTAATTGACGTAAGACTACATACATCCTACACTTTGCAGTTCCAAATACACTTGTTACAATACTATGCAATGCTATTAAGATTATATTCTGGTTTAGAAGGATGCAGCAAAACATATAATTTTTGCTTTTTTTATACTTTTACACTTTATGTGTTGTTTGTAAATAATTAACTGTATACGAAGCAAATACAATTGAGGCAGGCTGAGAAATGCAAATGTATGTAAGTACACTTAGCATACAAATAATTTCAGAAAATATTATGACTACAATGCTGCATTTGCCTAATACCTTTGCAATCAATTTTACCTTCTATATTCTCAATGACTTCCATGTAAAAATTCATAATCCCTCATTTGTAAGGCC
This sequence comes from Stenella coeruleoalba, assembly GCF_951394435.1. Classification (NCBI taxonomy): domain Eukaryota; kingdom Metazoa; phylum Chordata; class Mammalia; order Artiodactyla; family Delphinidae; genus Stenella; species Stenella coeruleoalba. The sequence goes on along the minus strand of NC_137153.1, from coordinate 12,317,205 downwards.
AAAATTAGTAAAATAGTAAACAGCTGCTCTTCAAATAGAAATAAAAATTTTCCTTAAAAATAAATTATAGGGTGGGTGGCAGGGAGGCTCAAGAGGGAGGGAATATGGGGATATATGTATGCATATGGCTGATTCACTTTGTTGTACAAAAGAAACTAATACAGCATTGTGAAGCAATTATTCTCCAATAAAGATGTAAAAAAAATAAATAAGTAAAAAATAAAAAATAATTATAAAAGACAAATGGCATATTTTGTGACATTTGAAAAATGTCCATCCTTTAATAAGGAAAGTGGCATTTAATTTTTTCTTTTCCCCAAGTTACAAAAAATGTGTTTCTCGGGCTTCCCTGGTGGCACAGTGGTTGAGACTCCACCTGCCGATGCAGGGGACATGGGTTCGTGTCCCGGTCCGGGAAGATCCCACATGCCGCAGAGCGGCTGGGCCCGTGAGCCATGGCTGCTGAGCCTGTGCATCCGGAGGCTGTGCTCCGCAATGGGAGAGGCCACAACAGTGAGAGGCCCGCGTACCGCAAAAAAAAAAAAAAAAAAAAAAATGTGTTTCTCCCATAAAAAAATAATAATGTAATCTTAGTTTTTTGAGGATATATATATTCAGACACCTCCTGAGAAGCTGAACAGCCATTTTTGCTTGATGCCAAATCTCAGAAAAGATTTTTCAGAGATCAAATGATTTTGCCTTTCCTATAACATAAAAATACTTTTACTACCACTTAAATCTGGAAATGTGAAGGACGAAAATGAGAAGCAAAGGATTAAAATGAAGCTAACTCCTTCTCTGGAGTCCTGAAAGATTCTCAGAGAAAATTAGCTAAAACGAGTCCCTGGGTCCCAATGTGTTCTGAAAGAAAAATAGATGAGTAAAATTGATATAGATTCCTCTTTTTGTTTTTATTATCAAAGGCTAAAAGAGACAAATCATTTAGATCCATGAAATGATAAGGTTAATGATAGAACCTATGTACCTAATGCCACTAGCTTGTATGATTAGCATTCATTGTATGTTCCAGATTGCCCCTTTTAAACGAATACTAGAGAATGTGTCTCTAATATGCCGAGGTTTTCCCCTATGCTTCAGGAACTAAATTTCTGCTTTAGTTCAAGAACCAAGCAATTCCACGAAAATTCTATACTTGCCAAAAGATTCTGATTAACATTTGACATCAATTTTGAGCTCTGAAGCATTTTAGTAGAGGTTACATAGGATTTAATATCTTGGAACGTACACTTAAGTGTATTACCTAAGAAGGCATGGGGCCATTGCAGTACAAAGTCATATTCTGAAATACTAATTTGATTTAGTGCCTTGGAAGCGTTGCTAGAAAGGCTTTCTAATAAGAGAAGAGGGGGCAAATAAGATGCATTTGTTCTCCTACAATATTATTTAATTACTGTCATTGAGTTCCCAACTCACTGAATAACAATCACATCTGTCCATCTAATTGTAGCTATTTGATATGATTTGTAGTTTAGCAATATAATTAAAAATCAGGCAACACATTCTCATATGTCTCTGTAAAAAGTATCACCTATTAAAGATTCTACATGCATTTTCTATTTATAGTCATATTTCTAAATAAATAGAATCATTTTCAACAGCAATTCACAAAGCTGATATCCATTTTTATTTGCAAGAGATACTGAATAACCTCATAAAAACAATTCTGGTCAAAAATAACTGTAAGGTTAATAAAATCCACCTGAATTGCTGCAGGTAATGAAACATCTGAGTTTCTACTCATTCAGTGCGTATCAACTAATGTGAGTTTTCCCTTGCTGTCAAAAGTTTTAAATTCTCTGAGGTATCACAGATGATAAAAATTGGGATGGGGGACAAGATAACTGCTCTAGAAAAAAAATTAAAGACAAGAGAAGAAAATAAAAGAACTCACTAGAAAGGGAAACATTTTTGCATTTAATTTACCATTAAAAAACTATTTGTTTATATGGTAAAACATTAAAAATGATACAAAAAGTATACTGTAAACCATAAATCTTTGCTTTGTCTCTACCAGTCACCCACTTCCCTTCTCTGAAGGTAAATATTTCTACTAGATGCTTTTATATCTATCTTTCTAGAGATATTTTATCATTTAGAGGCAGGTATTTATATTTTTAAACCCAAATGTTAGCAATATTTCGTTATATGCCTTGCTTTTACTTAATATAACTTGTAAATTCTTCAAGATTTAGATGTAATAGTATCCTCATTTACCTCTTAAGCAAACATTGTTGGGAAGACTGGATATCTCTATGCAAAAGAATTAAGTTGCATCTTTATGTACACCATATACAAAAAGTAACTGAAAATGAATTAAAGACCTAAAAATAAGACCCCAAACTATAAAAACCTTAGAAGAAAATACAGAGAGGGTATTTCATGACATTGGCTGTGGCAATGATTTATTGGATGTGACACCAAAAGCACAGGAAATGAAAACAAAAATAGACAAACGGGATTACATTAAACTTTAAAACTTTTGTGCATTTCTGTTTCTGGCCCAACATGTAAGGACTTGAACATCGTCACTCCATCCTAACAATGCTGAAAAGTTGAATAAACTGAAAAATCAACAACTCTTTTTTAATCTGTCAGAGATGTGAGGTCACAAGGTAAACCACGGATTCCAAAATTGGAGGCACAGGTAGGCAAATATAGAGAATCACTGCTTACCAGACCAAAATACACATAAGCAGAAACATTTATGGAAACCAGTCAGGAAAACCTGACCTATAACTGATGAATTGTTAAGTGTGGCCAAGCCTGGGAAATAAAAAATCCAAGAGGACCCAGCCATTTGGGCGAGGGGAGCATCCTTTTGTGAGCTTTACTTCCAGGAGCTCTACCAACTTCTCACAGTGAATATGTAAGAAAATCAGTCTCATCATGTTTCTGGTAGGGAGAGGATAAAAGGAACCATTTTGAAATACATGAGTATTCTGTTCTTTTTAACAATGCCTGTCCTCAGGAGAAACTAATTTTACTAGAGCCTAACTTACTGGGGTCTTACATAGCCTCACTGATCTGGGTTAAGGGAGATAACCAACTCTGGACCTCTCCAACCACCAGATCACAGGGGAACCTGAGAACCACTCATGAAGTTCACAGTCCAGGGACAGAGGCTCAGCAAAAGACGGAGACCCAATCATAAGACGAGAGAACGCTTCCTGCTCACTCCACACCTTGTGACTGCATGACTGAAGGGCTATTTAATGCAGTTCCTTTACCCAGTATATCATGGCCAACTTTCAACAAAAAATCACAACACATACTAAAAGTTTTCAGCATAGTTTGAAGAGGCTGAATAAGCATCAGAACTAAAGTCAGATATGGCAGTAACAATGGAATTATCAGGCCAGGACATTTTTTAAAAACTATAATTAATATGCTAGGAAAAAGCAGACAACATGCAAAAACAGATGGACAATGTAACCAGAGACATGAGAAGTCTAAGAAAGCAACGAAAAGAAATGCTAGAAATCAAAAACACTGTAACAGAAACGAAAAACGCACTCATGGTCTTTTTAGTAGCACAGACTAGACATGGCTGAGGAGAGAATCTCTGAGTTTGAGCATATGACAATAAAGCCTGCCGAAACTGAAAAGTAAAAAGAAAAAATGATTGACAAAAAACAGAAAAGCATATATGAATGATGTTATATATGCCTATGTGTATATATATGCACATATATATGCTTATTATATTTATGCTTACATAAAATGAATGACAGCAATAATACAAGTGATACAGAGAGAAGAATTAGGAATATTGTTATTATAAGGCACTTGAATCACCTGTGACGTAGTATAGTGTTATTTGAAACTGGTCTTGGATTAATGTTAATGTATATTGCAAACTCCAGGGTAACCACTAAATAAGGTTAAAAAAAGAAGTATATCTGAACTGCTAAAAGAGGGGAGAACATAGAAGAGCATAAAATAAGCCAGTCAAATAAAGACAAGTACTGTCTGATCCCTTATATGATGCATCTAAAGTAGTCAAATTCATAGAAATAGAAAGTAGAATGGTGGTTACCAGGGGCTTGGAGGAGGCAGAAATGGAGAGGTGTTCAATGGTACAGAGATTCAGTTTTGCAAGATGAAAAAGTTCTAGGGGTCTGCTGCATAACAATGTGGATGAACTTAACTTCTGCAGACCTGTACACTTTAAAAATGTTTCTGATGGTAAAAAAATTTTAAAAAGCATCCTTCTTTATCAGGTATATAATTTAGAGTATTATGTCATATGGATATACCATAATATATTTAATTAATGTCTTGCTCATGAACATTTACCTTGACTTACATATCACATATTACAAAAATATTGCAGTGAAAAATTGTGATATGATGTACATGCAATATGTGTAAGGGAAGGAGAAATCTGACCGAAGGATTGAGTAGTAGGAGACAGAAGTGAATTAAAGGAGAACATGAGAGATGGTATCATTTAAGCAAAGTATATACAGTATTTCAGGAAGGAGAGAGTAAATAACTGTTTACATTTCTGCTATTTAGTTTGAATAAAATGAAAAACTAGAATTCATCTATGAATTTGGCAAGACTGAGCCTTTAAAGATGGCCATTTCAGAAGGGGGAAGGGAATGAAAACCCTATCAGAGAGGGCACAGTGTTGGTGAGACAGATGGAAACACAAACAAGAACTGTAACTGACTATAAACAAGCCTTTCACAAGCCTTTCAAATCATTTATTATGAAGGAGAATTAAGAAATAATGCAGTAGCTAGAGCAAAATGAGAGGTCAAGAAAGGCTGTGTTTGCTGTGGTTTTACCTTTTAATTTTTAATTAAAGTTTTTACTGTGAAATAAATGTAGATTCACATGCAGCGGTAAGAAACAATGCTTAGAGTGGGCTTGCTGGATCATGTGGTAACTCCATTTATAGTTTTTTAAGGATCATCCTGTTTTCCAAAGTGTCTGCACCAATTTACGTTCCCACCAATAGTGTAGGAGGGTTCCTTTCCACCACACCCTCTCCAGTATTTACTATTTGTAGGTTTTTTTGATTATGGCCATTCTGATGGGTGTGAGGTAACACCGCATTGTAGTTTTGATTTGCATTTCTCTAATAATTAGTGATGTTGAGCATCTTTTCATATGCCTCTTGGCCATCTGTGTGTCTTCTTTGGAGAAATGTCCATTTAGGTCTTCTGCCCATTTCTTGATCGGGTTGTTTGGTTTTTTTGATATTGAGTTGAATAAGCTCTTTGTACATTTTGGAAATTAAGCGCTTGTAGGTCGCATCCTTTGCAAATATTTTCTCCCAGTCCGTAGGTTGTCTTTTCATCTTGTTTATGGTCTCCTTTACTGTGCAAAAGCTTATCCTGGCCATATATCTGGAAAAGATGAAAACTCTAACTGGAAAAGATACATGCACACCAACGTTCATAACAGCGCTATTCATGATAAATAGCACACCAACGTTCATAGCAGTGCTATTCATGATAAATAAGACATGGAAGCACCCTAAATGTCCATCAACAGAGGAACAGATAAAGAAGATGTAGTACATATCTATACAATGGAATATTACTCAGCCATGAAAAAGAATGACATAATGCCATTTGTAGCAACATGGATGGACCTAGAGATTATCATACTCAGTGAAGTAAGTTGGACAGAGAAAAACAAATATATATTATAATATCATTTATAAGTGGAATCTAAAAAATAAGACAAATCAGCAAGACATGGTACAATGGAATTAGTCCTGATGTTCTCTGAGGGGGTGGGTGAATAATTAGGTCTAATGGGAGCCACCTCATTGGTTATAACTGGGCATCTTTAGTGGTTAGACAGGCAGTCTTTCTAGGAAACTGAGGGGGGTTGTTTGATTATAAAAGTGTGAAGAGGGCATTGTTGCTAATACGTATCCATTTAATGAATGTGTTATGTCTCATTTCCTTTATTTGAAGGCATTCAAGTGTGAAGTTGGTGGTACTTAGTAGAAAATGAAGTTTGTCGTGTACAGTCTCTCTTTTTGCTAGCGTTTCTTCCTCTAGACTCTTATTCTCCATATAAGCTTCTAACTCTGTCTATATAAATGGTGGGTCAGTTAGGAAATGTATTTAGACAGACGAATGCACTTTGGAAATACGGCGCTTTGGTAACCAGCTATTTATCTATCCTTGGGTGTTCATTCTTGATGCTATAACTTTAAATCCCACAGTGAACTTTGTTCCCAAGAATAAAGGCCTTCAAAAAAAGGAAGCAGAACAGGTTTTTTTAAAAAAAAAAATACAGATTGTATGTGTGTACATATGTATATGTGTATGTGTATGTACTCGATTAGCCTATTTTTTGGTTTCAGTATTTTAATGAGTGACCATCTGGTAGTAATTTAGGTACTACTTAGTACGCACAGAGCCATCTGTTGGAATATCACAAAGAAATCTTAAACTCAGGATGTTAAAAAATTGCCGTATGTCTCCTGAAATCCCAACCTTATTGAACAGGAACAGCATATGACCATCTGTCTAGTCTGGCACCTGGACCTATCTTTGGTCTCCCCTTGTGTTCACAATGAAGATTTAGTTTTACTGGTGTTTCCCTAACATCTAGCACATTGCAGGAGACGTGGCAGAGCTCAGTCATTTACCACGTAGTGAGAATGCAGTGACAAGACCAGTGAACTGACAAATCGCTACGGCATACAAAGCTGTACCTTAGGACAGGTGCTGGGAGCTGCCCAAGGTGCTGTGGCTGCATAAACCCAGACATTCTGTCAATTCTTGAGCAACGACACCAGGAAATTGACAGCTGAGCGGGCGTTGTACACAAGTTCACCATCTGTCACATTCACATGGCTGACTGCCCCACCATGCGCAGCATCCTCTTCATCAGGAACTTGACTGTGGACTTCACTTCCCTGACTCCGCCCACCACATTCTCACTGTGGTACATCAAGGAAGGGAATTTGCCAGGTTTATGCTGGCCAGGGCCTACGATTGGTGAGATCTGTCCCGTCTGAGACTCTGAAGCCGAAAAGGCATCTCACTTCTGGACCAGTTTCTTTTCTTTTCTTAGAATTTTATTTTATTATTTTTTTAACATCTTTATTGGAGTATAATTGCTTTACAATGGTGTATTAGTTTCTGCTGTATAACAAAGTGAATCAGCTATACATATGCATATATCCCCATATCTCCTCCTTCTTGCGTCTCCCTCCCACCCCTCTAGGTGGTCACAAAGCACCGAGCTGATCTCTCTGTGCTATGCGGCTGCTTCCCACTAGCTATCTATTTTACGTTTGGTAGTGTGTATAAGTCCATGCCACCCTCTCAGATGTGGCACATATATACAACTGAATATTACTCAGCCATAAAAAGAAATGAAACTGAGTTATTTGTAGTGAGGTGGTTGGACCTAGAGTCTGTCATACAGAGTGAAGTAAATCAGAAAGAGCAAAATAAATACCATACGCTAACGCATACATATGGAATCTAAAAAAAAAAAAAAAAAAAGGTTCTGGACCAGGTTCTTCCTCTTGTTGAGTTTCTTTAGCTCCTTGATGTCCTCGTGGGAGTATCCACAAGATCTCCTGCAAAACTTGCTCATGAGGAAGAAAAGGAGTCAGCTGGTGAAAGTAAGTTGACAGACATACAGCAGGAATGTCAGAACTGCAGTCAAAGAGGGAAAAAAAGAAAATCTAAGAAGGGCTGTATTGCAGTAAGTACTTTCTGGAAAAAAAAAAAGATAAAGAACATTCAGTGAAGAAGAGCTGTTGTTTTTGGAGATTAAGAACTAATTTGTGATTTCAGAGAAACTAGTTTCAGTAGAACATATGTGTGAGGGGTGGTGCATCTGTACAGCTGATAAGTCTCTTGGGGATGAGAAAGAATAGACGATTACTTCAAGAAACAGAGAATGAGAAAGTCAGGTTGGTAGTAAGGCAGTCTACAGGAGAATGCAACTTCTGTAAGTCTAACATCATGGATGGGGAATTAATGAGTTTATGCTGTGTACACTAACAATTACTCATTGTTGTCAAGTGAACTTATGCCTTGTTGTCAAATGAACTTATGCCTAGTTTTAATATACAGAATTACTTGGAGCAATACTTGATCCTAACTCACTATGCATTTACTCTTTTAATAGATAATTAAAGACCTACTGAGTGTGAGGATTTTTATAGGTCAGAAATCAGTGACGAATTAAAAAGTCAATGTCTCTGAATTATATTCTGGTAAGGATTGGAAAAACAAAGCAAGAAAGCAAATAACACGATAAAGTCCAATTGTAATAAGTTATATGAAGAAAACAAAATAGGATGATGCTATAGACAGTGAAAGGGAAGGATGAGTGTTGTAGATGGGATGATGAAGACAGGCCCTCGGATAAAGTTGCAGTTCCTGGTGGTGGTGGTGGGTGGGCTTTTTAATCAATACCCGAATGACAAGAGAGCCATGTGGATGTTTGCAGACAAAGCATTTCAGGCAGTAGGGACAAAATATGTAACTACTTAGAGGTGACAGAAGCTTAGCTTAGAAAAGGAAGAGAGAGAAAGCCAGCGAGCGTGGGTGATTATCAACAATTTTATTGTAAGTCCAGTTCACAAAACATAAATTCTGGAGTCAAATGACATTGAGATTGAGCCCCAGCTCTGTGACTTACTATTTATACAAAGGTAAATAACATAAACTCTGCAAGTCTCACACACTTTATAAATAATGTAGGGGAAATGATAACTCTCAAACAGGTCTTCAGCAATAGTCAGTGAGATATTTCGCATAAAGCACTTAGCAAAATTTATGACCAATATATTATTATTAAGATTTTAGGGGACTTCCCTGGTGGCACAGGGGTTAAAAATCTGCCTGCCAATGCAGGGGACATGGGTTCGAGCCCTGGTCTGGGAAGATCCCACATGCTGCAGAGCAACTAAGCCTGTGCGCCACAACTACTGAGCCTGCGTGCCACAACTACTGAGCCCACGTGCTACAACTACTGAAGCCTGCACGCCTAGAGCCTGTGCTCCGCAACAAAGACAAGCCACTGCAATGAGAAGCCCATGCACCGCAATGAAGAGTAGCCCCCGCTCGCCACAACTAGAGAAAGCCCAAGCACAGCAACAAAGACCCAAGGCAGCTAAAAATAAATAAGTAAATAAATTTATTAAAAAAAAGATTTTAGAAGTTCAGTCTTATTTTATCACGTTGATTAATCAGTGCATAATGTTCTAAAATTAAACTTTCAGAGTGCAAACACCTTAGACACGGAAGCTGAGTTATACATACATAATATAATTTTATAGAATATTGTAAACATAGTATATTTTATTAAATTTTACAATATACATACATACACATATTTTTTTAAATGCCACATTTATAATCTTACCAAATGTGTACACACATTAAAAACTTCTGGACTTTGAAGTCTAATTGTCTAAAACTTTTAATTTTTCATCCTGGACTTCTGATGACAAAACGTGAGGTTCTGTAGAGATACTTCTGAGGGTGACAGTGTTAGTTCTCCATACCTCCAGAAAGTTCTGTCAACAGAGGCACGGTGCCAGAAACTCCATAGCTACTTCATTAATTTCAAAATTCAGGTTCAGGGAAAGATGGGAATTGACCCTTTTAAGTTAATGGAATTCCTGTCCACATGGTAGAAGCAGGTTAGCTTACTAGGTCCTAGTATATTCTTATTTGTAACATTCTCTTTCAGAGGTGTCAGAGGAAATGTTTCATCTTGAGACAAGCAAACAATTACCTTCTTTTCAGCCAAATAGCATTCCCAGTGCAGCTCGCCTGTGGACAAGCTCACGTCTATGTTGTTTCTGACTGGCTGGAAGAAGCAATGCTACAATCACCAGTGTGTCTGCATTTTCCTCAGCTGCCAGAGACCGCTCTGCTGGAGGCTCATTCTGTGGTGTTTGAGCCCTGAAATTAGCGTTTTCCTTATTAGCTCGTTTTCCCTCAAATAGCGTTGATTTCTGTACTTGTTACTTGTCAAAAATATCATATAAAGGAAAAATGGTGGAGAGTATGTGAAGTTATGAAAATAGATCATAAAAAAACTTTCATGGTAAGGTATTATTGGGGTGGTAAACGGAAGATTTCAAGAGAAGTGAAGAAAAAGTGAAGAAGGGAAAGGTAAGAAATGCATTAACAAGCTGGCCACAATGACATAATAATGCTCCTGATTGCTCAGTCTCACTGGTACATATTCAGACAGGACTTCTGAAACCACTGCACATCAGAACCTTCTGGTGGAATAGATGAGGAAGATGCGCAAACTATCTTTGCTCCCTCTTCATCCCCCAGGACTGAGTCCAAGCAGCTGTATCCCAACTCTCCTGCACTTTGGGGTTGTCATCTAGCACCTGGAGTCAGGCTCTGGAGAAGCTAACACTTCGGGGGGTCAAGTTTAGCTGGTGTGTGTCCGTCTCTCCTTGTAAGCATAGGTACCTACGTGCATGGGGGGTCTTAGGGGCAACTGACGTGTCAGGTGCAGCAGCCTGGGCTTTCTAACCACAGAAATAATGTAAATTGTCTCTAGGACCAGCAGGACAAGTTGCCAGATCCTGGCGGGGAGGTAGGCAAGACTGTGACAGTCTGGGTGCCCCATGGGCTCAATCCAGAATAGTCGTTGTGTCATTTTGATTCACTGGACCCTCTCTTAATATCCTGAAAGCTAATGAAAAAACATAAATAATTTATCAAACCTTACATGTGATTCTGATGGTTCAATTCCATGGGAACAGTATAGGAAATTACAAAGAAGTTCTCCAAACACACGGGCACACATAAACATTATCCCCACCTGATACACATATACACCCACACACAGAGAAAGAATTGAAAGGGCAATGATATACGTAATAATAGACATGATTGGAATTTATATTCAGACATACATACACAGAAGAAACTCTGATGTTCTGCCTCCCAGCTATGGGACAATGGACAAAGGACTTAGCTTGTCAAAGTCTCAAAGTCATGACGGTACATTGGGAATAATACTGTACTCCTCATAAGAATGCTAGGACAGTGTCTTCTTATGAGTATATTCCATTATGTAATGGAGAAAAGAAGATGAGAAAGTCCTCAATGATCTCATAATTGAGTGGAAGGGCTAGAAAATAAGTACCAATCTACAATAAATAACAACAAAATGCTTTGGTATCTGACATGTCAGGACATTATGAGATAAAAAAAGAAGGAAAACCTAACAATCTTGAGGATAGAAAAAATTTTGCAGTAAATTATAATATGAAAGTATAGTATCAGGTAATAAAAGTGCTAGCACAGTAATACTGAAACAGTTTTAACTCTACGAGACTAGAAATATGTTCCTGAGGATATTACGTTGCACATACATATTCCTCAAACTTTTAAACAATATCCAAACACACCCACACCCTGACAAACAGAATTCTGACCCCTCTCACAGATAGTGTCCCTGTGAGAAATAACAAGTACTCATACGTGCAGATTGGCTTAACTAGTGAATGGAAGGAAAAGAAACATTAGTATGCAGTGTGTGGTATTTCAGCCTAGAAAAGTAACTCATGATCATACATCCGAGCTCCTATTCTTTCCTTCATCCATCATTCTACAGTTTGACTGCTAAAAAGAATATTTAATTCAATCTTGTCAACATATGAGACTGGGAAAGGAAGAATTAAGCTAATTACTTTAATCCTTGTTACAATGTTTATCAATTGATGTGAAACTGTGCTTAATCCACCAAATTACTATATGTCAATCAATTGTATGCAGTGCAATGAGAGTGTTTTCTTGGAAAACAAACCTTGCTAATGTACTAGTTTATATCTCAGTTTTTTTTCTCATTGGTTTATCACTCAGGAACCTTGGATTTCATGGCTTCATATACGTTTCAAGTAATTAAAAAACAAAGATCAGGGAAAGACATGAATGGGAACAAGTAACCTATATTTGGAACATATTACTTATATATTCAAAAACACATTTTTGAAAAAGTGTTCATGAAGACAAATACCGTATGATCTCACTTACATGTGGAATCTAAAAAGACAAAGCAAAACAAAAACAAGCTCACAGATGGAGAACAGACTGGTAGTTGCCAAAAGTGGGAGGTGAGGGATGAGCAAAATGGGTGGAGGGTGTCAAAAGGTACAAACTTCCAGTTATAAAATACTATAAGTCATAGGGATGTGATATACAGCATGTTGACTATCGTTAATGATGCTGTACTTTATACGTGAAAGTTGTTAAGAGAGATCTTAAAAGTTCTCATCACAAGAAAAAAAATTGTAACTATACATGGTGATGGATGTTCACTTAATGTGGATCATTTCGCAACATATACTCATATCAAATCATTATGTAGCATACCTGAAACTAATATAATGTTATATGCCAATTATATATCAATTTTAAGAACAGTGTTCTATTTGGGACAGTTTTTATTTGTATTTTAGGTTTGCATTAGTTTAAAAGACTTAGAAGATAGAAAATTTAGTGTTTCTGGTTAAACTACCAATTCTCTTGGTAGTTTTCATTTTTGTATTCAATTAGTTTCATTTGGGGGATGAATGTGTTTATGTATGTGTATGCTTGTGTGTGTGTGAGTGTGTAGGTATGTTTGTCTTTGAAATCATGAATATATATGTCTTTAATCTGACTTTTGGAAAATAGTTTCCTTAAGTCTCTATACAGAAGCTGGCATTCAAGGTAGGTAACACTGGGGAAACTATTTAGTTCCTCTAGACTCAATTCCCTTATAAATATAATTTAAATGTTTGTTGAAGGACAATTTTGAGGTTCATGGAGATAACAAAACAATAATCTAAAAGTTAATTTATTATATGTTTCTTTTTTTTCTAGGACAACGTACTGCAATAGCCTCTTTTCCATTTCTATTTTGAGTTCATTTTACTAGAAAGCCCAGCCTCTTTACATAACAACAATGCAACCAGTAAATGAAACACCATGTATTGTTGTTGTACTGTTTATATATTCACAAATGCACCATTTCTGTGACCGCTACTGGTTATGCTACAAACCATCCTTCAACGTGAATGCAATTATATTTTCAATATGTCCTTCTCCTTTGATGTGGTGACAGTAATAGGTACAGAAAGAACGTAATTTTTTTAGGCAGCATTTTTGACATGACTCGTGATGTAGGAAAACCGATGCTCAAGTGTCCTCTAGCTATCATTTTCTGGCTGGACTCCTGAGTGAAAATGAACAGAGCAAAGAATTTTGAGGGAGGTAGTTACAGACTACAAATTTCATGGTCAAGTAGTTGACAGCGTTTTAGATTTAATTGGGAATAATTCTATCTAATGATTTTTTTCTAGAATTCTATTTTTAGCAGTTTAGTAATGAGCTACATCATTATTTATAAATAATTGCATGCTCTGCTTAATAAAAAGTTAAAATGTATTTCTTATATAGTTATTTACTGAGAAATATAAAATTATCTTTATATTTTTATTCCCCTGACTAAAAATCACCACCTTATAATCTAAGGTAAATAGAGCATTTCTAAGGTATATATTTGGGGGATATAAATTTTGATTTCTTTTTCCTTTGCACATATTTTAGGTACTAGAATTCAAGGATTCAATTAAAACTTCCATAATATGTTATTAACAAACAGAAATGTTACACTAAACCTGCAGGTTAATGTATCGATACATAAGAAATGTTTCTTTTTTTACAACCACTGAACAAGACTCAATATTCACCTATTTCACATACTGAAGCAGAAACATAACTTTGAATTATTAGACTGAAGACCCTTTATATTTTACACTGGAAGGAAGAGTCCAGTCAATAAAGCCATTTTTATAGAAAATACTGTTTATCAATTATTACTTTAGAAGAAGTTCAAAAAATTACATTTGCATACACTTCACACTACGTATCAGGTACTTTTTGCTCATAAAAGGGAGGGGCTAATTGTGACCTCTTTTTTTTTTTTTAACATCTTTACTGGAGTATAATTGCTTTACAGTGGGTGTTAGTTTCTGCTTTATAACAAAGTGAATCAGTTATACATATACATATGTTCCCATATCTCTTCCCTCTTGCGTCTCCTTCCCTCCCACCCTCCCTATCCCACCTCTTTAGGTGGTCACAAAGCACCAAACTCATCTCCCCATGCTATGCGGCTGCTTCCCACTAGCTATCTATTTTACGTTTGGTAGTGTATATATGTCCATGCCACTCTCTCATTTTGTCCCAGCTTACCCTTCCCCCTCCCCATATCCTCAAGTCCATTCTCTAGTAGGTCTGCGTCTTTATTCTCATTTTTTAAAAAAGTTTTATTTATTTAAAAGTAACATTTCTTCTGAAAAGAATAGGAAGATTGAGAACCTTCTTTGTAATTTTCATCATTTTGAAATGATGAGCAATATATTCCTATATAATGTATTTCATTCAAATTAAACTATAAATTAATTACAGCATTCAAATTCAAATTATTATAACCTGTCCAAATCTGCAAATTACTAAAACTATAGAAGGTTGTAAAAGATAAATTGCTATTTACAATTTTAGAAAATAATTTAACATGGCTTAGTATTATTAACAGAGCCAATGGTAGAAATTTAAATTAGAGTCTATAAGGAAACTTTCTTCCTAGTGTCCTATTTTTTGATTAGACATTCAGCTGTGTCACCTGCCTGTCTCTTTCACATAACTGTAGGGTTCTTAGGGCAGATACTGTATTACGTATTCGTGTATCCTTTGCATCTACTTCAACGCTGGCCACACAGAGAATACATGGTGACTTATGGGCAAATGAAGGAATGAGTAGAAATACAGACAGATAAATAAGCAGAGGAATAGAAAGGCAGATGAGGTAGATGCAAAAGTTAAAGAAATCCTGCCTAAACAGGTGATACAAATATGTCATAATTCGGTTACTTCATAAAGCTGCATCTCTAAATCAGTCCATTAAAGTGATAAGTATTGACACATATATTGGATGACGGACACTTCATATTGTGATAGAAATTTCTAAATTACAATTGACTGCTGAAAAGAGTTCAAATTTTATCTAGCCTTTTTACACTACAGAGATCCTCTTACAAGCAGGCTTTCAGAGGCATGAAAAAATACATGTATTTCCTCAAACAATGCTGAAGTTATGCACAAGACAGTAATAAAATTGCAACTGGAAAATAGAATTGACACACAAGTTTTCCTTAAATATGTGAAAAACGTGCACACAGAGACTTTGTTAGCAAAAAAAAAAATAGCCGCACCACTAGCTATCCAAACAAGAATCTGGATTTTTCTTCTTTTGAGTAATATAATTAGTATAATTGTTTTTGAAGTAGCCAGTATGTACATTTAAATGATAAAATTATTAAAAGAGACACTTTCAGAATAAAAGAATAGAGATACATACATATATAAAATAAAACCTGTAATCTTTGACTTAGAAATATCAGTATGAATTGATGGTTTAGTTAACGTTTTTCTTAAAAATGCCTGTGTATTAGCTTTGTTCACTGTAAAGGTTTATAAGAACAATGAACACCTGTAATGGACAAATAATACAAATAATGAATAAACAGTGCACAACTTGTGGTTTCCAAATTCCATTCACCACTAAAAGAAATGTTCTTGGGGAAATAGCTGATTTAAGGTCTCAGTAGGAGTGTGCAGGATGAGATTGGGACTCCTTATCGTGGTTATAAAGGCTATCATTTAAGTGGAGACTTAATCACATCCCATTAGAAAAGACAGGATAACTTGAGCTCATAAAGAACAATGACAGCAATGAATTGAAACATGTATAATATCTAAAAATTTATTATTTCACACTAATAAATGCGAAATCATTAATTTTCTTTGCTGGATACAAGATTCATCATTCTGGGAATTGCTATAAAATAAAAAAGGGAAAGAATTTAAGTATCTATTTTGCCTTTCCTATAGGGACTGTGTTTCAGGACAATCAAATAATTCATGAAGGACAGTTCTACTTTACAAAATAATCACAGTTAATAAATGCAAAAGGAGTCATAGAATTAAAAAATAACAAATACTTTACTCAGGCAATGATTATTAGTAGATGTTAAAACCATGAGGTAAAGTGCTGGTGGAGGACATTTCAGTAGAAATATCAGTCTGCCATCATCTGAACCCACTGATTTTTACATCATTGAAAGAAAGACACACATTTAGTACATCCTGATATGACAGAATGAGATGTACACAGCACTACATCTCATTTTTCAATAAAAGAAACTTTTGTTCTTAGAAAAATATATATCATGCCACATTGTTGTGTTCTACTTTGTTTTCCAATATTTATGCAACAGTAATAATACTGAGGCATATCTTTTTTTATTTTACATGAAGTATTTTAATCTTTATTTGTATCATTTTAAAACATTATATTAAGATGAATCCCATTTATTGCACACAGCATCTCTTGGACCTAGAGTCTGTCATACAGAGTGAAGTAAGTCAGAAAGAGAAAGACAAATACCGTATGCTAACACATATATATGGAATTTAAGAAAAAAAAATGTCATGAAGAACCTAGGGGTAGGACAGGAATAAAGACACAGACCTACTAGAGAATGGACTTGAGGATATGGGGAGGGGGAAGGGTAAGCTGGGACAAAGTGAGAGAGTGGCATGGACATACATACACCACCAAATGTAAAATAGATAGCTAGTGGGAAGCAGCCGCATAGCACACGGAGATCAGCTCGGTACTTTGTGACGGCCTGGAGGGGTGGGATAGGGAGGGCGGGAGGGAGGGAGACGCAAGAGGGAAGAGATATGGGAACATATGTATATGTATAACTGATTCACTTTGATGTAAAGCAGAAACTAACACACCATTGTAAAGCAATTATACTCCAATAAAGATGTTAAAAAAAAAAGAATCTGGATATTTTAATAAGAGGCAGTGGATAAGCTGTAAATACTTTAAAATATCAGTAAATCATATGGAGTGTGATTTATCAGACGACAATTATAACCTGTAATTTTCTATCTAATAAAAGAAATTTATCCAGCTTATAATAGTTTTTCTGCTAAATTCAAATCAACATTTGTTAACAAACTGATGCATTGTTGTGAAATGGTCTTTTACTGGTCATTTGAAAAGTCACAGGACTTCCCTGGTGGCGCAGTGGTTAAGAATCCACCTGCCAATGCAAGGGACATGGGTTCAATCCCTGGTCCGGGAAGATCCCACATGCCGTGGAGCAACTAAGCCTGTGTGTCACAATTATTGAGTCTGTGCTCTAGAGCCCACGAGCCACAACTACTGAGCCCATGTGCCACAACTACTGAAGCCTGTGCGTCTAGAGCCCATGCTCCGCAACAAGAAAAGCCACCGCAATGAGAAGCCCGCACACCTCAACGAACCCGCTCACTGCAACTAGAGAAAGCCCATGCGCAGCAACGAAGACCCAATGAAGCCGAGAATAAATAAACAAAATAAATTTATAAATAAATAAACACATAAAAAGTGACAGAATTTGAAAAAGAAATTCTGACCTGGTCTGGGGTCCTAGAGGATGGCCACAGAACTGAGTTCTGTGGACTCTCTATCCTGCAATGTTTATAATATTTTTAAATATTCTGTAAAGTTATTTATAGAAAGGTTTCTTGGGGGAGTGGATTCTGAGTGCTCCTATTCTCACAACTTTACACCACCTAGAAGTACCTCAGACTCAACAACTCTTCAGAAGGTCAAGTGAATTTTTTTTTTTTTTTTTTTTTTCGGTACACGGGCCTCTCACTGTTGTGGCCTCTCCCGTTTCGGAGCACAGCCTCCGGACACGCAGGCTCAGCGGCCATGACTCACGGGTCCAGCCGCTCCGCGGCATGTGGGATCTTCCTGGACCAGAGCACGAACCCGTGTCCCCTGCATCGGCAGGCAGACTCTCAACCACTGCGCCACCAGGGAAGCCCTCAAGTGAATTTTAATAGAAAATAAGTAAGAAAAAAAAAAAGGCAAGGAAGTTGAACAATAGCCAAGGGGTGAGTAACTAGGCACACAGACTTTGTGAGTGTCTGGCTTTAAGTGCATCGTGAAAATTTAAAAATATCTAGTTATAAAAGTAGTTGCTGGAAGGGGAGCTCTAGATGGACCACCACAATTAGCATTAGAAACACTCTGATTCAGCAAAAACCACTTCTAGGATCTGCTGACACCTTCAACCAAAAAGAACACACCGTTCTCAGGCAAATCTCTCAGGTGACAGCAACCATAATTCACCTGCCAGCATATGACAAATGCTAACTCAATGCATTATGTATGTATGGATCTACAAAACCTTATTATTGTTCTAAACAAAACAGGACATGGGTGAAAAGAGTGACAGTGTCAGGAGATTTTGTTGTTGTTATTTGAGTGTGTTGCCTACTCTAATCATCAGCTTTCCAAACCCTTTGGATGATATTATGTCCACTATGAATATTGGTAATAATGACCTTGACCTTTAAATTCTCTTAAGCTTATAAAAAAGCAAGTTTAGAAAGCCTCAATTGTTCTACGACTGACAACACGAGATCTAAATAAAACAATCACCATGCTCTTCAAATGTAACTGTAAAAAACAAGTGGCCGAACCTGACCATTTTATACCAAATTAGAGATAAAGCTCCTGAGCCCACGTGGTATAGAATTCTGGAGACACCACTTCAGACAGTGCTGAAACTGTTCTCAAGGAGATCAATACAATATTTACAATAGCCAAGACATGGAACCAACCTAAATGTCCATCAACAGAGGAATGGATAAAGAAGATGTGGTATATATACAGTGGAATATTGTTACTCAGCCATAAAAAAGAACGAAATAATGCCATTTGCAGCAACATGGATGGACCTAGATACTGTCAAACGGAGTGAAGTTTAAGTCAGACAGAGAAAGACAAATATCATATGATATCGCTTACATGTGGAATCTAAAAAAAGGGGACAAAGTTATCTACAAACCATAGTTGCAGATGTAGAAAGCAAACTTGTGGTTGCCAGGGGCGGGTAAAGGGAGGGATAAACTGGGAGACTGGGATTGACATATACACACCACTATCTATAAAATAGATAACTAATAAGGACCTCTGTACAGCACAGGGAACTCTACTCAATACTCTTTAATGGCCTGTATGGGAAAAGAATCTAAAAAAGAGTGGATATATGTATATGTATAACTGATTCACTTTGCTGTACACCTGAAACTAACACAACATTGTAAATCAAATATACGCCAATGAAAATTTAAAAAATAATAATACAAATCAGAGCTTGTACAAGCTATTTTCATCTGTAGATTATATCCTCTGACACTTTATGGAACTTATGGTATAGTTGTATAAAAATTAACTTTGACATTAATAATTTCATGTTACTTAAGGGCAGCCTTAATCCTGGCATAATTTATTCCATACTGTATCTTTCATTATGGCAGACAAAAAGGAGACAATCAACAAACATTTGATTGACTGTAAATGTGTAAATGCTGCTAAAAAAAAAGGTATTATCTGGTGATCAATCTGAACAACCTTGACAATAGCTGTTGAATGGTTGCAGAAAACGGGGCTACTTTTGATTCTCCAAATATTTATATCAACTTCCTACTTAGGTGAGCCAGTGCTATTATCATCAATATAAGTTATTTTCAGAATATCACATCACCAACATGGTTTAGAATGAGTGAAATAGAGTTCCTGCCAGTGAATGTAAACCTCTCTCTAATACCTGTCAGAAAGCTGTTAATCACAGCCCAGCTCCTAATTCTCTCAGTGACTTTATTAAAGTCTCTGTACTGTCTGGATTTTAATTTCCTCAGATGTAATTTCGGGGGAAGGGGTGATCAATATTCCAATAGTCTATGATTCAGTAACCTTTGCATTGCTTGCCTTTGCCACTCAGCACAAATAACTATATTCAGTAATTATAGAGAATTGAACAGGGAGCAAAGCAGAGATTGAACTTCCTGATGTTATTTTAAGGTTAACTTGTAATTCCCAAGGAATAGGCATACAAGCAATGAAAAATTGCCTTTTTCTACTACTCTTCTTTACTGCTTATTTTATTGATTTAACATAATCTGATGAAAAACCATTTGGGTATGTTTTAAGTTTCTTTAATCTTAACTCAATTTACCCTCCATGATAAAAATAAAAAGTCCCCATCTTGCAAATGGAAAAAATATCTAAATAACTCATGTGTTGTATTATTTTTTAGTTAATAGCCAAAGCAGTATTGTAGTTTACAGTATCATTTAAAGTAATTTATTGATCAGATTTAGAGGTATTTTATGGTAAGTATTTCTCTTCAACAGGGCAGATTTTGTGAAAGACTGGGCTTCAGTTTGATTTAGCATTTCATTTAGGTTCTGGAAATTTTTACCTCTCATACCAAATGTTAAAAATTAGAATGAATTTTTGATGCAAATCCTAATTTATTCATATAGAATTAAACATAACATTCACCAGATTTTCAAAACTAAAATAACTATTAAAATAATAGCATTGATACCTTTACGATTATTATTTAATTCTATATTTTTCTTAAACAATATTCTATATTTTTTCTTTGACAATATTAGGCAAGTAATAACAATCTGCATGATTTTATTAACAATATTTTTGTATTACAGAAAGCAACAGAAAGGTAATTTTAGCATGTAAAAGTTAAAGTATAACAAATTTTAGTGTTACTTTTCAATTTATTTCATAGTAAGAAATAAATAAAATGTAGATACCATCCTCCAATTATAATCACAATATTGATATATGTTCTGATCTTGGAGGAAAAAATGGGTTTTAAATGATACAAAGTCTTGTCTTTCACTTAAACTCTAACCTTTACATTTTGAAAAGATTGCTTCGAATCTTTTAAGCCATGTTTATCCATTCTGAAAGGTGTTCCTTTTCTTAGAAGCCACTCTCAAACTTTCAGACCAGTTGGAGAACCACTTAAGGAACTGAATCAATCCTGTTTTCACTCAACTAAAGTTTCAAGTGCCAAAACAGCGCTGGCATTCCACAAGGTACCATCAAAATTGCCACCTGAATACTGGTCACTTTTTACTGCGCTGAGCTAGAGAGAGACAAATGTGTGATAATATCTTTCCTGGCCTCTAATTCTGGTAGTTACAAGAGTTCTTCCTCAGTATTGAGAGAGAAGGCTACAGCCCTTCCTTGAAAATTACTGAGACAGAATCAAGGATAATAAAGAGATAGTTCAGAAAAGGAGCAATCAAGTTTGAGCCTGATTTAACCAGGCAAGGATCCAAAACTCCGTTGTTTCTGATCTGTCTTCTAGACGTCAGAGGCTAACCATGATTTCATGTGAAGAAACGCATGAACAGGTATACCCAAGGCTTCTGACTCAGCCTGACATCCTAGCTCTGAGTTTCATCCCTAAGTAAGGGAGCCTATGAGTCATTCTTAAATTTAGTGTTCACAAAGCATAACCATGAGTTTTTATTTTAGTTTTGCTGCTAAGTTTCATTCTTAGAATTCAGTCTCAGTTTTACAATATGGTAAATTAAAGATAATAATAAGGAAATAGAAAAATAAGCAATCATCTATTTTAGGACTAAGAAAAGGAAAAATAAATTTAGAATATTAACAAAGATGTATGTTTTTCCTAACAGTTTGAAGGATTTATACGTACTACTGTAAGTAATGGATGGCTCCATACTCCATACTCATGGCTTTTTCATACAGTTATGTCGATACGAATTTCCAATACTTCAATTACTTTTGTGATGGTCTTCTTTTCTTTTTTACACTAATTACTTGAACTTTTTATTTATGAAGTCCAGGTAAGATTGAGGTGTATGCTCCTTAGATGCATTAACCCTCATTCCTGAGGGTCAAAGAATCGGGTTCCATTCTTGGTTCCACGGAATTAGTGGGTAACAGTTTAGGGATCAGTCAGGTGTCCAGAGTTTCCTTAACAGCAAATACATGTATAATATCAGCTTTATAAACCTCACAGGATTGCTACAAACACCGAATGAAGTAATATACCAAAGGCATTCTTTTAAAAATTAACTTGCGAGTCATACAGGCTGGAAGTCAATATCGTAATATTGTCAGTTTCCTGATTTTTAAATGGGCAACTCAAAGCAATAGGCTGATAGCAACTTTGTTCATAAAACCTCTTTCTCCTTTTTTTTTTTTTTTTTACAAATAACTCCTGATTTTAATGCAGGTTACTATATTTACGTAGCTTATAATTTTCTTTTCAGGTATGATGTCCTGCTCAGGGTTTCATTCATTTTAATTGTTCTGTTTCTAAATATAACATTAAGGTTCCTTGAAACTGAAATAAATATTGGCTGTGACTCAGTCTTAATTCAATGTCATTAGCAAATTCCCTGAGTACATTCCAAGGATATTGATAGAAATTTGAAATAAGAATGATTAAGTAAAAGTTTTTAATGTCTCCCCTGGATGACACTGAAATACTGATAAGAACATTCTGGGTTCCTTATCTAATAGTACAAAGACTGAGGTAAATTTTCTTGTAAGTCTTCTTATAAACATTTATTCATATATCGGGATTATTGTTAAGAAATGGCAAAATATATTAAGCTGTTTGATCAACCAGGAATTTCACTCTCTGTGACACTAATATTATGTTGTGATGTGATGTTGTGAGAAACTAAATGAGAAAATCAATCATAGAAGTAGCTATAAATATTTAAAGATTTGGGCTACCTACTTTTCCCTTTATTTCATTCAGGTCTTTTCACATCATTTTAACAGTGCAAATTGGAGACATATATAAAATTTATCTCATTTGTAGTTTTACCAATACTTATTTTATTTAACACAAATTACTTCATGAGTACTAAATTACACTCATCAAAAAAATTAAGGTATGACCTAACAGACTTTAGAATATAGACAAAGAACAAGTGTATTTCAATGTCTCTATTCAGCCATCAAACAAGTTGACCATACAGATTATCTAACATCCTCCTATAATGTGGGTTCTGCTTTGAGAATATACTCAAAGAAAAAAGTGCAAGCTATGTAAAATTTAAAGCAAATATTTATAAGATGCCTAATATATTTTAAAAAATCATCTGACACTAAATTAGACACTGATTGCCTGAAAAGGCACAAAGCATGCGACTCTGAAGAAAATAATTCATTTACAGATAACAGAGTACTTACTGTGAAGTATCACACTGTGTGTGTGTGTGTGTCTGTGTGTGTGTGTGTGTGTGTGTGTGTGTGTGTGTGTGACTTTTGCTGTTATTGTTGTTTTCTTTTGTGGGATACAAGACCTACTATGATTCTTCTCCACGTCTCCCTAAGTTCTTTTGGCAGCACTATTGTTCATCAACTTGTCTTCTTTTCACCCTTCACCAGTCGTGATCCCAGCATATCTGATTCCAAGAGTGGATTATTTTTTAACATTACCTGCTTCTACACAACACAAGTATTTTCAAGTAACAAACACGTCAAGTAAGTAATATTTTTTTCTAGATGTATTCCTTAGTTTCACTGTAAACAATTAACAAGTTTAAAAGAATACATTTCAACTTCAAAATATTATTAGCTTTCAATGAAATAGTTCAGGTATGAACAAAAATGTTCACTTCCCAAGTAAATATTACACCTTGCTGCTCAAACTCTTATCTCATGGCTTTAAATGTTACACAGGACGTTTTTGGGTGGTTAAAAAAAAATGATAGAAATCAAATGATACATCAAGACTCTTTCTTCCCCTTTACAATCAGTCTTCTGTCATTTTTTTTTTTTTTTTTTTCATATCTACTCTTTAAACACAGGACCATGCACAATCACAGGATGGGGATCCAGGAACTCCAGTCCTCTCAAAAGGAATGCTAGCAGCTGGGGCCACGTTTGATGGCTGAGTATGTAACTGGTACAACTGGGGCTTTGAATTAACCTCTGGGTAAAATACAGCGTTTATCAAAAGAAACGTGTTTGAAAAGTGCTGATTTGAAGCTTACACATGTGTAATTACATGTGTGTATAACTAAAACTCAACAGCAATGTCAGCCAAAGTTTAAAACTTGGAATAACAAAGAAGTTTACATAGGGGAGTATCTTATCTCTGTCAGAACTGCATCATCTTTTGATAACTGAAAGTAGACCGAACCTTGGTCAGCTGTCTTACTGATTTTAACCTCTCTGCAGACCACACGTACCCTGATTGCCCAAGGAAATTCAAGTAACTGGGGCACTTTGCAGGGTAAATTATAAAGATGTTTTCTAAATATAAAAATGTGTTTTGCTTCAGTGGTCACCCAAGATTCTTGCGAACGTTAAGTTGTCTTTTCTTTGAAAGTCATTTGGCAGTCACTGCCAAAGGAATCTTCCTGGTGTTCTTCACTTTTTTGATTTCTTGATGAATTAAGTAAAAAGAGCTTTTGCACCGTTCACTTGACAACACATGTTAGATACAAAGTTTAAGTCATTTTTCTTAGTGAAACTGACTTAGAGCACCACACAAAAATGTTAAGCAACTACTTACTGCTGTATTTAAATTACCATACAACATTTTAACATAATTGTGATGTAAATAACTGTTGGATCCATTATAATCACCCAGGACTTCTCCTTTAACACATAAAATGGCTAAAATAGCATGCTTAAATCAGAAGTCATCAGGATTAAAGACGTAAATGTAAGTTCAGAAACCATAAAACCCCTAAAAGAAAACATAGGCAAAACACACTGATAAACTGCAGCAACATTTTTTTTTGGATCTGTCTTCTAAGGCAAGGGAAATAGAGCAAAAATAAACAAATGGGATCTAATTAAACTTAAAAACTTTTGCACAACAAAGGAAACCATTAACAGAATGAAAAGACAACCTACTGAATGGGAGAAAATATTTGCAAATGATATGACTAATAAGGGGTTAATATTCAAAATATATAAGCAGCTCATACAACTCAACATCAAAAAAACAACCCAATCAAAAACTGGACAGAAGACCTAACTAGACATCTCTCCAAAGAAGACATACAGGTGGCCAACAGGCACATGAAAAGATGCTCTGCATTGCTAATTATCAGAGAAATGCATACCAAATCCACAATGAGATGTCACCTCACACCTGTCAAAATGGCTGTCTGCAATAAGAACATAAACAACCAACGCTGGCAAGGATGTGGAGAAAAGGGAACCCTCCTACACCGGCGGTGGAAACGTAAATTGGTGCAGCCACTGTGGAAAACAGTATGGAGGTTGCTCTAAAATATAACTACAATATAACCCAGCAAATCCACACCTGTGTATATATCTGTAAAAAACAAAAACACTAATTTGAAAAGATACATGTGCCCCAGTGATCACAGCAGCTCTATTTATAATAGCCAGGACATGGAAGCAACCTAAGTGTCCATCAACAGATGAATGGATAAAGAAGATGTGGTACATATATATGCAACGGAATACTACTTGGCCATAAAAAATGAATGAAATTTTGCCATTTGCAGCAACATGGATGGACTTGGAGGGCATTATGCTAAGTGAAATAAGTCAGACAGAGAAAGACAAATACTGTATGATATCACTTATATGTGAAATCTAAAAAATACAACAAACTAGTGAATATAAAAAAAAAGGCTCACAGATATAGAGAACAAACTAGTGGTTAGCAGTGGGGAGAGGAAAAGGGGGTGGGGCAATATAGGGGTGGGATTAAGAGGTGCAAGATATTATGTATAAAATAAGCTACAAGGATATATTGTCAACACAGGGAATATGGCCGATATTTTATAATAACTATAAATGGAGTATAAGCTTTAAAACTTGTGAATCATTATATTGCACACATGTAACATATTTTGTACATTGACTATATTTCAGTAAAAAAATTTTAAAAGACATCAATTAAAGTAGTATGTTGCTACATATGAAATATAATTACCATGGTATCAATAATATAAAAAATTTAAATGTAGCTTAAATTCTATTATTTTAAATTCGTTAAATTCTATTACAGATAAAACAAACTTTTCAATTTTAAGTTATACTTTAATAAAAAGAATATTTACAGTTGCTTTGATTTCAAATAAAATATTTACTTAAGTACTCAAATATCTTAGAAAAATAGAAGCCCCCAAATAAAGGCTCTGTATTTCATATAAAGTTAAACCACTGTGTATATATACACAATGATACTTATGATACAAGATACTATGACTGGTTTTCCCAATGATAAATTTTTCATATGGAAAAGTTATAAGCAGAGGATGAGTTAATGTTATCATATTGAGCTGGCAATTATTTTAAGGCTATTTTTTGTTTGAATTTGTTTCCAATTATACAGAACAGTTTCCAGAAATAATACTTATGGAAAACTACGGTACACAACTAACTGCATATAAATGAATATATTTGAGCACTGTCACATTCTCATCAGGTACAATGCAGTGTAACGTAACTTACCAGTTCCCTAATAACTTTCTGATTTTATAAAGAAATATTGTGTGCATGACCTTGCAATAACAATCAAGGACAATATGTTTATAGGAGAGGAACGAAAGTATATGAATTAAGTGGTAGATTGGATGCCCATAAATCATTTACACAATTTAGTGCTTAGTCAAAATAGCTACATTTATTCTAAAGAAATAGCATTTATATTTCACTTTTAATAATGTTCAAAGATATTCTTCAAAGGTGTAGAAAAGTGAAACAGAGCAGAAAACTTTAAAGGATTTAATTAGAAATTCTCTACAACATGCATACATACTTCACATAATAAAATTGATTTCCTTGTGCTTTCAAAGTTGCCCACATCTTTTTTTCTGAACGCTTCGACTTTGTACTTTATAACCTGCCAGTTTAAAGGTTTTGAACCAAGTCTTAACATCTGTGCAAATTTCAGAAGTATATATTTAAATATAGCCTAGTTATTTCTGATAGCTTGGGAGGAGATATGGGGATATATGTATGTGTATAGCTGATTCACTTTATTATAAAGCAGAAACTAACACACCATTGTAAAGCAATTATACTCCAATAAAGATGTTAAAAAATAAATAAATAAAATAGGGCCCTAAATAGAAAATTGGACAAGCTCAGTACAGTCTATGAAAATTATTGTGCAGAAATTAAAGTGAAGTTCTTTTGGTGTGAATATTTTTTGTATTCTAAATCTGTTTGGCTCATGTTTGTAAATTTATTAGCAAAGAATTTTCAATTCAGCCAACTTAGCATTTTTCTTCAACCTTCCCTATAATTAACAGAAACAATTTTTATAAATATATGCTAAAAATTTATCTGCAATTCAGAATTACTTCAACCAGTTTCTTAAGATCTCCTTCAATCACAGGTATCTGAAAATATAAAGAGCCTTCTAGAGTTCCTTGTTGACTAGTAGTGTTCCAAACCAGAAGAAGAAAAGAGCCTACTGCATATCTAACCAAAAGGTGCCGGAATCTACTCAAATACAAATATCTACATTTTGATAAATTCCAGAGAATCAAAATATCCTAATAGATGTCTGGGAATGTGGATATAAAAGGTAACATTTACAGAATTTTAATTTTTATATTAATCTAATTAGTTAAGTTTCTATTTCATTGTTGACATTTGCTATTTTCTTTTTATTATTATGAATACTTCCAAGTTGTAAACATCTCTAATAGTCAAGAAAGATAGGGAAAGGGATTTTCTTTATCACCTCAGGGATAAAAACTATTAATATCTCTTTTATTTTCTTCCAGAATGTTGTATATGCATACTTGAGTATATGCATACTTGTGTATATGCATAAACACACACACACATTTTCAAATAACTAATAGCATGTTTTTTGTACCTTGTTTTTCTTACTTAATTATGTGTCTTAGAATATTTTCCAAATCATTAGAAAACTCAGAAGTCATCGTACTTTATGACAGGTATGTTGAATTCCATTAACGAATATACAGTATTTTTCAGCCAGATATCTGAGTTGTTTGTATTTTTACAGTAATCAATTTTGCAATAAATACTCCGCTACACGTATATTTGAGCATAACTATGTCTCCAGGATAAAAAGGAAGTCATGATTAAGAGAGAACCTTTGTTTAGTATTTTTGAGGTGCTGCAAAATGTCCCTCTAACGTTTACCAAGTTTACCATACCCCAAGCCATGGAGTTTGTGCATGTCTATTATCTGTAAAGCCCTAATCTTTTGCTTTTTTTTCAACTTTTTTTTCAACTTTTTATTTTATATTGGAGTATAGTTGATTAACAATGTTGTGACAGTTTCAGGTGTACAGCAAACTGATTCAGTTATACATATACATGTATCCAGTCTTCTTCAAATTCTTTTCCCATTTAGATTGTTACATAAGACTGAGCAAAGTTCCCTGTGTGTGAAGCGCTAATCTTCAGCCCCCCACCCTTTATCTCTTGGTTCTCCTTTCTCCAATTCCTCCCCTCAGTTCACGTGTCCCCCAGTCTCCTTAGTCTTCTTTGACAAACTGGACACTCTTCCAACTCAAGGCCTTTGCCTTTGCTTTTCATTCCATAGTTCCTGAAATTCAGTCACATTTACTTCAACTGCTCTTGTAGGTACTAAATTCCTCAGTTCTGTAACTGGCATGAAGGCCATAGCTAATATTTATAATTTCCATTTTACTTTGTTCTCAACCAGAACTTCAACTGGAGGGGTCCCTACTAGAGGGGTGACCCAAATCTAGTTTTTGGAGAGACAGAGCTCTCTGTGGACCTGCATTCTTGCTGTTGTTGCTACAAAGATCTATTAATTTTACTGTTGGGCATGGAAGTACAAAGAAGCGCCTCCGGTAACTCCTGACCTCACTATCCAGGAATAACTCAATTTCCCCTTGGTAATGAGGATCATTCATTTCACCTAGCAGGGCAACATCCCTCCTTCCTAATTTGTTTTGTCATGTGATGTTTGTGGTCCTCCCAATGGCGAGGGGTGTAGCCGAGCAGGACCCTACGGGGTCTTCCCAGAATGGACCCCCACCCATGTCCTCCATCTGCTTTTGTCAGTAGAACAACTTTAGTCAAAGCATACATTTAATCAGAGAAGTGAGAAAATGCAAAAAGTAAGAAAAACAGTCAAGCAAGACAAAAAAATAATAATAATAATGTTTTAGCCATTCAACAAAGTCAAGGACCTTTAGTTCTTCCTCCAGGACTATAGATAATATTCTGAGCCATGTCCTCTGAGCTGTTTTGCAGACACTGAAGCCCCTACCAGGTGCGAGAAGTTAACTGCATGCTGCTCACAAGCACGGAGACCCCAGACCAGCTGGAAGCAGGTTGATGACGCCGACTCCCGCTTACCTCCCCACCAGCCAATCAGAAGAGTGTCCACCAGCTGACCACGCCCTGCTCCTTGAACACTGTAAGACCCCTCACTACCCGCTCCAGGGCGGGACACACGGTCTTGAGGGCATGAGCCCGCTGTGGCCCCCTGTGCCTAGCAAAGCAATCAAACTCTTCCTCTCTACTTCACCCCAAACTCTGTCTCCGAGTGAACAGAGGCTGAATTTCGGCAACAGGAGGCAGTCCCAACTTACAATTCAATGAAACTGATTTTCCTCGGCAGAAGTGCTCTTCCCCAGGGACCTAAGACCTCCAAACCAGCAGAACGCAAAGCTGTGGGAGCCAAACTTCTGAAGTTGGATTATTAACTTAATAGCGAGAGAAGTCATTCCATTTTCATGCCTTTTTCTAATACTTGTGTATCCTGGCATAGAAGAGATCCTAATTGCTACTTCAAGCATATACTGAACCCTGTAAGACTGAACCCCATGTCCTCAGGGTCTTTTCTGCAACCAGTGTCATAATAGTGTCCTTAGTAGGCCATTCTACTGGTCTATTAGTTCAGCTGCTTTTCGGTGATAGCATAATGGTAAGCAAATCCCTTAAATGTGGAATCTGTTGCTGCACTTTTTCTGCTGTGAAATGAGGAAAGCATTAGTAGGCAGCATAATATAACTAAGCGAATAACATACTGCATACGTCCACAAGTATTTCACAAAACTGGCAGCCTTACAAGTTACTTGGTAAATGGGTCTAAATACACATTTAAGATGTTACGTGTTGCCTCTGAAATCAAAAGTGGCTCACCAAGCCCTTATTCTTTGGTCCTGGTAGGTGGTGCAAGGTGCAGAGACCCAGCGTTCACTCAAGGGTGGACAGCTCTACAACAGACAAACCACTGGACTGCCAGAAGCATTCCTGGGACTTGAGGCCCCTGAAAATCACTGGGTTTACCTCCCGGTCTATGGCAGGGATGTCATACCTTGACACCTAAAGCACTAGCCACTTTCTAATCAGCACATGACAATGATAAAATGATCCAGTGTAATGTTATGGGGAATCTGAAGATAAACAAGGTTTCTCCAGGTTATGGCATGGCAGGGAGTAGGAGAAATGATGTACCTCCAAGGAAAGACTGAAGGTAAAAGTAAACGCTCTGGCTTATGGTTTTCCTGCAAAAGTTTATGAAGAAAAAGCACTTTCCAGGTAAATACCTAAATATCAGATGCCAGCAACCTACATCTGGAGGAGCAGCTGAAGATGGAGGCTCTCTGATTAAGTTCAAAATATCCTATAGTTCTAAAAATCCTGTATGATTTCCGCACAGGCAAACAGAGAAGCTAAGTAGTGAGGTGGTAAAGTATTACCACCACTGTAGCTTTCAAGCCTTCGAAGGTAGCACAAATGTGTACATTTCTCTCAGGGATGGAGTCCTACTTTTACAATGCTAACTTGGTAAGGAAGAGACATTCTAGACCTTCAGTGTATACCTTCATACTAAATGTCCTTATCCCTGGGTCAGAGAACCAACACAGCCATTCTACCTGCTCCCAGGTATGTCTATTCCGATTGTACGTTCAGCCCTGAGGACGGAACTAGAGGAGAAGCCCATTCCAACTGATCCATGGTGATGCAAACTGCGGCCAAGCTTTACCATTTAAACACTATACACCCCCACGTTAATTCCTGGACCGCAATTTTACTTTGGGTCTTCAAGAATCTGTGCCACATCAAAGGCAGTGTTCAGTAATACCGAATAAATCAGGGCCTCTCCTTTACCTCAGAACACAAGCACTCCAGGAAATGACCTCAGATCATTGCAATGTTTGCTTGTGGGATGAAAAGGAACTCAGTTTCTCCTTCAGTGAAGGTCGGTCGGTGAACTGATGTAAGGTCTTCTGGAAGCATGATAAGAACCTGAGAATACCTACTTGGGCAACTCAAATTGGGTTTCTGTTCACTTGTCTTGGAGTTGTTTTATATATCTGGTGACATTTTAGTTGACAAATAACCTACTTTGTTCCTACCAACATAGACATCACTTAGCCGTAAGTGTGATCTCAGTGCATCAAAGCACCCTAATCACCAGTTTCTCTCTGCTGCCCCTGGCAGCAACCATCACTTCGCCGTAGGAAGTTAAGAGATGATGTTGGCCTTTGCTATCCTGGGATCCTCTTGTCTCTCTTGAAGTCAGAGAGCTTTTACGATGGACAGTATCTCCCACTGTCGTACCCCTGGTCAGAGCAGAGCCAGTGGGGGTACCTCAGAGCATGTCAGGGAGGCTGGTACCATCCCACTAATGATTCCCAAAGCCTTATGAAGGAGATGTTCTCTAGGCCCTCCTGTGAGATGTAGTGTGTGAAGTATTTGAGTGGGTCACACATAATAAACCCACTCTGACATTCCTATCCCCTTATGCCTTTGGATTCCATCCTCTACATTACACCAGGAAAAGTTCTGCCATAACGATTTTTTAACCATAGGCCACTGTGGAGTGCAAATTTCAGTCAACCAAACACGTCATCTGGTAGGGCCATCCGCAGCTGAATGAGCAAACATTAGATCCAGAATGCCTGGTAACACATCGTAATCCATCAATCCAGCCGAAGCTGGTGTTCTATTCAATTCTACCCACTATTCACTCCCACACGTACTCTTCAGGGCTCTGCTAATATAAATTAGCAAAATACTTGAATTATTTTGATATATTAACCATTTTTTCTTGTATCAGGCTTTTACTTACTCTGCAAGAAAATACTAGGATATAACCCTAGTTTTAAGTCTAATGGAAACAAAGAGTATCCAGGGTATTTTTTTTTTTTTTTTTTTTGTGGTACGCGGGCCTCTCACTGTTGCGGCCTCTCCCGGTTGTGGAGCACAGGCTCAGCAGCCATGGCTCATGGGCCCAGCCGCTCCGCGGCACGTGGGATCTTCTCAGACTGGGGCATGAACCCGGGTCCCCTGCATCGGCAGGCGGACTCTCAACCACTGCGCCACCAGGGAAGCCCCTTCAGGGTATATTTTGAGGAGAATGGGGATTTCCTTGAAAGGAAATACCCCAGGTGTGATTATGACTATGTTTTGTGCAAAGGAGGTATAAAGATGCACAAACAAGGAAAGGAAAGCTGCTTCCAAACAAATGTCCTGAATTCAAAGATTTAGGGTCAAATTTCTTACTAAAAAATGCACTAAACTTCATATGGGACTTGATGAGACATTGGATTAAAACTATGTTTTAAGTCTGCAAAGTGTAAAATTACATTAAAAAAAGTGTTCAGTGGGATTAGTCCCGGTGGCTACAAAAAATAAAAAAGCCTTTCATGAATACCAGAGATAAACCCTAAGTCTCTGACTGCAATTTAAGGTGAGAGTTTGAAGAGCTCATGCTTGACACGTTCCTTCAGGAAGAGCTTCAGTGCCCTGAAAAGAACACATCCCCCACGACTGTCTTTGTAGTCACTGAACTGAACAGCAGCTGCCTGGTTCCCCCCAGGGGGTTGTCTCAGTGAAGACTTCATCCCAGTGTTGGCAAGGGGTGAAAATCAGATTAATCAGAATCCTCCGTGTGTCACGGACCACTCGCATCCTGTTTCAAATTTGCAAGGGGATCAACACTGAGTTCAAAGCACAAGGGCAAACCCAAAGAATCTCAGGACGCTATATTTCAGAGTCTGTTTCCTGGGATGGCACCTGGCACCAATTCCTGCTACTGTCAAGATCCTGTCCCAAAACAAGGCCACACTGGTTGTCTGAACAGAAAAAAAAAAAAAAAAAAAAAAAAATATATATATATATATATATATATATATATATATATATATATAAAAGAAACTGCTAACCAGGTATAAAATTGTTAACCAGACAACTTGAACAAAAAAACAAAACAGGGCTTCCCTGGTGGCGCAGTGATTGAGAGTTCACCTGTCGATGCAGGGGACACGGGTTCGTACCCCGATCCGGGAAGATCCCACATGCTGCGGAGCGGCTGGGCCCGTGAGCCATGGCCGCTGAGCCTGCGCGTCCGGAGCCTGCGCTCCGCAGTGAGAGAGGCCACAACAGTGAGAGGACTGCGTACAGTGAAAAAACCAAACCAAACCAAAAATAACACTAAGTTATCAATTAAAAAAAAAAAAATTCCAGGAAGGCAGATACAACCCCTAGGGTTCCTGGAACAAAGGGAAGAGGACACACATCCAAGTGTAGGTGTTTGGCAAAGGGGCCCTCGGAGCTGATCCCAGACCTGACGAGGTGCATCTCTGATCTGGAGCAAGGCGGTGTCTTGGAGAAGGTTCCATGGTTTAGGATGTGATGGGGGTGGGGATATGCATGGGGATGGCCTGGTGCTACAAAATAAAGAAGAGTGTGAAGCTAACAGGAAACAGGGACGCAAGGAGCATACAGGCAGCGCCCAGGAAACAGAACAGGGAAGAGTAAGTTCCTTCTTTCCACAGCCTCGGAGCCCCCCTCCAGTGCACCCTCCCGCAAAGCCCAACAGCCAGATGATGGAGAAGAAAGGTCAACGGGGTCTCAGCACCAAGCGAAACACAGCAAGGCTGATTTGAAAGGAGAGACAATGTCTTTCCTGCCACAACAGGCAGGTAAACTTTTCAGGTATCTCCCACAAGTCCTCCAAATAATCAAAACTTCACGGAAACCTCAACATTTTTTGAACGTGTGGTCTTCAATTTACTTTCCAAACTATTATTTTAAAACT
Organism: Stenella coeruleoalba; assembly: GCF_951394435.1. Classification (NCBI taxonomy): domain Eukaryota; kingdom Metazoa; phylum Chordata; class Mammalia; order Artiodactyla; family Delphinidae; genus Stenella; species Stenella coeruleoalba. The sequence continues at coordinate 12,283,235 of NC_137153.1, read as the reverse complement.
GAGCTATTTGTAATGAGGTGGATAGACCTAGAGTCTGTCATACAGAGTGAAGTAAGTCAGAAAGAGAAAGACAAATACCATATGCTAACACATATATATGGAATTTAAGGGAAAAAAATGTCATGAAGAACCTAGGGGTAAGACAGGAATAAAGACACAGACCTACTGGAGAACGGACTTGAGGATATGGGAAGGGGGAAGGGTGAGCTGTGACAGGGCACGAGAGAGGCATGGACATATATACACTAACAAACATAAGGTAGATAGCTAGTGGGAAGCAGCCGCATGGCACAGGGATATCGGCTCAGTGCTTTGTGACCGCCTGGAGGGGTGGGATAGGGAGGATGGGAGGGAGGGAGACGCAAGAGGGAAGAGATATGGGAACATATGTATATGTATAACTGATTCACTTTGTTATAAAGCAGAAACTAACACACCATTGCAAAGCAATTATACCCCAATAAAGATGTTTAAAAAAACCAACACTCTAATACTGCTGAGGAGTATCTTCTGTGGGCATAGACAGTTTGGATTTGTTTCATCTTAGGTAAAGACTGGTGTCAGCAATTTTAGTGAATATCAGAAATGTGTCAAATTAGCAAAACATTGTAAATCCAAAAAAAAAAAAAACCGAGCTTCCTAAACTGGTCTTAGTCTGTTCATTTGCACATCTTCCACCCTCACAAGACTCTTAAGAGGGAGGTTCACTAGTAAAACAAGAAAAGGGAATTTATCTACAGGGAGATAAATAAAGCTTTCATTAATACATCAGGATATATCAAGTTCCGGCCAGGAGCTTAATCACTTTAGTTCACTGAAGAGGGAAATTTAATAACATATGAATTGTTAAGTAATTAAAGAGGTCAGTAACTACTAGAAGTAGCAAAAGATAATTCTAATAGGACCAGAAGAAGCAAGTGCAATAAAGCAAATAATAGTCTAGGCTGAGCAACATGGACAGAAGAGGCAATTCTAGGAGCGCACAGGAACACACCCCTCCGGGAACTCGCCAGTGGGCTCGGGCAAGCGGGAGTTAGTCCATGTAAGATGCTGGGGAGCAGAGCCCTCCTCCCCAGGAGGGGACAGCTCCCAGGGACTGTGGAAGCAGTTGCCAGGAGACAGGGGCGGGGCGAGACACTTGCAGGACCCTCCCTGGCTACGCACTGAAGATTTACAGGGTGTGGCTGTGGTATGAGAAACAAAGCAAGGAAGGGTGGCTTTAGAGCTGACAGGCAATGAATTCATCACTGTCATATCTGTTTATGTTTAATCTCAAATAAAAAGAAAAGCAATGGAAAATAGGTCCAGACACCTTGACTGACACATCACTGCAGTGGGTCAAAAACATCTTCATTTGTAATTAATTGTGTTTGCTAGTTCATGAAGGAGTCTGAGCTAAAGCGCAATACTGTATTTGTTTTACAAGAATTCTCAAAGTACTTTCCCCAGCCTAGCCACATCAGCATCAACAGGGAACTTTTGGAAAAGCAAATTCTTAGATCCTACCTCTGACATCCTTCAGTAACTGCCCAGCAACCTGTGTTTAAGCAACTGTTACTGGTGATTCTAATGTATCCTAAAGTTTGAGAACCTTTAATCTATACATTGAAAACTGATTTTCATGAACCTCTGACTGTCTTTTCATTCTCTGGAATGTCTTATAAGCTTGCACAGATATGATTCAAAAACAAGGTGGGGATTTAATAAAATTATAATTTTATTTGCATTTGCAATTGAGGAGCTATTTACCGCATAAAATATCACATTACTTTTCTTCTACATGTACCAGACCAGGAGAGAGAGAAAAAAAGAGACAGACAGCAAACAGGAAAAAAGAACAGTGTTTACTTACAGTGGTTACTTAAGTAAGAGATGATAAACATCCCTTTTTTTGAAAAATATTAGAAATGAGTTTTAAAGTAAATGAAATGTTCAGATCAGAAATTATTAAGAACATATTTGAAAAAGAGATAGCTGTCTTACTATTATCTGATGCAAAAAGATTGACTTTCTGCAACTATCATTAATGACAAGATAAATTAATACACAAAAGGTCAATCAGATAAATACCTCCATTATCTTTCTAATATCAAAGCCCTAGAACATTTCCATACTACTCTTTTATATCAATATATTTCTTTTAGCAGCACTTTTTGGTGATGGTCAAGACAATATGAAAGGTTGAGTTGTGATTTGGGTTTCCATTAATTTTTGTGTGCTAGAAATACAAAAAACATACCTTTCTTTTGGAAAATCTAATTTTACGGAATGCAAATTTAATGTTTTAAAATAAATCGAATGATGTGCTATTATTTGCACGCCAGTGACAATATTAAATTTGGCATTTCAGTTAGTATATTATTCAGTTACATCTTTTATTTAGGACCTTTTTTTCCTACGACATTAAATGGCCATCCTTTTTCATAGACTTTCAATTAAAGCATACGAAGCTAAATTTTAGTATGATTTCTGAATGGCATGTAATCAGTGTAACTTGTAATTGTCTTGACTTAGTATGTAAGGGTCACATCAAATACGTTATAACCTCCAGATACTTAAAAGTTAACAGCCTCATAAATATGTTGCAGTGACAAAGCACCTATAAAGTTGATATAAATTTAATATGAATGGTCACCATTCTCAAATTTTGTTCTAGTATGGGTAAAATTTTTATTATTATCATAATTTTAGATAACTTTAGTGCAGTAGCTAGTTTATATTATAATATATATTATGATATAAACAAATGTATCTAAACAGAAGTACACAATAGAAGCAATTTTAAAATGTTCTTTAAACAGAATGGAGGTTCCTTAAAAAACTAAAAATAGAACGACCATATGATCCAGCAATCCCACTACTGGGCATATACCCTGAGAAAACCATAATTCAAAAAAAGTCATGTACCACAATGTTCATTGCAGCTCTATTTACAATAGCCAGGACATGGAAGTGTCCATCGACAGATGAATGGATAAAGAAGATGTGGCACATATATACAATGGAATATTACTCAGCCATAAAAAGAAACAAAATTGAATTATTTGTAGTGAGGTGGATGGACCTAGAGTCTGTCATACAGAGTGAAGTAAGTCAGAAAGAGAAAAACAAGTACCATATGCTAACACATACATATGTAATCTAAGAAAAAAAAAAGGTTCTGAAAAACCTAGGGGCAGGACAGGAATAAAGACGCACACGTAGAGAATGGACTTGAGGACACGGGGAGGGGGAAGGGTAAACTGGGACGAAGTGAGAGAGTGGCATGGACATATATACACTACCAAATGTAAAATAGGTAGCTAGTGGGAAGCAGCCGCATAGCACAGGGAGATCAGCTTGGTGCTTTGTGACCACCTAGAGGCGTGGGATAGGGAGGGTGGGAAGGAGATGCAAGAGGGAGGAGATATGGGGATATATGTATACGTATAGATGATTCACTTTGTTATAAAGCAGAAACTAACACACCATTGTAAAGCAATTATACTCCAATAAAGATGTGAAATAAATAAATAAATAAAATGTTCTTTGAAAAATAATCAAATATTTTGATATCTATGGACATGTACTACCTCAAATAGAGCTAACCATTTTTGGGGGGGAAATTTTATCCTAGAATCCTGTTACCTTTAAAGATAATCAAATCTTTGGGAAGAAATACCTGAAGGGTTTTGTTATTGAGTCTTAAAAGATGTTTACAGAATTGTAAACAATAGAGAGTACTAAATTTTTGTTCACATCTGTAAAGTTTTGTTTAAAGTCACAATTAACGTTAGGTGGCTACAGTTAGCTGGAAACCACAGGACTTCAATTCTCTTTTTTTAAATTTCTATCCGTTAAAATGAAACAGAATTGGTAGGAGGGAGAGTTTGCCAGTAGTTTCAAATATGTGATTTACCTGAGGTTCTCAATTAATGATCAACTTTATGGAACTGAGTCAATTAATAAATTTAAATTAAAAATATAGAAATTTATAAAGATTACATTTAATCTGCTTTTAATCTAGACTGGGGCATTTACAATGAAAATGATTTTGCTGATATCCAACTGAAATATGTTTTAGCATATTGTGAAAGGATTTACTATTACATAATTAACATTAATGCCCCAAAGCTTAGTTCTATCTTTGATGAATAGAAGCCATTTCTTTTCACTCAGATGCTCATAAATTGAAGCCCAAGAGTTGTGCCATGACACCTAAAATTAAACTTCTGTTTATTTTAAAATATATGTATTTTTAAGTTCTAGTTAATACCATCACAGACTCTTGGGGGTAAGGGAGTTATCAGAGCATGTCAGTAACCGGTTTACCACCCCTTATGAAGGATAACTTTACAACATCAATGGGGCAGAAGTTAAGGAAGCCGTAGGGAAGGTAAAGCTGGGGGCTGGGACAGTGCTGAAAGCCTTAGGGAGAGTGAAATATGTCCTCAGCCAAACACCAGTTCATCAACACAGGGGGATTTTTAAACAAAACTTTCCTACTTCAAAGTGGTTAATAACTGCCTTAAAGAACTATTCCAGCAGGTCCAATGAGGTTAAATATTTCCTTTACTTTCCAAGTACAAATATTCGCTGACTGGGTTGGACTTCATGTGCAGGAGGATAAAAGGAAGGAGAAATTCCCTGCATCTCGAGTGTTCCCCACAGGTAAAGCAGTTCATCAGGCAGAACTCACCTCATGAAAAGGTACTCACTTCCCGCGTGTGATGACTCTGTTTGAGAGAAATATTTCCTTACTTTGAGATAAAATTAAGCTTTCTGAATACTAATTCTGACTACTTTGTTGAATGTAAGTCATTTTATTTCCCTTTCCTCATAGAACAGTATTTCCATGTAATTTTATGTGCCACCTCTCTGTACCTCACTGTATTAATTAACAACTGGAAAACACTTAATAAGCAAAGACAAAAATTAATTACCATAGACTAAGAACTGTTTTTTGTTTTTTTTTTAATATGGTCCAGATATTAGCCACAATGTAGTTTTTTAAGCTTCTGGTAAAAATACTTTTGAAGCTACAATAGAATTATTAAGGCAAAAGATCAAATGAACCAATAAAAAACTCATTTAAAAAAACCCCCACAGTACTCAGGCAAGAAAGGAGAGGAAGAGATTGATAATACGAGCAGGACAGCTGTCAAAAACAAAATAAGACTGTATATTTCAACCCAAGCCTATCAAAACTCATACAAAATATAAATGGAATAAATGCTCCAGATGAAAAAGGAATGTTGGACTAGACAAAAAAGCAAAAACAACAATATGCTGCTTACAAGAAGCAGAGCTAAACACACAAATTTAAAAACTCTGCAATGAAAGAATGCAGAAAAATAAGTCCTACGAACACTACCAAAGAGGAAGCTGGTATCGCTATATTAATATTAGACAAATAGAGCTTCTGGGTCACTTCATGATGATATATTGTTCAATTCACTATATAACTTCATTACATAAACAGCAAACGTTGATAGATTAAATTGTGAAAAGACAAATCCACAATGATGTGAAACCTTTCTTCATTTCCCATAACTGATGATAGATCAGATACTAAAATCAAATCACTAACGCTATAGAGAAGTTGGTAACAAATTACAAACTTTACCTAACCTAAGAGACATATATAAACAGTACCCGCAAGAAGTCCAAAAATGCATTCTTTTCTCATATATGGAACCATTATCAAAACTGAAAAGACCCAGGGCTATAAAACTCATCTCACCAAATCTTAAGAATTAAAATTATACAGAATACGTTATCTGCACTGAAGTTAAAAGTCAACATAAAGGCACCTACTAAACACGTATGTTAATTTTTTTAAAGCATGTACTACAAATTAACATGAATGAAACTTGTAATGGAAATTGAAAAGTACTGTAACTGACTATAAACAAATATATGAACACGGACTCTACGTATACATCACACCACAGTCACTTTCCTCCAGTAGGGAATGTTCTCGGCTAAGTGCAGGGAGAGATGGGGAAGCCGGTCCCCCCACCATCCTACCTGTTAATGAGAGACCATGGAGAACTGTCTCCCAACAATACCCGCTTCTCGTTTCTCTACCATCTTAGTTTTTGGCAAATTTCCCCACAAGCACCCTAGGCTACTGATCACTCTAATGTGCCCATAGGGCTTGGGACCAACTCTGTTCCCTTTGTTTCATACAACATTTAATTCAGGCAACAGCCAACAGGGCCGCAAGCTGCAGGATGAGAACACATTGCAGTCCTGGCCTTAGCTGTGTTCTTAAGTCCCAGGAGACAATGCAGAGACACCCAGGTGGATGCGGCGCACACAGTGGGTCTGCGTCACAGCTGAGAAAGCCCAGACACAGGGACCCTCAGTCTTCAGTGGGCTGGAGGCACACCTACACAAGCTCTGCTTCTTAATGGAAGAAGTTATTAGTTTTATCATCCTGGACAGCAAAAGTCACCCCAATGCTCAAGCAGAAGGCACTGGCTCCATCTTGCAAGTCTGCTCACCATCCAGACATCCTTAAGAAGATATTTCAGAACAAAAGCAATCAATGCCTGTACCAAGAAGATGTGCAGACACCCTAAGGAGACGTATCTCCCAGCATTAGCAAGGCGGCTAGGTCTAGAGTCATACACGAAAATCAGCTGCATCTTCCACACCAGATACCAACTGCTCAAATGTATTTCCATAAAAATAATGACCGGTGTGCACCTACAAACAAATATACGCAGAAAAAAAGATATTTTAAAGTCATTACTGGAGAGATACCCTGTATTTCTGGATAGAAAGATTAAATATAAACATTTTTTAAACTTTATCTACAGATTTAATGAAACTCAGTGACAGGTTTCAATGAAACCTAAAAATATGATTTCAAAAATTTTACAGATTAGAAAAGGTCCAGTAATAATCAAGATACTTCTATTAAACAGAGAAAATAAGAGGAAATAGTCCTAATAGATATTAAACTTTACTATAAACATATAATAATTAAGACGGTTTGGATTTCACAGGGATATACAAATACATCAGTGGTACAGAATATCAATCCTACAAATCAGCACACACAATAAAACATGAATATAAGATAGAAGTATCTTTACAAATAATAAAGAAAAACTATGCTAGATGGATTAGATACATAAAATTAACCTTCACACTGGATGTGATGAAAATTCAGCCCTCACACAAATAGGCCTGCACAGTGTAAACATAAAATTTATTAGGGAAACACTCATACACAGAGATGCAGCACAGAGCTCTCATTGCCCCAGCTTGTATTATCCACAGAGACATATGGTTAGGTGAGGAGCCCCTGATTGGGGTCCATAGAAAGAGGTCATTTCCTCACAAATGGGTAGGGCCCCCCAAAAGAAGCTAGGCCCACATAACACTGCACGGTTTTAGGGGCAAGGGAGGAGCTGGCCTAGGTGCCTCTGTGGTTGTAGGAGCTTTCTTTTGACAAAGGCTGTGCGAGAAATCAGAAGGCTGCAGAATGCAGTCTGCAGAAGGGAATAATAGAACTAAACTCAAGTTGTCATTGGAAAATATTGTGTGTAACAAGTATCACCGCAACCCTGAGCAGCCTAAAATCAAAACATTTATCACTCCGCAGTTTCTGTAGGTCAGGAATCAGGGTGTGCATTAGTTAAGGTCTCTGCTTCAGGGCAGTCACCTCGAGGTTCAGCTGGGGAAAGACCAGCTTCCGGGCTCACTGATTCATCTGGCCGCTGGCAGGACTCGGGTGCTCACGGGTTTCTGGAACTCAGTCCTCGCTAGGTCATGGCCAGAGACTTCCCTAAGGGTCTTGGTACCTGGGGACGTCCACAGTATGGCTCCCAACATGGCATCTTCCTCTCTAGGGTGAGGAAGGACGAGTCGGACCGTGAAGTAGTCAAGGGGAAAGGGAGTGGGGAGTGATGGTTTTGCCCAGATCCTGTTTCTCAGTGGTGAAGGTTCATCCACAGGGGACTAACTTGCTCCTTAGTCCAGGAGAATCAACTGGCCCATCAGGAACCTCTCAGGCGCCAAGTTGAGTGTTCCACCCAAATCTGAAGGTTGGGGGCAACCCACACAAAAGGCATGCCAAACAAGGAGAGGGAAAGAGCAGAGGAAATTCTGAAGAAGCACATAAACTCTGGGCCCTAACATAAATGCTTTCATGTAGTATCTTACTGAATGTTGTATAATCCCCACCCTTATGTTTTCAGAGGTTAGTACTAAGTGGAGAAGAAATTACATACTTCTGTCCACAACTCAGAAGACAAAAAGTCAGAGAAGTATATCTTGATTTCATTTGGTTTACCTTGGCACTCCACGCTCTGACAAAGATAGAAGTTCATTGCCCACAAAATTACAAAGAAATATGGGATTGGTCTTAAGAACAGATCATAATGGCCTCTTAAATTACATCACGTTGATGTAAATAAACATTATGCACAACAGCTGCTTTATAAAATTAAATAAGTCAACTGCTCCGATGAGTAGAATAAGAAGAGCCCAGAAACAACAACAAAAGTCAGCACTGAGGACACGACGCTTCAGCCACACATTCCGTTTTTAAAATGTAAGCATCACTAATGGCATCAAACAATGTGTTAATATTCCCATCCTGTGTGACTGTGACCTAAACTCATACCGCTTCAAGTGAAGTGCAAAATACAGAAAGGAAAGTAAGAAATGGGCACTGAAAAATCAGATCAAACATGAAGGCCCTTGATTCTACTGGGGTAACGTAACTCTCTCTTGCTGCTGAACAAGAGAAGCATTAAGGCTTCATCTCTCAAGTGCACGTGGGCATCACTGTGACCAGATGTGAGAGTCCATGGCTGTTGGAAGAAAGAGGTAAAATGGTGAAAGCCAGGAGGGTGCTGAATTCTCTCTCCTTTCCCATTTCAATGTCTCCATTCTCAAAACACTGGTCGTCTCATCGTCACTCTGAAGAGTTTCTCAATGAACAACAGAGATTTGATGCTAAAGTAAATTAAAGCTTAGACTGGATGTGGATTTTGCAAAATTCCAATACACAGATTCACATTCCAAATAACCGTGTTTCTTCAGGTCGTGCATACAACTGTTGTATAGTTAATATTTGTTGTGGCATAATTTCAAAGAGGTATACAGATGGAGTCATTTAAACCTCAGTCAGAAGCATGTAAAGATTAGGAAAATTATCAAGATACCAGAGGGAACAAGAATTATAAAGCATATTTTAAATCGGGAGATTTTTCTTGCACTGTAAGTGCAATTCCAATAAGCACCATATGGTTTAACCGATAGGATCAGATGAATGAGAAGATTCATATCATTAGTCTTTCTAATGTTTAGGGTTATAACTAAAAGAAACTACCATCTGTTATTAAAAGGAAGGATTGCACTTGGATAATTACGGGCTCTTGATATCATAACGATTATTTCTATTTCAATTTCTTCATTTCTCTATTTTCTATTTTTCTTTGCTCAAGTTAATCAGTGGAATTGTTTTTTCAAGTGAAAATAGGTTTCTATTGAGATATAACTGACATATAACATTGTCCGGGTTTAAGGGGTACAATGTGTTGATTTGATACATTTGTGTATTGCAAGGATTACCCCTGTAGCATTAGCTAACACCAATATCATGTCACATGATTATCATTACACTGTTTTGTGGTGGGAAATTTTACAATCTAGTGTCTTAGTAACTTTGAAGTTTATAATACAGTATCATTGACTATAATCATTATGTTGTACATTAGATTGTCAAAACGTATTCATCTTCTAGTTGAGAGTCTGCTCTCTTTAGCAACATCTCCCCAATTCTCCCACCCCCCAGCCCCTGGTAACCACCATTCTACTCTGTTACTGAGTCTGGCTTTTTTAGATTCCACGTATAAATGATATCATACAGTATTTGTCTTTCTCATTTTGACTTGTCTCATTTAGCGTAATGCTCTCAAGTTCCATCCATGTTGTTGCAAATGACAGGATTTCCTTCCTTCTCATGACTGAATAATAGTCCATTGTTTGTGTGTGTGTGTGTGTGTGTGTGTGTGTGTGTGTGTGTGTGTCACATCTTCTTTATCCATTCATCCATTGAGGCACACTTAGGTTGTTTCCATAGCTTGCTTAGTATGAAAAACGCTTCAATGAGCATGGGAGGGCAGACATCTTTTCAATATCCTGTCTTTATTTCCTTTGACTATATTCCCAGAAGTGAGATGACTGGATCATATGGTAATTCTATTTTAATTTTTTAAGGAAATTCCATACTGCTTTCTGTAGTTGCTGAACCTATTTACATTCCCACCAACGGTGCACAAGGGTGCCCTTTTCTCCACACCCTCACCAACACTTGCTCTCTCCTAGCAGAAAACATAGGGAACAAGCTCCCTGGCATAAGCCTTGGCAATGACTTTTGGATATAACACCAAAAGCACAAGCAACCAAAGCAAAAATAAACAAATGGGCCTACAACAAAGTAAAAAAAACCTCCCCGGAGCAAAAGAAAAATCAACAAAAAGTCGACCTACAGAATGGGAGAAAATATTTGTAGACCACAAATCAGATAAGGATTTAATATCCAAAATATATAAAGAGCTCATACAACTCAATAATAAAACCCAAACAATCAAACTGAAAAAATGGGAAGAGGACCTGAATAGGCATTTTTCCAAAGAAGACATCCAAATGGCCAAAAGGTACATGAAAAGATGCTCAACATCACTAATCATCAGGGAACTGCAAATCAAAACCACAATGAGATGTCACCTCACATTTGTTTGAATGGCTGTCAGCAAGGAAAATACTATTTTTAATGTGAACATATTTTTTAAAGGAATTGCTTAATCCAATATAGGAATTTTAAAATCTATTTTGGAAACTTTTCTGACCGTTATTAATATCTACAGGTTTCCTGGCTAAAATACCTCTTTCGATTTAATATTAAGAGAATTTGTAGGAGAGTGTCTGCCACTGAATTTTCACCTATGTATGTGAAAATACAGATTTCATCAGAGTGGAGTTTGTCTAAACAATAATAGAACCATTTTACAAATTTGCATTAAATATGTTAACACACAAAACTGCCATTTTTGTTAAGTGCATAAATCTTTGTGACTATAAAATAAGGAACTGCATTTATAGTCTAAAATTCTGAATAGACTCCGAAATTCTATTTATAAAACTTCCAAAAGTATCAAATGGCCCCTAACCAAAACCAAACTGTTACAAGATAATGGGATTTTCAAATATAATGTGCATAAGATGTCAGGTGTTCTAAGAACCACGAGTACATTAAAGGGCTCAAGTTGAACAATCCCCATTCTAAGAATTAATACTCTCAGCTCAAATGAACTCATTCAATAAAATGGAAGAAAAGGGAACAAAACAAATCCCCTTGATTCAACCTCAATTCACTTTATGATATTGCTGTTATTTACTAATATTATTAGTAAAAATGATCGATGGCAGACTTTTATTTACACTTTCTATGTGGGCTCAGTTCTGTTAAGTACTTTAGGAGTTTATCTCAATTCATCCCTGCAACGTCTCTACGAGGCAGGTCACCTTATTTTCTCCACTTTATAAATAAGAAATCGGAGGCTTATTTTTTTCAACCTTATACAGCCAGCAAGTGGTGAAGGCTGGATTTAAATCAATGCAACCAGATGCTAGAGCCCCTCATTTAATCCCTACCCTACAATGACCCCAGGCAGCGCATGCTGTGCGTACGTTTGTGTAAAACACAGAGAGGCACTGCTCTTTTCACTTTTTTTTGCAGAGTTGCTAATGAAGCAATTAAGCAGACCTTGGTAAAGCATACTAATTATAAAACTACAAACCTCACTTCTAGGTCCCTCTCTGCTTCTGGATAAAGACAAATATTCTCAACACCTTTTTTCTCTTATTTGAACATAAAGTGTGTCATCAATGTTCTGAGAAGTAAAAAATATATATTCGAATTCGGATAATCTGAGGAGAATTTAACAAAAGGAGTCTTTACAAACTCTTGGCAGGGTGTAGGGAACCACAGGGAATAGGGCAGTATCCTAAGGTCATATAAGAGGGGAGCAGTCACCTCCCCCAGTCCTGAAGAGGGGAGTGCAGGGGACATTCACCTGAGCTTGGGTGGGGTTGCCTGATATAATCTGTGTCTTCATGTCAAGGGCTAAAATCACCCGGGACACCCTGCAGGGGAATCAATACCACAACCTCACTCTCACCCTTTCCTCTGATCTTCCAGGCAGTCATTGCCTTTGGATAAGGGATCCAGTTCCTGGGGTCCACAACGGCCCAACTTTCGTGGCACACAGCAGGGGGCAGCTGGGGGAGTAGGGATGGGAGGTAAGTCAGGTGGGGCAAAAAGAAGCTATCCAGCGCAGAGGGCGTGCAATAGCTGAGACGAAGGGCACTTTCTCTTCCACAACTTAAATTAGAAAATGTAAACCTATTTCAGTACCATAACAAACATATACAATATACAGGTACGTCCAGAAATACCTTATAATCGCAAACAAGTAGACTTGAATTTCTCATTAAGAGAGTATGAGCCCACATTCATAGGTTTTATCTTTCATTTTAAGTATTACTGTGAACAAGATAACAGTAATTAAAATCTATTTAAGTGGAACCTTAAAGCTATTACAGCACCACGGTAAGAGTTTTGAAGAGGAAAAAGCCAACATTTTGTATTAAAGAAGAATAAATCCAGGCTCCCTTTATAATTCTAATCAAGTAGAATTAAATTTACTATTAACACAGTAAGAGCCTGTGCTTTTTTAAATTTTAAATATTATCATGTATATAAATATAGTAATTAAAAACACTGTGAGAGTCCACATTAATTTAATTAGTGTTTATTTAAAATATAATTAGAGCTTGTTAGTAGTAGTAGATAACTTCTACTGAGTGGATAGAACAGACACGGCTGTAAGTGCTTTATTCTCGTTCAGTCCTCACAGTAACCCCGTGAAACGTTATTTATAGTGACCAATGGTGCCTATGAACAAACACACAAGACATACAGAAGAGAACTCCATTGGTGGTGAGGTGCACTTACAGGGGCCTTGAACCTGTCACCTGAGATCCAAATCCCCCAAAGCAGTGACTAAGGAGGGGGTACACCAATCAAGAAGACACACCGGCTGCCCTCGTGCAGTGACTTCCTAGGGGAGGTACCAAGCACTTCAGATACAAATTAAAAGTAAATGTCAGGTATACTCAAAACCCTGACACCTGTCATAAGCATGAAATGCCTCACTGTCAAAGAGTAACAGAAACAAATACAAATGCCTTCTTACTTGTATGCTTTTTAAATCCTATTTCAAGTAAAATGTACTTAGCTTTTAAAACTCAGCTGGAGGTTAGACAGGCTGGGACCTGGGACCCTTTGCTGCAGGGCTTGCACCTGGACACACCTCTCCTTGAGCAATAAGATAAAAGGAAACTGTAAGGGACTAAAAATAACTGTGTGCATGCACAGTCAGGGCAAATTCTGGACAAAAGACACAAAAGACCAAAAAAACTCAACTGCCACTTCTGAAGAGCTGGGAGAAAAAAAGGGGGGTCGGGAGCAAAAGCAGGGTACTGTACATGCCCCCTGCACACACTACCACCTACAGGGTGGGCAAAACTCCTAAGCCACTTCTCCGGCCCAACCCCTGGACGCACCCCTACCCACACACCATATAAGGAACAAGCTCACCGCCCCCCCCCCCCAACCAGGGAGCGAGCCAGCAAGGGAAACTGTTGTTTGTTCTTGCTTCCCCCTGCTGCACCAGGGACCCCAGTAAAGCCTTGCCTGAATTTCTTGTCTGGCTTCTGATCAATTTCTACTGCTTAAGGAGGCCAAGAATTTTGGTCACTATGGCTTCATGGTAGTCTTTCTAGGGTCCCTGTGCACGTGTCTGCATGCTGCCCCCATCAAATGTGTATTCTTGGTGAAGGACAGGTTGATATCCTTGATCTGAACTGAGGCCATCGATTCCCACACTGTGTGTACTGGGGCGGTGCCTGGCACTCTCCTTCTAGGACAGCAAGAATGCTACAAATAGCAATGACTAGCATTAAGCCAAGCACTTCCTAAATATTTGTGCCAGGGACCCAGTGACAGGGCAGATCATCTTCCTAGAGCTTGGGCTGGGAAACTATAAGGTCCTGGATCAAATCGGCCTACTGACTGTTTTCATAAATACAGTTGTATTGAGACACAGCCTCACACATTTATGTACTTATTTTCTTTGACTTTTTTCATCCTGCAACAAAGTTGAGTAGTTGCAACACAGACTGTAGGGCCCACGAAGCCAAACATATTTCCTTAATGATTTTTTACAGAAAAGTTTGCTGACCACTGTTTTAGAGTAAAACAAAGAGCAAAAGATTCCTTTATTTCACTCTCTTCTTACACTGGTGAACCTGTTATAGACTTTGTGACCACAAAAATAAAAAAATAAAAATAAAAAACTGCAACCCATTTGCCTGGGCAGTCCTGGAACCAAACCCTTAAGCTTTGTGCCAACTCATCTATAATCATTTAGTTGATAATAATCTTCAAAAAATCAAAACTTAATTGTATTTCAATGTCATTACATGTAATTCACATTCAAAGAGGTTAAGTCACACAAGTTATTTATTTTTTCAGACATTATGACTGACGAATTGTATGCCAATATTTTATTTTTATTCTAAAATGTCTGGTCCATGGGAATAATGAAAAGAAAAGAAAATCATTATGCTTTGAGAAATCTTTTAAAATCAATACATATTTTGCATTTGACTCTCAAAATTTAATGACAGCAACAACAAATACTTGACTGGTTTTGATATTTAAAACATAGTGCAGCAGGATTAATGAGCAAATTAAAGTCTTAACTAGTGGGAATACTGACTTAGTGTTGAAATAATTCTTATACACTGCTCATTTTTCATTACAGGTTCAGATGTATATTTACAATTTTTACAGACTCCATCCATATGCCTGTGATTGTAATAAACATAAAACTAAACACCCACTCACACATTTGCAAATAAATTTACAGTGACTGAAAATTAAATAAATGTAATAATATAGCAGTTAACCAACTACTAGACATTTTATAATTATACATAGTTATATATTATATCAGTATGCATTATAAACTTGACTGATATATATAATTTACTGATTGATTGATTGATATCAGTTAGTAGAAATGCAGAATTGGCTTAGAAAATTCCAACATTTTACTAAGTCAAGATATACTTCAAAGAAAAGAGTGCAGTAAAGAGCAGAGAAGCAATATGTGAACTGATAATTTTATTTCATGAATCATAGTCATCAGACTGAAACTGTACTCATGTAACAGAGCTTACTGCATCTTATGTAGTTTTGATACTACAGCAAATCTCTTGACAAAATGGTATTTTTAAAAATGTTAGTTGCAATGTGGAACCTAAAACCATATAAACAAACTTTCTATACTCTCTTCCATTAGAATCCATTGGTCATTTTTGCTTGTGAAAGGCTCTTTCACTATGTATGGTTTTCTAATATAATACATTGGTCATTTGGAAAATATTGGTTTGGTATGTTATTCATATCTTCCAAATATTGAGAGATTTCATTACACAGTATCATAACATCACATTTCTAAATATCACCACTCCTATCAGAAAAGTGTTAGGCACAGGTAAGCTGTCAAACTCACAGTGGCAGATACAGTTTTTCTAAAATCTGATTTTCTTTGAAAGCTCAAATTCTATCATTGGCAACAAGTACTGTCAAGTGTTTACCTTGACACGACAGGCTCACTGCATTCATTTCCAAGAAAATGTCTGCCACCCACCCACATGAGAAAAATTATACTTTGTTATTCTCTCAGGTTAAATTGTGTTCTATGAAAACAGCAACTTGTTTTGCTCACAAAGCAGACAATCACACAAGAGCTTTTCTTGAAACAAGCATTGTGTTTCATCAAGAAAAAGTCCTGTACACGTACTTCCTTTCAGCATACAAAATGTTAAAAAGACATGTACCTGAGGTCAAGATTTAATAAAATGTAACTTGAATCGCCAAATCATGGACATTCTTCAGCAAAACTGGCATTATTTTACCTTGAGTACGGGGTGGTCAAAATTGCAATGACTTATAAGTACAATAGATGCCCCTGCCTTGATTCCGGCTAAGGGGTTATTGCTTTTGCACTGTTGTACAAATATCGATGCAATGAACAAAGCAAATAACATCTTAGTGTTACCATGAAAATAATTTTGACCTCATGGATTTGTTTTGTGGCAGGATCTCCACTGTCCCACAGACCACACTTTGAGGACAACTGCCTAAGAGAATTTAAAGCTCTAAGTATATTCCATGCAGATCAGTAAATATTATGTGGCATGCATATATGTACTATTTGGCTGCTTTAAAAAATAAAATGCGGGCTTCCCTGGTGGCGCAGTGGTGAGAGTCCGCCTGCCGATGCAGGGGACACGGGTTCATGCTCCGGTCCGGGAAGATCCCACATGCCGCGGAGCGGCTGGGCCCGTGAGCCATGGCCGCTGAGCCTGCGCGTCCGGAGCCTGTGCTCCGCAGCGGGAGGGACCACAACAGTGAGAGGCCCACGTACCGCAAAAAAAAATAATAAAATAAAACAAAATGCAGACACATTTGAAAGCATAACCTGATTACAAGGGAGGTATCTATATTATATTTTTAAAGTAACAAATATAGAAATTTAAAATACTGTCATGTGGTGAACATTGGCATTCATTTTAAATGTTACAAATTGTTCATCTTACTGAAAAAATCCAGAACTAGGGAATCTGTTGCTTGCAACAATGCTTTCACCCTTGCTTCTCAAAATAGGTTCCACACACCAAAAGCACTGGCATCATTTAGGTAAGAAATTAGGAGTTTTAGGCTCCTACTTCAGGACTACTGGTCAGACTAGGCATTTTACCCAGATGCCCAAGTGATTCACATGGACTTTTGAGTTTCAGAAGCCCTGTGGTAAGCCACTCTGTAACAGAGAGAAAGTTTTTTAAATGTCCTCCGATTCATTCATTCCTCCATCCATTTGCTAAACCATCTATTCTGTGACTATTCTATGAACCCATTGTGCAAAGCGCACTCTGACTGACATTACATATATCACAATGAACAAAATTTAGCCTCTGTTTTTAAGTGGAGATGACAACAAAACAGGTATTTTCAAAAAGCATCAATAGTATAGAAGAGTTTTGTTTTATTTCCTTTTCTATACAGGAAAACAGAGAATCTCCCACAAAAAACCTTTGTATCAAAAGAGACACAACTTTGTTTATTGTTCATGCTGATAATAACCCCAGCCCCATTCTTTCCAGGGTAGGCCATTTAATAAACAGGTAATGTGTCACTGGACCTAAGTGAAAGTAAAATAACAATACTCAGCTAAGTACCATCATGGAACTATATTCATAACAGGCTTCTCTCCACATAGTACTCAGAAGACTTGGGCAGTGTATTACTGGAATCACAACTCAGTTTTACAGAATTTAAGACTCAAGGCTTTTATTCGCAAGCTTTTGCGAAAATCACGATTCTTTTCTTTACAGCTTTGGCTCAGAAATATTCTCAAGTTGTAAAGGAAAACCAGGGACCGAGGAGGAAATGACAGAGTGAGACAATAAATACTAACTACACGAACATCTCTTATTGTGACAATAGCTGCCATTTGACAGAAGCAACCTAGTTAATGGAGAAAACTGGCGATCTGCTGTGTAGTTGCTGAGATTTCCCAGGAGCGTGATGTGACAGCACACTGAGTCACCCTTCCAAACCACAGGGAATCTGGAAAACTTGTCATTTACGACCCAAAGTACTTAACACAGAAGGCTAAACAATATCATGAACTCACACCTGCTGGGGAACTAACCAACCACCTATGTCTCAACACTGTTTCAGAGGATTTATTTTTTATATAGAATGAATTGCCTAGGTGAGCGATTAGAACTAACAATGAAAAACAACTCCCTTTCCCTCTCCCTCTCTCTCTCCCTGGCCTTTCTCTGTCTACTTTCTTATGTAAACCCAACCAAATAGCTTCTAAGTGCACGGCCCTTCCCCAAAGAAAGCAGTCAAAGGCACTTTCTTTTACTTTCTTGGCAGGGAGCTCTCTGGTGAGACACTTACTATCTCTGGCCACCTCGGGCTGCCCCTGAGCCCAGGAAACAGCCCCACACAGGACACAGGGGAGGTCTGAGCTCTGGAGTCTTCGGACAGACATATCTTCCCATTAATTGAGTTCTACAGTGACTAAAAACAAATTGATCCAATCATACCTTATTTCAAGAAGATTCAGGTATGAACAGAAGGAGCCCCTAAAATCCAGGGTAGCAACAGAAGCAGAGAGAGTAGCAGATAAAGCAAACCCAGAGAGCAAAACTGAAACAGAATTCTTAAATCGCTAGGGTAGGAAACAGGGGTCCCCTCTGCTTATCAGCTGCTCCCTAACAGAGTGGAGCTTTAAAGAAAACTGAACCCCTGCTTGTCAGCTGCTACTGGGTTAGTAGAGCTGCTGCTACCAATGAAATGTTGGATCTGGGAAAATGAGGAGCGTGTTTCTAAGTTCAAGAGGTCTGACTCCGCGGCCGATGAAGAGTTTCCTATATTTCCTCTTCCATGCGTTTGTTAACAAACTCCTACAATCTGCATTTCATGTTCCTTGCATCCTAAGAGCCCCAAGCTAAAATAAAATAATCAGGAAGAGCCAATTAAGTCTGCGCTGTGCGAAACTGGAGAGAAACCACATTTCCCAAATGCAGCTGTCCCAGCCCTCGTTGCTTCCCTTCATTCTGCAGTAAACACGGTAATACAAGAAAAGGAGGGGAAAGGCCTGACAGTTATTTCCTTTGATTACAAAAGCACAATCACTTGCAGGAGGGATTCTCCTTTAAGTTGAGCCTGTGCATACAGAATTCTACTAGGCAACAATTTAACACAACTCTGTCAAGCCTTTTCTGCAGGTGACCATCTGTCCTGGGCCCCGCAAACGGTAATTCCCAAATTTACTGAGCCCTTAGAGCCTCCTCGTACGCTTATGGATAAAGAGATGCAGACTCCCATCTTTTGAGTTTAGATACCCAAAGAGATTTTGGTTTTCTGGTCTGAGATGGGTCCAGGAATCTTCATTTTAATAAGTCTCCAAAAATATGATGTCATAACTGATCAAGGAGACATTGTATTAAAACATCATACGAAGTTATGTCAGGTTCATCTTTTTTTTTTTTTTTACATTTTTATTAGAGTATGATTGCTTTACAGTGGTATGTTAGTTTCTGCTGTACAACAAAGTGAATCAGCTACACATATACATATGTTCCCATATCTCTTCCCTCTTGCATCTCCCTCCCTCCCACCCTCCCTATCCCACCCCTCTAGGTGGTCACAAAGTACCAAGCTGATATCCTTGTGCTATGCGGCTGCTTCCCACTAGCTATCTATTTTACGTTTGGTAGTATATATATGTCCATGCCTCTCTCTCGCTTTGTCACAGCTTACCCTTCCCCCTCCCCATATCCTCAAGTCCATTCTCTAGTAGGTCTGTGTCTTTATTCCTGTCTTACCCCTAGGTTCTTCATGACATTTTTGTTCTTAAATTCCATATATATGTGTTAGCATACGGTATTTGTCTTTCTCTTTCTAAGTTACTTCACTCTGTATGACAGACTCTAGGTCTATCCACCTCATTACAAACAGCTCAATTTCGTTTCTTTTTAGGGCTGAGTAATTAGGGATTCATGTTAGTTAGGATTCTCACACACTAAGAGACCAGTTCAGTTAATCAGAGGAGTTAACTGACCCAATGTCGGGTATCATTGTTAAGAAGGAGGGGCTTTGCTCTGGGTCACTCAGGTTAAGGGTATTTTTTCTTTTTTTTGGTTACTGAACTAGTGAAGAAGTCATGATGCCTAGTTACACATTGCCAGGTATGTTCCATTTCTGAGGGAATATCAAGAGTCTAGGTAATGCAAGCCCAGATGTGGACCATATGACAGAGAAGTCTCCTCCCGCATCCCTGCCCACCTAGCCATTAGGGCAAACCTACCTTCTCTGTTTCCTTTTCCTGTGAATGTGAAGGCAACAGTTCTTCTTCACATTATTTATATGTAAGATGTCGTTTAGGCTATTTGGTAGGACAGGACAATACAGATAGGGCTGCCAGAAGCTGTTATTGATTTTACTTTATTACAACTGATTTAGATTATACAATGGCATTCTCTACTGGATCAATTCTAACTCACTTGTGTTACTCACCAGGGTCTATGATTATACATCTAGATCATAACATCCTTAACTACCCTATTTCCCTTCTTCTTTTATAACTATAAAGCATAGATTTTGAAGGGATGAGTTACCAAGATATAGGATTCGTTTATTTTTTCCCCCTAACCTATATCCATTTAACAAGAAGTTAGTGGATTACTTAGAGAAATGGTCTTAAAATAATTTCCTGGAAAAACACCTCTACCTATTTTCCAAGATACAAGCAGCTAAAGAACACAGTTTTGGTTATGCAATACCTTTTGGCTCTCTGCTCACTTATATCGGGATGCTTTACTCAATGCAGTATAATAACATAGTAATAACAAAAACAATACAATAACAGGAAGGCATCAACATGCCCTGACATCGAGGATATCAACCAAGAAGAAACAGAACTATATAAAAGGAATAGTAGGAATAGTAGACGGTATGTGTCTGTGTGTGTGTGTGTGTGTGTGTGCGTGTGCGCGTGTGAATGTTCATGTGGTTGTTTTGACCCAAATGCCTCTTTCCTTTTTAGCCCTGAAGTACAGCTTCCGTACAGCTTTGAAGTATAAAGGTAGTTTTTCAAAGTAACTACCGGGTTTATTTTTTAATATCAGGTTAAAGGAGAAGTAGGTCAGAGGAAAGCTAGTACACAGCATGGGACTTGTGTATTTAGTGTCTAGGGTACTATCAATAAAATGAGGTTTAATCAATCCCCCACCCCCAAAAAAATAGATGGCTTAAAATTGGGAGATTAGGGCTTCCCTGGTGGCACAGTGGTTGAGAGTCCGCCTGCCGATGCAGGGGACACGGGTTCGTGCCCCAGTCCGGGAAGATCCCACATGCCACGGAGCAGCTAGGCCCGTGAGCCATGGCCGCTGAGCCTGCATGTCCGGAGCCTGTGCTCCACAACGGAAGAGGCCAAAACAGTGAGAGGCTTGCATACCACAAAAAAAATAAATTAATTAAGTAAAAATAGGGAGATTAAAAGACTTTTTTCTTTTTCCAATGCACAGTTGTGCCACCTACATCTAAAGATGTTGAAAGAGATGAAACTGACACCCAAGAGTTTTCTATCTCATGGAAGGGAGGAATCTACTCCAAAGAAACTGGGCAAAACTATAAACAAACAAAAGTACAATGAAAACTTAAAAAAATTTTTTTTCAAAGAAGGGCTAGAGACATCAATATTCAGACTAGATATTGATATGTTCTGACGTCTTAAGTTAGGTCTACTGCTTCCTTCAAGAAGTTAGAGTCTGTAGAGATGAGCTATGAATATTTATCGTTAGTTTAGTAGACATGTTATTACATGGTTGAAAAGTATTCTAATACTGTTTAGTTGATTTCTTTTTCCCCATAGAATTATTTCCATACATTTTAAGATGCAATTTAATAGGTTTTTTTCTTTTTCAGAGGAATATTTCAATTTCTAATAATGATGCTTCCGTATCTTTGTTTTTCCATACCACATGAAACTTACAAATTGACTTTTTGCATAAGGCTTAAATTACACTTTCTACCCTTGGAGAAACCATCTGTGACAGAGAAGAATAAAATGTGTCTTTAATATGTACGTTAATTATAATCTCTCTATCAACTTAACTCTCCATTATTCTAGTGCATAAAAACATCCTATCCTGCTTTCAGCAGGGTAACTCTATCATCAACATTCAGTTCTAGATGATTACATGTAAAACCATAAGGCATGAAGCTTCCAGTCATTGAAGTATCTCTCCTTGGCTTTCTTCATTATACAGGGTATAACTAATATTCAGTAGAGATTAAGATGACTAATTTATTTAACACTTGCAAATTAGTTTTGGAGACCGTGCAAAATAGAGTAAAACAAATGTTTAGGCTACAAAATACTTAAAGGGCTTTTAGCATTTGTAGGTTCTAAAATGATTCAATATGCAGATTCAGCATCACTTGCTAAATGTACGAGGAAGTATCAACAACCTATAAATTATGAATCCACGTGAAACAGAGGTTACTTTTGATTTGTTTCATAGACCGAGGGCATGTGGTTTCAATAACAGGAAACCTAATTTATGCCCCCACATTACGCACACTTCCATATGGGTATCAGGAATGCATAAAAGCTTAAACTGCTGTAACGTTAGTACTGTCTGATGTGTAAGTTACTATAATAGGTAAACTCAAGGCAGGCATTTATGAATTTCAGTTTCCCGAGAAGTCACTACCGGAAGTAAAAAGGGACTCTGGACTTCCCTTTAGTACTTTTAATTTGGATGCATATCTACTGGGAGGCAAATGTATCCAGTAATATTTTCCTAGTACCCTCAAGACATCTTTTTATTACTCCTATCCCTTAGACTCTATGGTTTTTAATAAAGTGAAGTGATAACAGCCACCCAGTGTAACACGATACACCTTAGTTAGGGCTGGCCCTTTTGTGGCATACCAGGTCATTTCATATCATTAGCTTTCGAAGAAAACTACTTTTTAGATGAGAAGTAGGCCAGAGGAAAGCTAATAAAAGCGGAGGAATAAGAAGAGATAAAAATATGAAAAGATCTGTGAATATACTAAAGACCACCGGATTGCACCCTGTGAGTGGGTGAATTGTATGGTGTGTGAACTGTATCTCAATAAAGCCATTAAATAAGACGTAAAAGGGTTGGGCGAGTATGCAGCAGTCAGGAAGAACCCGGGGAGCCACAACAATTTAAGTAAGTGGTTACTGTGAACATCTCAGGCTCAGTTTATGTTGCTTTCAACAAAGTTTTCAACTATCTGGATTACAATAAGTGTAATCATCTTTAAAATATATTTCATATGTCACTGCTCTAATTTCTCACTTCTCTAATATTTATTTAGTGTTCTGACATAGAGTAGAGAATAAAATGAGTAGATGTTAATTGTTACAAGTATATTTTCTAGGATCTGTAAGAAAAATGATAAAAATAAGAAAACCGGACAGACCTTTTCCCTCTTTTTCAATCACAGAGCTCCTTCATTTATGATTGTGATTTTTTCCTAAACATTTCCCATGTATTTTCAAAGATCTATGATTTTATTGATTTGTCCATTATTTTTAGGTGAGTAGAAATTAAATAAAGATATATAATTCAGTAAAAAGAAAGATATGAAACTAACACTGTGGATTCAAATTATTCTAAATGTTTTAATTTAAGGAATGAAATGTAATGCCAAAAATCTGTCATTTTACTGTTAAGTTCTGTGTTTTTCCTTGCCCAGTATTTTCAACTTTTTTTTTGCTTTTCTGTATCAACCTTAACTGATAAATTTGTTAAACTGCAATTACTGTATTTGTTTAGAGATAAACTTCAGAAATTAATCTTTATAGTTAAGATCCTTGGTAATAGCAAATAGAAGTCTGAATCTGAATTAAAAGTTACTTCTTCTAATCACTAGTGACCTTAGAAACTACTAATATATCCACAGTTTAGAAAATCACTATAGAAAGTTGCACTGGTCCTGCATATTTTCCACAGTGGACTGGAGCAGGGAAGATCCTTGGGAACTCTGGAGTAACCCAGCAGAGCAACAGAAAGGACCTCAAAAGTTTTAAATAACACTTAACCTTGCTTTAGTGTGTATGATACTTTATGTGCTAGATTAAATTGAAAACCCAGGCTTAAAATTCTTACTTGAATTTGTCAGCTGTTTGGGGAATGCTGAAACATTTTATTACTTACAAAGCCTGTCCGGAGTTCAGTAAATACTTTGACATTCATGTGTCTTTTTTTCTGAAATAACTGATCTGACAGAATTTTCTTTATTAATTCCTCAAATAGGTTCAGGAGAAATCTTGGCAACTACAAAATTAGCAATAAATTATTTCATGTTTAAATGAATTAAGAGATAAAATTTGCCTCATTAGACATTGAAATACATGCCACAGAGACTGGGAAATAGACCCTTTTTGTCCTATAATGACATTCAAGCCATCTCAGGTTTTAACTCAAGACCAGGAAATTAGCCTGAATTATATAAAGGGACTATTGTGGGCACTGTCAGGTAGGGCAGGCGTTAATGGAGACAAGAGTTCTAACATGGGATTGCACTGGACGGCTCCTACTGTTAATCTGTATCTTTACTGTACAGCTTCTTTTGCCCTGTTCCATCCTCGAGCTCTGTATTAACAGAGAATTTACAGATGTAACTATCTGTTTACAAGGTGGTTTAGAGGAAGTAAGTAGACATGTTTTAGTGCATATTCATTGAGAGTCGACAAAAATGATACAGGGTGAGTATTCCGTCACATTCGAGTGAGAGTTACCTTGACACATGTAGACGGTAATTTTAAAGTAAATTTATTGACAAGAACTCTATTTTGGAAGTGGTTTACAATCTTAAACATTCCTGTAATGATTGTGCATTTGATGTAAACATGGTAAAATTATTAACAACGCAGTAGGCAAAGAATGTGTTTAGTCGCTGGCATTATTATACCACTTTAGATATAAACGAGGTGAATAGCTGGCAGTAAATATCAGGACAAACTGCTCTAAAATACCATAAAATGTAAAAACTACCACCTTTGCAACTTAATTCTTTTCATTATGGGAGTAAAAAACAAGTATGCAATCAAGAGTAGTTCTAAGGAAAAAACGTAGATTGTGATTTTCTTTCTAAAGCACTAGAAGTAAATTACAGACAGATTAAAATAGATAGAGAGTATTACCAACTTGGGATCAAGGGAAATGGGCTGAAAGTGACATCTGAACCTGGCTTTGCAGAATGTGTACTAATTTGACTGATGAATGATATTTGTGGTTGAGGAAACAAGACAACAGAAGCACCACTGTAGGGTATCAAAGAATATGATTAGGGGCTTCCCTGGTGGCACAGTGCTTGGGAGTCCGCCTGCTGATGCAGGGGACACAGGTTTGTGCCTCGGTCTGGGAAGATCCCACATGCCGCAGAGCGGCTGGGCCCGTGAGCCATGGCCGCTGAGCCTGCGCGTCCAGAGCCTGTGCTCCGCAACGGGAGAGGCCACAACAGTGAGAGGCCCGTGTACCGCAAAAAAAAGAAAAAAACAACCCAATCCAAAAATGGGCAGAAGACCTAAATAAACATTTCTCCAAAGAAGACATACAGATGGCCAAGAAGCACATAAAAAGCTGCTCAACATCACTAATTATTAGGGAAATGCAAATCAAAACTACAATGAGGTACCACCTCACACCAGTAAGAATGTGCATCAACAGAAAATCTACGAACAATAAATGCTGGAGAGGGTGCGGAGAAAAGGGAACCCTCTTGCACTGTTGGTGGCAATGTAAATGGATACAGCCACTATGGAGAACAGTATGGAGGTTCCTTGAAAAACTAAAAATAGAATTACCATATGACCCAGCAATCCCACTACTGGACATATACCCAGAGAAAACCACAATTCAAAATGACACATGCACCCCAATGTTCACTGCAGCACTGTTTACAATAGCCAGGACATGGAAGCAACCTAAATGCCCATCGACAGACGAATGGATAAAGAAGATGTGGTACATATATACAATGGAATATTACTCAGCCATAAAAAGGAACGAAATTGGGTCATTTGTGGAGACATGGATGGATCTAGAGACTGTCATACAGAGTGAAGTAAGTCAGAAAGCAAAAAACAAGTATTGTATATTAATGCATATATGTGGAACCTAGAAAAATGGTACAGATGAACTGGTTTGCAGGGCAGAAATTGAGACACAGATGTAGAGAACAAACGTATGGACACCAAGGGGGAAAATGGTGGGGGTGGTGGTGGTGTGATGAATTGAGAGATTGGGATTGACATATATACACTAATATGTATAAGATGGACAACTAATAAAAACCTGCTGTATAAAAAATAAAATTAAATTTTAAAAAAGTAGTATTAAAAAAATCAATCAATCAGCTAAACTTGACCAATAATTAGTTCAGAATAATTAGATAGGGCCAATAAAACAGTAATTATAACTGAATTCTATATGTTCTAGAAACTAGAGGAAAAACTGATCATGTTTAGTAGAGGCATAAGAGATACTTTTAAAAAGATCAAAATATAAATACTACAGAAAAGTATTACTATATCTAAGATGAAAAATATACTAGATAAGATTAATGACAAATAAGACATCGCAGGAGAAATGTTTAGTAAAGTTGAAAATACAGCAATAGAAACTATCCAAAGAGTAACAGGTAACAACAAAAAATTGAGCTCTAGGGTAGTGGGACAATTGTGAAGCAAAGTCAACCAGCCTAATATAAATATTATCACAATCCCTGAAGAAGAGAGCTAGAAGGGATCAGGAAAACAACAAACAACAACAAAAGAACCCATAGCCTAACATTTTACAACTTTGATGTAACTCACAAATCTACAAGTTTAAGAATTTCAATAAACCCCAAGAAAAATAAACCAAAAGAAAGCTACTCCATTGACCTAAACATGATGATTTTTCTGAAACCAGTGATAAAGAGATAATTTTAAAAGCAGCCAAAGTTTATATATTTTAAAAGACACATTATTAGAGAACAAAGGTAAGAATTACAGGAGATTATCCATAACAAACAATGCAAGTTAGAAAACAATGGAACATCATCTTTCAAATATCAAAAGAAAAATCAACTTAAAAATTATTTACCCAAATTCAAAAAGAGTCATGTGTCAAAATGTTCACTGCAGCTCTATTTACAATTGCCAGGACATGGAAGCAACCTAAGTGTCCATCAACAGATGAATGGGGCTTCCCTGGTGGTGCAGTGGTTGAGAGTCCACCTGCCAATGCAGGGGACATGGGTTCGTGCCCCGGTCCAGGAAGATCCCACATGCCGCGGAGCGGCTAGGCCCGTGAGCCATGGCCACTGAGCCTGCGTGTCCGGAGCCTGTGCTCTGCAACGGGAGAGGCCTCAACAGTGAGAGACCTGTGTACCGCAAAAAAAAAAACAAAAAAAAAACTGAAGAATGGATGAAGAAGATGTGGCACATATATACAATGGAATATTACTCAGCCATAATAAGAAATGAAATTGAGTCATTTGTAGTGAGGTGGAT
The DNA here is from genome assembly GCF_951394435.1 of Stenella coeruleoalba. Taxonomy (NCBI): domain Eukaryota; kingdom Metazoa; phylum Chordata; class Mammalia; order Artiodactyla; family Delphinidae; genus Stenella; species Stenella coeruleoalba. Next base: position 12,255,978 of record NC_137153.1, on the reverse strand, counting down.
GGACCTAGAGTCTGTCATACAGAGTGAAGTCACTCAGAAAGAGAAAAAGAAATACTGTATGCTAACACACATATATGGAATCTAAGGGAAAAAAAAAAAAGGTCATGAAGAGCCTAGGGGCAAGACGGGAATAAAGACACAGACCTACTAGAGAATGGACTTGAGGATATGGGGAGGGGGAAGGGTAAGCTGTGACACAGTGAGAGAGTGGCATGGACATATACACACTACCAAACGTAAAATAGCTAGCTAGTGGGAAGTAGCTGCATAGCACAGGGAGATCAGCTCCGTGCTTTGTGATCACCTAGAGCGGTGGGATAGGGAGGGTGGGAGGGAGGGAGATGCAAGAGGGAAGAGATATGGGAACATATGTATATGTATAACTGATTCACTTTGTTATAAAGCAGAAACTAACACACCATTGTGGAGCAATTATTCTCCAATAAAGATGTTAAAAAAAATTATTTACCCAGAAAAATAGATATTTCAATGAGGAAGTTGAAATAAAGACTTCTTCAAGACAAAGTAAACCTTAAAGATTTCATCACCAACAGACCTGCATAACAACAACAGTACATCTTAAAATAAGCCCATAAAGTAGGAGGGAGTTTATTAATTTGGGAAGATGGATGTATACAAAGTAATTAACAGCACCAGAGATGGTAACTATACAGGTAAATACAGAAACTTAATTTCATATTATTTAAATATTTTAGAAAGATAAATGCCTCTGTAAAGCAAATGAAGACCACTCTCTATATGGAGAGTGGTCTTACAGCACTTGAAGGAAGTCTGTGAAAAGCTTATTAAATAAGCACACTATAAACCAAAAAGCACCCACAAAATAACAAAACAAAGAACTATAGCTAATAAGCCAACAAAGAAAATAAAATGGATACATAAAAAATACTCAAAAATCCAAAAAGGAAGAAAAGAATAAAAAGGAACAAAGAATGGATTCAGAAAAAGGAAGCAAATAATATAGTAGATTTAAAGGCAAGAATAATCAACAAAAAATCAATTAAAACCACACTGAAAATCAAAGAAACTAAAATTTGTTCGTTAAGATCAGTAAAATTAACAAACCTTTAGCAACTTAATCGGAAACAAAAGGGGAAAAATTTTACTATTATCAGCAATGAGAAAGGTGGCATCACTACAGATTCTATAGCTATTAAAGGGATTATAAGACATTATCATAAAAAATATAAAATGTATAAAATTTCTTTAACAAATTACCAAAACTCACTCAAAAAGAAAGAGGGCCCTATACTGATTTTCAAATCGGAAAATGCCAGGTTCAAATTGCTTCACTACTGAATAGGAAGGATATTCCTATTTAAGTAAAAATATAAATAAATTATTATTTAACTTGACTTACTGTGGTGATCATTTTGTCCTGTATGCAGGTAGTAAATAATTATGTTGTACACCTGATACTAATGTGATGTAACTTGTCGACTGTATCTCAATAAACAAATAAAAATAATAACTGTTATTTTAGGGGTACTTGAGGAAAAATAATAATTCCACGCACTTTTTTTTTTTTTGCGGTACGCGGGCCTCTCACTGTTGTGGCCTCTCCCATTGCAGAGCACAGGCTCCGGACGCGCAGGCTCAGCGGCCATGGCTCACGGTCCTAGCCGCTCCGTGGCATGTGGGATCTTCCCGGACTGGGGCACGAACCCATGTCCCCTGCATCGGCAGGCAGACTCTCAACCACTGCGCCACCAGGGAAGCCCCCAAGTTTTAATCATTTGTAAAAACGAGGATAGCAAATTCCAGTTTTGGCCTACCTCCTATGATTGCTGTAAGAAACTAATAAGAGAGAGAGTATAAAGGGTGTTGGAAATCCTGCAAAAGTACTAAGCAATTTGAATGTGTTCAAGGAATCTCTATTTTCTATGTTATTCAAGACTATTTTGTCTGTGACACTCATTTTAGTGTAAAATGGTCTACTGTATATTGTGATGTTCACTTGTTTAACAAATCACCCTGTGTTAATTACTTCATTTAGGCATCTTTTGTCTTCACTCTATCCCATGCATGGGTTGGTTTAACTTTCATTTTTCACATGAAAAAAGTGAAGCTCAGTGAGGTTAAGAAAATTGCTGAAAGCTGACAAGTTAAAATCTGAGATTGAAGCTCTCTTTTATGTAGTTAACAAAGACTGAAGTCTTTGCATTATCATATCTTTGTGAGACCGTTTAGGTTTTTTTTTTTTTTTTTTTTTTTTTTTTATTTATTTTTTTTTTTTATTTTTATTAACATCTTTATTGGGGTATAATTACTTTACAATGGTGTGTTAGTTTCTGCTTTATAACAAAGTGAATCAGTTATACATATACATATGTTCCCATATCTCTTCCCTCTTGCGTCTCCCTCCCTCCCACCCTCCCTATCCCACCCCTCCAGGCTGTCACAGAGCACCGAGCCAATATCCCCGTGCCATGCGGCTGCTTCCCTCTAGCTATCTACCTTACTACGTTTGTTAGTGTGTATATGTCCATGACTCGCCCGTTTAGGTTTTAAGACACGTTCTCTGTTATTTTCCCTTTTCTCTCCTCTTTCCTCGGATCCTGACTATAAACTAAATAACCAATGCTCTTTGGGTCAAAGAGAAACAAATTACTTTTTTTTTTTTTTTGGTTTGACTACAGAATTTGGTTTATCTCAGCCCATTACTTTTTTATTTGCCTGATATAGTGACTGCATTCTCTGTCCCAGCTTCAATTCTCATGCTATTTATAGCCTTAGCCTCAACCATCTCTGCTAAAAATCTACTTAATATGACATTTTCCTTTGAAGGATTTTAAATTACCTCTCTCAAGCTTATTAATCCTCTCGATTTCGTGAACAAATACAGATGCAATATGTCTTTACCCTTTATGACATTTTTGATAGAGAGGTGTGCCTATTAAACTCTATGAAAATCAAATTTGATCTGTGTAGACCTGAGTCTAACTTTTTTAGTTAATCTTTAAATGGCAGCACTTTCTCCTCACAAAGCATTGACTAGTTCACAGAACTTTCTGTGAACTTTCTTCCACTTAGTTCTTCCCCTTCACCCTCCCTCCTTTCCTCCTTCCCTCCCCTCCTTCAAATTCAGTGATGAAACAACACAGCATTCTTGATAAATGTGAGCTACAATTATTTCTAAGAAGGTATGTTCATCTGAACACTTATGTGTGTTTGTTTCAAGGACTCTTTTAATATTAAAATCTCATCAAATATTTTATTTCAAACTAAAAATGTTTTAGCAAATTATATTCCCACCTTTGTACATGGTACAGAGTTCTTCCAAGCCACTCCTGAGCCCTTTCAGTGTGGCCCTATTAAATTTTTACCTCCCTTTTTTTTTCTGTTACTCCAGTTATTTTCCAGGCTCACCAGGAACATTCCCTGACAGATGAGAGCCAGCCATTTCTCCAAGGAACTCTTCTAACTTAGAGTGGGATATGTTATTTAGAAATAAAAATTGTGGCCCCAAAATGATATTGAGGATGGGATATTATCACTGCTATGTTCTCTCATTAGGTAAAGTTAGAATTTTTAAAATCACATATATATATATATATTTTTTTTTTCAATTTAGCTTAAGATTTAATGGTTTTAAATTGCATACAATGTCCAATTAAAAAAACGTAAAAGCCACTAAAATACAAGTTTCAAATTCAAACACAGACATTGTTTACTAAAACACTGGAAATACTGGAAAGGAAAAAAAGTCAAAATAAGTTACACTAATATTCGTAACTGCAAGATACCTCTACCTCTGCCAGGTGCCCCACTTGGAGACATTTTGCTTCAGTGACACCCAGGAGCCTGCACTGCTGCTGTAGCAATTATGACACTGTTGTCATGTTTTGTCATAAAAATTTTTGATTTATGCAAATTTATCTACATTTTTCTTCATTTCTTCCAGATTTTGAGCAGAGAAAGGCTTTCTCCATTCTTCACCTCAGAGGAATTTTGTGGCTTTTTTTCCCCTTCAGATACATAAATGGTTTCAATTTTACATTTAGATTTCTAATCCACTGGGAATTTATCTAGTATAAGGTAAAGAAAATTATATCATTAGACAATGGTTATACACTTGTCCCAACATCAATCAATTTAAAAAGCCATTGTTCTCCAGTGATTTGAGACATCATATTTCTGATCAACTAAAGTCTCACATGTATTTATTTAGATGCAATTCTCTACCGTCTCTGAATTTCTGCAGATCTTAGGAGTGAGGCACTAATAGCCTTTTGTTCTGGACTTTCTTGTCAAGAACGTTTGCACAGCAAACAGCTTTGGACGACAGAAATGGCATCTCCTCTGGAGCAAAGACCAGGCATGCTCACTGCCTATAATGAAAGATTTGGGCTCTCTAACTCAGGGTTCCTCTCTTCTAGGGCACTCCCTCTGCAAGCAGACATCATCTATTTCACGTTGCCCTGTGATAACTGGGACTTGGGGAACAGGCACAGATAATGATCTCTGACCTAGGAATCTTCTGTCTTCTATCACTGTCTATGATAATGTAGCAGGATTCCATGTTAATTTGAAAATAAAGTAAAATCTCAGACATGCTTCTGAACTTTAACTGTTTTACTAGTTTTGTGTAAATGGACCAATACCACACTATTTGAATTATAGGGGGTTTATGATAGGTTTCAATATCTGGTAGGGCAGAACCTCTTCATGTCCCCTTTTTAGGAGTTTCCTAGCTATTACTCCATATTTGTTTTTCCATATAGGTAAAAGCAACTTATCTAGTGCGGGAAGAGGGAAACTCTTTGTTGGTATTTTTATTGGATTCTTGAATAAGGTAATAAAGTTTTTAATTAGTTGGGACAAACATGTTAATGATGTCGAGTTCTTCTGAACAAAAACCTGCTATAATTTCCAATTTTTTCAAGTGTAACAGATGCAACTTTCATCATGGTTTAAGAATTTTCTTGTACAGATTTGTCCATTTCTTGTTAAGGTATTTTCTACTATTTTATCTTTCATTTTATATTTTATATAGGCCTCATCTTCTAGTAAAACATCCTACTTGTTATTATTTGCATATATGAAGGCTACTGATTATTATAGGATTTTTAATGTAACACTAACTTCTTTGTTTCCCTTATTGTTTATAGTATTTTTTAATTGTTTTTCTTGAATTTTTAAGGCATACCATCATATCCTCTTCAATAGAGATAGTTTTAAATATTCTTTTACCAGAAACTTATCTTTAATTTCTTTCTCTTCTATAACTATCTTGGGAAGTTCTCTCAAAACAGTATTAAACAGTAATGGTGATAGTGGGCATTCTTGCCATTTCCTCTGTTTAGGCAGAATGCCCCATTTTCCCCATTAAGAAAGATGCTTTTCTTCGGGGCCAACATATGTAATATACAAACACTCACAGACATATACATCAGATTAAGAAAGTATCTATTTAATCTCATTGAGTGTTTTTAGCATGGATACCTGTTGAATTTTTAATGTAGTAATATGATAGATTTTTAATGTACTTGTATATATTGATTTAAATAGACTGAGGTGGTTTTAACTTTAAGGTTTTATGGAATTCCCCCTTTAAAACTGTGTAGGACTGATCCTACATTGAGGAGACTGTCTTTTGACAATTTTATGTGTTGTTTTTTTTTTTTTTTGCGGTACGCGGGTCTCTCACTGTTGTGGCCCCTCCCGTCGTGGCCTCTCCCGTTGCGGAGCACAGGCTCCGGACGCGCAGGCTCAGCGGCCATGGCTCACGGGCCCAGCCGCTCTGCAGCATGTGGGATCTTCCCGGACCGGGGCACAAACCCCTGTCCCCTATATCGGCAGGCGGACTCTCAACCACTGCGCCACCAGGGAAGCCCAATTTTATGTGTTTTATGGAAGGACTCAGGGGTAGAATATTACTGGGTTCATACATGGTTAATGTGTTTAGCAGCCTTGATAGACAGAAGCCCAGTGCACATTTTCTTTCCTGAAGCATTCCTGAGATGTGGCCCCGTTTCACTTCAGTGAACCTTGATGAAAAGCATGATATCAGTGTGATTTTGTTTTTGTAGTGGTTCTTTGGATGTTTGGTTTTTTGTTTGTTTGCCTGGTGGCCCAGAGGAGTTTTTCAAAATTATCTTTAAGCTGTTCAGGTGACATAATTTTCCTAATTTGTTTTGGGTCTGACTCTTGGGTGAATTTCCCCATTGTAGGTGGTGTTCCTACAGTACCTCCTTTATGTCAGGAGAGTTGTGCGCTCTGAGTGTTGCTATCGCCTGGCTTCATGCTCTGAAAAGATGTGTTGATAGGAGGCCTGCCTATTCAGCAAGTAAAATACCAGTGGAGTGTGCTTGTCAGCTGTCTATTTGAACTGCATAGGTAAGTGGACTCCGGGGATGTCTAACATTCAGTGTTCCGGGGCACAACAGACCTAATTGGGTCAAAGGAAAGGAGTCAAGTGCAGATGCAGTAGTCCCAGTAGAGCAGGCTCTGTGAAGGGACTCTGGCACTAGGGGCACCTGAGAACACCCATCCGAAACAGGACAGGCTTAAGGATAAACAGCAACAGGAATTATAAGAAAAAGCTTTGGTCCACAAGGTACCTGATGTACTGGCATCCACCATGGCTTAGACTTGTAAACAAATGCTGGTTTGTTATGGTTTCATAGGCAGCTGACATGTCCCTACACAAGGACAGGGTAATGGGAAAACTTAGCTGGGACAAGATAATCCCCCCCACAGGGACAACAGATCTACTGGAAGACAGATGGGCCACCTAAGATACACTGGCTGTGCACAAGTAGGCCATTTTCCACATTATATAAGGCACATCTGCTTGTGTGTTTGCCAGTTCACACAAGTTCTCAGTGGCCAGTGGGGCACTTCTGAATTTTTCCAAATATTTGGGGTGCCTTAGGTCACATATCGGCTGCTCATATGATAGTACTTGTATCTACAACTTCTCTCCTTTGATTACAAAAATATTGAGCTAATGAGTTAACTTTAAACAATAATGCAACGTCAATTATCCTGTAATTATAAGGTTTTCTTTTCCCAAAATGCATTCTTTGTACTTTCAGACTCTGTTCCACATCTACATTTTGCCAATAGAGCCACCTTAGCACCCCTGGTCTGTAGTTCATCTTCATTCCTTCTCCATTAAGGTAAGTCTCCTGTGAAATGCTCCTTATGTATGTGTATTGGCCGCTGTTAAATATTTTCAAAATTAATTGCTATGTTGGTCCAGAGGGAGAAGACAGAGGAATTCAGTAACTGTACGTTTATCCTTCCTTTTTCCATCATGCAATATGCCACTACTTGAATATTCATGGATCAACCCTATATGCAAAACAAACAGAGAGAAAAAGTAACGACACCAGGACAAAGTAGTGATAATTGCCACGTTGCCTGAATGAAAAATGTAGAATCAGTAATGTTTAAATCAAAATGAAGGATAAATAAAGGATAAGTTTTTGTGGTAGGCAGAATTATGGTCCCCAAAGATGTCCATGTCCTAAACCTTATAATCTGTGACTACATTACATTGTCGGCAAAATAGTATTAAGATAGAAAATGGAATTAAACTTGCTAATCAGTTGGCCTTAAAATAGGGAGATTATCCTATATTATCCAGGTAGGCAGACTGCAATCACAAGTGTCCTAAAGTGGATGAATGGGACAGAAGGGGAGTCAGAGTCAGGGAGAGATGTCATTATGAAAGGAAAGGCTTTGAAGATGGAGGGAGGGGCCACCAGCAAAAGAAGGTGGGCAGCCTCTAGAAGCTGAAAGAGGTCAGGACACAGATTCACACCTAGAACCCACAGAGAGCAACACACTGCTAAACCCCGATCTAGCTCAGTAAGGCTTCTAGCCCACAGAACTGTAAAATAATACATTTGTCTTGATTTAAGCGCTAAATTTGTGGTAATTTGTTGCAGCAGCAATAGAGAACCAATACAGTTGTGAATACTGAATCAATACTGAATAGAACCATGGAATTTAGTAAATGATGTTTTCCTCTAGATTTAAATTATTTTAACTGTATCCAGAGAAATTTTCTTTATGGAAAGTCATGTTTTGAATGTTTTATTGTTAGGTATCTTTAATCTCAACTACAATTCTTTGAAGGTATAAAACCAATGAAATTATTACAAATTTCTCTTTAGTTTTTGCTTACTCTAGTTAAAAGCCCTATTTCCAGCAAATTAAAGTTTTACTTTTTAACATCTACCTTTAGATTCAAGTTATCTATCAATTTATATTATATAACAAACAACTTTTATTTTTTCACCAAACTTGCACAACAGACAAAAATATAGCATCAAACTATACATGTGAGAAAATGTAAAATGCACTTTAAAACCCAGAGCTAAGATTTCATTTACATTAGTCATTAACAATTAGGCAAGAGAGATTATGTAAGGAATTTAAATCATAGAACTTATACTGTATATTTAAATGTTGCTAAAAGCACTGAGATGAAATAACTTGCAAGTGTAAGTGCTTCTTCTCACTTATTAAGACCACCACCAACCCCAAAAAAGGTATGTTATCAATTACCTAATCTTCTCACAGAAACAAGATCTTTAATTAGTGCAGCGACAGTGTTAAATGAAAAGAATATTTCACTACGAATTAGGTAAAATTTAAGTAACTTGGGCATTTTACTTTTCATGAAGCTCTACTTTAAAAACACATCAAAAGGATAAAGGATAACAAGACAACTCAAGATGTTCTGTTTTAACTTCAACTCTTAAAATTTGGCATCAACAGTGCAGAATCAGGACCTGTTTATTTTGTTTTTTGAAATCATAGAGCACAGTGATTAGGATTACAAACCATGTCAATTGGCCTTGTTGTAATGCCTTTCTTCTCTACTTTGTAACAGATTGACATTTGTTGTAACCTCTCCAATCTGTAGCTTTCTTATATGAATACTTCTTCGTAACAGTGAGGATCACGTGGGCTGATGCCTGCTAAATACTCAGGAAGGTGCCAGGCCTGTACTGAGTACACATAAATTAACAAGTATTTCATTCTTATATTTTAAAAGTATCATTGCTTTGTGCGGGCATGTATTATGTAAGTGTATGTCCATGTACAGATCTAGAAAAATACAAAGGTATGCCATTAATTATATAAATGGGAAATGACGAAGCTCTTTAGTAATAAAACCTGTGTGAGACTGCCTCGGAGACACCTCCAAACTGGAGGTGAAAATCACTGTATTTTGTAGGTGTGTAGTTCTCCATCACCCTGCTTTTCTCCTACCTGGAGCTTCTGGAAGAACCAAAGCTGCATGTCAACATAAGGTGTTTTTCTACTTCTTTTTGATCTCCTGGCCCTGATCATTCACTTTGGTTTTCCATGCTATCTGTTACTACAACATGAGACCTCTAATTTCATTTATCTAATCATTTAGTTTGTCTGTCTCATCAACCCAAATGCTTCAGGTGTGACCCACATGCCTCTTTTATTTTGTGTTAGTCAATCTCTCTTCATGAACGACCTTTAGTGAGAATGTAGTATTAGTTCAGATCATTCTCACTTTGCAGTGGAAGTATTTTATTTTGCTTCCATGTCAGTAATAATCTCTACTATATTTTCAGTCCATGGAAACCAGGACGCTACCTTATTCTACCCGAAATGTTAATGACTACAATTCCCTAATAATTAAATGGGAATAATACGCATTAGGCACATGGGATCGATCATCTGTAGAAAGGACGCTACCCCAAGATTGTTTTTAAATATGTGAAAACTTCGGAAACCACTGAAAATTCAGTCAAAATAAGGTGTGTTCAGACATGTGTTTTTTACCCAAGGAAAACAGCATATCCAATTGTTCCTTTACCCACCCAATTAAGTGAAAAAGTTGAGCATTTAAAAGTGCCGAAACTCGATGATTGTGAGTCAGTGGACAAAAGCTGGATCATCTCTGGGAGACTGACAAAAGCAAATGTCCAGACTTACAAACATAATGACTTAAACCTGTAACGCGAGACCCACCCTAGTATATACCCATCCAAGTCCCAGGGCCTTGTGAGGCCCTGAGACAGGCAGCTGACATCCGCCAGGGTACTATTTGCTAACACAATATAGGCTATGACTACACTACACCAAGAATTTCATTTTCTATTCCCAGTAGGTATCCCTGACTGTGACACCAATAATACTATTTTGAAATATACACTTTAAATGTACTTGTATTTACAAAAAATAAATCTACACATGAAATTCAGTTTTTCCTCTCTTTTAAATTATCAAATACAGGAAAGGTAACTGATTTTTCAAAATTTAAAATCAAATATGAGTAAAATATGTATTGGCATTACTTGTATTAAATTTATAATAACTAAAGAGCTTGTCTATTTCCAACAACAGAATCAAAAAGATTAGGGAAAGCATTAAGCATGTGAAATTTAAAGTTTCTAAGAAAAGGATAAGTAAAATTCTGGAAAGTCAAAACAGAAACCCAAAATAAATGTATATCTTTGAAATCATTTCCTGATTGAAAGCAATACAAATATGAAAGGTTCATATTATGTGCATTAAAGATTCATGAAAAGCCAAGTGTTCTGAAAATGTAACTCGATTAAACTGAATATTCTTTTAGATTAGAATAATAGCTACATAATAAGTTTATTCATTTATTTTAGAAATATTTGTTGAATACTTAGTAAGTGCCAGGCATTGTGACAGAGTTTGACGGTACAATGCCCCTGTTCTTTTAGAGCTTACAGTTTAGTAGGCAATACAGATTAGAAAAGTGGCCAGAAGAAGACACTCTGATTAACATTCTGATATTTAGTTGTTCTGTAGATGGAAAAGCATGTAGGAGTGGCAAATAACACACAAAGGGCAATAGGACATCTTTTTACTGCATATATTGCATGCTATTAGTTATTAGTTGTTCTCCCTTGACTATTAGCAGTTTCCTACTCACATTATTTAATGACCTTGATACAGAAAAATATTACTTAATGTTTTTAAAATTTATTTGATTTTATTTGGTTACTTTTGGCTATATTGGGTCTTTGTTGATGCGCGTGGGCTTTCTCTAGTTGCAGCGAGTGGGGGCTACTCTTCGTTGCAGTGCGCAGGCTTCTCATTGCAGTGGCTTCTCTTGTTGCCGAGCACGAGCTCTAGGCGCGCGGGCTTCAGCAGTTGTGGCTCGCGGGCTCTAGAGCGCAGGCTCAGTAGTTGTGGCTCATGGGCTTAGTTGCTCCGTGGCATGTGGGATCTTCCTGGACCACGGCTCAAGCCCATGTCCCCGGCATTGGGAGGCGGATTCTTAACCACTGCGCCACCAGGGAAGCCCTAGAAAACATACTTTTAAAGAACCAAGAAATATCCTCAAGCATGAGTACAACGTCACAACTTCTTCCTCTGTCAATTCTAACCTCAGTGGCCAAATCCTTGGACATTTCCGTATACTTGATACTCTCTTGGTAAAAATTCTAGTAGGTTAAATTCAAAGCTAATGTTTTCAGAATGCTTGTGGACAAAATCGACAAGGCTGATTCGTTTACTGAAAACATAACTGGCAGTCAGGAAGTCCTAATTCCATTTTCAGTTCACGATTGATTCACTTTCTGCCTTTGGTGAGATACATCATGAACCTATCCCGTGTGAAAATGCATGATCTGTCTGTTAATGTTATTTGCACACTCATGTGTAGATGTTTTATTTTCTAGTATTATGAAATTTGGTCTTATAAGGGCATAGCCAACAGGGCTTAGGGAGGCATGGCTATGACTTTATATTTATGGTACAAATGATAGAATGATTTATAACTATGGAGGTCATAATAACGAGGGCTGCTTAAGATGTAACATGTTGGGGATTGTACCTACTCTGTTGCAAAGACCCTCAGCTCCAAAATAAGGTACTTATCATCTCTTTAATAAAAATGCTAAAATTTGGGCTTCCCGGGTAGCGCAGTGGTTGGGAGTCCGCCTGCCGATGCAGGGGACACGGGTTCATGCCCCGTTACGGGAGGATCCCGCATGCCGCGGAAGGGTTGGGCCCGTGAGCCATGGCCGCTGAGCCTGCACGTCCGGAGCCTCTGCTCCGCAACGGGAGAGGCCACAGCAGTGAGAGGCCCGCGTACTGCAAAAAAACAAAACAAAACAAAAAGCTAAAATTTAAAACCTTCCACTGGAAGATGAATCCCATTAAAGTACAGTTTTATTTAGTTACTTGTTTTTTTTATATGCATTTGCCTCCTCAGTTATCTTACTCCATAATATTGAAACCATTAAACTTTGATTTCTCAGGCAGTGCTTAGCTTCAAATTATTCTCTTCACTGAGAATAATGACAAACAACATCTCAGAGAAACTGTTGTAGATTCCCATTACCAAGGTTAAGAGTCCCTCGGATTTGTCTTCTTGTCCCCTAACTTAATCTTCAGCATCTAATTTTCCCGAAATTTGCCATGGGATTTGGGGTATTTGTTTAGATTTGTAAAGGGAGGTCTAGATTGGATAGTAATGGTGATTGAAGTGCGCATATATGTGTGTGTTTTCAATACAAATTGGGATTCCTGTTCACTTAGCAGTGAACATCAATTTTGATTATAAGAACCCGAAATTTGTGTGGCCTGTATAAAGAGGAGTGAATGGGGTTTAGGCAACCCATTCTTTTTTCCTGGGGATGCCGTTCCTCTGTCTCACCTGAGGGCCACTGGGGCTGTTGCACTAGCCTGTCTCTCATGTCCCAAACCCAGCTGTGCAAGTCTCCTATGAGATCATGTCCGTTTCAGAGAACTGCATTCCTGTCTTTAATCTTAAAGAAAAAGGCCAGGGGCCCCTGTAAGGCAGAAGCTCTGAGGTCTATGGATGGGGGTGGTGGAACAGCCAGGGCACGTGGAGGAGGTGTGGGGATAGCAGAACCCGCCACCCGCCCTACAGCTGCCTCTGAAGGGCACAGAGTGTCAGAAGCTATGATCAGGATATCTTAACTTTAAAATAACAAAAGACCTTAAATCTTTAGCACCACCAAAGAAAAGTAGGACAGGAAAAGAAAGCTATGAAGTTCTTCTGTTTGGTAGTTTATTAGACAATGCATTCAATATAAAAGATAATTTATATTTCTGCCTTAGTTTAAGCTCCTAAGTGGGCATGGAGGTGAGGTGCCGTCAGCCCAATTTAAATGCTGTTAAATTTGGTCTGATATTGCTATTTAGATTGGTTACAGGTTTGAAGTACAATAAAAATATGCATTAATTCTCCCTTAATATTGGTGGAGTTATATTAAAATATCGCTTGGTTAAATTATATTAAACCATTATTAGTAACATTTTTTCATGTTCAATCCAGGTGTATGCTCCTGAAATTAAATGGGGACTAATTCAGCTAATTGTAAGTCTTTATTAAAAAAAAATTGATTTTCTGTATAGATAATCCAAGACTCTATTAAAGAAACACATTCTGTAGCCAAGGAATTTGTATCAATAACCAAGGGAGCTAGAGTCCTTAGTGTGTGCTTATTAGAACAATTAGAACAAGACTTAACCAGGATGTTATATTTCCATAGCAAATTGTTCCCTGATGTGGGCGGCTTAGGAGTGCAGTAGGGTAAAAATCCTCTTGCAGATCCAAGAAAAACTGGAATGACTAAAGTCTCATAACACTTTGCAAATTTTCTGAAAAGTTAGGGAAATGAAGCCCAAAACAGCACCCACTTCTAGATGACACATGGATCTGTAGTTGCCCAGTCCTGGCAAGTGTTCACATGGTAAGTAAGGGGGGTAGCGGGTTGTAAGGTGACAATTTAAACACTGGAAACTCTGCAAACTAGAAGCCAAGTCCTCAGAGCACCCACTCCACATGGTTATAGATGAAAATGCGTTAGAATGTTTATAATGTTACCTTGAAATTAGAGTATTTTACATGTGCAGAGTGCAACCCTATCGAAACCGCACAACACCTCTGTGACACAGCTAAGGATTATTGTCTCTCTGCAGAGGAAAAAGATGGTCACAGATGTTAAGTGACCTGCCAGCAGCCTAAGTACATCACGGCTGGAAGCTAGGATTGGTCCACGGAAGCCTTTGGTTCTCAGAATGTGCTTAGAATGTACTGGCAGTAGAGTCAGGAAAGCAGTTATGTAACTCTTATATCCTCCTTTTTGTGTTCACATTTTAAAGATGAGTTTTTTCAGAAGATTCCTATTAGGCAATAACACTGAAAAGTAAAGGAAGATAGAAAGAGTCGAACACTCCTCAAAGAAATACTTTCCCTGCAACATACAAAGTATCCCAGGCACAGGGAGGGCACAGCTTGATAGTCAATGTTATACAAGAACTCCTTTCTAATTATCTAATGCTACACAACAAATCGGGCCAAAACTTACTGGCTTAAATTAAGACAATTGATGTTTACATTTTCTGTGTGCTAGCAATTCAAGACGGGCTGGAGTTGAACTGTTTGGTTAGGGTCTTACATGCAGTGGCATTCATATGGTGGCTGGGGTAGGTGAGAGCTGGCAGGCATCTCTCTCTTTGTATGGTGGGTCATAGGGCCTCTCCATGGGGGTCTTTCCACACAGACGCTGGCATGCTGGCCCCAGTGTGGTCAGAATTATGACACGGTAGCCCATGGCTGCAAGGAAAGTGCTCCAGCAAGCAAGCAGAAGTTGCAATGCCTTTTCTAACCGACTCTCAGAGGTCATGCAGCATCATTTCAGCTGCTTTCTGTTGGTTACAAGTGAGTCAAAACCCGCCCTCCTTCCCCACCTCCGTTCACGTGGAGGCACACACAGGAGGGCTGATGACAGCAATGTCAAGGTCCTATTGTAAAAGAGTTTGCAGAACAGACAGAGATGTTGCGAGAGAGATGTTGCAACCATATTTGTAACATACAGTCCCCTACAACATCTTACAGAAGAGCCAGTCTTTTGTAAATGACGACAGAAAGGACTGATGAAGAGGTTTCATGGGTACGTCACACTCACGCCCCACTGACAAGGGCAGACATATAATTGGAGGGTCTTGCTCTTACTCTCAAGAAACTCTACAAGGATAGGAGATATATGCAGCCATCCCAAGAAGAATGGGATATAGAATCCTCTGTGGTAGATGATGGCTCGAAGGGAACTGTAGTGGGAAGGAGGGGTCAGGAGTTGAAAGTTATAGGAAATGGCATGTTAGTTTAGGCTTGGCATTGAGGATACTTACCTGGCATTAAAAGATACATTTAAAATTCACAGAGGAGGGAAGGAAGGACAAATCAGATGCCCCCTCCTTTACTGAAGTGGTATTTGTGGGATATTCCACTGGGTGTGAATTTCTGAGTGTAATCTGCCATACGCTCGGTTTTCCTTGGATTCTACAAATTTTCCCCTGAATGGGAAAACTCAACTAACTAGACCTCCTATTCCTAAAAATTGCTAGTTATTTAAACGTTACAGATGTAGAAAACAAATGTATGGATACCAAGGGGGGAAGGGGGGGTGGTAGGAATTGGGAGATTGGGATTGACATACATACACTATTGATACTATGTATAAAATAGATAACTAATGAGAACCTACTGTATAGCACAGGGAACTCAGTGCACTACGGTGACCTAAACCGGAAGGAAATCCAAAAAAGAGTGGATATATGTATATCTATATTTATAGCTGACTCATTCTGCTGTACAGTAGAAACTAACACAACATTGTAAAGCAACTATACTCCAATAAAAATTAATTAATAAAATAAAGGTTGTGCAAAATTCTTACAATAGAACCTAGCAATTAGTAAACACAAAGATAATGTTAGCTAGTATTTTCCTATCCTCATCGCAATCATCCTCACTCCGTGTAGACTTCAATTGCGACACAGGTCTTCCCATTATGGGCACCACGTGTCCTCCAAATGTCAGCACTGACAATTGTTTGCTTTTTTTATTTTGCTCCACTATAATCCTTACAAAAATAAGGCCAATAACTGCCTCGTTCTTAATTTTATTCCTAATGGATATACGGCACTTTTCAAACATCTTAGTGCAAACATGTATCTTTTTCTATTCCTCAAGGCATGAATAATTATGCTTTCAAATAAAATTAAGAATTATAGTAAATTAATGTAGTTATCCTTATTAATAAGACAAATCAGTATATACATGCAGTTTCTGTACAATTTATGTGTATTATAAATATAAGTATATATATGTTTGAATTCAGCTTGTACACAAATTGCAAATTCCGACTCTGGGGAAATGATGTGTGATAGACAAGATTTATGAAGTATCCTCTGGGGAAATGATGTGTGATAAACAAGATTTATGAAGTATCTCACCTGATGCTGGCAAAATATGAATGTCCAACATTTTAGTTACCTGTGCTTTACAGATGATTTTATAAGGCTACCGAAATGGCTTAAATAACCGTTTGGTTTTTCAAGTCATAAAAACACATCCTGTTTATACAAATATAAATTATACAAATTTACTGAGATTCTGTGGAACAACAATCTTTTCAGGTCTCTCTACTCATAATTACGACTAATTAAAATGTGCCAAAGAAAGGACAGAAATTTATCACTGCTCATTAAACCTGTAAAGACTGTGTTAATTGGATGTCAGGCTCAGTAACTTATGTAAATGTTTGCTTCCAGTCTAATGTTAGAGGAAAAGGACAGTGAACTGCAGAGTATTCCAGCTGGGAGTCTAAAGCTTGAAAAGATCTGCAGCTTTAGAGAGACACCATGTATGCAGCTTTTTACTGGGTAACATCATCATCAGACATTGGCCTAAACAAACGGAAAAATTAGTGTGCTGTTTGTTGACTTTTAACTGATTTATGGTTCCTCTAACCCACGGGCAGGGCGATGAACCACCGTGGCTCATTTGCAAAGCTGAAGAATTTTAAGACTCTATGTATATGAAACATCTTGTCCTTCCTTAAATGAAGCAAAATATTTTTAGGGTCATGGTATTTAGAAGAGAAAGTGTTTTAACTGAAGAAAAAATGTTTTTCATGCAACACATAGGGTATATGTTGTATATAATCCAATGCCAAATTGTTTTATAAAGAGCACGCTTTGTGTGAATATGAAAGAATTACATGAGAAAAGTGGAGCAAACTTGCTGGAAAACCAGGACTTGGCTATGGATAATGAGGCTAAATTAGATGATGTGCAAAGTATAAAAACGGCTCCTTTGTGTTTCCTAAAAACTGAGGTGTAAGGAGTGTTAAGAGCAAATCATGCAAGAGCCCTAGAACTGTGGACATTTCAGGACTGAGACAGAAAGGGCTGTGGCTCTTTGGATTACTGATTAAGAATTACAACGTCTATGACTTCTTAGGTCCAGACACCTCACATATTTTATCATAATTCCCTGGCCTTTTCTCTCATGTCTTGTCATCTTATGTCTTAATTTCGAAACCCTTTTGCTGTTACTTCAATGCAAATCTTAATGACAAGCTGTTTATATGATCATTTTATTGAATTCCTGTGTTTCAAAAGGGCCTCTGTGTACAGTGTTGCTGGCAGGAGTCAAGGGCGTCATACCACTTCCACCAGTAATTAGTCCAAATTCCCTCTACAATTATTCATCATCAAGAAGACTGGATTCAGGAATGCAGGATCACTGTACCCTTAAACTTGATACAAGTAAATACCAGACTTCCCACATTAAAGACAAGTGTAAGACCTGTGTGCATACTTTTGTACTGAAAGGTAGCAGAGTATCCTCCAAAATACGCTGGTTTGGCCTATTGACTATTTTGAGCTAAAGGCACTTGAAAATGGCGGATAGAAAAGGAACACTCAGATCTCCCCTTTTCTTCTGAAAACAGGAGATGAAACTCTCATGTGGAAGACGCCCTCCCTATACCAGGAGGAAACAGCCTTATTATCAGAGGCAGGGAGTCGAGTCGGAGAAAAACCTCTACAGACAGAACTTGTTAACATGATCTCATCCTACTTTGGTCTCCCGGTGCCTTTTAGTTACTTATCCACAATCCCTGCTCTTTGTTCAACCCTGTATATAAGCACTCAGACCCATCCAGGTGTCGGGTCTTCATACTGCTGGGTGGGCTATTTATACAGACGTTTCTCCCGCTAACCTGTTTTATGTCAGCTTGAAGACCGTGAGCCCAGCCCAAGACCCTGAGAAGGGCAAGGTAAAGTTCTGCCTCCCCTAGGGTGTCTGGCATGGAGGATGGGCTGTCGTGGGCTGGGACATCCCACTCCCCCTGGAGACCGTCGCTGAGGTCTGAGACCACTGACAGAAAGCCAGCAAGAGGCAAAATTCCTACCACCTCAGCCTCTGGACGTATGTCTGTGCTGTCCGGGCCACAAAGGAAGGTAAGAAATCTCCTCTGTTCCTTTCCAAATTCAATTAGCAGGAGAAAAACATTTGTAAGAATTAGTTCTTTGGATTGAGCCCGTGAATTTGCTTTTTGGGTCCCCACTGGTAATGGATCCTAAGCTTCCAGGGAACAGTCACTGTTTTTCTTTGCTCTGTATCTCACGTGCTGTTTACCATGAGGAAGAAAAGGGGGAGTGTCTCTCAGAGTGTCTCTTTTATATCTGCTGTTTTTCAAGTGCCTTTAGCTCAAAATAGTCAATATGCCAAGTGGGCGTATGTTGGGGAGGCATATTCTGCTACCCTTGAAGACCATCCAGTCACGTTCCCAGAAGCAGAGGAAGCATCACCAGGCATGAGGTCACTGTACACGAAGTATGAACTGACCTACCTGTAGAACTTCACTTAACTGGGAACACAGCCTGAAGGATCTTAATCTTACGCAGTACAGCTCTCACAGCTGGACTTCATCACCTAACTTATGTTTGGCATATTTTCTCAATTTGGATGATGTAGGTTATAGCTGTAGACATTATAATATGAAAAGAGGGCTGTCACCCACTCATCTGCTGACATTTTATCCAATTTTTTTCTTATCTAATTAAAAAATGCCCATAGTCATTTATAAGATAATTTTAATATTTCAATAAAATGTAAATTATTCAAGGAAAAAATCTTCACAAGCTAGCTTATTTAGTAACTCACAAATATGTTAGTTACATGTTCTGGACATATGTTGGACAGTTAGACAAAAATATCTAAAATAAGTTTAAGATAAAGCTTTTTAAAAATCCTTTTATAATGAGATTTTATTTCGGTATCTGTCATGCTTTTCTAAATGAGTACAAGATCCTTCTCACATGGAAGTATACTTGAAGGGAGTACAGTCTTTTGCTAAATTGTACAGATTTATATAATGTTTTATTCTATTTACCTTGCTTCCTAAAAACTAAACAAACAAAAAAATTAAAATGCCTAACTTTCAACATGATGGCTTTAGTTCATTTTTTTCTCACATAATAATTAGCCTTTCAAAAAATGTCTCAAGGGCATATTATAATCTAAGAACCAATTAATTCTCCTCTCTTTTAAAACCTGTTATCCTTTGAAATGATATTTTCTTAAAGAAAGACAAAAGCGGTGTTAAATGGACACCGATGGGACTCTCTAAGGTAGTAACTTGCAGCAGCAGTAAATAACATTACCCTTTAAATTTTCCTTTACTCCAGAAACATAGCCATGTTTAGTTTTCTGATCTGATTTTGGTTTTCAGCCCTCACCTTTCAACTGACCTTGCAGAGGTCACATTGACCTTCCGATGGCATATCCAATGGGCCCTTAAATAATCAGGACCTGTAGGTTCCTTTACCTGTCAGCATTACTTAGTGCTGGCAATACTCCTCTATCATAAGTAAAATACTCTGGCAGCTGAGGTGAATAGTATCTCCTTCTCCGTGTGCTCTTTCTTGAGCATTTCCTACCAGTCTCAACTGCAGATCTTTTATATACTCCTCCAGTTTTTAGATGCCTTAGGCCTGGGTGCAGCAGGGCATTTCTCTCTAAAGCCTCTCCGTAGGTAATCTCATTATGTCCCATGGTTCTGACGTTGTACCTCCTGGTGGACTCCAAATGTAGACCTCCAGCCCAGATTAACGTGAATATCTCAAAGCAACACACTCCAAGTGAAACCCATGTTCCCACACACCCTCACTGCTCACTGTCGCTACCTCTGTAAGTGGGACAATTCACCCAATTGCTTGAGCCCAAAATTTCAGAGTCATCTTAGATTGTTTTCTTTCCTTCATTATCCATGTCTGGAACCCACCCCCAGATCATATACTAAATATTCTATACACGTCTCTCCATATAGACTTCTGTCTCCATAACCTGAAGCATCATTATTTCTCTAGACTACTATAATACCTTCCTACTTTCAGTCACTTATTCATAAAGTAAAAAAAAAAAATTTTAATATAAAAACATTAGTATTCTGGAAAAGTCAAAACTATGGAGGCAGTAAAAAAAAAACATCAGGTGTTGCCATGGGTTACTGGGGAGGGAACCATGAATAGGCAGAGCACAGAGGAAATTTAGGGTGCTGAAACGCTTCTGTATGATACAAAAATTGTGGATGTATGTCATCATACATTTGTAAAACTCCATAGAATGCACATCAACAGTGAACCCTGGTGTAAACTATGGACTTTGGGTGATGATTTATCAATGTAAGCTCGTCAGTAATAACAAATATAGCACTCTACTAGGGGGCGCTGATAGTTGGGGAGGCTGCCTATGTGTGGGAAACTCTCTACTTTCTGCTTAATTGTCTGTGAATCCAAAACTGCTCTAAAAAATATAAAGTCTATTAAAAAATCATACGTAAAATCCCACTAATCCCTGCCCCACCCCCACATACATTCCTAGGTAAAATCGTTTAATGATTTTTAGGTCCACTTTTTAAAAATCCAAAGCTCCTGAGAACGGCCCAGAAGACTACACGTGATGTGGCCCTTGTTAATCTCTTCAATTTCATATTACACAGTTTTCATCATTGCTCACCTGTGCACGTGTTTCTTTCTTTTTCTTTTTGGAATGCTATTTCCCAGAGTGTTTGCAAGGGGTTTGATGAGTTGTTTAAGAAAACATGTGCACCTGCATAGCATGCATTCCTAACAAGAAATAAGGCATTTCTATCACAACAGAAAGTTCTCTCTTGTCCCTACACAGTCAGTATATTTGTATTATTTTCACCAAATGTATGTTTTTGACTGTCCTTGGCCTTCATATAAATGAAAACATAAAAGTATGCACTTGCTGGCAATGTTGTATCTGTGCGATTTTTCTGTTGTTATGTGTATCAGTAGTTTGTTCCTTTACATTGCTGAGTAATAAGAATACATTCATTGTATGAATATACTATGTTTTGTTTATTCATTTGCCCAATGGATTGTATCCAGTTTGGGGTTATTATATGTAAAGTTGCTATAAACTGTTTCGCACAATTTTTTCGTGCACATAATTTTCCTTCTTCTTGAATAAACATTTAGGAGTGACACTGCTGGGTCATTAGGTTAAAAAATATATATCTATATCTATATATATCCCTATAAGAAATAGCCAAAATCTTTTCCAAAGTGATTGTTTCATCCATTCATGCTCAACATTTTTCTTTCACTATTGGTCTTTTTACTATCACAAATTCTAATGGCCATGTGGTAGAATCTCATTGTGATTTAAATGTGCATTTTCCCAATGACTAACAATGATGAACACCTTTTCAAGTGCTTATAGGCCATTTGTATTTACCTTTGAAAAATGTCTATTCAGGTCTTTTGTCAATTTTATAACTTTTAAAAATTAATTAATTAATTTTTGGCTGTGTTTGGCCTTCGTTGCTGTGCGTGGGCTTTCTCTAGTTGCGGCGAGCGGGGGCTACTCTTCGTTGTGGTGAGCAGGCTCTAGGCACACGTGGGCTTCAGTAGTTGTGGCACGCAGGCTCAGTAGTTGTGGCACGCAGGCTCAGTAGTTGTGGCTCACGGGCTCTAGAACTCAGGTTCAGTAGTTGTGGCGCACAGGCTCAGTTGCTCCGCGGCATGTGGGATCTTCCCAGACCAGGGCTAGAACATGTGTCCCCTGCACTGGCAGGCAGATTCTCAACCACTGTGCCACCAAGGAAGCCCTTTATAACTTTTTAAAGTATTGAATTGTGAGTGTAGATTGAAAAAACATACTTTCCAAAGTGATTATTCCATTTTATTCTCTCACGAGCAATGATGAGAGTACAGATTGCTCCGTATCCTGACCAACATTTTTTAAAAATCGTCATAGTTTTTGTATGTCAAATATAGGTATGGTGAATATTTTCTCCCAGTCTGTAGATTGTCTTTCTTAATGGTGTCCTCTGATAAATATGAGCTTCTAATTTGATAAAATCTAATTCACCATTTTTGTCTTTAAAGTTTCTTGCTGTCAGTAACCTGTCTCCGGTTGCAAAAATATCTACCGCTGTTTTCTTCTAGACATTTTATGTGGTAGTTTTATCATCTATGTTTGATTCTATGATTCCTCTCAAAATAATATTTGTATGTGGAGTGAAGTGGGGTCAAGGTTCTTGGTTAAATCTATATGCATATCCATTTTATCATTAATTGTGACATTGGCTATGTTTTCATAGGTGCCCTTGATAAAAATGAAACAGTTCTGTTGCTCGCCTAATCTGCTGAGAATTGTTTTCCAATCAGAAATGCATATTGATTTTTTTTCACAAATGGCTTGTCCATACTAATAGAAATGATCAATCATTTAATATGGTGGTATACCTTAATTTGTTTCTGAAACTAACTCTATATTACTAGAACAAACTTCCAAGGTCACTCTATACATATATTTAATATGTGTATGTCTGTGTGCACCTGCATACACACACACACACACACACACACACACACACACACACACACACACACACACATCCTTTTACATGTTCTTGGTTAAAATTGCTAATATTTCTAATTTGTTGAATATATATGTCTATATTCATGAATATTAATGGTCTGTTTTCAGTAGTAGGGTTACATTGGACTCATAAAATAAGTTGAAAGTGTTTCCTCCTCTTCTTAAAGATTTTGTGCAATAATGGCATTATTTCTTCATTAACTGTTTGATAGAATTCATCATGAAGCCATTTGTGCCTGAAGTTGCCTTTGTAAGAAATTTTAACATTAATTCAATTAAGTTAGACATAAATCTATCCAATTTCCTACATGCTTTTGTGTATTTTAAAACAGTTTTAAATTTTATGTAATTTATTTATCCATTTCATCTAAACTGTAAAGCTTATTTGTATAATGTGCATAATATTCCTTCATTGTGCTGTTACTGTCTATAGGATCTGTAGTTGTGTCTCATATATTCCTGACATTGGTAATTTGCATCCTCACTCTTCTTTCCTCTTGATCAGACCTGTTAGAAGTTCATAATTTTTTTCCAAATAACGTCTTTGCATTTATCTATAAATAGTTACATAATCTTCATTTATTTGATGAAAATATCAAATACAGAATTATACAAAGGCAGGGTGTTTTCACCCTTTTAAAATGTTATTCTACTATCTTTCTGTCTTTATTATTTCTAAGAATGCATCATTCATGTCTTTGTTCTCGTCTGTAATGTTTCATTTCTTCTGTGTTTTTCAAAGATTTACCTTTGATTTTCACCATTCTGATTATGATGTTATACTCAAGTGTGGTTTTCTTTGTATTTACTTTTCTTGATATTTTATCTTTCATAACCATATATATGTGTGTGTGTATGTATATGTGTATTTGTATATTTAGGACATTTTAAGCCATTATTTCTTCAAATATTTATTTTTCTGCCCAATTGTCTCTTTCTCTTCCTTCCAGAAATTAAATTATACAGCTGTTAGGATGCTTGATACTTTCCCACAGGTCCACAAAGCTCTGTTAATTTTTTTCAGTCTGTTTTCTCTCCCATTGTTAAGGTGGATAATTTTTATTAATAGTTATTTATGTTTACTGTTCTTTTCTTCTGACACCTCCAATCCCTTCTTAAGCTTATCTACATTTTTTAAATTAAAATATTGTTCTGTTCAGTTTTAGAATTTGGATTTGGCTCTTTTTCAGACCCGCCATTTCTCTGCTGAGTTGTTTTTTTTTTAGTCTCTGAAAATATTTACAAAAGCATCTTTAAAATATTTAAATGCTAATTCCAAATTCTGCACTATATTTGGTTTAGTTTATACTGATTTCCTCTTTAGTATGGAATCCATCTTACTGTTTCTATGAACATTTAGTAATTTTTATATACTGAATATTTTGGATGATACATCTTTTCAGACATTGAGTTCTGTTATTTTCCTCTGAAATTCCATCCCCCCTGTGGTGGGGAGCAGCATATATATATTTTTTTTTACAGTTTTCTAGTTATTGCTTTTCACATGATCCAGAATGTTTCTTCTGCACATGTGTACTTAAGATAACAACCAAAGATTTAGGGTGGGGTATACAAGCAGATTTGGGGATTTGCCCCTTTGCAGCTCCTTCCATTTCAATATTTTCTCCCTTACTTTCCAGCCTCCAGGACACATCTAAACTCCATCATCTGACTCACTAAGCTAGTAGGACTGCCATTTAATGTTTCAGTTCCCACCACCCTGCTCTGTGCAAAATGCAACATCTCAGAAGAAAAGTATCATAATCATCAAGTCCACTTCCTCTCATCAAGGACCAGCTCCTTTCATTAATTTTTAGCCCTCCTTCAAGAATAATTTTTTAATATTTTTCCAGAATTTTAACTATTATCTGAGAGTCTGAAAAAAGCTGTTCTGCCATTCTACAATTACTTTTTAAGTTTGTTATATTGATCTGTCTCATACAATAAAAATGTAACCTCCATTAGGACACAAGCTCTATTTTCCTTCTCTACATTGAACCCCCAGCACTAATCACATTGTTTGGTGATTGCTGATCACTATACATGTATAATTCTTAGCATTATCATACTTTATCCTTTTAAAAATCTCAGGAGCTGTCTATTATATGTATGACCATTTTAACATGATAAAAATGAAGCATGAGTAATTAAATAACATCATAGATCTCAATCCTGGTAGTAACAGATGGAGAATAATCACAGGTCCATCACTCTGTTTTTGATCACTACAATATGATGCATGACGTGGTTTTGCTCATTGTGGAGAATATTTAATAAAGATTTTACTGATCTCAACTGTTCCTTACCATTATTTCTTAATTGGAAAACTTATTAGTAATGCAATAATAAAGAAATGAAGTAGCTTACTATATGACATATGTTGGAGAAAATTCTATGAGCCCCTGGACCAGTTTTATAAACAACTTTAGAGAAACACTTGAAATGGATCTCACCATACACTAGAAAAAAATGTAACTAATGTATTTTTTTTTTTTTTTTTGGTACGCGGGCCTCTCACTGCTGTGTCCTCTCCCGTTGAGGAGCACAGGCTCCGGACGCGCAGGTTCAGCGGCCATGGCTCACGGGCCCAGCCGCTCCGCGGCATGTGGGATCTTCCCGGACTGGGGCACGAACCCGTGTCCCCTGCATCGGCAGGCGGACTCTCAACCACTGTGCCACCAGGGAAGCCAACTAATGTATTTTTATTCTTATTTTTTCCTCTCTGAATGATGCTTCTCATGAGAGAACTTAATAGTGAGATATTTCGTGGGTTTAAATTACATACTTAGTTCCTTGGTAAGCTGCCTGTAGAGCACAAAAACATGTATTTACTTAGTCCATACTTATTATCTACTACAGCCCATTAACTGTTACTTGGTGCATGGGTCACACAAAAGTATGTGGTAAATTGAGAGAAATGAAAGACATAAACAGAACAGAATAAATATAAGCTGATGTACTCATAAAGAAAGAAAGAAAAGAGGAATGAAATAGATACTTCCAGACTCTTTTATTTTTTTGCCACATTGCCACATGAATCTTAGATTCTTCTGGGCAAGTGTATCAACGCTTCGGTATGTGCGTGATATGTGTGGCCTGTGTGTTAGGGGATAGTGTTTCTGTGGGGTGGGGGGGGTGGGGGGTGCATTTCTTTTCAAACACTAACTGTATCAGTTATCTACTGCCGTCCAACAAATTACTCCAAAGCTCAGTGGCTTAAAGCATCTTTGGTTTATTATTCCTCACAATACTATGACCTGTGTGCCCGTTTCTTTGCTGATTTCAACTAAACTCAGTTATGTCACGTAAATTAGCTGGAGATTCAGCTAGACTGGGAAGCCAAGAAGGCCTAACTTGCAAGGCTGGCTGTAGGTGTTGGCTACTGGCTGAAGTGACACGATTACTCTCCACGTAGCTTCTCATCCTCAACAAGAGTTGACTGCATTTTTTACATGGTTGTGTTAGGGCAGCAAACATGGTTGCTGCAAGACCCTTTGATGCTCAGACCTCAGAAGTTGTAAAATGTCACTTCTGCCACATGTAGTTAGTGAATATATGTCAGAAGGCTACCCCAGATTCAACACAGGGTGGAATTAAAGATGGAAGGAACCAAAAAAAATTTATGGCTGTGCTTAATCTACCACAGACCATCCTCCAGCCACAATTGCTTCCATTGCTCCCTGTAGAAAATATATTCACCACCCCACAGATCCCAGTTAATCTCATTTATGGCATCAAGGTCAAACTCCAGTGCCTTGTGACCTGCCTATGGTCCATATAGGGAAGAGGCCCTGGGTACAGCTATGCTGATCCAAAGAGCTGTGAACATCAAAGAAACTTCCCCCAACACATAGAGACAGGGATACAGAGCACATCTGTGAGACTGGGACAGGATGACAGCAAAATTTAGAGGATCAATTAATTCAAAATGGGAAGGAGGAGGGACTTCCCTGGTGGTCCAGTGGTAAAGAATCTGCCTTAGGGCTTCCCTGGTGGCGCAGTGGTTGAGAGTCTGCCTGCTGATGCAGGGGAAATGGGTTCGTGCGCCGGTCCGGGAAGATCCCACGTGCTGCGGAGCAGCTGGGCCCGTGAGCCATGGCCGCTGAGCCTGCGCGTCCGGAGCCTGTGCTCCTTAATGGGAGAGGCCACAACAGTGAGAGGCCCATGTACCGTAAAAAAAAAAAAAAAAAAAGAATCTCCCTTACAATGCTTGATACCTGATCAGGGAACTAAGATCCCACATGCCACGGGGCAACTAAGTCCACGCGCCGCGACTGAGCTTGCGCGCCTCAACTAGCGCCCACGTGCTGCAAACTACAGAGCCCACGCGCTCTGGAGCCTGTGTGCCACAACTGGAGAAGAGAAAACCCGCACACCACAACTAGAGCGAAGCCCGGGTGCCACAAGGAAACATCCCGCATGCCGCAACTAAGACCCGACACAGCCAAAATTAAATTAAATAAATAAATAATAAATAAATCTTTAAAAACAATGGGAAGAAGGAAAAGCACACAGCAGTCCTTGGTCCATAATCATCCTAACGGTTATCCAGCTCCATGCTGCCAGTTCTGCTCCTCCAGGGCAGGGACTGCTTCTGGAACAGGACTCATTTCTGCGCCTGCCTAGGGCTTCCTCACCCACCTTTCCCCTCAGCACTTGGCTCCACCTCCTGAGCTCTTGGCTCTGCCCTTTGAAGTCACTTTCCTTTTCAGGAAGTATAACTGATCAGGTGTAAATGGCCAAAGTTCAAATGTGTAACGTTTTTTCATCTTGTTTTCTTCTTGTAAAAACCTGGGAGTCCCTTTAATTTTGAGCTGTCTTTTCTTTTTTAATGTAATCTGGTGGTATTTTTATTGGCAAAACTCCCTTAAAAATGTTGCCTCTTTCCTTTGAATCTGATTGTGATCTCTCACCCCAAAACAAGATCCCTAATTTTTTTGAGACACCAAGTGAAGCTTTGGAATGTATGTGAGCCCCCGGGGGGTGTCAATTTCCTAACAATTCTTTGAGCCCCCTTTTCTCTTGCTGGAAAACAAGATCTTAAGAAAGGGTGTTAAAGTCACATGCTTGATTTAATCTTTAGCCCCAGGTCTGGTTTCACATTGTGAATATTTTCCCAATCAGAGGCTAGAGATGAGTAACATTTTTATTTTTATTTTTTTTCTTTGCGGTACGCGGGCCTCTCACTGTTGTGGCCTCTCCCGTTGCGGAGCACTGGCTCCGGACGCGCAGGCTCAGCGGCCATGGCTCACAGGCCCAGCCGCTCCGCGGCATGTGGGATCTTCCCGGACCGGGGCACGAACCCGTGTCCCCTGCATCGGCAGGCGGACTCTCAACCACTGCGCCACCAGGGAAGCCCCATTTTTATTTTTGATCCTCGAAATCATCTAAATTTTCCTCTAAATTTTGCTTGCAACTGAACAGATTCATGTCCCTTCCTGTGTTTTAGCACATGTAGCTATAAAGTTGTAATGTAACGTTTTATTATACTTCATGAAAATCTCCTAAGCCAGATCTACAAGTGAGTTAAGTGCACTTTCTATTTTTCTAGTTATTCTTGGTAAAGGTTTTGCCAATTGTTCTTCAATTACATAAAGTTGAGTCACCTTTGCTCCAACTTCCAAGAGCAATTCCTCTTTGCTCTTCTAGGCTTTCTTTGTATGCCCCTGGGCGCCGTTCCAGCTCTGCCCGTCACACTGCCTCAGAGCCAAAGACGCAGGCTCAGGTTTTTGTTGTGAAACATGTTATTTCTTCTATCAGTTACTTATCGCTAAACTATTCCAAAGTTCACTGCTTTTAAATAACGGAAATGATTTTTTCTTCAAGGTTAAAATTATTATTAATTCTCAGGGTGAGCTAGCCATTTTCTGGGCTCACTTATGGAGTTACATTTGACTGGAGAATCAGCTGCACTGGATTCTCCAAGTTGATTCCAGAATCTTAGAATTGTATTCCTATTAAAAAGTCAGAAGTAAAATCACAACCATAAAATTTTATGGACAAAAGGTACCATAAATTTAAACTTCAAATATTTATCCCCAAAATGAGAAAAAAGAGGCATAGAGAGATTTTACATATATTTTGTTAGATGAGATATTCTTAAAAGCACAAAGGCTCTTCAGTGAGAAAACATGACTGAGGAGAAAAGATTAGTGGTGTGAAGTGTGCATTAAAAAAACATAATAAAATAAATTTAATAAAACTATATATAATTAAAATATTCAGAGGTAGCTTGTTAATAACCTAATATGTACTAAAAATTTACCTAACAATTGAGAAGAAAGAGCCTCAGAGAATAGATGTAGAAAGGAAAGTTATAACAATCATTGATATTGCAAGTCAAGTCTAATAAATCTGCCAGATTGAGCGGCTGGTAATAATGTGTGGTCCCTGAGACACATGTGATATCATTCCATTTAAATACCACATTTGGCTTCATAGCTTTCCAGCTACAGGAAGAACTTGACTCTTGATGACATTTATACTAGTCCTTGTAGGATTAAAGACCTGATGCTTTCTTTGCCCAAAATGGTGATGCTACTTGGAGTAACATTTGCCATTTAATGCATTTCTGCTAAGGAATTAGAGTTTATGTATTCAGTCACTAAACGGGGCATTTTAAACACATGTTCTCATTTCTGCTAATTTTTATCATATTCTGAAAAAGCTAATGGCCAAATAGAGATTCACTTGCAAATATCATACACTGCTAATGGAAGTTCTTTGCAAGTATGTGCTTCTTACCATTTTCTCATCCTCCAAATCTATCAAAGAGAAAAAGAAAAGTAGCATAATGGGCATTTCCTGAGTGACCATATCAGGCACTGCAAGGGGCTGGGGGTGTGAGGACGGTCACTCATTCAAAAGCAGTACATTATTTATTTCTTTTGTGTGTCTTTAAAGGAAAATTTCCAAGGGAAGAAACCTGATGCAGACTTAAAGACAAACCAAAGGTGATGATCTACGGGCACATACCACGGGGTCGTTCCTGTTAGCAGGTAACACCACAACTGGTTGGCAATTACAAAGGCACACCAGACTCTGATTTCTTACCCCCTAAATGTATATAGCAGTTTGACTCCCATTGGCTGTGAAAACTTAGGCAGATTCTGAGCCTAAGACTTTATTTAAATCTATGCAATAAAAGTCAAGGCTATTATAATAGGTGAGAGAGACTGAACTCAAATCCACTGAAACAAAGTAGGGAAACTTTTACTCCTTGGGTTGAGCTGCTGGAAAGTACTGGTGGACACAGGGGGTCGAGGGCATTGGTCAATGTGATGAAGCCATCTGCATTTGCTAACTGGTGTTTTCTGAAATTGGGCTCCTATTTTCCACAGAGACTACAAGATAGGGTCCCTGTCTTTCTTGATGATTACATTTCACAGGGGTGGATCCTGGGTTCCTGAGAAAGGCTTTTTGGGTTGTAAAACGGACAAGAAGCTGGGAGAAGATTTATATCTCAAAGAGGCAGATCTAAGAGAATTTACCATTGTAAGTTTTCTAAAGTAAATGCATTAAGAAAAGAGAGGTCAAGGGCTTATAGGTGGAAAGAAACCCATTTAAACTTTAGTCAAGCTGAGGGAATTGTGAAGACCATCTTTGTCAGTAAGCGTATTAGATATTTCTTTGCATCTGCTTTTCTGCAGAAAAAGATATATTTAGTTTTTTCACCAGATTGCTGAGAATTTCAAATGATGTGCATATTTTCATCTCTAACCTAAATTCCTTTTATGAACAAAAAGTCTCCTTAGAAATGTTTTACCCATATTCCAAATTTGTGATTTCTTTCCTAGATTTTTTTAGCTAGCAAATAGCTAAGCATTTTTTGGTCAATACTATTTTATTAATTTTTTGAAGTCAAAGGCTCAAGGTCAGTTTTGGCTTCTTTTCTCACACTAACCTGAATCACAGCTTCTTTCCATTTAACTATTTTCCAATTCCTATAATTGTAAAGATCAGAGTACCTCAAACATAAATCTCTTTCTTTACATTTTGATGCAACTACCTTAATTCAGATTCACTTTCTCCCCACAGGCTCTAGAAAACAGGCCTCCTTCATCCTTGGTCTCTAAATCTACTCTTCCAACGTTATCAATTAAACTTGCTAAAGGTTGAATCTGATATTATCACTTCCTTATTCAAAGCCTTTGATGGTTCCTTTTGCCTAATATTTGACTCATTAATGTATACCCTGTTCCTTTCCAAAAAGAAGTTTTTTTAAAAATGTATTTTCTATTCTCTTCTCCCTCCCTCCTTCCCTCCCTCCATTCCTTCCTTCCTTCCTTCCTTCCATAATTGTTCATTACTTCCTTTTCTGTCTGTCTCAAACAGTATATTCTGGGAAACAAATCAGATAAGAAAGACATGGTCTGCTCCTCTCATCTTATGATATACTAGAGAAGGCAGACAATTAAACTAGAGCTTAAAACAATCTGTGGTAAGTGCTGAGACTGTGAAATCATAGATGTCAAAGTAGTATTTTGCCTAATTAAATATGGAGTTCAAGGCAGACCTCCCTGAGAAACTGATTTAGAATTCGAGCTGAAGAATGATTAACGTTAGCCACATAATGAGCAAAAGGAATGAGGAAGAGGATCCTGGCACAAAGTCTATGGATAATATGTGACAGGTCATAAGGAAAAGAGATAATAAAATGCCTTATTAATCCAGAAATAACTGTGTGACAACAGTTGGCTGGGTGAGGGAATCGTATGGGATGAGGGTTAGGCGGTATGCAGGGGCCAGATAACAGAAGACTTATTAAGACTTATATAGCTTTTTGGGTTTTACTTTTCAATGCAATGGGGAATAAATAAAATATGTTAAATGAACGAGTCACATGAGCACATCTGCATCTTTGACAGAGTGCCATGGAGAATGGATTTTGTAGGGATCACTCACAAGAGAGAAAATCCATCAGGCTGTTCATTAGGCCCCATAAAAATATGCTGGTGACCTAGATTTGGGTGGAAACCATAAATATCCAGTGAGGCAGACATATGTGAAAAATTTTTTAAAGGTAGAATGAATAGGAATTGCTTATAGTTTGGTTTCCTGGAAAGAGAGAGAGGAAAGAGTAATAGATTTGCTGTTACAGCAGCTAGGAGTCTCTGTGGGGATCCTTTTGTATGGAAACACAAAATACCCCAAATAGCCAAACAATCTTAAGAAAGAAGAGCAAAGCTGGAGGCATCACTCCCTGATTCCACACTATACTGCAAAGCTACAGTAACAAAAACAGTATGGTGCTGGCATAAAAGAAAACACATGGTTCAGTGGAACAGGATAGAGAGCCCAGAAATAAACTCACACACGTATGGTCAAGTAATCTGTAACAAAAGAGGCAAGAATATACAAAGGGGAAAGGACAGTCTCTTCAATAAATGGTGTTGGGAAAACTGAACAGCCACATACAAAAGAATGAAACTGGGCCACTAGCTTATACCACACACACACAAAAAGTAACTCAAAGTGGAGTAAAGACTTTAATGTAAGACCTAAAACCATAAAACCACTAGAAGATAACACAGTCAGTATGCTCCTTGATATCCGTCCTGGCCATGGTCTTTTGGATGTGACACCAAAAGCAAAGGTGACAAAAGCAAAAAGAAGGATGTGGAACAACATCAAACTAAAAAGCTTCTGCACAGCAAAGGAAACCATCAACAGAATAAAAAGGCAACCTACTGAATGGGAGAAAATATCATAAATCATATGCCTGATAAGAGGTTAATAGCCAAAATAGATAAAGAACTCAGACAACTTCATAGAAAAAAAAGTCCAATTAAAAAATGGGCAGAGGATCTGAATAGATATTTTCCCAAAAAAGACATATAGATGGCCAACAAGTCCATGAAAAGATGTTCAGCATCAGAGGAATGCAAGTCAAAACCACAATGAGGCACCATTTTAAACCTGTCAAAATGGCTACTATCAAAAAGACAAGAAATAGCAAATGCTGGTGAGAATTTATAGAAAAGGGAACCCTTGTGCACTGTTGGTGAGAATGAAATTGGTGCAGCCACTACGGAAAACAGTAGAGGGTCCTCAAAAATTAAAAATAGGACTATCATATTAACCAGCAATTCCACCCCTGGGTATTTATGCAAAGAAAATAAAAACACTAATTTGAAAATATAGATGCACCCACATGTTCATTGCAGTATTATTCACAATAGCCAAGATATGGAAACAACCTAAGAGTCCATCAAAGGGTGAATGGATTTAAAAAACAGCACACACACACACACACACACACACACACACACAGTGGAATATTATTTATTCAGCCATACAAAAGAAGAAAATCTTGCCATTTGTGACAACATGGGTGGACTTTGAAGGCATCTACTAAGTAAAAGAAGTTTGAGAAAAAGAAATACTATCTGATCTCACTTATATGTGGAATCTTTAAAAAAATATAAAAGCACTCATAAATACAAAGAATAAATAGGTGGTTGCCAGAGGTGGAGGAGTGATGACTGGGCCATATGAATGGAGGAGATCAAAAGGTACAAACTTCCAGTTATAAAATAAGTGAGTCCTCGGGCTATAATGTACAGCATGGTGACTACAGCTAATAATACGATATTGCATATTTGAAAGTTACTGAGAGTAAATCTTAAAAATTCTTACCACAATAAAAAATTCTGTAACTATGAATGGTGATGAATGTTCCCTAGACTTACTGTGACGACCATTTCACAATATAGACAAATATAAAATCGTTAACTTTTATAGCTGAAACTAATAATGATGTTGGATGTCAACTATACCTCAATAAAAATTTTAAATTAAAAAATATTAGAAAATCCTATTAAGTAGCTGGGGTTATAAAAGCTGGTATCTTTTTCACATGAATAAAAATGCCTTCCCCAAATCATTAAATGGGCTTTAACTGTGGCTTTTATTCTAAGATCTTTGTGCAAAAATGGCAACTGATTTGTTTCTAGCCAATTCAAATTAACACTTTCCTGAATTCACACTAAAGTTACATTATATGACTAAACAAACACCAGAAAGGGATTTTCCATTATAAGGAAAAAATTGCAGATGTGAGAGTGGAGTGTTTCAAAGACTATCTTCTGAAAGTGTGTCCCAGAAGACACCGAATAATGGTAAATGTGAATTTAAGTTCATACTCACGCACATAAATAATTGTGCATATTTATTGTTCATTTATAATTTGGGTTGATACCTATTCACATTAAACTCAGCCATTCCTGAGATTTCCTCTCTCTAATGGTTGTGCAGACTGTCCTGGGATTCACCTAGCATCAAAATGATGATTGAATCACCACTTACTTCATGAATCAGTCAGTAAAGTTTACTGAAACAGTGCCTTCAGATGTAGGAGCTTTTCTGAAATCCCCAGTTTGTGCACGTTACAGCCCTTATTCTTTGGATTCAGCCTCTCTATGTGGTTTCCCCCCTGAAGTCTTGCAATCTCTAGGATTATTCCTGTATATTAGGGCTTGGGTCCCTTCAGGTAGCAGAATTCCACGTCTTGTTCCTTATAAGTTCCCAACTTTAGCCTTTAAGACAATTATGAAAACCACATCAATGGGCCTATGCTTTAAAAACATTCAGGAAAAGGTATCACCCATAATTTAGTAAGACGCATTGCCCAAATTACCTAACATTGCAATTTGAGATTCTATCATAAAGTGTATGTTATTAAATACTAATTTTTCTAAAATGAGGATTCAAATTTTTGAATGTTTTCTTTGCATTGTGTGGGTTGAAATCATACTCTGTACTCCTTGTTTCTTTTGTAAGTAAAATAATGACTTTATGGAAATGATTCTCCAGGAGCTGATAGCAACCCCTGGCCGAAAGCCAGCAAGAACATGGACATGTTGGTACTTTATCTGCAGGAAGTGAACTCTGCCCATAACCTTAATGAACTGGGAAGAAGACCCTGAACCTCGAGTTAGATAACAACCCTAACTGACACGTGGGTTTCAGCATGGACAGACTCTGAGAAGAGGGTCTAGTGAGCCCACACCTGGAATCCTGGCCCATGGGAACTCTGAGATAACACATTTTTGTTGTGTTAAGACCCTAAGTCTGGGGTAATCTGTTACATAGCAACAGAAAACTAACACAGATACTAAGAAAAGGTGTTCCCAATCAAGTGATAGTGGTGAATGTCAAAGTGCAATGTACTGTGTAATTTCTTTGGAGAATCTAAATGGAGTAATCAAAAAAAAATGATAGCATTGTCAAATAAATGAAAATATATCAGTACCAATTAGGCTTAACCTTGTTTAAAAAACACTTTTTGGTGGAACAAATCCTGCTGACTGGCTTCCTTGTATGATGTCCAATAGTCAGCATGGTCCATTTTATTGAGAGATCAGTAACAATGGTAATGAAATTGCAGCATCAGTGCCTTCTAATAAGGCATGGTTATAGCACAGGTGGGCAAGCTATCCACTCTAAATCTAATTTGTGGTCTCAATAAGAAAATGGAAGATTTTTCATTACTTTTAGCATTATTCTGAAGATTCAGGGCTCATCATGCCAAATAAATGACTAAGCAGCCTCACTTATCTTAATTAGAGCACATCTTAATCAAGACAGTGTCTGTCAGAATATTTCTTGTAAGACAGTTCTTAGTCTCATCATAACATCAGTCACAAGGGAATCACCCCACAAGGGGTACCTCTTTGAATATACATCTGAAAACAGTTAAAATGAATAGTCAGTTCTAAAATCTTATGTAATGAACTCTTGATTCTTAAATAAAACATGATGGTCATTTAATTCAAATATTTGTAGCTTGGTGTCTTAGCTCATTTTTCAGAATCTACACAAGTGATTACACATGAAAATGTAAATTCACTTAATATACCTGGAAACTTTTGCATAGTTATGGGAAAAGTTTCCTACTTGTCAAACAAAAGAAACACGGTTTTGAAAAAATAGCATATAAATAATGTGTTCATGACCCTGTAAAACCCAATTTACATATTGAGTTGTAAACAGCATCATTACCCAACTCTTTGCTCATTCCCCAGTAACGGCAGTTAAACATCGTATACATTATTGTGTAACTTTTCAGTACCCTCCCACTTGGACTTGTCACTTACTTTGAAAAATGGGATATTCATATCCCTGATGTAAGCAGAGGCTGAGAAAAGGCTTGTACATGTGGCCTTGACCTCATATGCCTCTGCAGTGATGATGAGAAGTTCATGCTCAGCCAACTCATTGGTCCCCAGAGGAGATGAGAGACACTTGGAGCAGAGCTCAGCCTGGGTCTGTTAATCCCCATTTCACTCAGAGTCAAGACCAGTAGAGACATTCCTGCAGACTCACCCTACAGTAGCCAAGTGCCAGCCAACTTGCAGATTTGTAAGCCTGCAAATTAGTACTTATGTTTGTATGTCACTGAGATGTTACCGTTGTCTATTACATAGCAATTTTATCATAATAGCTAAATTATACACTTTCCAAATTCTATTTAATATATAAATCACAAGAAGAAGAAGAAAAAATTAAGATCCATTACTGAGTCTAAGTAACTGAAAGTTTTAAGGGTCTTTTAAAGATATTAATAATAATGGTTCTAGCAGGGCTTTAGTATCAACCATCAAAACTTGGTGGGTATCTGTGTAATGTGATTCAAAATAACACAAATTCAACTGCACAAGCCTTTAAATGAATGGAAGTATAGATTGGTGGTAGTATAAATTGGTAAATTCACCTTTGAATTTACTATCTAATCATATAGTTTAGATATGATAGGTCTCACTGAAATCGATCTCTCGGTACACATCCAAAGAAACCTGTACATATTTGCAAACAAAATACAAATTAAATTATGTTCATAACACGTTAATCTTAAACAAAAATCATAAATAACCCATTGTACTTCAACAGGAGAGAACATAATATTAGTCAGCAGTTACAAAAATCAAACTACAGCTATGTAAAATAAAACGAGTAGAACACACAGTCATAGGGTTGAGGAAAAAAGAGATACAAAGGAATACATGCTCTATGATTCCATTCACATTAAGTTTGTTATAGGGATAGAAATCAGGAAAACGCTTATATTTTGAACATAATGAGTAAGACAGGTCTTAAGGGCTGGATTGCTATTAATGTGCATACCAGATAATTCAAATTATACATCATTCTAGAAAAGGCAAAACTACAGAAATAATAAAAATATCAAAGGTTGCCAAGGGTTTGGGGAAAGGGTAGTAGGGTCAAAAAGGTGAAGCACAAGGAATTTTTATTTATTTTTAATTTGTACTGTAGTATAGTTGATTTACAATGTGTGCTAGTTTCAGGTGTACAGCGCACAAGGAATTTTCAGAGCAGTACAACCATTCTGCATGATACTGTAACTGTGAATACATGACACTGTGCAGGTGTTAAAACCAATTGAACTTTAATACCACAAAGAGTAAACCTGAATAACTTAAGTTTTAAGAGTAACTTAAAACAATCACTTGTGAGGTTGAGGTATTCCAGGAAGGAATGGAGACTATGATGAAAGACTCTAAGTATATCACAAATGTGTGACAGGTTCTCACTGAAGGGGTGAGACGAGATGGGGGTTCTCACTGGGGGTAAATGATGGGGACCTTTGGAAATCTAGGTAACTTTGGAAATGACCCTATAACACTAAACATAAAGAATACACAGATAAGCATATTTTCTAGTTGATCTAGTTGACAGAGTTGCATCCTGTGTGTATACGAAATAAGAAGTTTGGGGCTGCTATGCATGCATGCTGGAACTGAAAATGTATGGAAATGGATGTTGAAGGTGGGAACTGTTTCTTCCTATTGGAGTAGGAAGATACAGAAGAAAAGGTAGTGGTTACTCATATGATAATCGATTTAAGTTAGAGACATCAGAATGAACCTACAGTTAGCTTCATATAGATACAGATGAATGGGTAGAGAAATAGAGAGTGATCTGGGCACATACGGTGCCTAGACTGTGGTTTCCAACACCGTTCTCCAGTAAAATTAGCCAGGGCTCCTTGAAGAAATGTTTGATTCTAGGACTGAGCCAGGACATATATGAGCCCAGAACATATCATAGTTCCAGAAAGTAAGAGATTTAAAAAAAAAAAAAAAAAGATGGGGATATGTCAAAGGGACACAGGAGCTCACTGAAATGGCCAAAGCTGGAACAATCTGACCAAACAAAATTAATAAAATTGTATTGGATTATACACCAAAGTACAAAGTAAGTATCCAAGTGTCCTTACTGATGTAATGATTGAATAAATAAATGGGGGAGTAGCAACAAGTCTCTCATACAGAAGAATGCCAAATAATTGACATAGACACACTACCCTCAAAGAAGTGGACCATAAATCCCACTCCCTAAAGGTGTGCTGCACATCATAACTTCTTCCCAAAAGGCCAGCATCAAAGGTGGGGAGGGGTACCTATACAGTCTAGAACCCTGGCAAACACTGCCTCAGCCAACTGATCAAGACCTACATCAGTAGTCATGAATCATGTTGACAGTAGGTACCCTTGATATGAAACGATGGAAATGACGTTTTACCTGTGTTATACTCCTGACAAAAACGCATAGCAGTGGTCTAATTATGAGAAGAACGGCAGAAACATTCCAATAGAGGAGCATGCTACAAAATATCAGATCAGTATTCCTTAAAATTGTCAATGGTATCAGAACAAGGAAAGTCTAAGAAAGTGTCACAGCCAAGAGGAGCCTAAGGAGACCAGACAATTAAATATAATGTGGTATTCACAATGAGATACTGAATCATAAAAGAATAAACTATAGAAATGTTGACATTGCCAGGTATTTCTCCAGCAAAGATGGGTTTATTTGGGATCAGCAGAGACTTGCACTTTGGGGTCTGCAACCATGGAGAGCCACTTGCAAGTCCCCACACAGCAAGAGAAGGAGAACGCTTTTATAAGGAGGAAAAGGGATTTGGAAGGGCCATAGTACACAGAGTCCACCCGTGGCTTTACATGGTTGAGCCCTTGTTAGGAAGGACATGTTGGGCTCCGCTATGTCACAGGGCGTGAGAGCTCCCCCTGCTGGTCTCTCGACTCTTTAATTGAGGTTTCTGTTTATTAATTTTTATAGAAATATTAACAAATGTGGTACTTTAGTTAATAATAAATGTAAATATCGGTTCATTAATTAGAACAAATATACAATACTAATGTAAGATGTTGACAATAGTGGAAATTGGGTGTAGAGTACATAGAAACTATAATATCTTCTCTCTTTTTTTGTAAATACAACACTGTTCTAAAAATAAGTTTAATTTTTAAAAAACTTCTGAAGGAAAGGATAGGAATATGGGGGTATAATTTACATTAGGAATAGTAGGATATAGGAAATACTCTTAGAAATAGTTAATTTCATGATATAAGGAAAATAAGTTCATGTAAACACAAATGTGTTCCTCTGTGTATATTATACTATATTCCCCTACATTTCAGGTTTATAATATAACAAGGTAAATTATCAAGATTGAAAGTATACATCAAATACCATAGCAACACCTTAAATTTTCTTGAGCTGCCATAAATGAAGCTATAATAAATACCTAAGCACTTTGTGTCACTACACAAATTCCAGCTTTTACTACCCATTCCACTCCCTAATTTTAAAATGGTTGGTACTATTTAAAATTGGCATATTCAATAAAAATATTGAAAAAAATATTCAAAAAAAATAAAAATATTTTATCTGCTTAGTAAAAATATTTTATCTGCTTAGTAAAAATTCAAAATGATCTACTGTGCTCAATGATCAGGACACACTGTTGAATAAAATTGATATAATCTCTCTTTGAAAACCTTATAGTTTTGGTTCAAATAGTGTAAATTATTTTTTCAGGTTACATGTTCCAATAGAATAAAAACAAGTTTTGATATTTAAGAATTACAGGTTAACGTATTACATAACATTTGGGTCATACAACGCTAACAGCTTAAATTTCTTCTCTAAATTATATATTTCAGAGACAAAAATAAAGCATTATAGTAGAACCATGAAAATATTTCTTTGAAGAAATCAAGATCCTTCAGCATTTGTGACCAGACTCACTTATAAAAGTTAGCTTAACCTTTCTAACTCATTACAATATTATTTCTTCAATGTCTTGCTAAGTAATAAACCAGTTGTTTCGTTGGTATTTCAATTATGTATTCACTCATTAACTGATATTGTCTGCCAGGGGCCTAGGATCCAGCGCTGTTAGCAGGGGAAAGGACCTGACAACACAGGTTGTTTGGGCCCGTCCTGAGGTTTCAGTGGGATACCTGTTGAGCAAGCAGGTGTCAGGGTGGTCACTTAGGACAAGGAGCCAAAATAAAAGTAACAATCAAGTCTTATCCACTTAGTGAAAGAGTGGGAGCAAGGTAAAAAAGGTGCCAACCCCACGGACTGGCACCAGGAGAGGATCGGGCAGATGCTGCCCAAACAGGGGGGATATCTCACTGTTAGAGCCCAAACAAAAGGCGCCCATCTCCTTACAGACCTGTGGTCCTGGAAAAGGGAGTGAGGGAAAAGCTAAGAGGGAAATATTTGGAGTTAAAGTGGAGAAAAATGCCTCAGTCAAAGCGTAAAATCGCTCATAAGATCTTCTTATCATCATTGAGTCATCTGTAGGATTTCAGGGATCCCTCTCTATCATTCCTGATATTCATAACTTGTTTCTTCAGTTTTTTTTCTTTTTCACTTATCAGTTTGGTTTAAGTTATCAACTCATCAAATTTACTGATACATCTAAAGACCTAACTTTAAGTTTCATTGATTTTCTCTATTACTTTTTTAAAAATTTTATTTCCCTGTTTTCTGATATTTATTATTTTCTTCCTTTGGTTTGCTTTGGGTTTAATTTGATCTTCTTTTTCTATTTTCTTGAGAGAGAAGATGAAGTCTTTGGAGGTTCTTTATTTTTTACTAATATAGGTTGTTAGTGTTATAAAATACAATGTAAGCACTGTTTCAGTTGCATCCTATAAAATTTTAAATGTCATGTTTTCATTTTCATGCAACGCTCATTCCTAAGATTTTTAAAAATCTTTTGAACTATTAGTCAAAATAGAAATGTTTTGATTTTCAAATATTTAAGCATTCTCTACATATCTTTGTTTTATTGAATTTTAATTTAATTACATAGGACTCAAGGGACAATGTTTGTATGACAAATATTTTAAACAAATTAAGACTTACTTTATTGCCTAGATTATAGCTTATGTTGGTAAATTTTCTTATACACTTGAAAAGGACATATACTCCGCTTTTGTTGGGGGGAGTATTATATAAATGTCCATTAGATCAAGTTTGCTAGCAGGATTATTCAATTTTCTGTATCAGGGAATGGCAAAACACAGCCTGCAGGCCAAATTCAAGCCACTGTGTGTTTTGGTAAATAAAGTTTAATAGTAACACAACTGCCTCCATTGAAATATGTATTTTTTGGTCATTTCTGTACAACAAGGGCAGAGTTGAATAGCTGCTACAGTGACCATATAGCTCACAAAACCTAAAATATTTACTAGATGCCTCTTCAATGAAAAAAAAAAAAATTGCTGGCCACTATTCTCTATCCTTATTCATTTTTCCCTCTATTCATTCTATTAGTCACTGAGTGAGTTGTACTGAAATCTCTAATTGTAGATTCATTTATTTCTGCAGTTTTTGTATGGGTATTTTGATGTTCTCTTGTTATGTACATAAATGTTTCTTCTTGACAAATTGACCCGTTTTATTCTAATGCAAAGTCCCTCTTATCTCTGGTAATGCTTGCTCATAAATATATTTTGCCTGGTGTTAATACAACCTTATTATTTTTCCCTTTACCATTGCTAGCATAGTATACACTTTGTAATCTCATCACTTTTAACCTAATTATATCAATATATTTAAGGTGGGTTTCTTGTTCAACATATAGTTATGTTTTGAATTTATATAATTCAGCAATAGTTACCTTTTAAATGGAGTGTCTATGTCATTTATACTTAAGGTGATTATGGATCTGGATGAGTTTATATGATCAGCTAGCCATTTGTTTTTTTTTGTTGTTTTTTTTGTTTTGTTTTTTTTATTTGAAGTGGGCCTCTCACTGTTGTGGCCTCTCCCATTGTGGAGCACAGGCTCCGGACGCGCAGGCTCAGCGGCCATGGCTCATGGGCCCAGCCACTCCACGGCATGCGGGATCTTCCCGGACCAGGGCACGAACCCGTGTCCCCTGCATCGGCAGGCGGACTCTCAACCACTGCGCCACCAGGGAAGCCCGCCATTTGTTTTTTATTAGTCCTGCCTATTATTCGCTCTTTTCCTTCTTTTTCTACCATCTTTGGATTATCCTTTTCATAACTACAATTTATGAGTGCATTTTATCCCCTATGTTTATTAGCTATGAAGCTCTTTTGTATATTTTATAATTACACTTGACCTTTGAACAACCCAGGTTTGAACTGCATGTGTGCACTTA
The DNA here is from genome assembly GCF_951394435.1 of Stenella coeruleoalba. NCBI lineage: Eukaryota > Metazoa > Chordata > Mammalia > Artiodactyla > Delphinidae > Stenella > Stenella coeruleoalba. The sequence continues at coordinate 12,213,775 of NC_137153.1, read as the reverse complement.
CATGTGGATTTTTTTCAATAGTAAATACTACAGTACTACACAATCTATGGTTGGTTGAATCCAAGGAGGTGGAACTGAGGATTTGGAGGGCTGTCAGTTTATACATGGATTCTCAAATGCACAGAGTGTCAGTTCCCCTAACCCGCACATTATTCAAGAATCAACTGTACTTTGTGATTTACAGTATGTGTATGTCTAGCTTCAAATAATATTATCCCAATTCATTTGTAGTATAACATCCTTACTACAGTATAATTTAATTTGTCTCCTGCCCTTTGTGCTACTGCTGCCATGTATTTTATTCCTACATATGTATTTAGCACTACAATACACAGTTATTTGTTTTAAAAAGTCAATTTTCTTTTTTAGAAAATGCTATTTTATAGTTAACCATATATACATGGCATTTTTCATTTCTTGGTGCAGTAAGAGATTTCTATCTGGTATCAGTTTTCTTCTATCTGAAGAACTTCTTTTACCATTCCTTGCAGTGTAAATCTTCTAATGATGAATTATCTTAAACTTTGCGTATATCAAAAGTCATTATTTTTCTTTTAAAAAGAGATATTTTTAACGGATATAAGAACGTGGGATAACAATTTTTTCTTTCAGATCACAGATGCTGATCCACTCTTTTCTGGATTGTACTTTTATAACGTTGTTATTTTCTCCCTCTGTACATAATGGGTCTTTTTGCCTCCGGCTCCTTGGGAGATTTTTATTCATCGTAGGTTTTAGGCATTTTGATTATGATGTGCCTTATTGTAGTCTTCTTCATATTTTTTGTTGGAATTCTTTCAGCTTCTTAGATCTATGGGTTCATTGTTTCCATCACTTCTTTTAAGTTGGCCCTTATTTACTCATTTTTTCCATCCTCTTTCTTGCCTCTCCTTCTGAGACTTTGTTCAGTTTTTTTCTCCTTTTTCCTTTTATGTTCTTTATCTTGGATTGTTTATATTGCTATGTCTTCGATTTCATTAATCTTTTCTTCTGCAGTGTCTACTCTATCATCTCCAGCATTGCATATTTTATTCGTGTAAGTGCTATTCAGTTATTTTGCATATCTTCTATGTTTTTAATATGCTCATGCATTCCTCTACCATCTTGAGCATATTATTTATAGTTATAACCACTTTAATATTCTTGTTTTCTGATTCTATCACCTGTGTAATTTCTGGCGCTTTACCTATAATAGGGCTTTCTCCTCATCAAAGATATTCTAGCAAATCTGCACCAAGAGCAGTCTTTAGTCTATGACTATTATAACCCAATACTGAAGCATATCCTTTTGAGTTCTCTACCTCTATGTGATGTATGACAAAGTTTTTGTGTTTTTTGTTGGTTTGTTTCCATTCTGGTGTGTGGGAAACTAATATTCCCATTTTTGTGTGGGAAGCAGAGCTTGTTCTGTTTTCTCCTTTCCAGTGGCTCTTTCCACGCTTTGGGTATTTTCCTCCCATACTTGTGATGCTTACTGTTCAGTTGAAGAATAATGGAGAAATTTCTGATGTTCTCTCTCTGTTCACTTCTCTCTTGTTCATGCTGTTCTCTTCTTCAGTTCCCTGGCTTGTGCATTGCAGCTGCTTTGTCCACCCCAAATTCTCAACTGTCTCCTCTGAGGAGCCTTCAGGGTTCTGTTTGGGTTCATCCATTCTGCACTGTGTCCTATAAACTCTCTCTAGGTGGTAACCTGGGACAATTGTAAGACTCGCTTCATTTACTTCTCTTAAGAGATCACCATAGTGTGCTGTTTATTGTCCAATGTCTAAAAGCCTTTGTTTCAAATATTTTATCTTGTGTTTGAATTATGTAAAGCAAAAGGATACATCAGGACACAGTGACTCCATCACAGCTATAAGCAGAAGTCTTATCTCCCCAACACAGTGAGTTGTTTATGCATTATTTTTATTAGAGCAATTTTTCTAAAAAGACTCCAGATAGCATCATATTTCGCTGAATCTAAGATGTCACTGTTTTCTAATGTGATATTATTTTTTGTATCACTAAGAATAACACTTCCAATTTTATTTTCACAATCCATTGCTATACTCAGATTTCAGAAAGACTGAACGTGAAAAAATGAGCACCACTGAGCTAGTAAAACACTATCATATTGACAATATATGGTAAATAAACACATTATAATAATGTTAAATTTTATACATGATCATTTTTAACTAGTTTCACCTTTTCTAGATTACATAAATTTGACATAAATAGGTATTTAATATCTATTTATTATTTTTCTAATAATCACATTATTTTCCAAGAGTGAAACATGAACTTTCAAAAATTGAAAATTATTATACATAACAAGAGCTCTGCCATTCACTGGCCTTTTAAAGGATTTAAATTTATCTTTCTGCAACAATGATAAATTGACTAAGAAGGTCTATAAACTCCTCACACAATTAGAGTCTTCAAGTGTCACTGTGGTGTTTCCCTAACCAAACTGTATTGAAAGAAAATACGAACGGGAATACAGATTATCATGAAACATCACTTTAAAAATATTTAAAATAAATGGTCATCTCATCACGATTCTGAAACTGAATGTTCACATTATTATATTTTCATATAAGTAAGTTACATGTAAGTGACATCATCCCAAACTTCGATTTGAATTTGAAATCTAGCAATGAGTCCACAGAAATTTTAATAGATTAACTAGGACCTGAGTTACCACTTCATGCTTCCACTAGGTCTGTTAATTCATAAAGAACAGGTAACACATTGTCCTTCTTCTGGCTTTAGCTTGTGTTATGATTTTGGGACATTATAGATACTCAAATATTTATGGAATTAAATTTTAAATGTGCTAGGGTAAAGTAAGCCTCTGATAGTTCATAGCTACAGTCAAATTCAATGTTCACTAACAACTGGAGATAGAAGGATCCTAAGTCAACTTATCTGGGATCCTAGACCTTGATAAAATGTTGACATGAACAAATAAGCCATCATTACAGAGACGATTTTTGAAATGACAAGACATTTTGTATCACTTTGATGCTTCATTACTAAGTGTTCTTGTTAATGAGGCAGCTTAGAGCAGTTTTAACTATAGTTTGGAGAAAGGTCAGCCATCACTCATTTGTATGTGTAGTAAAATAAGGATTACAAAATAATTAATTTTATGGCCCATAAATATGTAATTAAAGATGCGAAGTCATCAAATTATCTGAAACTTCAAAGCCTGCCTCCCTGCTGACCACTTAAATTAGCTACATTAGTGTGTATTTCTTCTGTATGGCTGAGTGACAGTTTGGGTTTGCACTTAACATACATTTCCAAATCTTATACAGCTTCCTGTCCTTACTGTGCACATCAAGGACTTTTTTTTTGAAGGGTGGAAACTGAATAGGTTCAGAAAGCAGATTAGCCAGTATCAGTAATGGGGACCGGCAAGACAACAGTACAGAATCTATTAATTTGTATCACATGGGCCAAATTACTTGGTCAATGAAACAGGGAAAACACATATTCTTATTACGTCTGAAATTAGCTAAAATGCTTGAAAATCACTTACCCATTCATATAGCAACATTCAACAAGTATCTATTAAGAATTCAACACTATGTTGTCATTAGTTGTACAAGACGTTACCAAGTATAGTCCTTTGCTTTCAGGATCAAACAGGCTATGTCTTCACTCTCATCTGTTAAAAAGGGAAATCAAATTCCATCCTATTTGATATTTTAATAGGTTTCAATGATAGTGAAGATGTTATGGAGTCAAATACCAACAATAATATGTATTTGTTAAGAAAGAAATTATACCAGAAGAAAAAAATAATGAGAACCTAGGGGCAAGATGGGAATAAAGATGCAGACCTACTAGAGAATGGACTTGAGGATATGGGGAGGGGGAAGGGTAAGCTGGGACGAAGTGAGAGAGTGGCATGGACATATATACACTACCAAATGTAAAATAGGTAGCTAGTGGGAAGCAGCCGCATAGCACAGGGAGATCAGCTCGGTGCTTTGTGATGACACAGAGTGGTGGGATAGGGAGGGTGGGAGGGAGACATGAGAGGAAGGGTATATAGGGATATATGTATAGGTATGGCTGATTCACTTTGTTATACAGCAGCAACTAACACACCATTGTAAAGCAATTATACTCCAATAAAGATGTTAAAAAAAAATCAATGAGAATTCTCTAGTAAATCATCTGCAAAGTTACTGAAAAGTGATAGAATAAAGTAATCTCTGCCAGAAACAGTCCTTTGAGAGTTGTGGCCATAATGATGGGCACAATGATAATGGCCAGTGACTATGAATCATCTCAGAAAAGTGAAAGTATAGCAGATTGTAATTCATTAATGGTTATTTTATCCCAGGGATCTACACGTTTAGTAATAGTTACTGAATTCCTAGGGCAATCAGTTAATTATCGCATTATTTTTAAACTTCTTGGAAAAGGAAAAGGGGCAGCGACCTTCTGTTACTACTGAAATGCCAGTTGCTGCCTTGACCAAAGCTAACTCAGCTCTCTGCCTGTTTCTTAAAAAGCCCAAGTCTGAGCTACTACAGATTCTTCCCAGGAAAGGAATTTTTAAAACTTCTTGAAATATCTACTGAATGACTTATTTGGGGAGTTCTAAAAATAAGCAATTCCAGATGCTCTGACTTTAACAAATTAACTAACGCCTTTGAATGCTGATGACACGTTGAAATGTAATAAACCAACTTGGAGGTATATTTGTCAGTAAGTGTGTTCAATTTTTTTTTAGTTCAAACTCATGGAGAGACCGTAAATACAATGAAAACCATAAGCTGAGGCTTAATCTATTTACTCTTCACCCATTCCAAAAGGGTGATACAACCATTCCACTCAAGTCTTGCTGCTAATGTAAACAAAGTCTAGTCTCCGTGCAATGGCCTCTTTAACACTCTCGTTACAGTTTACTTCTTTGGATCCCAGTAACACTTCACATTCTTGAGTCTCTGTGTGCTTGACCTTTTTATATACTTGTTCTTACTCAGCATTATTTCTATTGCCTTTCCTTTTTACTCGTTTTCTCACCCCTCTTCCTTAGTAACACCATGATTTTTTCCCCTGAGTTTTCTGCTGTCTTTCAGCTCTATAAATTTTCTTTTTGTATTGCCAACCCACTCCATGCTTTCAACTACAGGCCAGTAACTCATAGAAGTTTACTTATAACACCAGCCTCTGGCATGAATTCCAAACTCATGACTCTATTTAAATACCTCAGAAAAATTATAACTGCTCTTTATACAAGTACAACAATAATAAAAATATAAATAACATCAAATATTAAAAATTGTGAAGGCCTTATACCCATCACAAGCATTAACTCAACATAAATCACAGAACTAATTGTAAAACAAAAAAGTAAAAAAATACCTAGAGGATAACATAGGAGGAAATCTAAATGACCTTGGGTTTGGCTATGACATTTTAGATACAACATCAAAGGCATGCTCAACGAAAGGAAGAACTGATAAGCTGGACTTGGATTTCCAGATCTGAGAAGACATTATCAAAAGACTGAGAAGACAAGGTATAGACTGGAAGACAGTATTTGCAAAAGATGCATCTGACAAAGAACTGTATCCGAAATATACAAAGAACTCCTAAAATCCAGCAATTAGAAAAAAAAAACAAAAAAACAATTTTGAAAATGGGTAGAAGTCCTGAACCTCACCAAAGAAGATATACAGATGGCAGATAAGCATATGAAAAGACGCACATCATGTCACCAAGGAAATGAAAATTAAAACAATGAGATACCACTATACACTCAATATAGAAAGGTCAAAATTTGCAGCACTGACAACACCTGGCAAGGATGGGAAGCAAAAGGAACTCTCATTCGTTGCTGGTGGGAATGCAGAAAGGTACAGCACGGAGGATTTTTAGGGCAGTGAAAATACTATAATGTGTATGATACTATAATGGTGGATACATGTCATTATACATGTGTCCAAACCCACAGAATATACAACACCGAGAGTGAACCGTTAAGGCAAACTATGGATTTTGTGTGATAACAATGTTGTCACTGTAGGTTCATCAGTTGTTAACAAATGGACCACTCTTTGGGAGGCTCTGCGTGTGTGCGGGCAGGGAGTAGGTGGGAAATTTCTGCAACATCTCTTCTATTTTTATGTGAACCTAAAACTGCTCTAAAAACTAAGTCTTTTTTTTTTTTTTCCGTCAAAACCATCTCTCCCTATATTCCCTGTTTTGGCTATTTATTCAGTGAACTAAATTACCAAACTCAATACCTTGCAGTCACCCCCCCCCCCAACTCTCAAAATAGAAAAATCACACTTTTAGACTATTTTACCTTTGAGTTCTCTCTAATAACTCACTTCTAAATTCTCATTAGCACTGACTGAATTAAAGCATAAAATTAGATTACTGCAAAATGATATCCTTTTACCTTTCGATCGTAAGTGTTCCTTTACTGGATCTGTTAATTACACTGATGCCAGAAACATGTTTTAAAATACAAAGTAGTTTATGCTATTCCTATGCTTAAAATTGGGTTTTATAGGCTTAAAAATAAAGTCAAATTCCTTGAAATGGAATAGAATGTCTGTCATATTCTGGCAGGTAGCCCCCCTGTCATTCTCATCCCCTGCCGCTTCCTGGGATGCAGTATACATGCCCCCTCCCGTCATGCAGCTTCTGTCTATAATGCTGGTCTTCCTTGTTAACTTAAATCATCTATATACCTTTTAATGTATGAGGCAAACGTAGTTTTCTGCAGTCTCCCTGAAGTCCGTGAAGTTGATTGGACTTCCCCACCCTGTGTGCTCACAGCATATTATGAAATACTGTAATATACGTGTCATTATATTAAGATGTATTGTTGTCATATCTGTTTGCCCTACTAAATTGTGAATTCTTTGAAGACAGGAACTATGTATTACTTGGTCTTTACCCTGGTCGTTGAGAAAATGAAGTGGCAGAAAAATTCTTCAAACTATCATCTGATGGCACTCACTTTGCAAACCAGACCAACACATTCTGATGGAAACATGTAACATGATGAGGAACCTCCAGATGGTCAAGACAAAAGGAAAAAGAAGTCGAGATAAGTGAATACAAGTTTGTGTGTACTGATGCACAATACATATATTCTTGAGGAGATATGCTGGTCTCTTAAATTAAGGGTTTTAGATTAATGCAAGATACTGACAGGTTACCGAAAACTAACAGCAATGATGCAGAGAAGACAAATGGCATAGTTTGGAAAGGCAGCTGTCTGAGGAATAGTCTCAGACAGCTTAGGAAGATTAGGAAGACAGATTAGGAAGCAAACAGGCAACTTGTCTTTTCAGTTTGCAGGAGCCACACAGACATGTGTTTAACTCAGGCCTGGGGACCACAGACAGTGATGTGTCTTAGTGACCTGAAGTATGTGTTCTCTAATATATAGTTCAGGGCTCACCTTTCTTACCACACCAAAAGTAGATTCCTCATCTCTCCCTGTCTTTTTTAGATTCCTGTAGCACCTGTCACAACTTTACCATCAAGGGGTATCATTGTGCAAGGTCATTACCTGGTTACCTACCTGTATGCCTTCATATGGGAGCCACAACTTTTGGAGGTCTACCTTCTTTTTGTCTTATATCACATCACATGGCTCTCAATAGTTGTTCAATACCTGCTGAATACTGATGAATGGGGAAGGTGTGAGGCGTCATTGATAATGATTGCAACGAACTCAAGTTGCCCTCTGTAATAAACTATGTAGCCTGAGAAATGCCTTTCAGTAATCAGCTTGATAAAGGAGAAGTAGGAAGTTAGGAAGATTATAGGAAATTGAATCTAGATTTGGGGTGCCGGTGGGGAGATTCTGAACAACTGATGAGTATATGTATTGAAATATACTGAATGGACTTTTGGGTCAGGTTTATTGAAGTATAACTTAGAGCGAAATTCACTCTTTAATGTGTAGTTCTATACATACAGTCATATGCACACAGTACTGTAACTACCACCCTACTGAAGATATAAAACTTTCCAACACCCCCCCAAATTTCTGCATGCCCTTCTGTAGACAACTCTTCCCACATAATTGGAGGCTTTAACTGATTGACAATGACTTTTAAAAAAGACATTCTTTATAAGCTGAAAATCTCTGAAGCCCATGGTAGTAGACACAAGTTTTTCAAAAATTCTAATTTTCATTTATAACCCTGAATTTCATAACTGCACCAGTTACTGCCAGTTATGTTTCCTGACGTAATAAAGCATCCTTCATTTATTTCTGAGAAAATGTCTGGCAAAGCAAATACAGATGACCCTCTTTGTTTGTCAGTAACTTTTTAAGGCAATAATAATGTTCCATAAAATAAGTGACTAGTTTAGCTCATAACTCAAATCGTCACAAAAACGTTCTCTTTGAGACAACCATTAAGCTGCTGTGCGTGGCAGAAGTGCTGTATGTACACTTCCATTCTTTTCACACACAATGTTAAACCAATGTGTACTCAGTGGTCAAGATTTAATAAAATGAGTAACTTTTACTGCTTCATCAATGGTGGTTTCAGGTCCGCAGAGACAAGGACATCAAGATGAGACTGGACTTGCAAGAAATTAATAGGGGAAAACGGCTGTGAAAGAAAATGTGAAGTGAGTCACATGGGTCAGACCACAAGGCAGGTCTGGCCCTGAGACACAGAGACAGGAAGGAAAAGAAAGTTGGCGGAAACTGATGAAACGGCAGTTCTCTTCTACAGAAAGTCCGAAGTACTGGCTTGGGGAGCATCAGTGAGCCCTCCAGCCACGGTTTCTCGCCAGAGGAGATCTGCTCGCCCAGGAACTTTAATGCCCCTGCTGGCTTCAGCCATTGGTCATTCGGGGTCGCACAAGTCCAGAAGGAGTTCAGAGTTCAGCCTCTGGGCCCTGAAATTGGAGCACTGCGAGGCTCAGGGATGCTACAATCGAGGACATTTACAAGGAAAATTGGCTCTTTTTCTTTTAATGTGAGTGTTCAGTTGTCAGGAATACAATGTCTACCACTACAGTGCGTTTCTATCACCTTGAATTGTGTCAAGGTGCCACCGCTTTTGCAACATCAGTACAAGTGTCAACATACTGAAAATGGCACATAATGTCTTAATATCATGATAGAAAAGAGATTGGCCTTGTGGACTTGCTGAAAAGTCTTGGAATCCCCCCAAGACACATTGAGAACCACTGCCCTGTATCAAGTTAGGAAATACAACACTGCTTTAATCTCCACTCAATTCCTTTCTCTTTCTGAGTTGTATTCCATTTTATGGATATACCAAAGTACGTTTATGCTTTCCTGCTGAATAATACATGTTTGTTTGTTTTTTTCCGGTTTGGGACAAATATTTATACTACCGCTATAATCATTTTGTGTGAACATTAGTTTTTATTTTTCCAGAGTAAATACTTAGGAGCAGAATTGTTGGAGATCTAAGTGCATGTTCATCTTTATAAAGAATGCCCAAACTGTTCTACATTCTGAATTACCACTAGCAGGGAGTGAAGAATATAGTGAAAGAACAGATCAGCTAGTGTCAGAGGTGGGGGAGGGGTAACCAGAACAGTAGCAGGTGAAAGTCTGGGGGGAAATGACTTGCTCTACGCTCTGCCTGTGGTGAGAGTTACAACAAATCTATAGATGTGTTAAAATTCATTGAATGCTACACCAATAAGAGCTTTACTGTTTGTGTATGTGTATATATTTATGCATATATATATGTGTGTGTGTGTATATATATAGTGCAATTGAATAAGATTAAAGCAAAATAAATAAATACATAAATGAAAAGATTTGAAAAACAGTAAAAATCAAAACCGAATCTCTCTGTCAGTAAAAAAAATGTTGCTGGCCATATCAATAAACAAAGGATGTTGCAGCCATCAAGCCATCACATTACAGCTGCCTGGAAGGTGAGCCCTGAGGGAGCTCAGGATGGAGACAGGATGCCGGCCATCAAGCCCTCAGCCGCTGTAGCCACTCCCCACCCACCCTGATGGTGCACTTGAGGAGACTCAGGGTGAGAGAGCACAGGATACTGGCCCCAGAGAGCTGAGGTGCACATCAAAGGAATGATTCCAGTGAGCCAAAGTGCTAAACCCCTTAAGTTGAGGTGTCTGGTTTTCTTTAAATAACGGTAACCTTTTGACATTCCGATTACCTGGCCTTTGTTGCAACAACTCCTGTAGAACCTGGCTGCCCCCTTGCCTCCTGGGGGCAGCCCCTCAGAGCTGTCTGAGATGTTGTGTCCTGGGCCAAAGTCCTCAGTTTCATTCGTCAAATAAAACATAATCCTCAACTTTTAGGTTGTGCTTTTTTGTTTTTCAGTCGACATCTCTTTGACAACTTTTAGTATATTAACAATGTCACTGCATGGTGCAGGGGCCTTACAGAAATAGAAATATCATTAATTTTATGACTGTACAGTATCTGTTGTGGATGCCAGTGTTTCAGAGTACTGCCTACATAAGAATAGGAAGGCAATCAATGAAAATGTCACACTCCTCTCACAGGCGTCTTTGAACTTAAGCACAAACAGCTGGAAACAGGCACAGTGCCATCTCAACAGATGGGCTTGAGTCTCCACCAGGCAGGCAGATATGTGTACGTGTATATCAAACAGACAAGCATCCTGCTCTTGAAATCAGAATTTATGTCACTTTAAACTTGTCCACCTATTTTCAGTGCATGGGTTGCCGATGTAGTTATGAAAAATAAAGAAAATAATATTGTGGAGCCAAACTAATGGCTACCATCTCTGGCAAAAAATAACCATCTTTCCTTTTTCTGCTCTCCTGAGTTTGGCTGCTATATCAACACTTTCTGTTTTAAAACAGTCTACAGCAAATCTGCATCATATTTTGTGACTTACAAGTATCCTTTATCAATATGTTCTTAACAGAGTCTTCTGGGAATAAAAAAAAAACTATAATTCTGTGATAAAATGCACTATACTATAAAGAGCTGTATGAATCACAGCACTGAAATTAATTCATGTAATACTACAAGTATAAAGAGAAAAACACTTTATATAATAAAAAGAAATACATGAAATGGGAGCAGTAGAATGGGTTTGCTTCTAGTAATGATGTCTTTACTGACTGTATAAAGCTTTCCCAATATTTCTCAGTTATGCCTAATAACAACTATGACAACAAGAAGGGAAGGTGTTATTTTCCCAATTCTGGAAGGTTATGTGGTAGATGGGAAAACGCCCCCGCCCCCAACAAAGAGGCCCAAGTCCTGATTCCTAGACCTTGTGACTGTTTCTTTGCAAAGCAAAAGGGACTTTCACAGCTATGATTAAGTGATGGATACTGGTTGAGCCCAATATAATCCCAATGTCCTTAAGAGAGGGGGCGGGAGGGTCAGAGCCATAGAAGGAGATGTCATGATGGGAACAGAGGCTGGAGTGACACAGAGAAGGGATACAAGCTGGGGACACAGGCAGCTCTGGAAGCTGAGAAAGGCAACGAAATGGATTCACCCCCAAACTGCCAGAAGGAATGCAATCTGCTTGACACCTTGATTTCTGGCCTCCTGAACCACAAAATAATAAAAGTCACTATGTTTGTGATAATCTGGTAGAGAGGCAATAGAAAGCTAATACAAATGAGAAAACTCACATTCAGACATTATAAATAATTTTACTCCAAATTTCAAAGCCCCAAATTATTAAGCCTACATCTGATCCTGGATACTTGACGTTTTTAGGGGCTGTAAAAAAATTAACGAACAGAAACCTCAACTAACTAGAGTCAGGAGATCAGAGGGGCAGCTTTCACACCCTGTGACACAGTGGAGGCCAACAGGAAGAAGAAAGACTCCTTTCCCATTAAGGACTCAGCCATGAAAAGCCACAGACTATGTTCACTGTGGCCCTTCCAAGTCTCTTTTCCTCTCTATAAAAGTTCTCCTTCCCTTGCTGTGCGGGGGATTTACATACACGCAGCTCACCATGGCTGCACACCACCAATTGCAATTCTCTGCTGAAACCCATCTTTGCTGAAGAGATATCTGGGCATCTATTTGTTTCAGGTCAACAGAGTAAGCCCATCATCCACAAAGACCTCTTATAATACTACCTAATGTGAAGAAAGCCTCATGCAACATAAACAGACCTATGGCAAAATCTTGAGTTAGGAGAAGTCAAAATCACATAAATAAGAGGCAGTAAAATGGAATTAGAAGGGGCCCTCCTGACTCAACTAGGATATGGTTATTGACATGGACACTGAGAGTTAGAGGCACAGAAGAGAGTTTAAGAAAACTGAGTCAAAATGATCACCAATGAGATAAAGCTAAAGTAAATACGATGTTCTGTATTTTTTTTTTTTTAATGTGATGGTCAGTGAGGTGAGGTCATAAGAGGAGACACAGGAAAGGCTCGGAAAATCAAAGTTTATTACACTCAGGGGTCTAGACACAGGATGCAAGTCACACCACATAGCAAGCACCAGTTTGTGATCGGAAGGCAGAAGACAGGAGTTCAGGGCAAGCACTAGACCAGAGCCTTTACTGGGATTTCCACGTGGAAGACAAGGCAGGTCAGTTTAAAGAGTTTAGGATTGGTTCTCTGCAAAATTCTGCAAAGAATGTGACCAACAAGGGGTTAATTTCCAAAATATACAAAGAGCTCATACAGCTCAATATCAAAAATGAAACCAAACAACCCTATCAAAAACAGGCAGAAGGCCTAAATAGACATTTCTCCAAAGAAGATGTACAGATGGCCAACAGGCACATGAAAAGTTGCTCAACATCACTAATTACTATAGAAATGTAAATCAAAACCACAAATGAGATATCACCTCACAGTGGTCAGAATGGCCATCATCAAAAACTCTGCAAACAGTAAATGCTGGAGAGGGTGTGGAGAAAAGGGAACCCCCTTGCACTGTTGGTGGGAATGTAAACTGGTTCAGCCACTATGGAGAACAGTATGGAGGTTCCTTAAAAAACTGAAAATAGAACTACTACACGAGCCAGCAATCCCACTCCTGGGCATATACCTGGACAAAACTCTAATTCGAAAAGAGCCATGCACCCCAATGTTCACTGCAGCACTCTTTACAACAGCCAAGACGTGGAAGCAACCCAAGTACCCATCAACAGACGACTGGCTCAGGAAGATTTTACTTTTACCATTAAGAATCACTTTTATATTATAACAGATAGTTGAGAACTGGGAATTGATTGACAAATCACAACTCACATTCCATCCAGAACAAATGCTGGAGGGGTTGCCTGTGAGGGCGACTGGCCTGCAAGTTCACAGTCAGTCTCTTGCTCTCATTGTCCCTGCATATAGAATTGAATTAAGTTAGACTGCCTGTATCCTTGAAGGGACTCCTCTCCACTGACAACTGGAGCTGAGTTTATCAGTTCACGTTTATTTTGTTCACATCTAAATGCAGGCCTGTGTCTTTCCAGGCTGTGTGGAATGAAGAGCATCTTAATCAGTGCCTTAGGGCTCTGATCAGAACTGAAATATGGATACAATCGCTTCTGTGCACACATCTAAAAATGTCACTTTTGCTCATCATCACTTCACTAGAAGGTTAGAAGATGACATCCTGGTACAAACTACATCTCCTTTCATGAGCCATATTTTAATTATCTAATTTCTTATGTTTGGCATAAATATTGGAGTTCCAGATTTTTTAAAGTGGGAGGCTGACATGAGAATTCTTTGAGCTCATTCAGTGTTGACCTATCTAATCTCACATTCATTACACGTACCCAGTTATACACTGATGAAGGCCTTTTTCCTGTTTCACTGCCCCCCATCTGCACACCAGGACCCTCCAGGCTCAACGTTCCTGCCAAAGGATCAATTTAAATGGTAAGGGGATTTCTTACACTTTTCTGCATAAAACCTTTAAATGTTTACCTAAGGTGTCCAAACTGTGCACCTCAGCCCTCTAAGTCTTATAAAATCTATCCCCTTCCCTCCTCCACTTCATATACTATATACTTGCACTGTCTATATTGTGGACATCAGCCTTTGTTGTTAAAACTAGCTGACCTTCCCCCTGCTTCTGCTTGGTGAAACCCTGTCCATCCTTCAAACTTCAGCTCAAGATTCTTTAACCATTTTTGTTACAAATGCTGAGATCAGTCCTAGAGCTTCTTGCTTTGTGCCATCAGCGTAGTTTGTACCAATTATACCAATAACCACCTATTATACCAAGAATCACCAATAACTGTCTTTATTTACATATCTTTCTCTATGAGATTTTGAGTATTTTATGATCAGGGACAAGTTCTTGATTAAATTTCCACTCTTCTGTCTGATGAGCAAAAGGACTGACTGTCACAGAACAGGTACTCCAGGATATTTCTTTGAGGGATTAATTAATTAATTGGGGGATTTTTCCCTAAACTAAATAAACCCAATCTTACCTGACATTCAGAAAAGTTATATCAACTATAAATTGGTCAAAGTACTCAGCCTGTTAATTAATTAATAAAACGATTTCAAAGTTCAGATGCTCAGTCTAATTTCAGTATTACCCTACATCCTTTCCAGGGTGCATGTATTCTGGAAGCAAACCGCCTTGCTCATTAACTCATTTGGTTTTTTTCTGGAAGAAACTGGATTGTTTGCCCAGCAACATCTATTCTCACTTTGGTTGAAATCGGCAAGACTGTCACAGGGAAGAATTCACATTTTCCATCAATTTCTGGAAAGTGCACCAGTACCAAATGTCATCACACTTGAGTTATACAGTACTGGGAATTAGTCTGAAAGGCTCATGTACATGCTTTCAAAGTTTAATGTCAATCTTCGTGGCATAACAAGTAAGGCAATCTACCGTCTCACGCAGGAGACTGGCCCTATGGTCACTGACTACTGAACCTGGTTCAATTAGTCAAATACTTCTGGACACTTTCAGTGGTGCTAAAGTTGGGTAAGATTCTGTGGGACTCAAACAAAGGTGGAAGATACAGTCTACTCAGAAAATCTTTCTGTCTAGATGAGGGGGCAAAAAATCAACACATAAAAAGTACTGAGTAGCAAGGCAGAAGGATAATTCTATAGCATCGCTAGGGAAAATATGCTTGTCAGTTCAAAGGCACATATCATGAAGAGTAAAATCCTAAATTGAGTAACACATGTTTAAGGAGAGATGGATTTTGCAAATTGCTGGCTGAGTGGCTCAGACAGGAAGAGCAGAGACTCTGGGCACACGTGGGGTCCCAGGAGTTGGGATGATGTGGGAGGATTTAGCTCAGAGAAAGGATGGTTGTCATATGAAGAGGCTGAGATGAGGGATGGGAAAGGGTGATGACGCAAAGCAAGGGACAAAGCCGAATTCAGCAGGAGGGAGAAGACAACAGGAAGTCAGAAGGAGAGGAGGGCCAAACTGTCTTGTTCTGTTAACATCACCGGGTGGCAGGTGAGTCAGGAGATGTCCCTGTGCCACCATTTCTGCAGGTGTGGGAGAGGTAGGAACAGATCACCAGCAGACAGACAGCCAAGGTGATGAATTGTGCTCCTAGAATTCTGGCTTGGTTACTTCCCTCTATCTGACACCTGATCTTTCTGTCCCCATTTTTTAAAGCTGGAGAATGACAAAAATACTTGCCAGAAGTCACTATGTTCCAGGGCCTCACAGGAGAATAAAATGAAAGATTACGGGTACAAGTCCCCAGCACAGGTCCCGACACATTAGCTTCCTTCCCTCCGTGCAAGGAAAACAAACACACACAGCCAGAAAGGGAAGGCCACCACTGACTGACTATTTCTACAAGAGCAGAAATACATTTCCTAATTTCTTTCATGAGCATGGAAGACAAAAAGGATCTGTACAAAAAGGACAGCGTGAAAATATTTAAGGACCCATATGCAAAACAGGGGCTTCAGTTCACACTCAAATTAATCCAAAATATTATACAAATTTCTTGCCTAGAGCAGGTATTTCAATCTCTTAAATGCACTGACACTTACCAAAAATGAGGCACTCGTAGAAAATTCCCATTTTTGTAGTTTTGAAAGGATATCAGATGTATGTAATCAGTCACAAGTGTCTTTCCCAGAAAGAACTATTTTCCAGCAAAAATCTGACTTACACACATCAGGGCGAGCACCTCACGGTAAGAGCCCTCCTTCCCTGTAATTGGGGCACTGCACAGGAATCCCAGCACCTGATCTACTTTGGCAGCAGCATGACAACAGGTTACCACTCCATATTCTCCAGACAAAAGAAAGGAGGATGAAGCCCAGCTGTTCATAAAGGCAGCCCAAACGGAGACTGAAGAGGCTGAAGCTACAGCCCAACAATGCCCAATTCGGCGAACACCTGTGAAACTGTGTTAAGCACAAGGGTTAGCAGGAACTCACAAAAAGCAGAAGAAACTCACAGAAAACATTTTGGAAGGTTTTGATTTAAAAGGCTGCATGACAGCTCAATATCAAGAAAACAAACAACCCAATCCAAAAATGGGCAGAAGACCTAAATAAACATTTCTCCAAAGAAGGTATACAGATTGCCAACAAACACATGAAAGGATGCTCAACATCACTCATCATTAGAGAAATGCAAATCAAAACTACAATGAGGTATCACCTCACACCGGTCAGAATGGCCATCATTAAAACATTTACAAACAATAAATGCTGGAGACAGTGTGGTGAAAAGGGAACCCTCTTGCACTCTTGGTGGGAATGTAAATTGATACAGCAACTATGGAGAACAGTATGGAGGTTCCTTAAAAAACTACAAATAGAACTACCATACGACCCAGCAATCCCACTACTGGGCATATACCCTGAGAAAACCATAATTCCAAAAGAGTCATGTACCACAATGTTCACTGCACCTCTATTTACAATAGCCAGGACATGGAAGCAATCTAAGTGTCCATCGACAGATGAATGGATAAAGAAGATGTGTCACATATATACAGTGGAATATTACTCAGCCATAAAAACAAAATTGAGTTATTTGTAGTGAGGTGGATGGACCTAGAGTCTGTCATACAGAGTGAAGAAAGTCAGAAAGAGAAAAACAAATAAATACCGTATGCTAATGCATATATATGGAATCTAAAAGAAAACTGGTTCTGATGAACCTAGGGGCAGGATAGGAATAAAGACACAGATGTAGAGAGTGGACTTGAGGACATGGGGAGGAGAAAAGGGAAGCTGGGACGAAATGAGAGAGTAGCATGGACATATACACACTACCAAATATAAAACAGATAGCTAGTGGAAAGCAGCCACATAGCACAGGGAGATCAGCTCGGTGCTTTGTGATGACATAGAGTGGTGGGATAGGGAGGGTGGGAGGGAGACACGAGAGGAAGGGTATATAGGGATATATGTATAGGTATGGCTGATTCACTTTGTTATACAGCAGCAACTAACACACCACTGTAAAGCAATTAAACTCCAATAAAGATGCTAAATAAATAAATAAATAAATAAAAGACTGCATGAGAAAGGTTTTAGGTGGCTTAGAACTTGCTTCTCCTTTAGAAACACATTTGGTTTGCTTTTACAAAGGAACCACAGAGCATGAGTTTTGTAAAGCTCCCTAATACACTGGCACAGTGAAACTTTATGTCAGGCTATGCAAATGCGTGCTATATATACACACACACACACACACACACACATATATAGAGTTTAACAGCATCAAGAATTGCATTTTAAGTATTTTTATAGTATTACATAGTCATGAGATCATGTCAGATTTACCAATGATCACAAATGATCTGCATCTTAATTTCTAGCACCGGTGAATGGGTACCAACTGCCTGGAGTACTGTGCTCAAGACACTGAACCTACAGCAAGTTCAGTGAGACAGGTGTGATTAACTATGCTTGTGCAGAGAACAGGTGAGAGAGTGGCTGCACACATACTATACATTCAGCAGTTCTCAATTTAACTACAATTTATGAAAATCACCCCACTCCAAGAAGAATTTAAAAATAGGTAGATTTCATTTATTTATTAAAATTTTGATGCATCCTGTGCTATAAATGATCCCAAGAATAACCAAGCAGCATGTGCAACACCTTATTTTAGAACAAAACAATCACAAAAATAAAATAACTCATCAAAAAAACATATTATGTCTCAGGAGTCTCACTACACTTGTTTATGATTGTGTGTTAGAACTTACCATACCAGATCTTCTCACAGGAGACTGTGAGTTCTTTGAGGCTAGGATGACATCATACTCATTTTACACCTAAGCTATCATACTGTCTAGAACACAATTGGTCCTCATTTAAACTTTATTGAAGGAACCATCAAAGGAAGGAAGGATGGAAAATTCAGTGGACAACAGAATAAGAGGTGTTAGAGACTGGAAGAAATGTTGAGGCTTTTTTCTGGGATTTTGAAACTGGAGTCAAAATCCAGTTAACTGAAGCGTATTTAAGATAGGTAAAGAGACAACTAAAGTATAGTGTCTCTTCTGTTTGCGTGTCTGTTTTGCTGTTACACTTGATCTTTTGGAAAGTACTATCCATCATCTTCCCCTTTAATTACAACTAGTTTATTCCAATCTAAGTTTGAAGTTAGTATAGGTCTTGGAAGAACAATTAAAGTCCAAAGTCTTACTATTATAGACCCATTATACGACCTTTGCTATGACTTCCATTAAAATACTTCAGGATAAACTATGTCATATATATTTGCACATGTTCAGCTTAATCTAGGACCTTGGAATGGTTAGTTACATGTGAGGGAACAGAATCAGGAATCAGTGCTGCAGAAAGTGGCATCTGTGCTCCTATCAGGAATCAGTGCAATCGGAGGCAGTAATCTGTCATTTCCACTTTGTCAACAACATTAATATTGAAGTTTGTTCATTAGCTGAAAGGATGTTAGAAATAATTTTTTTATGGTAAAATGAATGTTCAAGATTTTAACAGGCAGGAAATAATCATAGAGGTATCTCAGTTGTGTACAAAAAATATACAGCATCTGGACTAACCAGTGCCCCCAGAGCACTGCGCTGTCAGGGGTCCTGTTGGCCCCACATCCCTCCTTTTCACAAAGCATCGGCCACTTCACTCAGTCACAAGGCCGACTGGTCCTTCTCTCTACATCCATTCATTGACCTCTAAGTCAAACCTGATGCAAAGTGCTAATTACAGTGTCTTCATTAATAAATGTAAATTCCCAGAGGCACAGAATAGGTATATGGTAATTTCCTTGATTCCTAAAAACGTTTGTATGTTTGGAGAAACTTGACCTTAGACTTACTTTCATTATGGCATTCCACCTGATATGGATTAGTTGGCCCCCCAAAACATCTATCCATTATCAGCTAACAATATTCACCAAAGGCACATGATACTTTCTGAACCACTGAATTGTCCTGGGTCAGTTTGCAACAATAACGCGCTCATTGTCAACATACTACAATTGCTGCTATCAATGTATTTCTCTTGTCCAATAGCCTAAACACCCTTTGGGGGGCAGGATTTGTACCTTATTCAGATCCTAATATATAATAGTTTTCTAATAAAGAATTTTAGATCAACAAACGATTAAGCATCCTGAATCACTCAGAAAGCAGCATAAATATTCACGTAAAAGTCAACCTGCTTGGTAAGCAGACTGTGACATTCCTAACAGAACATAAAACAACATTTACATTGGGATATTGACAACACTGTATAAACAATGATTCTCCAACCGTCACACCATGGCTGTAGAACAAATAACAACCCCTGCTTTTGGGTTACTGACACATTTTTTTTACCACTGACATCTCAACCCGACTTCTTTCCTTTCACCTCCTGAACAACTATTATGATATAGCCAATCATGAAATGTCCTGGCTACTTGACAGCCCCCAATCCAGAGCTGATTCTTACTTTCCTCCTCCTTCCTTAGAATCACAAGTCCAAATTCTATTAAAAGCTTCTTTCCACTCTTGTTACTAAAACATTTCTAAGTTCCCCTCTGGAATGTATTTTCTCTCATTTCAGGAATTCAAATAAACATAATTTATTTGAATATGGCTAGGTCTTCAGTGGCCTTTGGCTGGTGGGCTTAGAATAATAATTAAATAAAAGAATAAAGGGTTTGAATCTCTTTGAATTTGTAAATTACGTACAGCGTATAAAACTATACTGAATATTAAGTTATTCTTGCTATAGTTATAGTTTTTAAAATCCAAATTTTATCTGATTATTTTAATGTTTTCTTAGTTCACAACCTTTAGATTCCTCAACATCTTGTGACTTTTCGGCCTTAATCATCCATTGTTTGGCTGTACTATCATCACTAAGCCCCACTGTGATAATTATGAACTTCATAATAGTCTTTAACAGTTTATGCAATATATTTATCTCCTTTAAGCAAATTAAATGGAGGTTAACAGAGAAGAACACTGACCTCCTTCTCATCTTGCAAATTGCATTGTAAAGGGGGAGGATACAGTTATCTATGAGTCGTCTCTAATTAGAAAGAGCAGGCTAGTGAGGGAATTCTATGAGAATCAGCCCAGGGCCACAGCATAGAAAATTGTAACTTCAAAGCTTTGCTAATGTTTGTGATTTGTTCACATCTGTTGTATCCTAATCAGGAGTATATGCTCCAGGGTTGGTCACCTGGCATGTAAAAGACCCTTATAAGAGAAACTGACAGTAATGCAATAATAGTAGGAGACTTCAATACCCCACATCAAATAATGGAGAAAACACCCATACAATCAATAAGGAAACAGCTGATTTAAACAGCACTATTGACCAAACAGACCTAATAGACATGTACAGAACCCTCCACCAACAGCAGAAAAACACGTTTCTCAAGTGCACTCAAAACAAGCTCCAGGACAGATCATATGTTAAGTCACAAAACAAGTTTCAATAAATTTAAGATCAACATCATTCTAAGTATCTTTTCTGGCCACAGTGGAATGAAACTAGACACAACTAACAGTAAGAAAACCAGAAAATTCTAAAATACATGGAAACTTAACAACATGCTCATGAACAATCATTAAGTCAAAGAGGAAATCAAAACAGAATTTTAAATATATCTTGAGATAAAAATAAAAGCAGAAAATACCAAAATTTATGGAATGCAGCCAAAGCATTACTAACACAAAAGTTCACAGTGATAAACATTTTCATTTCATAATATATACAGTTATCAATTCATTATGTTGTACACCTAATACAATGTTATATGTTGATTATATCTCAATGAATAAAAAGAAAGACCTCAAATAAACAACCTAATTTTTAACCTCAAGGCAATAGAAAAGGAAAACAAAGCTAACAGAAAGAAGAAAATAATAAAAATTAGAGCAGAAAAAAAGGAAAACAGAAAAACAAAAATCAACAAAACAAAGAGTTGTTTTTCAAAAAGATAAAATTGACAGCCATATTAACTTGGAAAACAAAGACTGAAATAAATAAAATAAAAAATGAAAGAGAACACATTATAATGAATGCCTCAGAAATAAAAAGGATCAAAAGAGATTTTTATGCTCAATTATACACCAAAAAATTAAATAAACTAGAAAAAATGGATAATTTCCTAAACATACAGCCTACTAAAACTGAATTAAGAAAGAAAAATAATGAACAGACCAATAACAAATAAGGAAACTGAGTCAGTAATCAAAAACATCCCAACAAAGGGACACCCAGGACAAGATGCCTTCACTGGTGAATTCTACTTAACCTTCAAAGAAATATTAATACTAATCCTTCTTAAAATCTTCAAAAATATGGAAAAGGGAATACTGTGAAACTCATTTTATGAGGTCAGCATCACCCAGATACCAAAGCCAGGTAAACACACCACAAGAAACACAAATAAACAAAACAAAAGAAAAACTACAGGCCAATAAACTTGATTAACTTCAATGAAAAATATTATCAATAAAATACTAGCAAAACCAATTCAATAGCACATCAAAAGGAATATACACAATGACTAAATGGGCTTTATCCCCAAAATGCAAGGAAGATTTAAATCAGTCACTGTGATACACCACTTTAACAGAATGTAAGACAATATCAACATGATCATATCAACAGACTCAGAAAAAAAATTTAACAGAATTCAACATCTGTTCATGATAAAAGCTCTCAACAAATTAGTTATAGAATGAAATTGCCTTAACACAATAAAGGCTGTATGTGAAAAGCCCACAGCAAATGTCATAATCAACCAGGAGAAACAAAAAGCTTTTCCTCCACAATCTGGTACAAGGCAAGGATGCCACTCTTGCTATTTCTATTCAAAACAACACTGGAAGTCCTAGCCAGAGCAATTAGATAAGAAAAATAAATAAAATCCATCCAAATAGAAAAGTAAGTAACAGTACCTCTGCTTGCAGATGACATCATCAATATGCAGAAAAACCTAAAGACAAAAATAAAAAAAAAACTGTTAGAACTCATTAAAAATTTCAGTAAATTTATAATACACAAAGTCAACAAACAAAAAGCAGTGGCTTTTCTATAAACAAACAATAAACTATCCAATAAGGAAATTAAGAATACAATCCCACTGACAACAGCAACAAAAATAATACTAAAAAAAAACTTAGCCAGAGATAAAAGACTTGTACACTAAATATGACAAAACATTGAGGAAGGCAGTTAAAGAAAACAAATAAATAGAAAGACATTCCTTGTGCATGGATTAGAAAACTTAATATTGTTAAAATGTCCATACTACATGAAGTGATCTACAAAATCAATGCATTTGCAACCAAAATCCTAATTACATTTTTTATAGACATAGAAAAACAAACCTAAAATTCATATGGAACCACAAAAGATCTTGTGTAGCCAAACAACTTTGAGGAAGAAAAACAAAGCTGGAGCCAGATATCACACTCTTTATTTCAAAATATATTACAAAGGTACAGTAATCAAAAGAGTATGACACTGGCAATGATTTTTTTTGGAAATGACATCCAAATTATAGGCAAAAACAGCAAAAACAGATGAGTGGGACTGCACCAAATTAAAAGGTTTCTGTACAGTAAAGGAAACAGTCAATAGAGTGAAAAGGTAACAAATGAAAACAGAGAAAATATCTGCAAACTGTATATCTGAGGCAGGGGTGGGGGGTGGGGCTTACTATCTAAACTGTATAAAGGACTCAAACAACTCAATGGCAAGAAAACAAATAATCCAACTAATAAAATGGGCAAAGGACCATTTTAAAAGAACACATTATAGATGGCATTATAGATTATAATCTAGATTATAGATTATAGATGGCATTATAGATGGCCAATATCTCAAAAGAACACATTATAGATGGCCAATGGGTGTATAAAATTTTCTAAAAGTTCAACATCACTAATTATCAGGAAAATGCAAATCAAAACCAAATGAAGGTATCATCTCACACCTGTTAGAATGGCTGGCATCAAAAAGACAAGAGATAACAAATCATGGTAAGGATGTGGAGAAAAGGGAAAACTTGTACACTGTTGCTGGGAATATAAGCTGGTGAAGCCCTTATAGAAAACAGTATAAACGTTTTTCAAAAATAAAACTACCATATGATCCAGCAATATCGCTTCTGGGGATAGGCCCAAAAGAAATGAAATCAGTATATCTAAAAGGTATCATCACTCCCATGTTAATTGTACCATTACTCACAGTAACTAAAATATGGAAATAAAGTAATGTCCACTGACAGATATACAATGGACTACTATTCATCTTGAAAAAAGAAAGAAAATCATGCCACTTGTGACAATATTGATGACCCCAGTGAACATTATGTTAAGTAACATCAACCAGGCACAGAAAGACAAATACGGCATGAACTCACTTATATGTGGAATCTAAAAAAAGTTTAACTGATAGAAGCTGAGAGTAGAATCATAGTTGCCAGAAGCTGGGGGTTAGAAGATGGGGAGATGTTAGTCAAAGGCTACAAAGTTCCAGTTATATGGAATGAATAAGTCCTGGAGATCTAACCTGCAGAATGGTTATTATAGTTAAGAGTATTGTATTGCATACTTGAAATTTGCTAAGAAACTGGATCTTAAATACACTTACTACAAAATAAAACTATGTGAGGGGATGGAAGTGTTAATTAGCTTGACTGTGGTAATTATTTCACAATATATATACACATAACCAAACAACATGTTGTAACTTTAGATACATACAATTTTTATTTGACCAAAAAAATTTAAAGACCCTTAAAGGAGTCTCCATTACAATGGCACTACTAATGTTACATTACCTCCATATGTATAAAAGAGGATCGATTAGCAAAAATATATTAGAAATTATTTTTCTGTTGGGGAAATAATGTTCACAGATGTGTCGATTGCTTAAAAACATACCCAGTTATTGTCTTATAGAATAAAATATTTGAACAGAAGGTACTTTAGAGATCATCTGGTGAAAATCTTATATTACAGAAAATAATTTGAAGCAAGAAGAAAATAAATAGCTCATGTCAATGTCAAAACAATTAAAAGTAAAACCAGGAATACATGGGGTACTAACTGACAAGAAATGTTTGTATTTAGTTAGACTTGGGTTAATATCGCATTTTGGCCACTCAAGGTTTGTGCCAAGTTACTTAAATTTATGGTGCTTCAGTTTTCTCAAGTGTAAAACATAAGTAAGGATACTAACCTATTTGGGATGTTGTAAGGATAAAATATAATTTAAAAGCATTTAATGTTATGCTATTGTTTTTGAAATATCCTAACAAGCTAAGAAATTGAATTAATTAAATAAAAACTTAGTTTTATATTTTATTTCAATGAAACATCAAATACAATGAATCAATTTAGGTTCAGCAAATTTTGAGTAAGAAAGATCTGAAATAAAAAGGGCTTTATAATTTATGTCTATACATTTTTATTTTATGTTTTTAATAATTCATGTAAATTTATTATGAAGAAATTGAATTTCAGAGCTAATAAGTTGTTTGTCCCAGTCTTAAAGCTAATAAGTGGAGGGAAAGGAATAAAGACGCAGACATAGAGAATGGACTTGAGGACACGGGGAGGGGGAAGGGTAAGCTGGGACAAAGTGAGAGAGTGGCATGGACATATATACACTACCAAATGTAAAATAGATAGCTAGTTGAAAGCAGCTGCATAGCACAGGGAGATCAGCTGGGTGCTTTGTGACCACCTAGAGGGGTGGGATAGGGAGGGTGGGAGGGAGACCCAAGAGGGAGGGGATATGGGGATATATGTATATGTATAGCTGATCCACTTTGTTATAAAGCAGAAACTAACACACCATTGTAAAGCAATTATACTTAGTAAAGATGCTAAAAAAAGAAAAAAAAAGCTAATAACTGGAGGAACAGGCAGTGATCCTAAGTCTTTTCAGACTCTCAAGTGCTACATAATATATTATACAGCCGCTGTGTTAGAATAAAGACAGGCAAAAAGCACCATGGTGATCACAGATACACAGCTGTTATTTAAACAAAGAAAGAGCACCAGAAAGCCATGATTTTAGAGCTAACACATTTCACATTCTGCTTTGGATATACTACAGACATCTATACCCTGTTCTCCAAAACAATAGTGACCAAAGATAAAAAGAAAATTCACTTCTTCCACACTACATAATACTTACTATACATTGCCTAAGGAGATTCACTTTTTTCCTATATAAATAATAAAACTGTCAAAGAATCTTAAAAAATCATAAAGGCCACTGGTTTTGAAGTATAAATACGGACTTTTGTACTAAACATGAAAGCAAATATGACTGAATCATAAATCTGAAAAACATTTCAAAAGAACATTTAATCTATCGCCTGCCTCAAGAAAGAACTTCACCGAAACTATTTCTGTGAGATGTTAAATACCTCCAGAGAAATACTAACTTCCCAAATATTTCAGAATTTTATTGAACCTATAAAAGACTACACAAAATATATTGTATCCTAGTCTACCAATGCAAGTGTATAGGAATGTGAACCTTTTTTTCTATAATTTAATCTTTATGTCCAGCCCAAACCTATTGCTATCAGTAAGTTTTCCCAGAATTGTGAACTGATTAGAGCAAAGGCATTTGGGTTTGTGGGTGGGATCTGAACCCGGGCCACCAGTCTGAACAGGAATTGGCTAAGGTGCTAATGTTATCGGGTGGCAGGACATTTTTGTTTCCATGGTTCTCTGTGCTTTCACTCAGCTACTTCACTTTCTGATCCTCTCAGAACAGAAACAGCACAGTCATCTTCTATCTGGGGTCTTGTCTCTTCTCAGGCACCAGAGCAGAAAGCGAGTCTCTCTTCAGTAGGCATGACTGCATCAGACAATATTACCAAGATTGAATCTGTTTCCTTTAACATCTCAGATAAGCTTTTCTCTAATTTGGATTAATCCATAGGCAGGTGCTTTCTCGATTATCTTCACTGAACTTATCATGGTGGAGAGAAAAATTCTCTAGTTTTTCTTCTGCCAGCTTTACTGGGGTATAATTGTCAAATAAAAATTATACATATTTACATTGTACAACGTTTTGATATATGTATATATACACTGTGAAAGTATTACCACAGTGAAGCTAATTAACATATACATCACCTCACACAATGATTTTTTGTGTGTGGTGGAACATTTAAGATCTACTTTCACAGCAAATTTAAGGTGTGCAGTATAGTATTATTAACTGTAGTCCCCATTCTGTACACTAAATCTCCAGAACTTATCCAACCTACATAACTGAAAAGATGAGAGTGAAATACATGAAATACAGACCAAAAAATAGAAAACATCAATGAAACTAAGAGCTGGTTCTTTGAAAAGATAAACAAAATTAAATTGATCAACCTTTAGCTAGACTCACTGAGAGAACCCAAATACAAATAAATAAAATCATAAATGAGTTAAAACAACAGAAATACAAAGAATCTTAAGAGATTACTAAAAATAATTATATGCCAAAAAATTAAAAAACCTAGAAGAAATGGATAAATTCCTAGAAACATATAATCTTCAATACTGAATCAGGAAGAAATAGAAAATCTGAAGAGACTGATTAGTAGTTATGAAATACACTTGGTAATCAAAAATCTTCCAATGAACAAAAGTCCAACACCAGAGAGCTTCAGAGGTGAATTCCACCAAATATTTAAAGAAGCGTTAATACCTAGTCTCTCAAACTGTTCCAAAAATTTGAAGAGAAAGTAACACTTATGAACTCATTTCACAAGGCCAGCATTACCTTGATAGCAAAACTAGATAAAGAAATAGAAAAAATAAAATTACAGGCAATATCCTCGATGAATGAAAAATTCTCAACAAAATGTTAGCAAACTGAATTTAACAACAAATTAAAAGGATCATACTTCATGATCAAGTGGGATTTATTCCAGCAATGCAAGGATGATTCAATATCTGTAAATAAATCAACACGATACACCATGAAACACCATATGAACAAAACAAAGGATAAAATCCTATGATCATCTCGAGAGATGCAGAAAAAACATATAACAAAATTCAATATCCATTTATGATAAAAATTCTCAACAAAATGGGTATAGAGAAAACAAACCTCAACATAACAAAGGCCAAATATGGTAAATCCACAGCTAGCATCATATTCAATGGTGAAAATCTGAAAGCTTTTCCTCTAAGTTTGGGAACAAACAAGGATGCCCATTATTGCCAGACGTGAAACCATAAAATTTCAAGAAGAAAACACAGGCAGTACACTCTTTGACATAATTCTTCATAATATGTTTTTTGGATCTATCTCCTCAAACAAGGGCACCAAAAGCAAAAATAAACAAACAGGACTACATCAAAATAATCTAAAAAATTTTTTGCACAGAGAAGAAAACCATCAACAAAACAAAGAATAGATAACCTACAAATGGTAGAATATGTTAGCAAATGATATATTCAACAAGTTAATATGCAAAGTATATAAAGCACTTACACTACTCAATATCGAAACAAAAAATAATCTGATATAAAAACGGGTAAAGGACTCAAACATTTTTACAAGGAAGATACAGGTGGCCAACAGACATATAAGATGCTCAACATCACTAATCATTGGGGAAATGCAAACCACAAAAACAATGAGATAACACCTCACACCTGTCAGAATGGCCATCATCAAGAGGACAGGAAATAACTGTTGGCAAGGATCTGGAGAAAAGGTTCACTGTTTGTGAGAAGGTAAATCGGTGGAGCCACTGTGGAAATCAGTATGGAGGTTCTTCAAAAAATTAAAAATTTACCAACCATATGATTCAGCAATTCTACTTCTGGTTATTTGTCTGAAGAAAATGAAAACACTAACTTGAAAAGATATACACACCCCTATGTTCATTGCAGCATTTTTTTACAATAGCCAAGACAGGGAAGCAACCTAAGTGTCCACGTAGAGATAAAAAACCTGTGGTATACGTATATAATAAAATATCACTCAGCCTTAAAAAGAATAAAATCTTGCTATTTGCAACAACATGGATGGAAATGGAGGGTATTATGCTAAGTGAGATAAGTCAGAGAAGGACAACATACGATTTCAATTATACGTGGAATCTAAGACAAACGAACAAACAAAACAATACAGAAGCAGACTCATAGATACAGAGACTAAATTGATGGTCACCGGACAGGAGGAAGAAGTAGGGGTTGTGTTAAATAGGTGAAGGGGATTAAATGGTACAAACTTCCAGTATAAAAAAAATAATAAATAAGTCACAAGGATGTAACATACAGGGAGGGAGGGAGATGCAAGAGGGAAGAGATATGGGAACATATGTATATGTATAACTGATTCACTTTGTTATAAAGCAGAAACTAACACACCATTGTAAAGCAATTATACCCCAATAAAGATATTAAAAAAAAAAAGAAAAAAAAAAAAAGGATGTAACATACAGCATAGGGAATGTAGTCAATACTACTGCAATAACTTTTATGGTACAGATGGTTACTAGATTTATCATGGTAATCAGTTTGTAAGGTATATAAATGTCAAATCACTATATTGTACACCTGAAACGAATATAATATTGTATGTCAACTGTACATCAATTAAAAAAAAACACTATCCAATGCCTCTTTTATAATAGAAATACTTTCACTTCATGAATGGTGTCATTGCCTTCTTTATGTGTCTGTCTCTGCCTTTCTTTCTCTCTTTCAATCAATCTGTCTCTCTATGTCTTTTCTCTCTCAATCTCTCTCTCCATAACACTGACATACACATTCACAGCCAAAGAGAATCATGCAATTATTTAAAATGAAATGATTGTCTTCTAATTGTGAATTATTTTTCAGTCTGAATAATGTGAAATTGTTCAACGCTGCTCAACCTGTATATTTGTTTAGATATGAGCAAAAACAAAGGTGAGACAAAATTAAAATTCCTTATTTCACATTTGGTTGCAGACTTACAGGACAATGTTATGTTTTAGAAATAACTTCTTTATAATTGATGTCAGATGCAAGAATGGATTCACAAAAGGCAAAATAAAATAAAGCAATTCTTTTCAATGTGATTTATTTTTGTTCCTGTTGCTGAAAAAAGAACAAATGTTACTTAGCCAATAGTTCAGCAAGTACCCTGGGGTATATACTTAATGAAGTAAATCTCACTTAAGGCTTGGGCCTAGAAAAATGGGGCAAACATTATGTCCTTTCAGAAAAACTCATCAATTGCTTTGTCAACCTCTTCTCTAAAGTATCCACATGCTAAATGACTGAAACTTAAAGGTGAAAATAAATCGTTCCAGCAGAAAAATCCCTTATAAGAATGTGCAATTGTCTTCAAATAATCTCAAAAATTTGTTTACAAAGAAATAAAAAGAAACTTAAATATTTACGTACAAATGTGTTTCTAACTTTTGGAATTTTTTCTGAAACAAATATTTGAAATGAGTAGACTAAGAATAAACTATAAAGATATTTTTAGTAGCACTGTAAATTTTTTATACAAACAATATGTCTAGTTCTAGGTACCTGCCAAGATAAGTTAGATCTCATTCAAATAATGAAATATATTAATTCAATGAAAAATATGGCTTATAAATATTTATTTGACTAAAAGGAGTTTGTATTATCTTGTTATATGTACAATGTTTAAATGTACTAGCTATGAACTTGAAGCCAATTTTGTCATAAGAAATATTTGTCTGAGTGCATGTTTGTATGCATAGGAAAAAGCATTATGCATCAAATTATTAACAACACTTTTCCCTAGATGGATGTACTAAAGGCTATTTTTCTTTATTAAGTATTCTTTATTTCTTCCCTCATGTTTGAGGTATAATAAAAGTTAATGGAGTCACAGACTAAGTTTGGCCTTATAATAAAATACCATTAGCACCCCCTCAAAGTCTTATTTTGAAGGCACAAAGTGTTCTTTACATAAACTGGGTGTTGGTGCTTAAAATCATATCATTGACTTTTCATTCTTTTGAGCATTTAAAATCCCCCATTAACCCTCAGGAGTGTAAAGCTACTAACGTAGTAAAATGTAAAATGGGACTATAGGAATTAGGGTCTCAGGAAATAGACAAGATGTATAGAAATGCGATAGAGAAAAAGACAAACTTCATTTTTTCCCATTTTTTCCTTAGGCCTTGCAATGACAAAAATCACTGCTAAAATTTACCTAGGGTCTATTTGTCACAGAGCATCATAAAATAGGCATGATATCCATACAGATAACATTTCAACTCAATTTAAAAATGAATAATTTATATTTCTAAGCAAAGTTTAGAAGTGCTTTTCAATTGGAAGCTTCAATATAAAGCTATGATTCTCAAAGATTTAAAAGGTGAATAAGACACTTCACTAGGCAAATACCAAAACAATCAACTTTTTTTTCTTTGTTGACACAGTGAGATTGAAAGAGAGATTTTCTTTTTCTCTCTCTCTTTTTTTTTTTTTTTACAATTTATTTAAACTAAAAACAAAAAAAATTAACCCATTTGTCCAATTCCCCACCCCTTGCCTCTGGCAACCACCAATCTGTTCCTGTTCTCTGTATCTATGAGTTTGTATCTATATTATAAACATATTTAGAAAACGTATTTTTAGATTCCATATATAAAATAGATCATCCAGCATTTGTCTTTCTCTGACTCGTTTCACTTACCATAAAGCCAATGAATGGACTTTTACCAAATGCCCATCCATGTTGTCAAAAATGACATAATTTCATTCCAAATAAATAATGAAATGACTGAATAACATTCCACTGTGTGTGTATGTGTGTATAATTCAATTTATTTATCCATTCATCCACTGATGAACACTTAGACTGTTTCCATATCTTGGGTAATATACATAATGCTGAAATGAACTCAGGAGTGTATATATCTTTTCAAGTTAGTGTTTTTGATTTCTTTGAATAAATACCCAGAAGTGGAACTGCTGGATCGTATGGCAGTTCTATTTAAAATTTCTGAGGAACCTCCATACTGATTTCCATAGTGGCAGCACAAATTTACCTTCCCAGCTCTTGCACAACTGTTCCTTTTTCTCCAAATCCTCACCAACACGTTATTTCCAGTCTTTTTGATAATAGCCAGTCTAACAGGTGTGAGGTAATAGCTCATTGTAGTTTTGATTTTATTTTCCTGATGTTTAATGATGCAGAGAATCTTTCATGTACCTATTGGCCATCTGTATGTCTTCTTTGAAAAAATGTCTATTTAGATCTTCTCCCCACTTATTAATTTAAACTTTAAAGTTTTATAACTTTAATATATTTTGGATACTAACCTCTTATCAGATAAATGGTTTGAAAATATTTTCTCCCATTCACTAGGTTGCCTTTTCATTCTGTTGACAGTTTCCTTTGCTGTACAGAAGTTTTTGCTTTTTGTGTGTGTTTTGTTTGTTTTGTTTTTGTTTTCAGTTTGATATAGCCCACTTGTTTATTTTTGCTTTTGTTGCTTTTGCTTCTGTTATCAGATTCAAAAAGTCATCTCGAAGACCTATGTCAAGGAATTTACTGCCTATGTTTTCTCCTAGGAGTTTTATGGCTTCTGATCTTATGTTCAAGTCTTTAATTCATTTTTAATTAATCTTTGTGTGTAGTGTAAGGTAGTAGTCCAGTTTTATTCTTTCGATTGTGGCTGTCCAGTTTTCCCAACACTATTTATTTAAGAGACAATCTTTTCCTAATTGTATATTCTTACCTACTTTGTCATAAATTAGCTAAGGATGAATGAGTGTATTTTTTTCTGGGCTCTCTGTTCTGTCCCATTGATCTATGTGTCTGCTTTTATGCCAACACCACACTTTTAAGTACTACAGCTTTGTAATACAGTTTGAAGTCAGGGAGCATGATACCTCCAGTTTTGTGAGAGGACATTTCCTTATTGCAATATAAGTGCATGTGCTCATCGAGGAAGGTCTATGAGACACTGATTTTCAAAACATCAATCCTTATACCTTTCAAAAATATATATAAATTTTTCATTAAAATCAACTTACATTATCTAGAAATGCATTTGCTATTATTGACATTTTAAAGTATTTCTTGTGTGGAGGACCACATTTGAAGATTGTATTGAAATATTTATCGTGAAGTAAACTATTTATTTTTATGGATTTTATTTTCCCAATTATTTCCATGTAGTTAACTAGGTTCTACCATTCAGCTCCAAAAAGTTGTTCAGGTTGACTGCCTCTACACTGCTATCCATATTTGCTATATCTATATATCATATCTAGACATGGGCGGACATAGTTATTTTTGTCAGAAAATGACAAAATTGGCAATAAAACCAAGTCTGAAATATAAAAGAAAGTAGGTTTTGAGTTCCCAAAGTGTCTCATTTACAGGAAAGAAATATATTTAGTGAACTGGAATGTCTGAGCTAAAGTGAATTTACAAGGTTACATGTCTAACAACTTATACTATATACAATAGACGCAGCAACAAAATAAAATTTCCATTTATTGTCAATAACTACATGTCCAATTTAAATGTAACATGTTAAACTGAATACCTACATGTCCATTTGCAGATCTAATACCTCATCTTGATATTTTAAGACAATCCCCTTTGGAATAAAATTTCATATGTTCAGTAATGTGTACACAATAGAAATTAATAAATGCAGCATTAGAATTGCTTTTCTACTATTCTAAGTAGCTCCAGAAAGAAATAAAGGAAGAAATAAAGGAATGAAGAAAGAAGAAAAAAAGGATGAAAGGAAGGGAAAGAAGGTAGGACCTCCAAATATCATGCTATTTAAGAAAATGTTTAATTTAAATGACTGAAGTATCATGGATTAATATAAGACACTGGACAGTCAATTGGTTAAAAAGTTGGAGAAAATGAATAAGAATTCTGATGGAAAATGTTAGTAAATTCCATTTATTTAAAAGCTTTAATTTATATAACTCTTCGGATTGAAATATATTGAAAGTGTCCACTAGTTAGAAAGATTGTCTCTTTGAGCAAACTCTAGTTAGGCTCTCCTGAACTTTCTTTTTCATCTAGCCCTCAACTGTTGGACTTTTGTGTTTATCTCTTCATTGTCCAATTCTAGCAAGAATTCTGTCAAGTTGGTTTAGTCAGAATCCTCCATCCTCAATATCTGATCACCCTTGATATCTGATCAGGTCCCTTATGCTCCAACATTTCCCAGGTGATGTCTGATCACCGCAGACTGCCTACAGCAAGGATCCCGTTAGGTGAGTTTAGCCAGAGTTCTTCCTTACTCCTGATGTTTCCTCTTAGTAATTTTCCATCTAGGGCCCCCACCCCCATTCATTGGTTATAAATTCCCACTTTTCCTTGTTGTATTTGGAGTTGAGTTTAATCTCTCTCCCACACTACAAACTGCAGTGGTCTCTACACCTATGGTGATGGTCCTGAATAAAGTCTGCTTTACCATTCATTAACAAGTACCAGAATGAAAACTTTCTTCTTTAACAGCTAAGGTGCCATGACTTGGATTGGATCAGATTCATCATTGAATCTCTGAATCTGTCATCCAGCACACTCATTGTGTGCCTTTGCAGTCTATGTCTTCATTCCACAAACTGATCAGGTATCCACTGGTGAACCTGACTCCGGAGCCTTTGATGTGCACAAATGTCCACTGACCCTGGTAAGGACAGATTTTAATTCTTAAGATCTGAAGATACTCTAGAAGCTGGGATAGAGTCCCAGACAAACAGAGCCTGGTTAGAATCCTAAGTTTCTCTGTTTCTAACAATCTTGGTTAGAGTTCTAGAGAAGTAGCTGTTTGTAAAAATCTAGGTAAGTGTCCCAGGTTTATTTGTTTGAAAGGTACCTGATGGGCTGAAAGTCTTTCTGCCTGGTCATCTGCCTTAAGTGGAGATTTTTCTCTGACTCGTGGACTGGAAGTTCTTCCTGGCTCCTTGTTTTGAGCGGGGATCCACTCCCCAGTTGCTGGGCTGCGAAAATTCTCCTGGCTTTTTATGAACCCTCTTTGTTCTTTCTCTGGTCCTACTCCTGCAACTGGAACTTCTCAGTCAACTGAAATCCCTTTCTCAAACCTCTGCTGACTACATGCTCCACCAACTCTGTCCACCTTTTTCTTGCTGGCATGATTTTACTAAGGATAATTGGAAACCTCAATAGCCTCTTTGGGAAACAAGATCTCAACAAACTGACCCTCTAAGACCTCTCCCTTCGCATCACCTCCACCCCTCCTTCCTCATTTTACCACCTTCAACCTTCCCTCCAGTTCCCTTGAATCTTTGATGTGCCCCCCTCAAACCCCTACCTTCTCAACATCCTCTCCTCACTCCTGCCAGGCCCTGCCCTTCCCACTCCAACAACTCAGTTCCCTATAGTCACTGAAACTTTAGGCCCCCTCCCCCATCAGGGCTCTCAAAGGACTCAGGGCCTTTGCAAACCAACTACCTGAGGCTAAAAAGAAAGAAGGCTAATTGGAAATAGCCTTAATACTGTAACCACTCAGATGGCTTGGGAGACATTCAGATGCCACTCTGTTTCCTTAGTCACACACTTAAAAGGTAGTCCACAACCTCCATAAGATTTCACATCAGGACAGAAGAAAATCTTACAAGTCTTTCCCACAGATTGGTTAAAAACCTTTAGTCCTTACTGAGCAAGTAACCTCAGCTTGTCCCATTTTTGCCAGAAACACAAAACAATTCAGATAAAAACATAAAGTGGAGATAAACCAGTGAGTTTTGTATTACTGTGGAGACTGGTTTATGGCTAAAATTTGAGAATAGAAAACAGTAAGATGTCTATTTGCATCTATTTGTATGTTTATGCAAGTAAGTTATGATATGTGATCTTCTACCTCTGCATGGTATTACCAAATTAATTTATAAAATTCTTTAAAGAAGTTCTATTCAAATTGGCATAGAGATAAATGAGCAATTATACAAATTAAATATCCTTAAACCTCTCAGAAAAAATAGGAACCAAGCCAAATGTCATGGATTTTTTTTTTGAAGTTCATGAGACTTGGGTAAATCTTTGATAAATAAGATTGTTTTAATATTTTCAGTTTAATAAAAACAGCTGTGTCTTCCGAGTTATCAGCATTAAGTAAAAGAAGATTATAGGTTTTTATTATACTTGGGTTTACTAATCAAATAAAGTTAACATAATTAATAGGGAAATAACAAGATAATAACTAGCTTTGTTTGATGTTGTAGTATGTCTGCTTAAAAACAGTTTTCAATAGATAAAGAAGATGTGGCACATATATACAATGGAATATTGCTCAGCCATAAAAAGAAACGAAACTGAGTTATTTGTAGTGAGGTGGATGGACCTAGAGTCTGTCATACAGAGTGAAGTCAGTCAGAAAGAGAAAAACAAATATCATATGCTAACACATATATATGGAATCTTAAAAAAAAAAAAGAAAATGGTTCTGAAGAACCTCAGGGCAGGACAGGAATAGGAATAAAGGCACAGATGTAGAGAGTGGACTTGAGGACACGTGGAGGGGGAAGTGTAAGCTGGGACGAAGTGAGAGAGTGGCATGGACATATATACACTACCAAATATAAAACAGCTAGCTAGTGGGAAGCAGCCACATAGAACAGGGAGATCAGCTCGGTGCTTTGTGACCACCTAGAGGGGTGGGATAGGGAGGGTGGGAGGGAGACGCAAGAGGGAGGGGATATGGGGATATATGTATACATATAGCTGATTCACTTTGTTATACAGCAGAAACTAACACAACAATGTAAAGCAATTATACTCCAATAAAAATGTTTAGAAAAGAAAAAGAACTATCAAATTAAAAAAAAAAAGATTCAACCCCCCCCCCAAAAAAATAAGTTTTCACAATCTTTTTGGTATCTTGCAAACTAAAGTTTTGCTAGATTAAGCTAAGTAACAGAAATTTATTACATATCTAAATCATTCTTAGAGATAAAATCCTCTAGAATAATATAAAGATAAAATACTGAAATATTCATTAATGAATATAAGTTTAAATATATATATTTTGCATCTTGTTTTTATGCAGTACAGAGCACTTAAACATATTCTGGTCTGTGAATGAACATCAGAAATTGCACTACGAGGAAACAGCAAATATCTATACGAAATGTGAAGTGATATAGCTGAAAAATTTGCTCGTCTGTTCATATAAAATCTTGGTATGTGACAGACAATTCACAATTATTTTTCTACTTCCTAGTTTTATTTGTAAAAGAAAGGTAACTAGTAGTTGAAAATTATAATCAATATATGTAAATGAAACTATTAGAAATCATAAAAATGAAGAGAAGCAACTTTGCATGAAAACTACGCAAGGTATATAGGATGTGTTTTTGACAAGTAAAAAAACGAGAGTAATTTTATTCTAAGGTAGAATGGCTGATTATTTTTTAATTAGAAACAGGAAAAGGTGGGGGAAAAAGCCTAAATGGATATAAAAAAAAATTTGTAAAAGTTTTACACAAAAGAGATCTTATCTAATGTACTCAAGTTGGCTAAGATTTGAATGGATTAATTTGTAAGTTTTTAGAAATGAGACAATGTCAAGAATGTACTGCTTGAAAACTAGAAAAACAAAGTTTTACTGGATTATTGGTCTGCTCTTAATAAGAGATTATAAAGGTCTTTCTTTATCTTTTATGTAATCTACCTAGGAAACCACGATTCTGTGGCTTAGCAGAACAGTTTCCTTTGCTTTCTGTTAACCTGTGTCATGTTCTGGATTATTTAAGAAAGCGTAAGTATTGTTGCATAGTAATCTGTGAACCTCTTTAATCAAGTGTTCAAAACTTTTATATTTTTGACAATTCTGCCTTCCCCAAATCAAACCCTAAATAAAATCTTCTTGTTCTGAAACTGCCTCTGAGATTTACCAGAGGGCTTCTTGAAAATCTTAAAGGATTTGTTCTTTCACCTTGTAAATCTCTTTTTTACAGTGTTAACACTAATTAGGTTTATTTGGTAAACTGCAGGAAAAGCGTTGTCATAAGAAGAGATACTTAACCTTCCCTGTGTTTATGTTGGTAAATGTTATTAATGTAAGTCTTTGCTTGGCTTCCTCTGGGGATATATGTATATGTATAGCTGATTCACTTTGTTATAAAGCAGAAACTAACACACCATCGTAAAGCAATTATACTCCAATAAAGATGTTTAAAAAAATAAAATAGAAGTCTGATCTGAGATTCCATGTGAAAAGTTCCAGCAAACAAACTTAAAAAGGCCTGTGTGGTCTATTACCATTACTGGTGCACTTACATAAATAATTAGGCCAAACCTAATGACCAGATTTATTTTCTAACAAGGGTAGCCTTACTTTGGTTATTTTTGTTCAAAAGGAAGGTGAACGTAGAGAGAATTTTATGTTTCAGTGGAAACCTACAGCACACCCTTATGGGTTCTCAACCTTCTAGTTTCCTCAAACGTCTGTCTACAACTCTCCAAACTAATTTTTTCAATTTTTGTCTGACCCTCCTGGCTCAGACTCACTGAGAGCTAAGGCTTCCCTTTTCCCAAAGTCCTGTAAGTTGGAGCTGGGAAACTTGAAATAAACTTCAAAGAAATTGCCGACTTAAAAAAATGCACAATGTGAGAATTCTGAGCTAAGTTTCGTTTGGGGAAAAATGAGGACTGTAGCCCAGGAGACAGCAACTCAGAGAGCTCTGAGAAACTGCTCCAAAGAGGTAGGGGGGAAGGTCAGGATATATGTGATTTTGGTGAAGAGGGAGTACATGCAATAAAAAACGTATTTACTGTAGTTACTGCGAGTCTCATGAAGGTTACTGCTAGTCACGAGGAGCAGATGTCACCGTGAAGGATTTTTGCGCTTTTCTAGATATGAGAAGATACAAGAATTAGGCTCATAAAATAGTCTCCTGAAAATATCTAACTATCTGAAGAACTGTTCTGCCCCTTTTTTCCCCAGATCACAAGGGCCTCATTTCTGCTCTCCATCCTGAACTCCTTTCAGGGGGTGCTGAAGGTCAGCAGCTGCAGCAGCTTATAATTTGATCCTTGTAGAGGCAGATGTCAAGCGCCAATGGCAAGTGCCAATTTGTAGTTGACAAAAATCACCACAACAGATTACGTATGGACAGCCTTCAGCCTTGCAGCTGTGTCAGCCACTCAGAAGGTTTTCCTGAAACACCTGATGCCACCATCAGAGACATGCACTGCCAACCAGGAAATCTGTCAGCCTGGCACTGC
Organism: Stenella coeruleoalba; assembly: GCF_951394435.1. NCBI lineage: Eukaryota > Metazoa > Chordata > Mammalia > Artiodactyla > Delphinidae > Stenella > Stenella coeruleoalba. Next base: position 12,175,196 of record NC_137153.1, on the reverse strand, counting down.
CATCCTCATTCCATCATCTAAAGTATGCTTCAAGCACAAGTCTAGAAAGCTTCTTAACTGGATGCTCTCTGGCAAAAACTATTCCAACTATTAATCTTTGTTTTCCTTTCATTTTAGTAAAACTCCCCTCATTAAATACTTAACTGCTTGTACCATACAGCACATATCCTATACTACCAAGTCCCAACAAAAGGTTCAGCTGGTCCTCAGTGAACAGAAGGTGACCTAACAAGAAAATGGACTTAACGTGTCTATTCTTTCCTTGAGCAAGAAGGTTGACTGACAAGAAAATCTCTCCTTGACCAAACTCTAGTTGGGCTCTCCTGAGCTCTTTTTCAACGAGAACTTGACTATTGAAATCTGTGTTTGTCTCTTCATTGTCCAATTTTAATCAATTTAGGTTTATACAGAAGCATCCACCTTTCAGGTGGTATCAGATTACCCTGGCCGGCCTTCAGCAAGAATCCTGTTAGGTCAGTTGAGCCAGAATTCCCCCTTGCCCCTAAGTTTTTCTCTTAGTAGTGTTATGCCCACTGACTCCCATCCCGGTCCCTGGCTATAAATTCCTACTTTTCTTTGTTGTATTCAGTTGAGCCCAATCTCTTTCCCCTACTACAAAACCCATTTGCAGTGGTCTGTACACCTACAACAATGGTCCTGGTAAAGTCTGTTGTACCCTTCTTTAATAAGTAATTTTTCTTTAACATTACTATGCAAATAAATAAGCAGAGAGATTATAATTTCAAAAGCATACTGTTTAGGGCTGTAATCTCTTAAAATGGCCACACTACCCAAAGCAATCTACAGATTTAATACAACCCCTATCAAAATACCCATGATGTTTTTCAGAGAACTAGAACAAATAATCCTAAAATTTAGATGGAACAATAAAAGACCCAGAATTGCCAAAGCAATTCTGAGTAAAAAGAACAAACCTGGAGGCCTAACCCTCTCAGACTTCAAATAATACTACAGAACTTCAGTAATCAAAACAGTGTGGTATTAGCACAAAAACAGACAAATGAATCAGTGGAACAGAATAGAGCCCAGAAATAAACCCACACACCTACAGTCAATCTTCGACAAAGGAGGCAAGAATATATATTGGAGAAAAGACAGCCTCTTCAGCAAGCGGTGTTGTGGAAGCTGGACAGCCACCTGTAAATCAATGAAATTAGAACACACCCTCACACCACACACAAAAATAAACTCAAAATGGCTTAAAGACTTCAATATAGACATGAGATCATAAAACTCCTAGAAGAGAACACAGGCAAAACATTCTCTGAAATAAATCACACCAATGTTTTCTTAGATCTTAGTCTCTGAAGGCAATAGAAATAAAAGCAAAAATAAACAAATGGGACCTAATCAAACTTATACATTTTTGCACATAAAGGAAACCATAAACAAACTGAAAAGACAACCTATGGACTGGGAGAAAATACTTGCAAAGGATGCGACATACGAGGGCTTAATTTCCAAAATATACAAACATATCATACAACTCAATATCAAAAAAAACAACACAATAAAAAAATGGGCAGAAGACCTAAATAAACATTTCTACAAAGAAGACATACAGATGGCCAATAACCACATGAAAAAATGCTCAACATCACTATTAGAGAAATGCAAATCAAAACTACCAGGGAACAGACTGCTCTGCTTTATTTCAAAATGGTTCCTTTTCCCTTCCCACAGAAAGGAGCCACAGAGGGTTTTTCTCCAATATCGACTGGGAAAATCCAGTGGAGCTTCTGGTGGTAAATCTCACAATATTTTAGGGGGCCTGTATGACTGGATCCCCCAGGATACTTTAACTCCAAGAGTTGTCCACACTAGGTCCCCAGTAATTCTCCAGTTATACTTCAGGATTTCCTACCTCAACGCTGGTTTCTGCCATGGTTTCTGCTAGCAAGTCTCTGCTCAGGCTGGCAAGGAACCAAAACTGGCCTGCACTTGCTTCTCTTCAGTTTAAGAAGTAGGTTTCTTGGAGGACCTTCAAGATGGCAGAGGAGTAAGATGTAGAGATCACCTTCCTCCCCACAAATACATCAAAAATACATCTACATGTGGAACAACTCCTACAGAACACCTACAGAGCGCTGGCAGAAGACCTCAGACTTCCCAAAAGGCAAGAAACTCCCCACGTACCTGGTCGTGTGGCTGACAGGGTCTTGGTTCTCCGGCCAGATGTCAGGCCTGAGCCTCTGAGTGGGAGAGCTGAGTTCAGGACATTGGACTACGAGAGAGCTCCTGGCCCCATGTAATATCAGTAGGCAAGAGCTCTCCCAGAGGTCTCCGAATCAATGCTAAGACCTAGCTCCACTCAAAGACCAGCAAGCCCCAGTGCTGGACACCCCAGGCCAAACAGCTAGCAACACAGGAACACAATCCCACCCATTAGCAGAGAAGCTGCCTAAAATCATATTAAGTTCACAGACACCCCCAAAACCACCACCAGACACGATCCTGCCCACCAGAAAGAAAAGACTCAGCCTCATCCACCAGAACACAGGCACCAGTCTGCTCAAGCAGGAAGCCTACACAACCCACTGAACCAACCTCACCCACTGGGGGCAGACAGAACAAAGACAACAGAAACTATGAACCTGCAGCCTGGGAAAATGAGACCACAAACACAGGAAGTTAAGCAAAATGAGAAGACAGAGGAATACACAGCAGATGAAGGAGGAAGGTAAAAAAACAGACCAAACAAATGAAGAGGAAATAGGCAGTCTACCTGAAAAAGAATTCAGTATAACGACAGTAAAGATAATCCAAAATCTTGGAGATAGAATGGAGAAAATATAAGAAGCATTTAACAAGGACCTGGAAGAACTAAAGAGCAAACAAACAATGATGAACAACACAATAAATGAAATTAAAAATTCTCTGGAAGGAATCAATAGCAGAATAACTAAGGCAGAAGAACGGATAAGTGACCAGGAAGATAAAATAGTGGAAATAACTACCGCAGAGCAAAATAAAGAAAAAAGAATGAAAAGAATTGAGGACAGTCTTAGAGACTTCTGGGACAACATCAAACTCACCAACATTTGATCTATAGGGGTCCCAGAAGAAGAAGAGAAAAAGAAAGGGACTGAGAAAATATTTGAAGAGATTATATTTGACAACTTCCCTAATATGAGAAAGGAAATAGTCAATCAAGTCCAGGAAGCACAAAGGGTCCCATACAGGATAAATCCAAGGACAAACACGCCAAGACACATATTACTCAAACTATAAAAAATTAAATACAAACAAAAAATATTAAAAGCAGCAAGGGAAAAACAACAAAAAACATACAAGGGAATCCCCATAAGGCTAACAGCTGATCTTACAGCAGGAACTCTGCAAGCCAGAAGGGAGTGGCAGGACATATTTAAAGTGACGAAAGGGGAAAAACTACAACCAAGATACTCGACCCAGCAAGGATCTCATTCAGATTCGATGGAGAAATCAAAAGCTTTACAGACAAGCAAAAGGTAAGAGAATTCAGCACCACTAAACCAGCTTTACAACAAATCCTGAAGGAATTCTCTATGCAGGAAATACAAGAAAAGATAAAGACCTACAATAACAAACCCAAAACAATTAAGAAAATGGTAATAGGAATATACATACCAATAAATACCCTAAATGTAAAAAGATTAAATTGCTCCAACCAAAACACATAGGCTGGCTGAATGGATACAAAAACGAGACCCATATATATGCTGTCTACAAGAGACCCGCTTCAGACCTAGGGACACATACAGACTGAAAGTGAGGGGATGGAAAAAGATATTCCATGCAAATGGAAATCAAAAGAAAGCTGGAGTAGCAATTCTCATATCAGACAAAATAGACTTTAAAATAAAAACTATTACAAGAGACAAAGAAGGACACTACATAATGATCAAGGGATCAATCCAAGAAGAAGATATAACAATTGTAAATATTTATGCACCCAATATAGGAACACCTCAATACATAAGGCAAAAGCTAACAGCTAAAAAGGGGAAATAGACAGTAAAACACCCATAGCAGGGGACTTTAACACCTCACTATCTCCAATGGGCAGATCAACCAAAATGAAAATAAATAAGGAAACACATGCTTTAAATGATACATTAAACAAGATGAAATTAAATGACATTTAAAGGACATTCCATCCAAAAAACAACAGAATACACTTTCTTCTAAAGTGCTCATGGAACATTCTCCAGGATAGATCAAATCCTGGGTCACAAATCAAGCCTTGGTAAATTTAAGAAAATTTGAATCATATCAAGTATCGTTTCTGACCACAACGCAATGAGACTAGATATCAAATAGAGGAAAAAACTGTACAAAATACAAACACATGGAGGGTAAACAATACACTACAAAATAACCAAGAGATCACTGAAAATCAAAGAGGAAATCAAAAAATACCTAGAAACAAATGACAATTAAAGCACAATGACCCAAAGCCTATGGGATGCAGCATAAGCAGTTCTAAGAGGGAAGATTATAGCAATAGAATCTGACCTAAAGAAACAAGAAACATCTCAAATAAACCACCTAACATTACACCTAAAGCAATTAGAGAAAGAACAACAACAACAAAAAAAACCAAAGTTAGCAGAAGGAAAGAAATCATAAAGATCAGATCAGAAATAAATGACAAAGAAATGCAGGAAACAATAGCAAAGATCAATAAAACTAAAAGCTGGTTACTTGAGAAGATAAACAAAATGGATAAACCATTAGCCAGACTCATCAAGAAAAAATGGGAGGAGACTCAAATCACCAGAATTAGAAGTGAAAAAGGAGAAGTAAAACTGACACTGCAGAAATACAAAGGATCAGGAGAGAGTACTACAAGCAACTATATGCCAGTAAAATGGACAACCTGGAAGAAATGGACAAATTCTTAGAAAAGCCCAACCTTCCAAGACTGAACCAGGAAGAAATAGAAAATATAAACAGACCAATCACAAGCACTGAAATTGAAACTGTGATTAAAAATCTTCCAATAAAAAAGAGCCAAGGACCAGATGGCTTCATAGGCAAATTCTATCAACGCTTAGAGAAGAACTAACACCTATCCTTCTCAAACTCTTCCAAAATATAGCAGAGGGAGGAACACTCCCAAACTCATTCTACGTGGCCACCATCACCCTGATAACAAACCCAGACAAAGATGTTACAAAAAAAGAAAACTACAGGCCAATATCACTGATGAACATAGATGCAAAAATCCTCAACAAAATACTAGCAAACAGAATCCAACAGCACATTAAAAGGATCATACACCATGATCAAGTGGGGTTTATCCCAGAAATGCAAGGATTCTTCAACATATGCAAATCAATCAATGTGATACACCATATTAACAAACTGAAGGAGAAAAACCATACAGTCATCTCAATAGATGCAGAAAAGGCTTTCAACAAAATTCAACACCCATTTATGATAAAACTCTCCAGAAAGTAGGCATAGAGGGAACTTACCTCAACATAATAAAGGCCATATATGACAAACCCACAGCCAACATCGTTCTCAATGGTGAAGAACTGAAACCATTTCCAGTAAGATCAGGAACAAGACAAAGTTGCCCATCTCACCATTATTATTCAACATAGTTTTGGAAGTTTTAGCCACAGCAATCAGAGAAGAAAAAGAAATAAAAGGAATCCAAATCAGAAAAAAAGTTAAACTGTCACTGTTTGCAGAGGACATAATACTATAAATAGAGAATCATAAAGATGCTACCAAAAAACTACCAGAGCTAATTAATGAATCTGGTAAAGTAGCAGGATACAAAATTAATGCACAGAAATCTCTTGCATTCCTATACACCAATGATGAAAAATCTGAGAGAGAATTTACGGAAACACTCCCATTTATCATTGCAACAAAAAGAATAAAATACCTAGGAATAAAGCCACCTAAGGAGATAAAAGACCTGTATGCAGAAAATTATAGGACACTGATAAAGAAATTAAAGATGATACAAACAGATGAAAAGATATATCATGTTACTGGATTGGAAGAATCAACATTGTGAAAATGACTATACTACCCAAACCAATTATCAGAGTACCACTGGCATTTTTCACAGAACCAGAATAAAAAATTTCACAATCTGTATGGAAACACAAAAGACCTCCTTTAGCCAAAGCAATCTTGAGGAAGAAAAACGGATCTGGAGGAATCAGGCTCCCTGACTTCGGATTATACTAGAAAGCTACAGTAATCAAGAAAGTATGGTATCAGCACAAAAACAGAAACATAGATCAATGGTACAGGATAGAAAGCCCAGCGATAAACACACGAACTTACGGTCATCTTATTTTTGATAAAGGTGGCAAGAATATACAATGGAGAAAAGACAGCCTCTTCAATAAGTTGTGCTGGGACAACTGGACAGCTACATTTAAAAGAATGAAATTAGAACACTTCCTAACACCATACACAAAAATAAACTCAAAATGGATTAAAGACCTAAATGTAAGGCCAGACACTATGAAACTCTTAGAGGAATACATAGGCAGAACACTCTATGACATAAATCACAGCAAGATCCTTTTTGACCCACCTCCTAGAGTAATGGAAATAAAAACAAAAATAAACAAATTGGACTTAATGAAACTTAAAAGCTTTTGCACAGCAAAGGAAACCATAAACAAGACGAAGAGACAACCCTTAAAATGGGAGAAAATATTTGCAAATGAAGCAACTAACAAAGGATTAATGTCCAAAATATACAAGCAGCTCATGAAGCTCAATATCAAAAAAACAAACAACCCAATCCAAAAATGGGCAGAAGACCTAAATAGACATTTCTCCAAAGAAGATATACAGATTGCCAACAAACACATGAAAGAATGCTCAACATGACTAATCATTAGAGAAATGCAAATCAAAACTACAATGAGGTATCACCTCACACTGGTCAGAATAGCCATCATCAAAAAATATACAAAAATTAAATGCTGGAGATGTGTAGAAAAGGGAACCCTGTTGTGCTTTTGGTGGGAATGTAAAGTTGCCATTATGGAGAACAGTATGGAGGTTCCTTAAAAAACTAAAAATAGAACTACCATATGACCCAGCAATCCCACTACTGGGCATATACCCTGAGAAGACCATAATTCAAAAAGAGACATGTACCACAATGTTCACTGCAGCACTAGTTACAATAGCCAGGACATGGAAGCAACCTAAGTGTCCATCAACAGATGAATGGATAAAGATGTGGCACAAATATACAATGGAATATTACTCAGCCATAAAAAGAATCGAAATTTAGTTATTTGTAGTGAGGTGGATGGACCTAGAGTCTGTCATACAGAGTGAAGTCAGAAAGAGAAAAACAAATACCTTTTGCCAACAAATATATATGGAATCTAAAAAAAAATAGGTTCTGATGAACCTAGAGGCAGGACAGGAATAAAGACACAGGTGTAGAGAATGGACTTGAGGAAATGGGGGTGGGGGGAAGGAGACGATGGGATGAAGTGAGAGAGTAGCATTGATATGTACACAGTGCCAAATGTAAAATAGATGGCTAGTGGGAAGCAGCTGCACCACACAGGGAGATCAGCTCCGTGCTTTGTGACCACGTAGAGGGTTGGGATAGGGAGGTTGGGAGGGAGGCACAAGAGAGAGGAGAAATGGGGATATATGTATACGTAGAGCTGATTCACTTTGTTATACAGCAGAAACTAACACAACATTGTAAAGCAATTATATTCCAATAAAGATTTTTAAAAAAGAAATTAAAATTAAAAAAAATAGAGATTATCAAGGGAAAGGGGCAATGTAGGAGTAGGGGATTAAGAGGTACAAACTATTAGGTTATCAGGTAAGCTACATGGGTATAGTATACAACACAGGGAATATAGCCAATATTTTATAATAACTATAAATGGAGTATAACCTTTAAAAATTATGAATCACTACATTGTATACCTGCAACTTATCGTACAGCGACTATACTTCAATACAAATATAAATTTAAAAAAATAAAATATGACACAAATGAACTTATTTATGAAATAGAAATAGACTCAAAGATATAGAAAACAAATTTATGGTTACTAAAGTGGATAGCTGGCAGAGGCAGCGGAGACATAAATTAGGAGGTTGGGTTTAACAGATACACACTACTATACATAAAATAGGCAAACAACAAGGACCTACTGTATAGCACAGGTAACTATAGTCACTACCTTGTAAAAACCTATAATGGAAAAGAATTTAAAAAAGAATATAGACATAGATGTACATATACATATATATACACATATATATGAATCACTTTGCTGTATGCCAGAAACTAACACAACATTGTAAATTAACTATACCTTAATAATAATAAAATAAAATACTTGTTTTTATATTTTTACTTGCTCAAACTTTGGTGAATAATAAATGTTTTAGCATGATCTACCCTTTTCTGCCCTTATGACATGTTTTGTTTTGCATTTTTACATTGAGTAGGATGGATTTCATGTAAATCATGTAAATTAATATATATTTGATGAATTTTTAATGCCAATAAGTATGATTTTGCAAATTTTAAAAATTATATTCTGATCACTGCCTCTGGCTCATGAACACCTTCAAAGAGAGAAGATTCTTGATGGAGAGTCTATTTCACCGGCTGGTGAAAGACAGCTAGTATATAGGAGGTTACTTCTTATAATATCCAAATATAGTTTACGTTAAAGTGCTCAGTGTTATAGTCATAATATATTGTAAAAATCCTTTATTTTATTTATCCTATTTTAAGAAGTAGTGACTTAATTTAAGCTTAAATAGAAGTCTACGGTAAGAGTTATACAAGATAAAAACCTTCATTTGATAAACTGTTTGACATATTTTCCTTTATAATTACTTATCCATGGGAAAAATCTCTGTAATACTCTATCCATCTCTAATGTAAGCGAGAAGCAGTTGGATAGCAAATTAGCTGTTCTGTCACAATACGGTCTGAGCAACCATGTAAACAAAGAAATCTGCTAATCAAAAGCAATTTCTCATGAAACAAAGAAAGCAGCTAACTGAGAGCATCTGAGGCTAAAATAAGATTAACTTCAAAATGAAAACCCTTCCAGCTTCTTGGAGTAAAGCTGTTGGGATAATATGAAAGCTTACAGCAGTTTAGAAGTGAAAATGCTAGTAGAAATGCAATTTCTCACTTTGGCAAAATATTTTTACAAACTCCATAATTCACATTTTTTCTACTAAAAGTGCTTGATAACACGTAATACAATTAGAAAACTGGATCCCTCAGGGTCTGGAATAGAAGGGCATGTTATAAGCAAATGCACCATAGAGCGAGCCTTCCATGGTCGGCATGGTGTGCCTTGCTGAAACGCTGCTTGTGCCTCAAGAGCAAAGGCAGGACATGCTCGTGGGCTCTGAATCTCCTCTTCTTCAGTGGAGGGAAGAAACAGTAACAGCAGGAGATTGTTAGGTGGGAAGAGGTCCAGGGTAGAAGATAAGCTTGAGTGCGCAGGAGAATCAGAATGGATGAAGAAAGGGCAAGTGGCAGAAAGCCATGGCATAGGGTGTGCTGAGTAAAGGTTATACGTTACAGTGTTTCTGAGAGACACACTTCACTGGGTAAAAGTAGAAAAATGGTTCTAAGATGTAACTCCATCAGAAGGAGGGATAAAAGTCAGTGCCACTTTCACCACGTAGCACAGACAGAAAAAATAATTCTGAAGTGATAGAAATAGACATCTACCAAAATAGGACAAAGCACAATAAAACAGAGATCTCAGAGCCTTTTGTTTCATCTGGTGTAAAAAATGATATGCTATATCAACTCTGTTTTTAATGAGATACATACACAGGTACATTTTTAATGTATAGGAACATATATAATAAAAAATATAGAAAAGCACATTAATGTTTAAGTAACATACATACATGCATATAAAGTACAATGTATAGGGATATAGGATATATAATAAATATATCCATATTATGTAATTAATATCATTACTAATAATTTATTAATAACATCAAATATGTAATATATCTGTAATTTATAATTATGGGTATAACTATATGTAGACAGGGTACAGTATTGAGCCAGATTATGCATATATGTAATATGAATGTATGATGTAAATACAGAGTGGAAGTTAGATAGAACAGGTCCATTTTTCATACACAGGGCTGAAGTTTAATACATAGAGATAGAAGTTACTTTTCCATCTTTAGAACAGACTGCCAAAAATTCATTCTTACTATTCAAGGCACTTTCAGTTTTAAGCTCAATGTCTCTTCTGTTTAACCCCTAATTAAGCACACTTTCACGTCCACAGAACATTCCTGTGCCTACCATTCCTTTCTTCTCTGATCAGAGATGATCTGAGTCTTGCAGGACCTCATACAGCATCCTGGTGGTGTTTTATCTCTGCTCTTAGGTATTGGGGGCCTTTCTCGCTATCTGTTTTATCAGTACAAAGAACACAGAGTGGATGCTTCAGGGAAGGCTGACTCAGCCCACATCTGCATCAGCCCCACTGATCCTCGTGATTCACATGCTTCCTCCAGCTTTTTCTAACCTGGTCTTTCCACAGTGCAGCCTCTGGCTTGAGATTTCCTTACTTGTATCAGAGTACCATGGAGCAGGCACATGGGTTCTTAATTCTTTGCTACCTTTGGGATCCCAAGAGAGACTGACTTCCGTGAATCTTCTGCTCTCCTCCCCACTTTGTTGGTCTGAGGACACCCATGATGAAGACCACACAGACCCTCCATCTGCAGAGACCTTCTGTGTCTTTACCCCTACTCTAAGTGGCTGCCTGTACTATGTTGGTAAAGATCACTCAGCCAGGTTGCCTTTTCTGTGAGTTTCCAATAAGCGGAAAAAAATCTCCTCTTTATTAAGATTCCCAGTGTTAACCATCTAGAGCTTTTTTTTTTTTTTTTTTTTGCGGTACGCGGGCCTCTCACTGTGGTGGCCTCTCCCGTTGCGGAGCACAGGCTCCGGACACACAGGCTCAGCGGCCATGGCTCACGGGCCCAGCCGCTCCGCAGCATGTGGGATCTTCCCGGACTGGGGCACGAACCCGTGTCCCCTGCATCGGCAGGTAGACTCTCAACCACTGCACCACCAGGGAAGCCCCATCTAGAGCTTTTAATCACCTCCAATACACATGTCAAATCTAAAAGAGGAAGCAGCAACCAGAGTCCCTCACTTCTGTCAACAATTCTCTGTTCTCTTTTTACAAATCTCCTAACTCATCATTTCTGTCTAGTAAGAGGGACTAGCAGCTCTTTCTGTGTTAAGAAAACTACTCTATTATCACCAAGCATTCTCTCCAATTATATCATTACTGTGATAGGCTTTATATCTAGACATTACTGAGAACTGATTATTAAGTTGCAATGCATTTTTTCTGAATAAAAACAAACACAATAAAGAAAAAGTAAGCCTGGAAAAAGGATTCTGGGGAGATGACAGAAAGCCCCAGGAAACTGTCTCCCCACCTAGTCATTAACTGACTGGCAAAAGGTATCTGATTTAATTATTTTGGAACTCTGGAGCCTATCTAAGGCTTACAACTTCCAGCAGAAGGCGTGTCTGATATATTACAGTTAGTTTTGGTCAGTTTCAGTTCCTGCCTCAGCCGCAGCTATCTAGTCCCCTGCCCCATGCAGGAAGCCTGAAAGTGTTCATGGAGAAGCTTTTATGAAGCTTATGGGACCCAAGGTGGGCAATAGAACCTGTTCTCCAAACTTTGAGGATCTGTGTTCTACTGATTGTTGTTTCTGGTCACAGAGGTGCAGACGCAAAATCAAGCTTCCACAACTATGCCCCGACCCACTGTAGCAAAGCCCTCCCACTGTGGTGACTTCCATGGGATTTAAAAGGCTGCAGTCTTTCCTCCACCTTCATTTTTCTCTTTTGGGAATAAGACATTAAAACTAGGATATTCAAAAGCAATTGCATATGCAGGAAAAATTAGAAAGTCACTGCACATACCCAGAGAAAGGCAGAGGGGTCAGAAATAATCTGAAAAGACCTTAAGTTTACACCTCAACTTGATTCTGACAGGCATGCTACAACAATTATATATATACATATATATATATATATATTCATCAAAATAATAAATTTAAAATTTTAATAATAATTTTATTACAAATAAAATAATTTGTATTTTTTTAAAATGTAAATGCAGCAAACAATGGGAAATAGGAAGAATTTTATTTCAAGAGTTACCACAATATTAGGGTCAAATGTCCAGTATTTAACAAAAACTCAAAAGGCATACAAAGAAACAGGAAAGTATGGTCATTCAAAGGAAAAAAAAACAAAACTGAAAAAGAAAAAACCCACACAACCAAAACTGTCACTGAGAAAAAACAGAGATGGCCGACCTACTAACCAAAAAATATAAAGCAATTGTATTCAAGATGCTCAAAGAATTAAAGGAAGAGTTAGAGAAAGTCTAGAAAACTACGTATGAAAAAATGCAAATTTTGATAAAGAGGCAGAAAATCTAAAAGCAATTCTAGAGCTGAAAGATACAGTAACTGAAATGAAAAATTCACTAAAAAGATTCAAAGGCAGATATAAGCAGGCAAAAGAAAGAATCAGTGAACTTGAAGAAAGAACAGTTGAGTCTAAGGAACAGAAAAAAGAAATTTAAGAAAAGTGAACAGAGGCTAAGGGACCTGTGGGAGACCATCAAGCAGACGAACAGCCAGACTGTGGGAGTCCCAGAAAAAAAGCCAGAGAAAAAGGCAGAGACTTTTTAAAGAAATAATGCTGAAAATGTCTAAAATTTTATGAAATGCTTAAATATAAACATCCAAGAAGCTCAACAAACAGGATAAACTCAGAGATCCACACCAAGCACATTACCCTCAAACTGTCAAAAGCCAAAGGCAAAGAGAGAATCTTGAGAGCAAAAGGAGAGAAGTGACTCATCACATACAAGGGATCCTCAATAGGACTATCATCAAATTTCTCAGCAGACATTTCAGAAGCCAGAAGGCTGATATATTCAAAGTGCAAAACAAAACAAAACAAAACATAACAAAACCTATCAACCAAAAATCCTGTATCTGTCAAACATTTCCTTCAACAGTAGAAAAGAAAGACATGCCCAGATAAGCAAAAGCTGAAGGGCTTTGTTACCATTAGACCTGTCCTGCAAGAAATTCTAAGGGAAGTCCTACAGGATGAAATGTAAGGAAACTGGACAATAACTCAAAGACCTATGAAGAAATAAAGATCTTAGTAAAGTTAAATACATGGATAATTATTAAAGCTAGCATTCTTATAACTTTATTTTGTAACTCTACATTTTCTTCCTACATAATTTAAGAGATGAATGTGCTAAAAGAATTATTATGTTTTGGGGCACATGATGTACAAAGATGTAATTTATCACATCAATAACTGAAAGGGGTGGGGACACAGCTGTAAGTAGAGTTTTTAATATATTATCAAAGTTACACTGATATACACTCAAAATAGAGTGTTATTACTTTAAGACGACAAATGCAATACTCATAATAACCACAAAGAAAACAGTTCTAAAATATATATACAAAGAAATGAGAAGAAAAATTAAATGTTTCATTACAAAAAATCAACTAAACACAGAAGAGACAGTAATGCAAAAAATGAGTGAGGAAAAAGCTATAAGGCATCTTATTAGTCTGCTGGGCTGCTATGACAATGTATTATAGCCTAGGTAAATTATAAACAACAGACATTTATTTATCACCATTTGAGAGGGTGGAAGTTTGAGACTGAAGTGCCATGATGACTGGGTTCTGCTGAGAACCCTCTTCCAGGTTACACACTACCAACTTCTGTTTTTATCCTCACATGGCAGAAAGAGGGAGAGGAAGCAAGCTCTCTCAGGACCCCTATAAAAGCATGACTCCCATGAATCAGGGTTCCACTCTCATGACCTCATCTAATCCTAATTACCTCCCAAAGACCCCACCTCCAAATACGAACACACTGAGGCACAGGGTTTCAACATATGAATTTTGTGGGGACACAAACGTTCAGTCCATAACAGACATTTAGAAAACAAAAAGCACAATATCAGGTAGCTCCCTCCTTATCAGTAATTACTTCAAATGTAGCTGAATTAAACTCTCTAATCAAAAGACAGAGATTGGCAGAATGGATTAAAATACATGACCCAACTAAATGCTGTCTACGGGAGATACACTTTAGATCCAAAGACACAAATAGGCTGAAAGTGAAAGAATGGGAAAAGATATTCCATGCAAATAGAAACAAAAAAAGAGCAGGGGCGGCTATATGGTATCAGAAAAAACACACTTTAAATTTTAAAAACAGGTTACAAGAGACAAACATGGACATTATACTGTATAAAAGTTTTCAATCCAGCAAGAAGATATTACACTTATAAGCATTTACACACTAAAGAGATAACCAAATTATAGGAAGCAAAAACTGACAAAATTGAAGGGAGAAATAGATATTTCTACCACAATAGTTGAATACTTTAATACCCTACTCTCAGTGATGTACAGAACAATCAGGCAGATGATAAGTAAGGAAATACAGGACTTGAACAACACAATAAATCAACTAGATCTAACAGCTACAGACAGAACACTTACCCCATGACAGAATGCAGGCATACCTGGGAGACACTGCGAGTTCAATTCCAGAAAACCACAACAAAATGAACCATACAAATTTTTTGGTTTCCCAGGGCATATAAAAGTTATGTTTATACTATACTGTCATCTATTAAGTGTGCAATAACATTAAGTCTAAAAAGATACAATGAATATACCTTAACTTAAAAATAATGCTGTTGGAAAAATGGTGCTGATAGACTTGCTCCATGCACAGTTGCCACAAACTTTCAGTTTCTAAAAACTGAAATATTTGTGAAGTGCAGTAAAGTGAAGCACAATAAAATGAGGTGGGCCTGTATATATTCTCCTCAAGTGCACATGGGTCATGATTCAGGATAGACAATACGTTAGTTCATAAACTGTCAACAGACAGAAAATAATACATACCACACAAAGTATCTTCTCTGGAAAAAATGGGACAATGTTAAAAATCAGTAACAGAAAGAAAACTGAAAGATTCACAAATCTGTGGGAATTAAGCAACACATTCTTCAACAACAAATGGATCAAAGAAGAAATCTCAAGGGAAACTTTAAAATATTTATAAATGAATGACGGTGAAAGCACTACCAAAACTATGGGAAAGACCAAAAGCAGTGCTAAGAAAGAAAATTACAGCTATAAACTCTTTCATTAAAAATCAAGAAAGACTGCAAATAAACAACCTAACTTTACAATTTAAGGAACCAGAAAAAGAACAAACAAAACCCAAACTGGTAGAAAGAAGGAAATAAGAAGAATTAGAGCATAGATAAATAAAACAAAGAACAGAAAAAGAGTAGAGGAAAAAATAAAATTGGTTCTTCAAAAGGATCAACAAAATCAACAAACTTTGCTAGCCTAAGAAAAAAAGAGAGATGACTTAAATTACTACAATCAGAAAAGAAAGTAGGGACATTACTACTGATCCTTCAGAAATAAAACAGGATTATAAAAAAGTATTGATACTATGAATAATTGTATGCCAAAAAAGTGCATAACCTAGATGAAAGGGACACGTTTCTAGAAACACAAAACCTACCAAGACTGAAACACAAAGAAATAGAAGATATAAATAGACCTATAACAAGTAAAGAGACTGAATCAGTAATCAAATCTCTCCTGACAATAAAAAGGTTTAATCCTGATGACTTAACAGGTAAATTCTACTAAATATTTAAACAAGAACTAATGCCAATTCTTTTCAAAATTTTCTCCAAAAACTGAAAAGCAGGCAATACTTCTATGAAGCCAGCACTACTCTGATACCAAAGTCAGACAAAGACATTACAAGAAAAGAAAATTATAGGGCAACATCATTAATTAACATAGATGCAAAATTCCCAACCAAAGCCTAGAAAACAAAATTCAACAGCATACTTTAAGAATTAGACAACTTGATCAAGTGGGATTTATTCCTAGAATGCAAGATTGATTCAACATATGAAAAATGATCACTGTAATATGCCACATTAGCACATTGAAGGAAAAACCCACATGATCACCTCAACTGATGGAGAAAAGGCACTACAAATTTCAACACTCTGATGATAAAAACACTCAATAAATTAGGACTAGAAGGAAACTACCTCAACATACTAAAAGTCGTTTATGAAAAAACGCACAGTGAATATCATACTCAGTGTTGAAAGACTAGAAGCTTTTCCCCAAAGATCAGGAAAAGGCATCAATGCCTACTTTCACCATTTCTATTAAACATATCACTGGAAGTTCTAGCCAGAGCAATAAGGCAAGAAAAAGAAATAAAAGTCATCAAAATGGAAGGGAAGAATTAAAATTATCTCTGTTTGCATATGACATAGTCTTATATGGAGCAAACCATAGAGAATCCACAAAAAACTGTAGAAACTAATAAAAAATTCAGCAAAGTAGCAAGATATGGAAACAAGACACAAAAATCATTTGTATGTCTATACATTAAGGATGAACAATCTAAAAGGGAAATTAAGGAAACAATCACATTTACAATAGCATCACAAATAACAAAATTCTTAGGATTAGTTAAAGAGGTGAAAGACTTTACAATGAAAGCTACAAAACATTGCCTAAAATATTAAGGAAGACATAAATACATGGAAAAACATCTTAGTTCACAGATTGGAGAGGTAAAATGGAAAGATATCAATACTGCCCAAAGTGAGCTACAGATTCAATGCAATCTCTAGAAAAATCTCAAGAACATTTTTGCAGAAATAGAAAAGTCCATCCTATAATTTATATGGAACCTCAATGGATCCTGAGTAGCCAAAATAATCCTGACAAAGAAAAACAAAGTCAGAGGACTAACACTTTCTGATTTCAATATTTCTTACAAACCTACAGTAATCAAAAGAGTGATACTGGCAGAAAGACAGATATAAAGTCCACTGTAATAAAATGAAGAGGACAGAAATAAACCATCACACATATGGCCAAGTGATTGCCAGCAAGAGCACCAAGATCATGTAATGGGGAAAGGACAGTATTTTCAACAAATGGTGCTGAGACAACTGGTATCTATATGCAAAGAATGAAATTAGACTCTTACATAACACTATATACAAAAATTATCTCAATATGTATTAAATCTCTAAACATAAGTGATAAAACTATAAAAGTCTTAGAAGAAAACATTAAAGGAAAAAACCTCATGACACTGGATTTAGGAATGATTTATTGGCTATGACACCAGCGGCATAGGCAACAACAGAACATAGACAAATAGGAGTTCCTGAGAATTTTAAAAATTTGTACATCAGAAGACACTGTTAACAGACTAAAAAGGCAATCTCTGAAATGGGAGAAAATATCTGCAGATCATATATCTGATAAGGGATGAATATCCAGAATATGTAGAAAACTCCTAAAACTTAACAACAACAAAACAACCCATTTCAAAGACAGGCAAAAGACTTCAATAGGCATTTCTCCAAAGAAGATGCATGAATGTCCAATAAGCACATGCTAAGATGCTCATCATCACTAATCATTAAGGAAATGCATAAAAAACACAATAAGATACCATCTCACACCCATTAGGATTACTACTATCGAAAAAAAAAGTGTTTGCAAGAACGTGGAAAAACTGGAGCCCTTGTGCACTGCTGAAGTATAAAATTATATAGTTACTGTGGAAAACTGTAGGGTGGCTCCCAAAAAAATTAAAAATAGAGTTACCATATGATCCAGCAATTCCAATTCTGGGTACATACCCAAATGAATTGAAAATAGAGACTCAATTATATTTCACATACATACATACATGAACTATAATTCAGCCTTGAAAGGAAGGAAATAGTTACCTAGGCTACAACAATATGAGAACATTATGCTAAGTGAAGGGAGCCAGTCACAAAAAGACAAATAATATATAGTTTCACTTACATGAGATATCTAGAGTAGTCAAAATCATAGAGACAAAGTAGAATGGCGGTTTCCAGGGGTTGCAGGGGGTAATTGGGAGTTACTATTTACTAGGTATAAAGTTTCAGTTTTAAAAGATGAAAAGAGTTCTGGAGATGGATGGTGATGACGGTTACACAACAGTATAAATGCAATTAATATCACTGAATGGTACAGTTAAAAATAGTTAAGATGGTAAATGTTACCATAATAAAAAAAAACTGAAAAAAAAATTTAGACTGGGTATACTTGTTTGCTGTTCCAACTCTTGACTCTATCCATGGAACAGAATTTTACATCCCTCCCTTTCGCCAGGCGAGACTGCAATGCCTTCTCACTTTAATTCTGGGCTCAGCATCAAGACTGGCTTTGTGCATTGGGACTTCTGCAGATGTACTGCAAGCAAAATTCTGAAAAGTGCTCATGTAGTTAAGCTTGCTCCTATACTTGTGTCATCACCGTAAGAAGAACACGGCTGGACAAGCCTGACGGCCCTTGGGGTATGAGAGAGAAACATGGAGCAGAGCTGTCCCAGAAGAGTGCCCTCAACTAGGCTCAGCCCAGAGCTGCTGGCCCCATTTAACGCTAAGAAGTACGAAGTAAACACATGCTTTTTGTTGCATGTCACTGAGACTGTGTGTGTGTGTGTGTGTGTGTGTGTGTGTGTGTGTGTGTGTGTTTAATGCAGAACTGCTGTTGTCTATCTAGAACCGCTGATCCTCATCTAATTTGAAGACATGTGGGTGAGTCTAGCTGAGTGTAGCAGAGTCATCAGGCCCCAAGGCATCCTCAGTCTGCCCGTCTCCAGCAAACCGTTCCACGTCTGAGCAAACTGATGCTTACTGTTTTATGCCACTGATTAGTAGTGGTTCGCACATGGAATCATCGTGGCAAAATGAACTGATTCACAAATAAAAAATAAAAACATTTTCTCACTCTCGTGCCCAGCTCTTGCGAATAAAAATAACATGAATTTTAGATTATATTCTCTCTACTGTCAGTTAAAAATAACTCTACTTTGAAACCTAAAGCAAGCTACGTCTCTCCTCTTCTGGGCTTCACAGGGTACCACAGACTGAATGAAGGCCACAGGGCACGACGTAGGGCCAAAGCTCCTGCTGTAATTAACTCACATTACTTTAGATCCACATCTAAACATAGTGGCAGATCGGTATGAGATAATCATCATAAGACTCACATTAAAGAAATATAAAAAAATAAGTGAGCATGTTATATAATACAGAATAAATAAATGAAGACAGACTGAAAGAGCCTTTTGTCAAGTTGTCCTAGTGTACAGGCTTGGATATGTCTTAAGAACCTGTGCAGTTCAGAGGTTTCCAATCACTATCATTAGTAGTATTTCTTTCTATCCACAAATTGCTGCCAGGCTATGGGCAGGAAAGCCTGTACATATGCTCTGGATTTCAGCTTCTTTACCTAGGAAAATCCTCCCTCATCTTCAGTACATATATAACCTGAGGAATCCTGCATACACGATGCTGATAAATACTACTGTGAAAGCACCCTGTATTTTACCTGTACAGTACTGCTCTCAGTCACGTTAATTCTGTAGTCTCTGCTTGATGTCAGTCCCTTTTGTTAGAAAATAAACTCCATGAAGGCAGAAACAGTGTTTCTTCTGAGTAGCTGATGCTGAGTGATATTTTTATTGTTGTGTAGGTGAATGAATTGATGAATGAATGAATGCTTGAATTTTCTAAGCCTCAAGAAGAGTTATGATATTTAGTTATATGCAAATGACCCACTGGTTTCTATCTGTAATTATTCTCGAACACATATTCTGGCCTCAAAAATGTCCTGGCCCTCAGCTTTTACTAACTCTATTTTAATGTGCTTAGGAGGGGTCCCAGTCTGAAATACTCAGTTACCAATAATACTCTGTACAAAATTTTTTTCAAACTTGTAAAAAACATTTTAGATCGGATATATACATATATATATGAACCATGCACATCACCAAGTCTCCACATCTCTCCCTAATTAAAAGTCACAATTTGGGGGATTTCATTTACATCATGCTTTGCTATTTTTCTCCTAAATAAGAACCAGTTGCTCACTAGAATTTAGAATGCTAACTCAGTGATATTAATCTTTGGTCACTAGGTGATGTCACTGTTAAAACACAAATGTCCTTTAATGATTGATATTTTAAACTCTAAGACTTGTCTTATTTATACCTAATTTGTTACTTTAATCCATTATTCGTAAAGACTTGAAGTGTTATGCATTTCATACATCAATGTTACTACTGGATAATGGATACTACTTAAGCTATCTGAATTTTGTCTACGTCTATAAGGACATGCTTTTAAATAGGGAAGCAAAGGAGGATCATGAAGGCATGGGTGACCGGAAGGTGCAGGGAGGCCTCCTCTAAGGTGGCTGATCAGAGGAATATGTATGCAGAAAGCGGGGGCTGGAAGCATGAAATGTGGTTGCAATTTTACACTCCAGCTCCACCCATAAGCTTTCCTTCAAGTCCCAGTCAGAAAGCTCTTAGAATTAGAGAGGCTCATGTGCTCAATCCAAGGGTTTCATTAAAATACAATACTGCATATAGCAATTTAATAGGACATTTGAGATAAAGAAAGGCCCAGCTCCCTGAGGAATAAAGAATAATCCTGGAACTTCGTTGGCAGGGAATCTCCTAGGCAGCCAACATATGCACTCTACGAATGAGAAGGGCAAACCAATAGACTCAGATGACTTTTTAAAACAGAGAAAATGAATTCTAAGTGCTTAAAGCCATCTAGAACCAAGTGAAAAAAAGAATGGGAGCAACTAATATGAATCCATCCTGTTACCAGAAAGTGATTAACAATGATATTGCTGGAAGAAAGGCTTTTTCGGTATCTTATATGATTATAATAATACAGCCTGATCTTCTACAGTGAGAAATTGTTTTCCTCCATGACTTTTTCTCAGTATTACACTTTATTATATGTTGAACTTCTTAGGGTACAAAGAAAATACCATCAACTCAATCCATTACTGTAGTCAATAAGAAATTCATCACTTTTTAAATGATTGTTTCAATATTTCTTGCTATAGGTATTTCTGTGGTTTCTGTGAACCACTGAAGTAATATTTTTTAACTTCAGTACGTACAAAATAAGCTTTTTTTTCTGAATACAATTTCATGAAGTTTCCATCTGGTTAAGATAGGCTATTCATATAAAACATAAGGATTTTAAAGCATCATAATGAATCTCCTTTTACTTTACCAGTGGCCCATGAGACAAAGAGAGGGGATAAACTAGGAGGAGAGGCAGAACACTATTAAAGGAGAACTTCGAGAAAATCTCTCCCTGGGTTTTGGGAAGATGCCTGTTTGCATTACATCAGGCTGAAATAAAAGAAGATTTTTAATCATTCATTCTTATGGATAATATATAAGCAGGATATACTGTTTTTCTATAATAATTAATATGCCAAAGATGTATTTATATATTATATAGTAAAGGTTTACCTGAAAGCAGGAAAGCAGCCGCTCCAAACACAGTGCACGCAAAGGCACATGTTAGACTGATGTGTTCAATCACCAACTTAGAAATTTTCAAAGTGTGCGATTCCCTGCATGCTCCTACCTTGTGCTGCTACACTGTCCTGCTCATGCTAGGTGAGACAATAGTTATTTCACTTTTTAGAAGAGCATTTTATAGTTAGCTTTCATATCCACAGAAATTATAATATTGACAGCTAGGTTTGCCTAAGTCTCATTTCACCTCACTTTTCAGTAGACAGAAGAAAAAAAATTGACTTGGATATTAAAAGTTGGGAATAAAACGAGAGAAATTAATACCTCAGGGAAGCCGTTATAAAAACCTATTATATACATATTTTTTCCTTGGTTGAATCTAGTCATTTTCTTTCTCTTTCTGCGAATGCTTCCTTAGCCTACCACAAAGCTTTAACACAAGACTTTATATGTAATTAAGCATATGCAGGCATTCTGATGTGTATTTGGCTTTTCAGGATGGCAGGTGGAAAAGAAATCAAAAACCCTGAAGCTCATGCTCTCAAGGACGTCTTGGAGAATTCTTTTGTCCAGAAAGCACACAGCAGGGAACCATATCTCTTCTGCAGCCTTATTCTCTTGTCTTGCCAATAATGTGTCCATTCCTCCTCCAAAAGCCTCAAGGTAGCCAAATTTACAGATTAGCTCTTTTCTGAATGATATTCTTGGCTCTTTCAAACTACAGTTTCCTGAACTTAGACCTTACTCTATGCATGGCTGTCTACAGTGTTTAGATCTCTGCTTTTTTCTCTCTCAATCTCTTCCCCCCCAACTCCCGTCTCTATCTCTGTCTCTCTCTCTCTCTCTCTCTCTCTCTCTCTCTCTCTCTCTCACACACACACACACACACACACACACACGCACGCACATTCCTGGATTTGACCAAGGAATCATCTGTCCATGGCTCTACCTGTTCATCTCTGACCCAAAGCTTCCACTTCGCCTGCTGTCATTGTTTCCCTACTAGGCCTTCTTGTGCTATAACTCCATGGCTTTTACTTCAAATTACAGCCATTCCCTGGCACGGCATCCACTGTGGCAGGCACTCTTTCGTGATCCTCACTGTTTCTGGTTCCTCTTGTTTGGGGAAGTAGAACAGTTTCTTTTTAGTGAAAAGAAAGCTTAATAACCTTTCTATCCCGATCAAGTTAATTGTCCCCTTTGACCTGAAATTGGGGTAGGGGTGGGGCTGGGATGGCCAAACACAGGACTGAAGTTTGAAGGTCACCATTGCCTAAACATAATACCACAATGCTTCAGCCATCAGGTGAGGGCTGGGAAGCAGCACTTTTACTGTAAGCTGAATTGGGTCAACCATAAATAGTATGTGTAAGGGGGGAAAAAGGCCACCCCGAAGCATGACTTCCAATGGTGTGGTCCTGCAGGGAATTCAGAGCGTAAGCTACAGAGTCCTGGCTATTGCGATCAGAGATAAAGTGGATATTTCTGATCTATGGCTACAGGCTGACTGTGAGGGAGAAAAGAGAACTTCCAAGACTGTCAGGTTCTACCAACACTGACTGCAGTTTCAAATCTAAGAAAATACTTAAAAAATAATACAATAATTGTACCAGCAACTTCCATGCAAAAAGGCCACTATAAAAAGTTCAAAAGTGGAATCTTAAACAGAAAAAAATCAATATGCATACAGTTATATTCATTTTCTGATTGTTTCAAATTAAGGAAAATAAATATATTTCGAAATAATTATTCATAAAATAAGCCATAATCCTATCAACATGGCTGCACATGCATTGTACAGGAAAGATTTGTATACATATAAAACTGGATGACATTTTTTTTTAAAGTTTAATAGGATTAAGAAATACTTTTTAGCACTTGATATTTGATGTACCTTAATAACAACTGACAGAGTTTAAAATGATCAGTATCTCTTCATTTATTTAATTTCATCAGTTTTATTGATTTGTCCATTAAAGTTTTCTTCCTCAACTGCAATCATTTCTGAAAAATATACCCACAATATGCCGCAAAACCACAGGTTCAAAGCACATAATATGGGGCACTTAAATAGAAAAATCCTCATCTATAGAAAGTCTCTACAGCAATTGCCTCTCATTTAAGATTGACATGCACATAATAGAGTCCAAGAAGTAACTCTCTGTAAACAAATGATGATTTTAACGGCAATTTCAAAAGGCATAATGTAAGTGTATTTGGAATATCAGAAGGAGAAAAGAGAAATTACAGAAGAAATATTTAAATCACTAATGGTCAAGAGCTCCCCAAATTAATGAGACTACCACCAAGAGACCCAGGAAGTTCAGAGGACAGCAGAATAAATAACAACAAAAACAACAACAAAACTACACCTAGGCATGCCATATTCAAATTGTAGAAAACCCAACACAAAGGAACACCCAGAAAAGGCCAAAGGAAAAACATACCTTAATTTTAAAGGAACAAGGATAAGAATCTAAGACTTCTTACTAGAAAGCATGAAGGAAAGAAGACATTCAAGTGAAATATTTAAAATACTGAAATTTAAAACACCAATGCAGAATTCTATAGCAGGTAAAATTATCTTTCAGAAATAATAATCACTTTATCAGAAAATCTGAAAATGAGGGAATTCATGATTAGCATACCTGTTGGGGAAAAATTGTTAAAAGAAGTTCTTCAGTGAGAAAAAAAAATAATATAGGACAGAAACAGGGATCTACATAAGGAAAGGGAAAGCACTGGATATGTAAGATAAATATTTTTATATTCTTAATCAATCTAACAAATGACAGTTTGTTTAACCCTGTTATAAGGAAACTGCACCACAGAAGGTGTGGCAGAGTTATTTGAAGCAGACATAGATTCGTTCAATATGCACTATTATAAACCCCAGGGCAAACACTGAAACAAAACAAAACAAAGCAAGGGATATATAATTGATATACTAGGGAGAAGATATAAAGGAAACATAGAAAATGCTCAATTAAACCAGAGAAAGCAGCAAAAAAGGGCGAAAAGAACCAAAGAACAAATGCAATGCAAAGAAAGCAATTAAACACACAGTAGATATTAATCAACTACACAAATAATCACTCTAAACGTCAACAGTCTAAATACACCAAATAAAGGCATAAGTATTTCAACTGTATATAAAAAAAGACACAACTATATGTTACCTAACAGAAACTCAGTGTAAATACTGAAACTGAGCAGAACCCTGAAGAGCCTTCCTGGTTGCAGACCCCTCCCTGTTGCCCTGTCTCTCACCTTTAGAAAAAAGAAAATCAATCTTAGTTTCCCTGGCCTCCAAGTTTCAGAAAACATACTCAAGTAGTTAATCATTTAAGAAGGGGCAAAAGCAAGAACTAAGAAAAGGCGGTCAAGCAAGGAAGGAAATGACAACTTAGGCAATAAGTAAAACTGATAAATGGGGATAAGGCCCTAGTTATCCTTGAGAAAAACTGTCTGACACACATTTTTGTCTGACAGACATTTTTAAGTTGTTTCTTACAGAACCCAGACCCCCACCAGGTGGAAACTGCTGACCCTAAACCCTTAGAACCTAGAATGGGTGGAGCCAGAAAACTGATGACTGAGATTCCTGAAACACCAACCCTATCACCTCGCCACCTACCAATCAGAAAATTTCCCATGAACTGATCGTGCAATCTACGATGCTCACCCCTAACACTCTTTTAAACGTTTCCCTGAAAGTCACTTGGGAGTTAATGTCTTTTACGAATTAGCTGCCCATTCTTGCTTGGTGCCCTGCAAATAAACACTTTCCTTCATCACAACCCGGTGTCAGCAGATTGGCTTTGCTGTACTTTCGGTGAGTGGACCAGAGTTTGGTCCATTAACAATATGAAGATACAGATGATTCAAAATAAAGGGATTAAAAAGTATATACCATTCTAACATTAATCATAAGAAAGCTGAAATAACTATATTAACTTCACACAAAGCAGACTTCAGATCAAGGAAAGTTATCAGGGTTAAAAAAGGGCATTGAATAATGATAAAAAGGTCAATGCTACAGAAAAAAAAAAAAATCCTAAATTTATGTGCACCTAACAACAAAGCATCAAAATATGTAAGACAAAAGCTGCTGCAACTAAAGGGATAATAGACAAATCCACCTAAATATTTAGAAATTCATCATCACTCAGTAATTGATAGATCAAGCAGGGAGGATACAGTTGAATTGAACATCACTAGGAATGAATGTGATCTATCTGACATAGAATATTCCACACAATGACAGAATACACATTTTTTTCATGTTCATATAGATTCTTCATCAAGATAGAACATATTCTGGCCATAAAACACACCTTAATTATTTTAAAAGAATAGAAATTATACATTATGTTTTCAGAATACAGAGCAATTAAAAGCCGATAAGAGAGAGAGCTATAAAATCCCAAATATTTGGAAATTAAACTCTTCATTTCTAAATTTTAAAAAAATTCAAAGACATCACAAGATAAACAAACTTAAAGTACATGAAAATGAAAATATAACTTACCAAAACTTGAACAATGCATTGAAAGCCAAATTTAGAGGGAAATTTATAGTGTTAAAGTATATATTTGAAAATAAGAAAGATCTCAAAGAACCTAAGCTTCAACCTTAGGAAACTAGAGAAAAAAGAGCAATGTAAACCTAAAGCAAGCATGAGAAAAGAAACAATAAAAATCAGAGCAGTGATGGAGATGTAAATTGGTATAATCGCTATGGAAAACAGTATGGACGTTTCTCAAAAAATTAAAAATAGAACTACCAATGTATGGTAGCAAATCCACTTCTGGGAATATAACGGAAGGAAACAAAATCACTATCTTAAAGTGATAACTTCACCCCTGTGTTCTTTGCGCACTATTTATGATCGCCAAGACATGGAAACAACGTAAGTGTCCATCAGTGGACGAATGGATAAAGAAAATATATAATAATATCCATGTATATATGGATATTATTCAGCTATAAAGAAGAAGGAAATCCTGCCATTTGTGACAACACGGGTGGAACTTGAGAGCGTTATGCTAAGTGAAATGAGTCTGACAGAGAAGGAAAATTACTATATAATCTCACTTACGCGTGGAATTAAAAAAATAAACTTATATTAATAGAGAACAGATTTTTGCTTGCTAGAATGGGTCATGGGGGGATGGAGGAAAGAGGTGAAGGGATCAAAACGTTCAAACTCCCAGTAAAAAGATTATTAAGTCTTGAGCACATAATGTACAGTATAGTGACTACAATTAACAATATCGTATATCTGTAAGTTGCTAAGAGAGTAGATCTTAAAATTCTCATCACAAGAAAAAATTTCTAACTATGTAAGGTGATGCATGTCAACTTATTGTGATAATTATTTTTCAATATATACATAAATCATTACATTGTATACCTTAAACTAATACAATGTTCTATGCCAATTATATCTGAATAGAACAGAAAAATGTAAAAAAAAGAAAATTAGAGAAGAAATTAATGAAATTGAAAACAAGAAAACAATATAAACAACTGATGAAACAAAATCTGTTTCTTTGAAAAGATAAATAATATTGAAATAACTTTAGCCAGGCTAACTTAGAGAAGGAAAGGTCACAAATAAAGAACAAAAATGAAAGCAGGGTTATTACTACAGATCCCACAGACATTAAAATGATTAAAAAAGGACACTATGAATAACTCAATGCCTACAAATTTGATTACTTTGATGAAATGGATCAATTTCCTGAAAGATACAACCTACCACAACTTACACAAGGAGGAACGGATCACTGAAATAGGTATATACTAATTAAAGGAATGGAAAAAATAATTGATAACCTTTCCAAAAAAGGCAAGAAGCCAATATGGATTCAGCTGTGAACAGTCCCAAACATTTATGAAATGAATGTTATCAATTTTCCACAACACTTTCCAGAAAATAGAAACAGGGGAAATACTCCTTAAGTCATTTTATAAGGCCAGAGCTCCCAGAATAATAAATTCTGATAAACACATCATAAGAAATGAAAACTACAGACCAATATATCTCATGGACACAGATGCAAAAGTCTTCAACAACATATTAGGAAATCAAATCTATAGTGTATAAAAAGGATTATCAACACCTAGGTTTTTAATCTAGGTGTGCAAGTTTGCCTAAATTTGATGTTTTGCTTAAGCTTACTTAAATCTTTCAATATTATGCACCAAAACCAAAATAAAGGAAAAACTGATAAATTGGCACAGAAAGATTATTTGAAAAAATTCCAACATCCATTCGTGATAAAGATACTCAGAAAACTAGGATTATAAGGCAACATCTTCAACTCGTTAAAGAATCAATGCAAAAAACCTAGCAGCTAACATTATAATTAATGGTGAGAAACTGGATACTTGTCTCCTAAAATTGAAAACAAGGCAAGAGTATCCTTTCTCACCACCCTGACTCAACCTCTTACTGGAAGTCCTAGCTAACGCAATAAAAAAAAAAAGAAAGAAAATGAAATAAATACAAATTGAAAAGAAAGGATGACTGTATTTAAAATGACATTAATGTCTACATAGAAAATACAAAGAATATTTTAAAATACTCCAGGAAATAATAAACGTTTATACTAAGCTAACAGGACACAAGGTTGATCAACAAAACTCAATTGCATTTCTATACATCATCAATAAACAACTGGAACTTGAATTTAACAATAGCATGTACAATACATAAAAAATGAAATACATGCACATACAGCTACAAAATAGGCACAGAATCTACATGCAGAAAATCACGAACATTAATGAAAGAAATAAAAAATCTAAATAGATAAATGAATTGGAAGACTCAAACTGATAAGCTGTCAGTTCTTCCCTACTTGATTGATGTGTTCAATACAATCCTAACAAAAATTCTCAGGAAGCTATTTTGGAAGTATGAACAAAATGATTGAAAAGCTTACATGGAAAGGTAAAAGGCAATACCAAAGAAGAACAATAAAGGAAAAAAAGACTCACACTATCTGATTCTAAAACTTACTATGACTCTGCAATAATCAAGACAGTATGGTATCAATGTAAGTACAAATATATATATATATATATATATATATATATATATATATATATATATATATATTTCGAACAGAATAGAGAGCACAGCAACAGACCCACCAAATATAGTGAACTTTTATACTTGACAAAGAAGCAATGCCCGTTCAACAGAGAAAAGATGATCTTTTTAAGAAAATGTTGCTGAAATAACTAGATATATAGCAGATGTTATAAAAAGAAAGAAATAAACTAGACACAGATCTTACAACTTTCACAAAAATTAACTTAAAATGTGTCATATACCACAATGTCAAGGGCAAAATTATAAAACTTCTAGAAGAAAATCCAAGAGAAAATCTATGGGACCTGGGTTTGCTGATGGGATTTTAGATTCAATCAAATATTCAACCCATGGAAAAAAGATGACAGTTAGATATTATTCAATTTAAAAACTTTTTACTCTATAAAAAAGATAAGAGAATGAAAAGACATGTCACAGACTGGGAGAAAATTCTGCAAAACACGTATCTCATAAAGTATCTGTATCTAAAATATTCAAATATCTCTTAAAACTCAAAATAAGAAAATAAACAACCAATTAAAAATGAGTTTCATTCTTTTACATGTAGCTGTCCAGTTTTCCCAGCACCACTTACTGAAGAGACTGTCTTTTCTCCATTGTATATTCTTGCCTCCTTTGTCAAAGATTAATTGGTCAGAGTTCTGTGGGTTTGCTTCTGGGCTTTCTATCCTGTTCCATTGATCTTTATTTCTGTTTTTGTGCCAGTACCATACTGCTTTGGTTACGGTAGCTTTGTAGTATAGTCTGAAGTCAGGGAGCCTAATTCCTCCAGCTCTATTTTGTTTTTCTCAAGACTGCTTTGGCTATTCGGGGTCTTTTGTGTTTCCATACAATTAAAAAAAAAAAGTTGTTCTAGTTCTGTGGAAAATGCCATTGGTAATTTCATAGGGATTGCACTGCCTCTGTAGATTGCCTTGGGTAGTATGGAACTATACTCAAGATTTTGTAATAACCTATAAGGGAAAATAATCTGAAAAACAAATAGATATATATGGATGTATAACTGAATCACTTTGCTGTACATTTGACACTGACACAACATTGTAACTCAACTATACGTCAATAAAAATATAAATAAATGAATAAATTTTTTTTTAATGAGCAAAACTCTGAACATACACCACACCTAAGGATACAGACAAACGTCAAAAAAGCATGGGAAAGATACTTAACATTTATCATTAGGAAACTACCAATTATGAGATATCAGTACAAGTCTGTTAAAAATAATTAAAATCCAAAAATCTGACAATATCAAATACTCACAAAGACCTGGAGCAACAGGAAATCTCATTTTTTGCTAGAGGGATTCGAAAACTGTAAAGCCACTTTGAAAGGCATTTTGTCACTTTCTTACAAAGCTAAACACAGTTTTATCATAAGATCCAGCAATCATGCTCTTAGGCATTTACCTAACAGATCTGAAAACGTATGTCCACACAAAACACGCAGGTAAAGATTTATAGTAAATTTATTCACCGTTGCAAAAAACTGGAAACAATGAAGATACTCTTTAATAGGTGAGTAAATAGTGATACATCCATACAATGGAATGTGGTTCAGCAACAAAATGAGCTATTAAGCCACAAAAAGACATACTGAATCTTCAACGCATATTGCTAAGTGAAAGAAACCTGTCTGAAAAGCTACATACTAGATGATTCCAATTTTATGATATTCAGTAAAAGGTACAACTACAGAGATGATACAAACAATCAGTGGTTACAAGTGGTTGGGAGGAAGCGGAAAACAGATGAAATGCAGGGGGTTTTGTGTGTTTTTTAGTCTAATAAAATTTTTGTATGGTATGGTAATACATATTATTTTTACATATACTATGCATTTGCCAAAACTCATATCACTTTACAACACAAAGAGTGAACATTAATGTATGGAAATTTTAAAAATTCATTTTTCAGGTTGGGGAACACTCGACGGAATGCAAAATATCAGAAAACAATCTAACTTATTACAAATGTATGCAGCAACTTCACTGGAGGCTGCAGGATAAAAGGTGCTTTGGAAATGAGAGGAGTCTATAAAACTGAGGCATAAGAAAGTGAACAGAAGCACGGAACTGTATTGTTTCCAAGGTAGTATGAGCTAACAATTCTAATACTGATATACATATACAGTGAAATTTTAAAAATTAAGTAAATATGTAATGGTTGGTGGGAGCCACGTTTTTCACTGTTGGAGTGTGAATTTATAAGTAAGCAAGGTAAGGAGGCTAAAATGATTCATATGGTAATAGAACAGAGATTAGAGTTGGAATCAGCAGAACAAATTCATGAGTAGCTCTATACAGATATGGATAATTACATGTCGACATACTTGCAGATGTGCATACATACATAGGTATAGATGTGCACACATATTTCCTTATTGTAACCTAATATAGATGCATGACATCCCAGCAGGAGCAAACACACCCAGCATCCAGATCTTTAAGTCTAACGCCAGTTTTCAATAAAAACAAAACAAACAAACAAAAAACCACCTAGGGCTCATTGGAGAAATGGCTGACTCCAGGACTGAGACAGGAAATATACAAAATGAGCCTGGAGCACCTGTAATGCAAAAAAGTAAGGAAGTGCTTTAAAAATTGATGGAAAAATGTAAAAGGGCACAAGAGCCAACTAAAATATGTCCATATGGCCACAGCTGAAACACTTGAAAAAGAGAATACACAAAACAGTATTAGATTAAAAAATAAAGTACAAAATAAATACCCATGAGTCCATGCTGATACAAATCAAAGATTAAAATAAATAAATGGAGGAGAGTAGCCAAATCTCCACGCAGAAGAATCCCTAACAATTGATGTAGATACTCTTTCCTTGAGTAGATAGAGCATAACTCCACACTCCCTCAGTGTGGGATTCACATAATGACTTCCCTCCAAAGAATACACCATGTAAAGAGGGAACGAAAGTATTAAATTACAGTGGAGAAATCTAACTTGAGGAAAGCCAGGTGATCAAGCTTATCATCAACAGTGATAAGTCACGTTGATAGTATGTATCCTTGACGTGATGAAAATGGCACTTTAGCTCTATGGTCTTCCTCCCAAACAGACAGAGCTCCAGTCTAATTATGAGAAGAACAGCAGACAAATCCAAATATAAAGATAGCATCAAAAACAAGAAAAGTCTATGGAAATTGGAACAGTCAAGAGGAGACCAATGAGACACGGTACCTAAATTTCATGTGGTACCTGGATGGGACCCTGGAAGGTAAAAAGGATATTTTTTAAAATAAGGAGATTTGAATACAGGTATGGGAAATAATGGGGGGGAAAATATATATATATATCTGCCCTTGGTTCCTGGCACAGAGCTCCTAAAACCCTTGTAAATTCCTAAGTGATAAGAACACTAAGAGCACCTTTTATTCTAATATTTGGTCTTACACCTGGGTTCCTGACACCAAGTTCCTAAATCTCTTGGAATTTCCTGGGTGATAAGTCTTTTTTTCTAATGAGGCAAATCTAGGTCAGCTCCTGGAAGGCTCCTGGATGAGGGCTGGACACCAAAAAGACCAAGCCGTGATTAGATGCTTGGACTTTTCAGCCCCACCCACCTCTCTCTAGAGGAAAGAGGCGTGAGAAATGAAGTTAATAACTGATCATGCCTAGTGATGAAACCTCCATAAATTCCCAACTCTCCGCGGTTCAGAGAGTTTCCAGATTGGTGAACAACTTTTTTGCAATTAAATGGGACAAACAAGATCATATGAAAAAATTCCTGAAAAATACAACTTACCAAAGCTGGCCCCAAACGATATAGAAAATCTGAATAGCCTTATCTTTCCAAAGAGACTGAAATAATAGTTAAAAACTTTTCACACAGAAAATTCTACCAGTTTCACAGGTGGATTCTATGTAATATTTATAGAAGAAGCAATACTAATAGTGTACAAAGCCCTGTCAGAAACAAGAAGGGAATAACTTCCAATTCATTTTTTGAAGCCAGCATCATCTCAATACCAGGAAGTGAAAAGGACAATACAAGGATAGAGACAAGTATACTTAAGATCACAAATACAAACATTCTGGACAAAATATTAGCAAATCAAATACAGACCCATAAAAAAGGACAGCTTATAACAGGTTTATTGAAAGAAAGATGTGTTTAAAATTGAAAAATCAAACAATAACAGATCCCCAACCTTTCCTGGTGTTTTATGACCTTAAAACTTTTGAAGAGTCCTGACCAGCTATTTTTGTTTCATGTATCTTGCAACTTTTCAAAGTTCAGCAGGCTTTTATTTAAGTACTTTTTAATGTTCCGTTCCTGGACTTCCTTGGACTCTGTAACCCAGCCACACAGGGATTTTCAGATGCCAAAGGAAAAAACAAGAAAGAAATAAAAATGAAATGATTTTTTAAATTTAAATTTAAATGTAATTTAATTTTTAATTAATAAAACAGTTTGTCATGTTTTAAATGATACTGTTTCTTTATATTAACTACTATCATTTCATGGATCCTGTTGTTTGAATGAGTTCTCTGAGCTGTTAATATTTTTAAAAATTGTATGACCCTGTTATATATATTGAAGTATCCTTTTTCTTGCTTCTACTAAAAATACATTTAAAATCTAACTCAGTGATAAGTGACAAGTGAAAAAAAGTCTCCTGTAAAACAAATTTACTTTGTCCATTATGTCCCCAAATTATTCTGTAAGAACTTGTTTCTTTCAGAGAAAATGAAAAAAAAATCCCCAAACTGTACTGAGCATTTGGCATCATTGCTCCAGTAACATCTTTACAGCATGACAGAATTTATTATCCTGTCACTCTAACAACACTCATTGGTTAATTTTAGATTCACATGACTCCCTTTGACTGTAGATATTCCTAATATAAACAGATTTTCTTGTTCATCAAATTTCACTCTTTAAACTGTCCTTATACAATTTTAATTCAAGAATGGTCATCTTTCTCTGAGAACTTCTCTGTGTTCTAAAAAGGATCTAATCGGTGGAAATTAATAAAACACCCCAAACTGACAATCCCCAAAATACAGGATATACTTTTAATATGGGACTACTACATAAGTGATCTTTCACATTATCCAGATACAGAAAAAGGCACAATCTGAAATGAAAACTAAGAAAATGAAGGCATGATGGGATGATTGGTTAAGAATTTGTAAAGATGCTACTTATGTTACCATAATACTACCTATTAAAAACTTATGGGGCTTCCCTGGTGGTGCAGTGGTTGAGAGTCCGCCTGCCGATGCAGGGGACAAGGGTTCGTGCCCCGGTCCGGGAAGATCCCACATGCCGCAGAGCAGCTGGGCCCATGAGCCATGGCTGCTGAGCCTGCGCGTCCGGAGCCTGTGCTCCACAACGGGAGAGGCAGCAGTGAGAGGCCCGCGTACCGCAAAAACAAACAAACAAACAAACAAACAAAAAAACTTATGAACATGAAAATCTCCAAAATTTAGTGAGAAGCCGATACTTATTCTCAGGAGAACCCCTCTTGAATATGACTATTAAAATTAATCTGTATTCACCTCAGTTGCATTGCATTGTGACTGTACCTGTAAAAAGAATCAATGTGGTTTCAGAGGAGCAGGGATGCTGACAGATTCAAAGGTAGAATAAAGTGTAATTTTTCACTTTATGTCATTCTTTAGGAAGAATGAAACATTCAACTCCCTCCTCCTCAAAATAATATTCTTTTTCTTTCAGTCAAAATCAGGCAGAATAAACATCTGTTTAAATAGCTCCTGATATTACCTCTTTCTCCTGCATCACATCTACAGAATGTTATACTGCTAATGAGTTGGGAGCCTGAGGAAAATGGTACCTAAAATCATGATAATAACTGCAAGTGGTGGTTAAAATTGAAGGTAAAATTCAGTATTAGTGAAATTATCTTATTTGGTCTTTACCACAGTTAAATTATTTTTTTCATTTTCAGCATCACTGTTAAGTATCGGTGACTTTATATAAGCTGTCTTCCCAAGATTACAAGGAATAAGTGAGGGATTTGAATCCAATTTTGTCTCACTATAAAATATGCGCTCTGTACCACTAAATTCATGTTACTTCTCTTCATGAAGTC
Source organism: Stenella coeruleoalba (assembly GCF_951394435.1). Lineage (NCBI taxonomy): Eukaryota > Metazoa > Chordata > Mammalia > Artiodactyla > Delphinidae > Stenella > Stenella coeruleoalba. The sequence continues at coordinate 12,140,469 of NC_137153.1, read as the reverse complement.
TAGTTCTTCTCACCATATACCTAGAAACCTCCTTTTTTCCTAAGTGCTTTAAAAGTATATGAATCGCATTGTAAAATGAAGGGCAGCAAAGCCTAGGGTGAACCAGTACAGTTTTTTAGAATTATTTCAGAAAAAAACAAAGGAGACCATAGACCCTAACTGTGAAATGCCGTAAGATTCAACATTCTTTCCTCATCACTCAGGGTGGAAAAGGGACTCAGTAATTAAAAGAAGGTTTACTGTCCTGTATTGCTTGAAGTATTTATTGTGGTCACAGCACACTGGTGGTTGGAAGAAAAGAAGACATATTTCTATCCACAGTGTTGTTCAAAAGTACTTCCATTTAAGTGATAAAACTGAATGAAATATTTTCTTATTTCCTCCTTAATTCCTCTCTCTCCTTTCATAGTGGCAAATTCCTTCATTCACTGATGAGCTGAATCTCCTCTCTTCAGCGGGCATGAAGGAAAGGGAAACCAAGTCTAAGTCAAACAGAACTTGAATGTCATATTTACATAATGAAAATTACCATAAGAGGCTCTGCATTCTGCACTTTCCTTAACTCCATGTGTCCTGCTGTTTTCCACTCTGTTTCCACTCTGTTGCCCTATGACTTTCCAAACTCTGAGCTTCCCCTCGCCCCTATTAAATCTTAATCTCCAAAAAGGAGATTTTAGGGGTGGAAGAGAGTCTCTTTACTGACAACTCGCTATGGAGATTAGTTGCTTCTACAAAGCATACCAGATCAGAGCTGATGTATTATGAAAGGAAATAGATTGATGGGGGAAACATCTACTTGCTACTTCATTTAATGTGTCTGAATAATTAGGAATTAATCCATAAAAGACCTAAGTAATCCAGAAAAATCCCAAAACGATTATTAGTAGCACAATTTTAATTTGAAAATGTCCTGGAAATATTACACAGGAAATATTAGGATGAAATTCTGTTATCTTCCCTTGGACAAAAGTCTGCTATGGCATTTACCTGGTTAACAAACAATAGCAATAAAAAAAGGGAAAAAAATAGAGAAAGCAGACTGGCTTCAAGGAGGTTGCAGGCTATTGAATCAGACTGACCTTAATAAGAGACCCATGGAACAGTTCACCTACTGGTAATGAAAATGAAATCTATACTTAGCAAGGTCGGCAGCTGTCACCTCACTTTGAGCTTTAACAAGTCTGCTGATATACATGTGACCCACACTTTGAAGAGGGGTCTGACTTCTCTGAGACAGTGCGGCTAGAAAATTGCTGGGAGAGACACAGTCAAGCAGCTGACATACTCGCTATTTAAAGGGGATCTGGACTAAGCCTGCTGAAGCCATGAATGTGTTTATAGCAGCTCATTATTCACATTTCAAATTACCTGTGATTAATTAAGGCAGCATCTTCACTGCCCTGATAAAAATTTGTAGCTAGTTTTTATTTCTGAGGTAAATTAGGGGTGAAATATGAAATACTTTTAAAAGGAAAACAATAGCCTAGATATAAGGAAAAGAATTCATATGAAGTCACTTCTATATGACTACATTTTTATATATTTCTGGAAACAGTTACACAAGGACTAAAGCTTGAATGTGAACTTAATCTGATCCCAGCACAGAAAAAGTGCTTTCTTCATTTCCTTTCCAACCTGAAACACCCTTTATTCCAAGGGAAATCAGGCCAGAATTTCCTTTCTCTAGTTCTTGCTATCACCCTAGTAACCATGAAAAATGCTTCTTTGAAGAAATGTAAAGGTCATTTTAAATTAACTGCCATAATTCAAATGGATTTGAAAGAAAATTTCAAATACACACACACACAGAGTTTGTTTCTAAATCTTTCTTTTTTCAGTTGTAAAATAAGTTGAGAAAGGCAGCTCAGATTCCTTGGCCCAAAGTACCACAGACCTAAATCCCAGAAGGTAATAATAAACAAAATCAGTTTTCTGAAAACATCTGTTCTTACACTTTGAAGAAATTAAAGTCTCAGAGAATGCATTCTCCCCTCTATCTACTGGAGGAGATAAATTCAATTCTAAATTGGTGATGCTTGGGAAAAGGATGAAGATGGACCACAATTAAAAATTACATTATAGATGTATATATGTATATTGTATATTATATGTATGCATGTATTTATACACACACACACACACACACACTCACTCACTCAAATATGTGGCTACAGACCTAAAACTCATATGCTGAAGCACTAACCCCTAAGGCAATGGCATTTGGAGATGGGTCTTTGGGAGATAATTATGCTTAGGAGGTCATGAGAGTGGGGCCCTCAGGATGGGATTAGTGCCCCTAATTAGAGACCAGGAAGCTTGTTCAGTCTCTGGCCATGTGAGGACACAGTGAGTAGGCAGAGGTCAACAAGCCAGAGAGAGAGCTCTCTCCACAACTAGACCATACAGGTACCCAGATCATGAACTTCCCAGCCTCCAAAGCTGTAAGAAATTAATTTCAGTTGTTTCAGCCACTCAGGCCATGGCATTTTGTAACAGCACCCGGAGTAAACTAACACACACATATGTATTAGAAAACCAAAAAACACACGTGTGTGTAATACTATCCACTTGCAACGGACTGAATGTGTCCCTCCAAAATCATATGTTAAAACCTAATCCCCAGTGTGATGCTATTTGGAGGTGGGGGTCCTTGGGAGGTGATTAGGTCATGAAGGTGGAGCCCTTGTGAATGGGATCAGAACCTAATAAAAGAGGGTCCAGGGAGCTCCCTCGCCCCTTCCACTATGTAAGGACACAGCTAAATGACAGCTTCCATGAAGCAGGAAATAGGCTCTCCCCAGACACTGAATCTGCTGGCACCTTGACTTTGGACTTCCCAACCTCCAGAAGTGTGGGAAATAAATTGCTGTTGTTTATAAGCCACACAGTCTATGGTATTTTGTTACAGCAGCCTAAACGGACTAAGACACTGTCCTACTTAGATCTCAAAGTAGCTCCCGGCAATTTGAGACATTAAGACCTACCGTAATAAGTAGCACATTTCCAGCCTTCCTAGAGCTGGTAATCAGATTACCAAGAAGGTTAATATGATAGTTGACAACTGAAGCTACACAAAACCACCAACTTTTGTTTGGTGATTGTCACACTCCTTAGTACACAGCTTCCAACATCTCTGCAATTTCAGGCTTGTAGTTATCTCTCTGGCAAATGAATATGGACAGAGTTCTACAACTGCTCTCTATATATGCTTATATGTTACATTCAAAAATATCAAAATCTAAACATATACAGACTTAGTGATTAAATACATCACCATTAGACATCAAATGTAGTATCAAAATGCAATTTAGAACAATTCTTACTAAAAAGTGATCAGAATTTTACAGTATACATTTGTCATTTGAAAATAGTATTTTAAAACTAGACTCAAAACACAACCACTCAGCAATATACTTCCCTTTTGCATTTTTGAGAAATTACATCCATAACATATAATTGTGGGTGAACTATAGGACAAAAAAAAACACGACTTACATTTGTTAACCCCTATCTGTATTGAAAAGGGGATTTTATACCAGAAAATATTTCTTCTTTCAGAGTCTCCATTTTACTTCTATGTTTATTTGGCTAAAGAAAAATACACACACACACACACACACACACACACACACACAACACTTAAAGTTGAAATGAGGATTATTTCATGCATCCTCTTTTTGATTACTATTAAAACTAAGTGTCCTAATTTTCACCATACCAATAATCAGCTATGTTTCTTGTGACTTAGAATTTTACTTTCAATTCCATCACCATCACCATTCCAAATTCTCAGTCATTTAATATTTGCTTTTACTAAAGCACTGCTCTAACTTTGAAAATTATATTTATCAGTGTCATTAGTGTTAAAATATATATATAAATTCCCAAAATGAATGAATCCAAGAAATGAAAAAAGGGGAATATACTTAATATATTTTCCGTATCAATACCAGTCTCTTTAGATTGATAAGAAAGGCATTTTTTTTTTTTTTTTTGCAGTACATGGGCCTCTCAGCGTTGTGGCCTCTCCCATTGCAGAGCACGGGCTCCGGACGTGCAGGCTCAGCGGCCATGGCTCACGGGCCCAGCCACTCCGCGGCATGTGGGATCTTCCCGGACCGGGGCACGAACCCGTGTCCCCTGCATCGGCAGGCAGACTCTCAACCACTGCACCACCAGGGAAGCCCCTAAAGGCAGATTTTTAATTGAGGAACTCAATCAGAGATATATCCCAAGAGAATTATACTCCTAAACACCAAGGAGATGCACTAACTATAAAATGATTGCTCATTTAAATATTCTCTCTAAACAAATAAAAATCTACGTTTAATCTATACCTTTTTAAAAATAAATTAATTTAATTATGATATAATTAAATCTCTAACATTAATGCTAATGAAGAATTAAAAAACTAAAAACCACTTCATTTGTGAAATGCATTTTCTAAACAGTATTTGGAATTATGCTTTACTCTGCTTGTAGGTCAGACTATAACTGATATTTTAAACTGTTAAGAATTTCAAATTTTGTTCAAAACATAATTGAACTCTTTTACACAAGTGTACGGTATAACCATATGTACTTTTTTTTTCAAACTCACTCCTACTACAGAACAAAAAATCGTAGATTGGCATAGGAAATTATAAAACTATGGAGACCAGACTTAAGAGACTGCTATAGTAACCAGGTAAGAGATGTAGGAGCAGGAAAGAGATTCCCAGCAATAACAACTGCAGTGAACCAATGGATTTGGAAGATATTTAATGAGGCAGAAATAAGAACATGTTCATGTAAAACAAAACAAAACCAAAAAACAAAAAAAAAACAGAAAAAGAAAGAAAGGGAAACAATGGCACTTTTGGGTATCTGTAAGTAGTTCTATATGACTGATGATTTAGTTATTTGGAGGAAAAGACAGTGAAGCTGCAGGCATGTAACTAGCTTTCTGACTTGAGCAATGCAGGATGGATGCTGCAACCAGACTGCCTGGGTGTGACTCAAGGTCAAGATGGATGCTGCAACCAGACGGCCTGGGTGGGACTCAAGGTCAAGATGGATGCTGCAACCAGACGGCCTGGGTGGAGTCAAGGCCTCACTACCTACCACGTTGTGACATTAATCAAGTGTCCTCTGTACACCAATCCCTTCACTTTGAAAAATGAGAGTTATATCTGTCACTATCTGAACAATTAACTGAAAAGATTAAAGATGGTAAGGTTCAGTGCCGGATAGATACATGCTCGATAAACGTTAGCTACTGTGCACACCACTCACTGTGGTAGGAAGAGCAGGTCAGCATAGCATCTCTCTATGATGAGGTGCTTTTACATAAGCCTGGGCTGCCTCTGGGATATCCTAGCAGACAGTTTCTAGAGGCAAATATGCTACTTTGTATCCCTGAAGTGAGATCTTCATCAGAGACCCAGATGAAATCAACGGTAAGGAGATAATAACTGCAGTCGTGGAAGTGTAGGAAGCTCTCTAGAAAACAGGTGAAAGGTGAGCAGGAAAAGAGGAGTACTTGGATCAGAACATCAAGGAAAACAAAAATACAAATAGCAGAATAAGGACACTGGTCACGCAGGGAGAATGAAGCCAGCCAGCTAAAGAGCAGGGACAAGAGGCTGAGAAACTCTGAACCACGGCAGAAACCATGATGTAAAATGCTGTAAGCATCACTAGAAGGGGAGGACTGAGAAACAGGTATTAAGCTTACCTGAAATTTTTTAGAAAGGTTGCTTGCCTGATGGAAGAGCAATTCCCATCAGGTTGGGTAAGGGGCAGGAGGCAGGTGGACATGGGTTGAGAAGTGGATAGGAAATGGGGAAGTCGCGACTCCAAGTCCAGGTAACTCTTGGAGAAGTTTTGCTAGGCAGTGTAACGTGGCACCGAGGATGGGAAGAGAGGGGAAGAAATTATTTTTCTCCTATGTTTAACACATTTTAAAGATTTAAGTGTTTTGTATACCTTTTTTAAAAAATGAGGATGATATATAGCCTGTAAAACGGTGAAAGCCAAATACACAGAAAAAAGGAGAAAAGTCTTTGAGGATGGAAGAGTTTTCTGCACACAGCAAATATAAAGAGCACAAATACAGAGATCAGTCTCAGGCAGAAAGCAGACTCTACATCCACGTAACTGGAGAGAAGGAGAAAAGGACCAGCGTGGACCAGCGTGGAATGGGTTCAGATCAGATGTCTTCCATCTTCCCTGTGAGGACAAAGGGAAAACAAATGACACTTACGTAGAATGAAGTCTAAGAAGCCGAAACGAAGGTTTGAGGTTTAAATACAGTAGTCACTGTAACGTGGGAAAGCAATGATGTGTTTGTAACCAGAAAAACTATAATCGATTCCCGTAACGAAACTTTACTTGCAGTTTGTGTTGCTCATAAATGATCTGGGACACTTGGTCACAAATACGAACACCTTCCAAGCAAACCAATTAACAGCAGCCACTTCTGGGAACAGAAACGTCACTAAAGAGCAAAAGGAGCCACGCCCACCACCAGGGCTTGTTCCTGGGATGAACCCAGGATTCAGCACTTCTGGCCCCTGCTCGCCCCCTAACGGCTGCCTCTGGGCACAGATCAAACTGCTCCGTGTTTCAGGGAAATCATTAAAGGTCTCCACACTGTATCCTCCTAAACATCCTCAGTGTCTCTAACCAGGTTCCAGTCCCAGGCAACAATTCATCTTCCTGTCTGACTCATTTTTTATCCAGGCGGTTTTCTGTCAAAATCAATCTACTTTACTGGTCATCTGGTCACCAACTTCAATCTATTCCATGTGATAAATAACTCTTGGAAAGCAGAGGAAGGTTTCACATTAATGTAAGATTTTTCACTACTGACAGGAAACTAGTGCTAAAGATTTTCAGTATGTCATCTCCTTTGTAATACAGCTAATAAAACAGTGCTTGACCTAATATAGTTAATCATAGTTTAGTGGCTGACAGTTTTTGGTATCAACTTTAGATTCTCATTTCGCAGGGATACTCTCTCAATATTTCTTAATACTAGCTTTCATTTTTTAAAAGGATTGATGAAAGGTTAGGTCTTACAGCATAAGATCTGGATCAAGTGTCAGTTCACATCTTTAATTTTACGCACTCTTCAGTGAATATACCTTAATGTATGGAAAACAATGAATTGTTATCCACTTCCCTTCGCTGGTTCCACTAAATGTTTTTTTAATAAGTTTATTTAATTAAATTAATTAACTAATTAGTTTTTGGCTGTAGTAGGTTTTCATTGCTGTGCGGGGGTTTTCTAGAGTTGCAGTGAGTGGGGCCTACTCTTCATTGCGGTGCGCAGACTCTAGGCGCACGGGCGTCAGTAGTTTTGGCACGCGGGCTCAATAGTTGTGGCACACGGGCTTAGTTGCTCTGCAACATGTGGGATCGTTCCCAGACCAGGGCTCGAACCTGTGTCCCCTGCATTGGCAGGCAGATTCTTAACCACTGCGCCACCAGGGAAGTCCCTTCACTAAATGTTAATGTACTCTTTTCTTATTTTCCTCTTCAGTAATTTTATATTTAAGTGGCCTTATTTTGATTTTGGCAGTTAGGTATGGAAGGTGGGAGAAAAAATAAATTGTCTTTAAATGTTATAATCAACCTTCTAAAAAATCTAGAAACAACTTTCAAAGCATGTACATTTTAAACATTAGAGAACTTTTTGGACAATATTGGAAAATGCCATAAAGGAGAATATTAAATAATTAAGTATACTTGTCAGTAAATACAAATTTAAAGGGTTTGAGAATACACAGGAGCTGATGGAGTTTGGGTATGATTTTAGGCATACTTAAGGTGAGAGATATTAGAAGCAGGAAGAGACATAGACAATTTAAAGCAATCAGAGATTTTGAGAGAGACGGAAGATTTGGTTAGTGATGGGACAATCAAGGCATGGAATCCATGGAATACCAGACAATGCAGAGCAGGGTAGGCTCTGAGCACCCAGGACAGGGCATGTTCCTAGACAGAATTTCTCCTACAGCTTAAATATGGCCCACCTATTCATAAAGCCAAGGGGACACCCTCTATTTTACTAGAGAAGGGATGAAAATTGGCTTTTAGACTCCTCCTACCTCCTAGGTCCTGTGTCCAGAATACAGGCAAATTGAGTTCGAAAGTTCGGCAGATTTAGGAAGGCATGAGCAGGTCTATGTACGCAGCAGGGATGTTGGTAAATTAAGGAAAAAACAATCAGATTTGTAAGCACTGTTTTCTTTCTTCAATGTTTGAACAATTGGGGTTTTTTGCTCTTACACTGGGGGAAGCACACGAGATCTACAGTTTAACGTGACTAAATACTCTGGAGAAGCACTGCTCCAGGATGAGGCCGGGGCTAAATGGTTAGGGTTTTGCACAGAGACTGACGGCATAGCCCACTAAAGACATCTTTGGAATTTTTAGTACAAATAAATCTTGTCCAGTTTGTCCACCTGTGCCAGCTGTGTAGGTAATCCAGGTAATTGAGCACTTCTTTATATATTTTGTTCTCTATTGTAGTTTATGTAGTCTATTTCACTCAAACATGTTTTCTGAATGCCTCACTGTGTATTTGTTACATTAAAGTATTTATTTTCAATATCTACAGGCTTGAATAACTAAGATACATTATAGTCACTTAGAAAATAATTGCGGATGAAAACCAACATAACAGACTTCAAGTAAGAGAGACATAAATACACTTTAAATAAACTATATGTAAAAATCTAAAGGATATATGTATATATTGAGATCAATATACAAAAAATTGATTTTATTTCTATACAACAGTGAAAAATTCCAGAATAAGACAATTCCATTTATAATATCATCAAACTACCAAAATACACAGGAATAAATTTAACAGTGTAAGACAAACTAAAGTCTGTAAAACATTACTGAAAGAAATTAAAGATATAAGTAAATGAAAGGACATTCCACATCCATTGATTGGAAGACTTGATACTGTGAAGATGTCAATACTTTTTAAATTAATCTATCAAGTCAATAGAAAGCTTATCAAAGTCCTAGCTTTTATCTTCCTTTTTTTCAGAAAATGACAACTTTATCTGAAAATTCATGAAGAATTGCAAGAACGCAGAACAGCAAAGCCATCTTAAGAAACAATAAAAAAGTCATAGAATTCATGCTTCCCAATTTCAAAACTTACTACAAACAAGAGTCAGCAAGTCAGTGTGGAGTTGGCAAATAGGTTAACACATAGTTCAATGGAGTGAAACTGTGAGTCCAGAAATAAACCTGTACATTTTTTGTCAATTGATTTTGACAAGGAGGTCAGGAAATTTTAATAGAGAAAGGATAATCTTTTAAACAAATCTTGCTGGGACAACTGTATAACAAACATGCCAAAGAATACAGGTGGCCCTCTTCTTTACACCATACACAAAAACTAACTCAAAATAAACTACAGATTATACGTACAAGTTAGCGTTATAAAACTTTTACAAAAAAATATAGGAGTAAGTCTTTGTGACTGTGGGTTAGGCAAAGCCTTTCTAAATACAATAAGAAAACCACAAACAGCACAAGTAAAACAGGTAAAATGGACTACATCAAAATTTAAAAACTTTGTGCTGTAAACAATACTGTCATAAAAGTGAAAAATGCAGGCCACAGAATAGGATAAAATGTTTGCAGAAGACATATATTTTAAAAGACTTTTACCTCGAATATAAAAAGCAGTACACCTAAACTAAAATATTTTAAAAACAGTTAAAAATGCACAAAATATTTTAATAGACAGTGCTTCAAATAAGACACACAAAGAGACAATAACTGTGTAAAAATATGTTCAACATTTGTTATCTCGGAAATCCACATGAAAACAGGAAGGATATACCACTTCCCTTTCAGTAGAATGACTATAACCAAAATGACAATAACAAGGGTTTGTGAAGACATGTGGAAATCGGACCCCTCAGACAATGTTGGTGGAGAGATATAATTGTGCAGCCACTTTGGAAAAAAGTTTGGCAGTTTCTCAAGATGTTAAACAGAACTACCATATGAATTCACAAATTCATTCCTTGAAAGATAATTAAATTAAAACATACAGCCAGGGGGAGCTCCAAGATGGGGGAAGAGCAAGACGTGGAGATCACCTTCCTCCCCACAAATACACCAGAAATACATCTACATGCGAAACAACTCCTACAGAACACCTACTGAACGCTGGCTGAGGACCTCAGACCTCACATAAGGCAAGAAACTCCCCACGTACCTGGGTAGGGCAAAAGAAAAAAGAAAAAACAGAGACAAAAGGATAGGGACGGTACCTGCAGAAGTGGGAGGGAGCTGTGAAGGAGGAAACGTTTCCACACACTAGGAAGCCCCTTCGCGGGCGGAGACTGCAGGTGGTGGAGGGGGGAGCTTCAGAGGCGTGGAAGAGAGCACAGCAACAGGGGTGTGGAGAGCAAAGCAGAGAGATTCCCGCACAGAGGATCAGTGCCGACCAGCACTCACCAGCCTGAGAGGCTTGTCTGCTCACCTACCGGGGCGGGTGGGGCTGGGAGCTGAGGCTCGGGCTTTGGAGGTCAGATCCCAGGGAGAGGACTGGGGTTGCCCGGCGTGAACATAGCCTGCAGTGGGTTACATAGCCTGCAGGGGGTTAGTGCACCACGGCTGGCCGGGAGGGAGCCCGGGGAAAAGTCTGGACCTGCCGAAGAGGCGAGAGAATTTTTCTTCCCTCTGTTTCCTGGTGCACAATGAGAGGGGATTAAACAGCGCTGCTGAAAGGAGCTCCAGAGACAGGTGCGAGCCCGGCTATCAGCGCGGACCCCAGAGCCAGGCAGGGGACACTAAGGCTGCTGCTGCCACCGCCAAGAAGCCTGTGTGCGAGCACAGGTCACTATCCACACCTCCACTCCCAGGAGCCTGTGCAGCCCGCCACTGCCAGGGTCCCGGGATCCAGGGACAACTTCCCCGGGAAAACGCACGGCACGCCTCAGGCTGGTGCAACGTCACGACGGCCTCTGCCGCCGCAGGCTCACCCAGCATCCGTATCCCTCCCTCCCTGCGGCCTGAATGAGCCAGAGCCCCCGAATCAGCTGCTCCTTTAACCCTGTCCTGTCTGAGCAAAGAACAGATGCCCTTAGGCGATCTACATGCGCAGGCGGGTCCAGATCCAAAGCTGAACCCCAGGAGCTGTGTGAACAAAGAAGAGAAAGGGAAACCTCTCCCAGCAGCCTCAGGAGCAGCAGATTAAATCTCCACACTCAACCTGATGTGCCCTGCATCTGTGGAATACCTGAATAGACAACGAATCATCCCAAACTGAGGTGGACTTTGAGAGCAACAATATATATTTTTTCCCTTTTTCTCATTTTCTGAGTGTGTATGTGTATGCTTCTGTGTGTGATTCTGTCTGTATAGCTCTGCTTTTACCATTTGTCCTAGGGTTCTTTTTTTTTTCTTTTTTTAGTATAGTTTTCAGTACTTGTTATCATTGATAGATTTGTTCTTTGGTTTGGTTGTTCTCTTCTTTCTTTCCTTCTTTATTTTTAATTACTTAAAAAATTTCTTTTAATAATTATTTTTTGTTTTTTATTTTATCTTTTCCTTTCTTTCTTTCTTTTTTTCTCCCTTTTATTCTGAGCCATGTGGATGACAAGCTCTTGGTGCTCCAGCCAGGCATCAGTGCTGTGCCTCTCAGGTGGGAGAGCCAAGTTCAAGACATTGGTCCATAAGAGACCTCCTAGCTCCACGTAATATCAAATGGTGAAAATCTCCCAGAGATCTCCATCTCAACACCAACACCCAGCTCCACTCAACGACCAGCAAGCTACAGTGCAAGACACCCTATGCCAAACAACTAGCAAGACAGGAACACAACACCAACCCATTAGCAGAGAGGCTGCCTAAAATCATAATAAGGTCACAGACAGCCGAAAAATCACCACCAGACATAGACCTGCCCACCAGAAAGACAAGATCCAGCCTCATCCACCAGAACACAGGAACCAGTCCCTTCCACAAGGAAGCCAACACAAGCCACTGAACCAACCTTAGCGACTGGGGACACACACAAAAAACAATGAGAAATAAGAACCTGCACCCTGCAAAAAGGAGACCCCAAACACAGTAAGTTAAGCAAAATGAGAAGAAAAGGAAACACACAGCAGATGAAGGAGCAAGGTGAAAATCCACCAAACCTAACAAATGAAGAGGAAATACGCAGTCCACCTGAGAAAGAATTCAGAATAATAATAGTAAAGATGATCCAAAATCTTGAAAATAGAATGGAGAAAATACAAGAAACATTTAACAAGGACCTAGAAGAACTAAACAGAGAACAAACAATCATGAAAAACACAATAAAAGAAATTAACAATCCCTTCTCTAGAAGGGATCAATCGCCGAATAACTGAGAAAGAAGAATGGATAAGTGACCTGGAAGATAAAGTAGTAGAAATAACTACTGCAGAACAGAATAAAGAAAAAAGAACGAAAAGAATTGAGGACAGTCTCAGAGACCTCTGGGAAAACATTAAACGCAGCAACATTCGAATTATAGGGGCCCCAGAAGAAGAAGAGAAAAAGAAAGGGACTGAGAAAATAGTTGAAGAGATTATAGTTGAAAACTTCCCTAATATGGGAAAGGAAATAGTTAATCAAGTTCAGGAAGCACAGAGAGTCCCAAACAGGATAAATCCAAGGAGAAACAACCCAAGAGACATATTAATCAAACTATCAAAAATTAAATACAAAGAAAAATATTAAACGAAGCAAGGGAAAAACAACAAATAACATACAAGGGAATCCCCATAAGGTTAACAGCGGATCTTTCAGAAGAAACTCTGCAAGCCACAAGGGAGTGGCAGGACATATTTAAAGTGATGAAAGGGAAAAACCTACAAACAAGATTACTCTACCCAGCAAAGCTCTCATTCAGATTTGATGGAGAAATTAAAACCTTTACAGACAAGCAAAAGCTAAGAGAATTAAGCACCACCAAACCAGCTCTACAACAAATGCTAAAGGCATGTCTCTAGGCAGGAAACGCAAGAGAAGGAAAAGACCTACAATAACACACCCAAAACAATTAAGAAAATGGTAATAGGAACATACATATTGATAATTACCTTAAATATAAATGGAATAAATGCTCCAACCAAAAGACAGAGACTGGCCGAATGGATACAAAAACAAGATCCGTATATATGCTGTCTACAAGAGACCCACTTCAGACCTAGGGACACATACAGACTGAAAGTGAGGGGATGGCAAAAGATATTCTATGCAAATGGAAATCAAAAGAAAGCTGGAGTAGCAATTCTCATATCAGACAAATTAGAGTTTAAAACAAAGACTATGACAAGAGAAAAAGAAGGGCACTATATAATGATCAAGGGATTGATCCAAGAAGAAGATATAATAATTGTAAATATTTATGCACCCAACACAGGAACACCTCAATACAGAAGGCAAATACTAACAGCCATAAAAGGGGAAATCAACAGTAACACATTCATAGTAGGGGACTTTAACACCCAACTTGCACCAATGGACATATCATCCAAAATGAAAATAAATAAGGAAACACAAGCTCTAAATGACACATTAAACAAGAAGGACTTAATTGATATTTATAGGACATTCCATCCCAAAACAACAGAATACACATTCTTCTCAAGTGCTCATGGAACATTCTCCAGGATAGATCATACCTTGGGTCACAAATCAAGCCTTGCTAAATTGAAGAAAATTGAAATGATATCGAGTATCTTTTCTGACCACAATGCTATGAGACTAGATATCAATTACAGGGAAAAATCTGTAAAAAACACAAACACATGGAGGCTAAACAATACTCTACTTAATAACCAAGAGATCACTGAAGAAATCAAAGAGGAAATCAGAAAATACCTAGAAACAAATCACAATGAGAACACGACGACCCAAAACCTATGGGAGGCAGCAAAAGCAGTTCTAAGAGAGAAGTTTAGAGCAATATAATCCTACCTCAAGAAACAGGAGACATCAGAAATAAACTACCTAACCTTACACCTAAAGCTATTAGAGGAAGAACAAAAAAACCCTAAAGTTAGCAGAAGGAAAGAAATCATAAAGATCAGATCAGAAATAAATGAAAAAGAAATGAAGAAAACGATAGCAAAGACCAATAAAACTAAAAGCTGGTTCTTTGAGAAGATAAACAAAGTTGATAAACCATTAGACAGTCTCATCAAGAAAAAAAGGGAGAAGACTCAAATCAATAGAATTAGATTTGAAAAAGGAGAAGTAACAACGGACACTGCAGAAATACAAAGGATCATGAGACATTACTACAAGCAACTCTGTGCCAATAAAATGGACAACCTGGAAGAAATGGACAAATTCTTAGAAATGCACAACCTGCTGAGACTGAACCAGGAAGAAACAGAAAATATGAACCAAACAATCACAAGCACTGAAATTGAAACTGTCATTAAAAATCTTCCAACAAACAAAAGCCCAGGACCAGATGGCTTCACAGGCGACTTCTATCAAACATTTAGAGAAGAGCTAACACCTATCCTTCTCAAACTCTTCCAAAATATAGCAGAGGGAGGAACACTCCCAAACTCATTCTACGAGGCCAACATCACCTTGATAACCAAAACCAGGCAAAGATGTCACAAAGAAACTACAGGCCAATATCACTGATGAACATAGATGCAAAACTACTCAACAAAATACTAGCAAACAGAATCCAACAGCACATTAAAATGATCATACACCATGATCAAGTCTGGATTATCCAAGGAATTCAAGGATTCTTCAACATATGCCAATCAATCAATGTGATAAACCATATTAAATACTTGCAGGAGAAAAACCATATGATCATCGCAATAGATGCTGAGAAAGCTTTCAACAAAATTAAACACCCATTTATGGTAAAAAACCCTCCAGAAAGTAGGCACAGAGGGAACTTTCCTCAACATAATAAAGGCCATCTATGACAAACCCACAGCCAACCTCGTCCTCAATGGTGAAAAACTGAAACCATTTCCACTAAGATCAGGAACAAGATAAAGTTGCCCACTATTATTCAACATATTTTCGGAAGTTTTAGCCACAGCAATCAGAGAAGAAAAAGAAGTAAAAGGAATCCAAATCGGAAAAGAAGAAGTAAAGCTGTCACTCTTTGCAGATGACATGATACTATACATAGAGAATCCTAAAAATGATAACAGAAAACTAGTAGAGCTAATCAATGAATTTGGGAATGTAGCAGGATACAAAATTAATGCACAGAAATCTTTTGCATTCCTATACACTAATGATGAAAAATCTGAACGAGAAATTATGGAAACACTCCCATTTACCACTGCAACAAAAAGAATAAAATACCTAGGAATAAACCTACCTAAGGAGACAAAAGACCTGTATGCAGAAAATTATAGGACACTGATGAAAGAAATTAAAGATGACACAAATAGATGGAGAGATATACCATGTTCTTGGATTGGAAAAATCAACACTGTGAAAATGACTATACTACCCAAAGCAATCTACAGATTCAATGCAATCCCTATCAAACTACCACAGGCATTTTTCACAGAACTAGAACAAAAAATTGCACAATTTGTATGGAAACACAAAAGCCCCCAAAGAGCCAAAGCTATCTTGAAAAAGAAAAACGGAGCTGCAAGAATTAGGCTCCTGGACTTCAGACTATACTATAAAGCTATAGTAATCCATACAGTATGGTATTGGCACAAAAACAGAAATATATATCAATGGAACAGGATAGAAAGCCCAGAGGTAAACTCACGCACATATGGTCACCTTATCTTCGATAAAGGAGGCAAGAATATAAAATGGAGAAAAGACAGCCTCTTCAATAAGTGGTGCTGGGAAAACTGGACAGCTACATGTAAAAGGATGAAATTAGAACACTCCCTAACACCATACACAAAAATAAACTCAAAATGGATTAAAGACCTAAATGTAATTCCAGACACTATCAAACCCTGAGAGGAAAACATAGGCAGAACAGTGTATGATATAAATCACAGCAAGATCCTTTTTGACCCAGCTCCTAGAGAAATGGAAATAAACCCAAAAATAAACAAATGGGATCTAATGAAACTGCAAAGCTTTTGCACAGCAAAGGAAACCGTAAACAAAACCAAAAGACAACCCTCAGAATGGGAGAAAATATTTGCAAATGAAGCAACTGACAAAGGATTAATCTACAAAATTTATAAGGAGCTCATGCATCTCAATATCAAAAAAACAAACAACCCAATCCAAAAATGGGCAGAAGAGCTAAATAGACATTTCTCCAAAGAAGATATACAGATTGCCAACAAACACATGAAAGAATGCTCAACATCATTAATCATTAGAGAAATGCAAATCAAAACTACAATGTGATATCATCTCACACTGCTCAGAATGGCCATCATCAAAAAATCTACAAACAATAAATGGTGGAGAGGGTGTGGAGAAAAGGGAACCCTCCTGCACTGTTGGTGGGAATGTAAATTGATACAGCCAGTATGTAGAACAGTATGGAGGTTCCTTAAAAAACTAAAATTAGAACTACCATACGACCCAGCAATCCCACTACTCAGCATATACCCTTAGGAAACCATTATTCAAAGAGTTATGTACCACAATGTTCATTGCAGCTCTATTTACAATAGCCAGGACATGGAAGCAGCCTAAGTGTCCATCAACAGATGAATGGATAAAGAAGATGTGGCACATATATACAATGGAGTATTACTCAGCCATAAAAAGCAACAAAATTGAGTTATTTGTCGTGAGGTGGATGGACCTAGAGTCTGTCATACAGAGTGAATTAAGTGAGAAAGAGAAAAACAAATATTGTATGCTAACACATATATTTGGAATCTAAAAAAAAAAAAAAACAAAGGTCATGAAGAACCTAAGGGCAAGACGGGAATAAAGATGCAGATCTACTAGAGAATGGACTTGAGGACACAGGGAAGGGGAAGGGTAGGCTGGGACAAAGTGAGAGACTGGTAGTGTATATATGGACATATATACACTACCAAATATAAAATAGATAGCTAGTGGGAAGCAGTCGCATTGCACCAGGAGATCAGCTCGGTGCTTCGTGACCAGCTAGAAGGGTGGGATAGGGAGTGTGGGAGGGAGGGATATGCAAGAGGGAAGAGATATGGGGATATATGTATAACTGATTCACATTGTTATAAAGCAGAAACTGGCACACCATTGTAAAGCAATTATACTCCAATAAAAATGTTAAAAAAAACCCAAAATAATCCCAGAACATACATCCACACTAAAACTAGTACACACATGTTCATATCAGCACTGCTCACAGTAGCTGAGAAGTAGGAACAACCCAAATGCTCATGAACTGATGAATAGATAAATAAAATGTGGTATATCCTTATGACATCTGGAAGATGCAATCACATAAGCAAATAATGATGTACATGTCCCCATAGGATGATCTCATACCTCACCAATATCCTTCCTGTTTCAGGATAAAAATCTCCCAAGAAGCTGAAATATTCTGCTACCCTGCATTGGGCATTTCTGAATTTTCAGATTATATTATAAACTTCATGAGGTCAAGCACTGTGACCTCTAGATCACTGCTCACATATGTGTATGCGCTCAGGAAATTGCTGCTAATTGCCTCCCTTGCATTTAGACAATTGTAGGGAAGCTGAGCAAGGCAAACATTTAAACTGTCTTCAGCGAAGATAAAGCTGCTTTGAGTTACTTGCCAGACTAGTGCAAGAGGACACAAAATACACGGGCAAATGAAAATGCCAAAACGTTACTCCTTTATGAAAGATTAGCTGAAATGTAAAATTTACTGAACATATCTTGTATCCTTCCCTGTGCCTGTTAAATACTGAGGAAGCATGCAAAGCTATATGCTCGCTGAATTTAGGTAATTTACCTAGAAATAAATTTCATTCTCTAAAGCATTTCTCTCATTTGCCAAACAATTATTCTATATTTTGCAGAAATGAAGTGTTTCCATGTTCCTCCTTCAAATAGCAAACAATAAGCCAACATGTTATTAAGATGTTGATATCATCTCATACTTAAGCAAGAGAAAGAAAGCACAAACATCTTTAATAGTTTACAATTTAAATAATAGATTGATGACATTTTGATATTTAAATGAAGAGAAATATACATTTTACTCTATAAAGGTATCTGTTCATTCAACTTAATTATAAAGATGTAAATAATGTTTTACGATAAATGGATATGTCTGCTGCTTATATTTCTCACAGTAATTAAAATCAGAATGATAGCTGTTTAAAAACAGTGGTAACCATGACAAATTTTTCTTTTTGGTATTCATCAGAATCTAGGCAAGTTAATGAATGAAAATATTGATATAGTTACATTATTTAAAACTGTTTGAATCTTATTTAACCACAATGATTAAACACAGATATTTACTGAGCAATTGCTAAACATAGGATACAATACATAGTAGGGAGGGGAAATGCTTAAAAGTAAGACCTTAAGGGACTTATAATCTATAAGAAAAGTACACAAACATCTAAAAGCAAAAAAATGTTAATTGCCAAAGCAGCCAAAGTATTAATGTGGCATAAAGATGGAAAATCTATTCTGTTTAAGAAAGGTTTTTTTTTTAAGCATATCAGGTAGTATTTGAATGGACCTGTTCATTTAATTGCTTATTTAAAATTCAGAGGCAGAAAATTGAATGAACCTTGTTTTTATAGATATATTATGGTATATTCATTGTCACTTAATTCATGATGCTATATAATGCCCAATAAAAAGTGAAAAGAAAGCTATATAATTTGTTTCTCTGATGTCATAGGACTGAAAGGCTTCTACTGGAAGTTAAGAGATCCCGAGTTATTTAGAGGAAAAAAAATAAGCTAAGTGAAAAAAGACATTAACAGGTCCCAACTTACAGCCCCCTCATGCTCAGTTTTCACCTATTTCCCCAAGGAAATTGATCCCTGGACAGTTTTATGCCTTTTTTGCTTTGTCCTCTTTTGGCCTCTCTTCATAGCCAAATTTCCAACTGATTTTTTCTCTTTTTGGTATTTTAAGCATTTTATTTCAAAAGCACTCATTATTGTGCAATTAATCAATGGTATGTGACATTCATAACAAATAACTGATTTGGAAATTAAATGACTTTAACAGTCTATAGAACTCAATCTGAATTTCCAGTCATGCTGGGATTTATGTTGAATCAACACTCCATCCCCTATGTGAACAAATTTATAAATTCAGGTGGAAGATTCTATGCTTAGGTTGGCAATTTATACTTCCTAATAAACAGCTTTCCACATTGTGAGACATAGTAGAGGTTCTTTGTTTTCCATGAAGAAAGAATTTAATGAAGATAAGAGCTAGATAGAAATGTATTCATAGACTCAATCTACAAATATCAATGTTTGTACACGCTTATTATGTACTGGGAATATACTGTTGTACAAGATAAACAAGTTTCCTTTCTCAGTGTGATCAATAGATGAAATAAACATATCAGCGGTGAAAAATTGGGATGCAGATACTTAATAAAGATGAATAAATCATTAAGTATCTTACCACCTTTATTTAAGATATAATTGACATATAACATTGTATAAGTTTAAGGTGTACAATGTGTCATTTTGCTATACTTCTATATTGCAAAATGATTACCACCATAGCATTAGCTCACACCTCCATCACATAATTATCATGTCTTTTTGTGGTAAGAACATTTAAGGTCTCCTCTCTTAACAGTTTTCAAGTATATAATACAGTATTATTAACTATAATCACATGCTGTAAATTAGATCCCCTGAAGCTATTCATCTTATAACGAAGTTTGTGCACTTTGACCAACATCTCTCCGTTTCCCCCGTTCTCCAGCCTTTACCAGTCTAGTCTCTGTTTCTGCAAGTTCAGCTTTTTTAGATTCCATACATAAGGGATACCATACAGTATTTGTAGTTCTCTCACTGACATATTTCCCTTAGATTAACGTCCTCAAGGTCCATCTACGTTGTCACAAATGGGAGGATTTCCTTTTTTTTCTCATGGCTGAATAACATTCCATTTTATGTATGTGTGTGTGTGTGTGTGTGTGTGTGTGCGCGCGCGCACACACGCTACATCTTATCAATTCATCTACTGATGGACACTTAGGTTGTTTCCATATCTTGGTATCGTGAATAATGCCTCAGTAAAAGTGGAGAGCAAGTATCTCTTCAAGGTCTTGCTTTTATTTCCTTTGGATTTATACCCAGAAGTGGGATTACTAAATCATATGTTAGTTCTATTTCTAATTTTCTGAGGAACCTTCATACTATTTTGCATGGTGGCTGCACAAATTTACAAGGGTTCTCTTTTCTCCACACCCTTACCAACACTTGTTATCTTTTCTCCTTCTTGATAAAAGCCATTCTAATAGGTGTGACATAACATCTCATGGTTTTGATCTGCATTTCCCTGATGATTAGTGACATGTGGAACATTTTCATGTACCTGTAGGCCATCTGTATGTCTTGTTTTGAAAGTTTTATTCAGTTCCATTGCTCATTCTTTAATCAGATTTTTTTTTTGTTATTTAGTTCTCCTGAATTCCTCATACATTTTGGATATTAAACCTTTATCATATATATGAATTACAAATATTATCTCCCATTCTGTAGGTTTCCTTTGCATTGTGTTGATGGCTTGCAGAAGCATTTTAGTCTGATTCAGTTCCACTTGTTCATTTTTGCTTTTGTTACCATTGCTTTTGGTGCCAAATCCAAATTCATTTCCAAGAATGATGTCAAAGAGCTTTCCCACTATGTTTTCCTCCAGGAGTTTTATGGTTTCAGGTCTTACGTTCAAGTTTTTAATGCATTTTGAGTTGATTTTTGTGTGTGGTGTGGATAAGGGTCCAGTTTCATTCTTTTGCAAGTGGCTGCCCACTTTCCCCAACACAATTTATTGAAGAGGTTATTTTCTCCCCATTGCATATTATTGATTCCGCTATTGTAAATTAATTGATTGTATATGTGTGGGTTTATATCTGGGCTTTCTATTCTGTTCCACTGATCTAGTGTCTGTTTTATGCCAATAACATACTGGTTTTTTTTAACATCTTTATTGCAGTATAATTGCTTTACAACAGTGTGTTAGTTTCTGCTTTATAACAAAGTAAATCAGTTATACATATACATATGTCCCCACAGCTCTTCCCTCTTGCGTCTCCCTCCCTCCCACCCTCCCTATCCCACTCCTCTAGCTGGTCACAAGGCACCGAGCTGATCTCCCTGTGCTATGCGGCTGCTTCCCACTAGCTATCTATTTTATGTTTGGTAGTGTATATATGTCCATGCCACTCTCTCACTTTGTCACAGCTTACCCTTCCCCTGCCCATATCCTCAAGTTCATTCTCTAGTAGGTCTGTATCTTTATTCCCGTCTTGCCCCTAGGTTCTTCATGACCATTTTTTTTCCTTAGATTACATATATGTATGTTAGCATACGGTATTTGTTTTTCTCTTTCTGACTTACTTCACTCTGTATGACAGACTCTAGGTCCAATCACCTCACAACAAATAACTCAATTTTGTTTCTTCTTATGGCTGAGTAATATTCCATTGTATATGTGCCACATCTTCTTTACCCATTCATCTGTTGATGGACACTTAGGTTGCTTCCATGTCCTGAATATTGTAAACAGAGCTGCAATGAACATTTTGGTGCATGTCTCTTTTTGAATTATGGTTTTCTCAGGGTATATGCCCAGCAGTGGGATTGCTGGGTCGTATGGAAGTTTTATTTCTAGTTTTTTAAAGAACCTCCATACTGTTCTCCATACTGGCTGTATCAATTTACATTCCCACCAACAGTCCAGGAGGGTTCCCTTTTCTCCACACCCTCTCCACCATTTATTGTTTCTAGATTTTTTGATGATGGTCATTCTGACTGGTGTGAGATGATATCGCATTGTAGTTTTGATTTGCATTTCTCTAATGATTAATGATGTTGAGCATTCTTTCATGTGTTTGTTGGCAATCTGTATATCTTCTTTGGTGAAACGTCTATTTAGGTCTTCTGCCCATTTTTGGATTGGGTGGTTTGTTTTTTTGAAATTGAGATGCATGAGCTCCTTATAAATTTTGTAGATTAATCCTTTGTCAGCTGCTTCATTTGCAAATATTTTCTCCCATTCTGAGGTTGTCTTTTCGTCTTGTTTATGGTTTCCTTTGCTGTGCAAAAGCTCTGAAGTTTCATTAGGTCCCATTTGTTTATTTTTGGGTTTATTTCCATTTCTCTAGGAGCTGGGTCAAAAAGGATCTTGCTGTGGTTTATGTCATAGAGTGTTCTGCCTATGTTTCCTCTAAGACTTTGATAGTGTCTGGCCTTACATTTAGATCTTCTGAGTTTATTTTTGTGTATGGTGTTAGGGAGTGTTCTAATTTCATACTTTTACATGTAACTGTCCAGTTTTCCCAGCACCACTTATTGAAGAGGCTGTCTTTTCTCCATTGCATATTCTTGCCTCCTTTATCAAAGATAAGGTGACCATATGTGTGTGGGTTTATCTCTGGGCTTTCTATCCTGTTCCATTGATCTATATTTCTGTTTTTGTGCCAGTACCATACTGTCTTGATTATTGTAGCTTTGTAGTATAGTCTGAAGTTAGGGAGCCTGATTCCTCCAGCTCCATTTTTCTTTCTCAAGATAGCTTTGGCTATTCGGGGTCTTTTGTGTTTCCATACAAATTGTGAAATTTTTTTGTTCTAGTTCTGTGAAAAACGCCAGTGGCAATTTGATAGGGATTGCATTGAATCTGTAGATTGCTTTGGGTAGTAGAGTCATTTTCACAATGCTGATTTTTCCAATCGAAGAACATGGTATATATCTCTCCATCTGTTTGTATCATCTTTAATTTCTTTCATCAGTGTCTTATAATTTTCTGCATACAGGTCTTTGTCTCCTTAGGTAGGTTTATTCCTAGATATTTTATTCTTTTTGTTGCAATGGTAAATGGGAGTGTTTCCATAATTTCTCATTCAGCTTTTTCATCATTAGTGTATAGGAATGCAAGAGATTACTGTGCATTAATTTTGTATCCTGCTACATTCCCAAATTCATTGATTAGCTCTACTAGTTTTCTGGTAGCATCTTTAGGATTCTCTATGTATAGTATCATGTCATCTGCAAAGAGTGACAGCTTTACTTCTTTTCCGATTTGGATTCCTTTTCTTTCTTTTTCTTCTCTAATTGCTGTGGTTAAAACTTCCAAAACGATCTTGAATAAGAGCAGTGAGAGTGGGCAACCTTGTCTTGTTCCTGATCTTAGTGGAAATGGTTTCAGTTTTTCACCATTGAGGACGAGGTTGGCTGTGGGTTTGTCATATATGGCCTTTATTATGTTGAGGAAAGTTCCCTCTATGCCTACTTTCTGGAGGATTTTCACCATAAATGGGTGTTGAATTTTGTTGAAAGCTTTCTCTGCATCTATTGAGATGATCGTATGGTTTTTATCCTTCAATTCATTAATATGGTATATTACATTGATTGATTTGCATATGTTGAAGAATCCTTGCATTCCTTGGATAAACCACACTTGATCATGCTGTATCAACCTTTTAATGTGCTGATGGATTCTGTTTGCTAGTATTTTGTTGAGTAGTTTTGCATCTATGTTCATCAGTGATATTGGCCTGTAGTTTTCTTTCTTTGTGACATCTTTGTCTGGTTTTGGTATCAGGGTGATGGTGGCCTCATAGAATGAGTTTGGGAGTGTTCCTCCCTCTGCTATATTTTGGAAGAGTTTGAGAAAGATAGGTGTTTTCTCTTCCCTAAATGTTTGATATAATTCCCCTGTGAAGTGATCTGGTCCTGGGCTTTTGTTTGTTGGAAGATTTTTAATGACAGTTTCAATTTCAGTGCTTGTGATTGGTCTGTTCATATTTTCTATTTGTTCCTGGTTCACTCTCAGCAGGTTGTGCATTTCTAAGAATTTGTCCATTTCTTCCAGGTTGTTCTTTTTATTGGCATGTAGTTGCTTGTAGTAATCTCTCATGATCCTTTGTATTTCTGCAGCGTCAGTTGTTACTTCTCCTTTTTCATTTCTAATTCTATTGATTTGAGTCTTCTCCCTTTTTTTCTTGATGAGTCTGGCTAATGGTTTATCAACTTTGTTTATCTTCTCAAAGAACCAGGTTTTAGTTTTGTTGATCTTTGCTATCGTTTCTTTCATTTCTTTTTCATTTATTTCTGATCTGATCTTTACGATTTCTTTCCTTCGGTTAACTTTGGGGTTGTTTTGTTCTTTTTTCTCTAATTGCTTTAGGTGTAAGGTTAGGTTGTTTGAGATGTTTCTTGTTTCTTAAGGTATGATTGTATTGCTATAAACTTCCCTCTTAGAACTGCTTTTGATGCATCTCATAGGTTTTGGGTTGTCGTGTTTTCACTGTCATTTTTCTCTAGGTATTTTTTGATTTCCTCTGATTTTTTCCGTGATCTCCTGGTTATTAAGTAGTGTATTGTTTAGCCTCCACGTGTTTGTATTTTTTACAGATTTTTTTCCTGTAATTGATATCCAGTCTCATAGCATTGTGGTCGGAAAAGATACTTGATATTATTTCAATTTTCTTAAATTTAGCAAGGCTTGATTTGTGACCCAAGGTATGATCTATCGTGGAGAATGTTCCATAAGCACTTGCGAAGAATGTGTATTTTGTTGTTTTTGGATGGAATGTCCTATAAATATCAATTAAGTCCATCTTGTTTAATGTATCATTTAAAGCTTGTGTGTCCTTATTTATTTCCAGTTTGGATGATCTGTCCATTGGTGAAAGTGGGGTGTTAAAGTCTCCTTCTATGGTTGTGTTACTGTCGATTTCTCCTTTTATGGTTGTTAGTATTTGCCTTATATATTGAGGTGCTCCTTTGTTGGGTGCATAAATATTTACAATTGTTATATCTTCTTCTTGGATTAATCCTTTGATCATTATGTAGTGTCCTTCTTTGTCTCTTGTAATAGTCTTTATTCTAAAGTCTAATTTGTCTGATATAAGAATTGCTACTCCAGCTTTCTTTTGATTTCTATTTGCATGGAATATCTTTTGCCATCCCCTCACTTTCAGTCTGTATGTGTCCCTAGGTCTGAAGTGGGTCTCTTGTAGACAGCGTATATACGGGACTTGTTTTTGTATCCATTCGGCCAGTCTCTGTCTTTTGGTTGGAGCATTTACTCCATTTACATTTAAGGAACTATCGATATGTATGTTCCTATTACCATTTTCTTAATTGTTTTGGGTTTGTTATTGCAGGTCTTTTCCTTCTCTTGTTTTTCCTGCCTAGAGAAGTTCCTTTAGCATTTGTTGTACAGCCGGTTTGTTTGTGCTGAATTCTCTTAGCTTTTGCTTGTAATGGTTTTAATTTCTCCATAAAATCTGAATGAGATCCTTGCTGGGTATAGTAATCTTGGTTGTAGGTTCTTCCCTTTCATTGCTTTAAGTATATCATGCCACTCCCTTCTGGCTTGTAGAGTTTCTGCTGAGAAATCAGCTGTTAACATTATGGGAGTTCCCTTGTATGTTATTTGTCGTTTTTCCCTTGCTGCTTTCAATAATTTTTCTTTGTCTTTAATTTTTGCCAATTTGATTACTATGTGTCTCGGTGTGTTTCTCCTTGGGTTTATCCTGTATGGGACTCCCTGTGCTTCCTGGACTTGGGTGGCTATTTCCTTTCCCACGTTAGGGAAGTTTTCAACTATAATCTCTACAAATATTTTCTCAGATCCTTTCTCTCTCTCTTCTCCTTCTGGGACCCCTATAATGCGAATGTTGTTGTGTTTAATGTTGTCCCAGAGGTCTCTTAGGCTGTCTTCATTTCTTCTCATTCTTTTTTCTTTATCCTGTTCTGCAGCAGTGAATTCCACCATTCTGTCTTCCACGTCACCCGTTCTTCTGCCTCAGTTATTCTGCTATTGATTCCTTCTAATGTAGTTTTCAGTTCAGTTATTGTATTGTTCATCTCTGTTTGTTTGTTCTTTAATTCTTCTAGGTCTTTGTTAACCATTTCTTGCATCTTCTCGATCTTTGCCTCCATTCTTTTTCTGAGGTCCTGGATCATCTTTACTATCATTATTCTGAATTCTTTTTCTGGAAGTTTGCCTATCTCCACTTCATTTAGTTGTTTTTCTGGGGTTTTATCTTGTTCCTTCACCTGGTACATAGCCCTCTGCCTTTTTCATCTTGTCTATCTTTCTTTGAATGTGGTTTTTGTTCCACAGGCTGCAGGATTGTAGTTCTTCTTGCTTCTGCTGTCTGCCCTCTGGTGGATGCAGCTATCTAAGAGTCCTGTAACCTTCATGTTTTCATACCAATCAAATCTATATATATTTTGAGTGCTTTCTTAGATTTTGATTCTATTGTAATTGATATTTTCACTCCACAACTGGCATAGATATTGTTACCATAAATTCTACTGGGAGTAATAATTCATTGTATAGAATATAATCAGGTTCTTTTAAAAAGGAAAAGAAATCTAATGACTAAATTATAAGAGGGTCTTGTACTGCTTCCAAATATTATATCTCATTTCTGTTCTGCATTTTAAATGTGGATTCCAAAGCATGATGGAATATGCACAGTATGAAAATAATGTGGATATGATGATTGCCTTGCCTGCTAAATATGGTCCATTTATAGTCTGTCTTACAATTCAATGCATTTTCTATGGAATTTACTGTGTTGTAACTCAGCATTAAGTGCTCAGATTTTATCCAGTATCATCGTAAAAATCATCCATATGAAAATCATTTTTCATGGTCTATAATACCATCATTTTCTCCACAACAGAAAATGTGTGAAAATGCCAATCTTCCTTTTTACATTCAATCTCTGAAATACTCTGAGAGAGAAACCACCAACAAACAAATATAATCCAATAATTTAAAGTCTGCTGGGTAGCTTTAATATTTTGCTATACTATGTTTTGCTTACTTATTTACTTTTAAAGGTAGAGGCTTATCAAGGAGGCCAAATATGTGGGACGATATACCTGCATACATTTTTGATATTCATACTTCTTGGAATGTTCCAAAGGAATATCTACATCTGGGAAAATTCTCTATAAGGCTGCTGTGATGTAATTCATAGTGGAAGGAGACTCACTGTCAATGGCACCTTTATGACAACAAATTACTTTTTCTAGTTCAATTAGTCTGGGTTATATAAATGTAAAGATCTTTATCAAAGCCATAAGAAAATAACTTGCAAATGAAAGTTAAATAAATAGTTTAAGTGTAAAATCTTTATTTTTAGCAGGGAAAACTGTTGATGATATAAAATTAAGAACAGAGGGAAACTGGGAGTACAAACATCCTAAGTTAGAAGGTTCTAGAAATAAGTCCACCTGAGCAGACTGCCCTGGGTAACAAAACCACCTGCAACTGCAGTCACTCTGACCTTCCTGCTCATAAAATCCCCTCTTTTCAATTCTGTCTGTAGCCTTGTAGCATTTTGGAGTTCAACATAAATACCTTTTATATATTGGTGTTTTTTAGGGATCCATGTGACAGCAGAGTCTGAGAATAAAGAAAGAAAGAAAAGCTACTGTAAGAGTGATTATTGACATCAACACGGAAACCAACAGGTGCTCTTTCCTGTGCGGAGCTTCAGAGGAGAGTAAGATGCTTCTCAGAAACATCAGCCTGGGGAAGGACCTTGAGAAGTGGTTACCACGAGACCATCTTCCCTCTGCCTGAGATCTGCCAGAGGTGACAGCTCAGGCACAGATGTACAGAAGTACAGGAGGCAGAGAAGTCACGGTTTCTACAGAAGACTTAGTAACGTAATAGAACCTCTATTACGTTACTAAGTTCATGAAATAATCTGGCTGTGACTGGTACCACACATATCCTTGACATTCACCTTCTCCATCTTCTTCCACGCAGGCTAGACTGTCCTTACTCTCAGCCATGAATGTCTGATGTAGGACTCCTGCAGGTGTCTGTACCATATGAGAAACCCCAGAAGAGGTGAAGCTCCCCATGGCATATGCTGAAGTGAGAGGCTTAAAAACCATTCCCTTGCAGCCACAGCTGAAATAAGAGATGCATGAGAGCTCCCAGGGCATTCAATTCACTGGGAATGGCCTTTCCTGGCTGCACATACAACTGACCCAGCTTTTAGGCTGGCTTGGTTACTAGAGTAGTATTGTTTCTTATCAGCATTTTATTCTCAGTGTCCTCTGGTTCTGGGGACTCAGTAGACAGTTAAGAGTTCATTAAAGAACACACAAATGAAGTAACTCATCTTCCCAGATACCCAAACTAGTCCTGTCACATCCTGCATCCTTCTTTTCCTGGCCATTCTATTTAAGTACCTTCCTACTCAATCCCCTTCCTTACCTTGTAGTACATTCCCTGCCATGCTGTTTGGATTTGCCACCAAATCTAAATTCCAAGGGTCAGAAAAGAAATAGGAAACAAAATCATATCCACAGAATTGGACCATGTTACCTGTCTGTAAAATAGGCTGTAGGCTCCTTCTCATTTTCAGTATGAAATATCAACTACTTTTGCCTGGTAAATGAGGTCATTCACAATCTGGGAATAACCTATAGCATCCTCTCAAATCATATTACTACCCTTCTACGTCCCAACACCACAAAACTAGCAAATCCTTTTCAAAAGCATCATGTTTTCACATTTCTCTCCCTTGCTGTTCACTGCCCACAATGTTTTTCTCTCCTTTCTCAGTGTGAAAAACACTACTGAAGAATCTAGGTTAAAAGTTAAGTTTCTTTGTGAACTCTTCTTTTATTTCTTTAGGAACAGTAACTGAGGCCACTTGTGACTTTCCTATCATATAAGTCTCCTCTTTTCTGTGATCCTCACATGCCATTTTTCTCACAAGTCTGAGAACTTCCTGAGGCCAGAATACACTTATCCTGATGTCCTTAACATTATGCTAACTCATAGGGAAAATCCATCTCTTGATAAAAAGGAAGGAAAGGAGGAAGAGAGTGAATGAGACAGCGAGGGAGGATGGAAGGGCAGAAAAGAAGAAAAATGCCTTAAACTTCCCCCTAAACACCCAGTGGTCGCAGATGGGATCCGTGGATGTGACTACCTCATTCAGACACATTTTTAAGTCTTTCAAACTTTTGTCTCAAGAAGGTCCCACAAAACATTCTTCTGGCCTCAGCGGTAAAGAAAGTCACCCTCTGCATTTCCAAATTCTCTACGCAGTGGAAGAGATGGTCAGCATGGGAAACTCCAGCCACCATTCTGGGACAGGGATTAACGGGACAGCAGGCCGCTTGGAACTAAAGGTTCTATGCACACATAGAAGGGTGTCCTGGCCATGTTTTTTAATCTTCTGAGCAATGCGCGCCTATGGCCATCTGGTGTTAAGAACAGCAAGGATACTTCAGAGGGACTAGCCTCTTGTTTGTGCGCAATCATCTCTCTCCCTCTCTCTCTCTCTCTCTCTCTCTCTCTCTCTCTCTCTCTCTCTCACTCACTCACACACACACACACACACACACACACACACACACACACACACACACGGCCCCTGCAGGCATGTCAGCTCTCATTCACTGTCTCGAGAAAGGAAGTTTACAGAGATGGCTGTGTGCTGCCGTAGGGCTGTCCTGTGGCACCTGATTCTGACCTGCTCTTCTTAATTTCCTCTCTGCTCCAATCTCTCACAAGGGCCCTTACCCTAGACTGAGTGCTCAAGTGCTTCTCTTCTGTAGAGCAGGCCTTGTGTTATATGCAGGACACTCAGCTCACTCTGTATCTATTAGGACGAGTCTCAGACTGAAAACTCCTACCATGCATTTTCTGGCTGGATTTCCCAGTTGTGTCCTGAGCTGTCCATCTTGGCTTGCCCACTCTGACTGTACCAGTTGCTTCTCTGAATTAACCCAAGATTCAGATGCCGACTTGGAGACCTCATCACGACACCCCAACCATCCTAACCAACCCGCCTCAAACCTCTGAAAACCTGACGTTCCTCCGGCACACCTCAGATACAAATGATGACACAGTCTTGTTAACTCTACCTTCTAAATGTTCGGTAACCCTGTGATTCACTGTAACTGCTTTTATTAAAGTCCCAAATTTTTTTTTTTTTACCTCACCTGGTAGGCAGCACATTGAAAGCTATCAATAACTGTTTGACAAAAGAATTAATTAATAATATTATAGCCTAGTAATGTACCTTCATGGCTTCATTCCAACCTCTCTTGAATCCATATACCACCGTTTGGCCAGATTTCCCAATTTCAATAAATTAACATCCAGATTCCTTTGCAGGGCATATAGGGTCACTTCCCACTGAGCACTGCTCATATTTCTTGCTTTATCTTTTGAGGTCCCTGTATGGTTGCAGGCGTTCTTTCTTCTTCCAGGAACTGCCACTCAGTGAAATCTCATTAAATTCTTCAAGACTAGGGATTTCCTCAGACAGAACTCTTATAAAAATGTTCTGCAGAAGCACTTTTTTGTAACACACCGTCCCAATCCCTCTGTCCCCGAGCTAGATGTGAGCTCACTGAAATGAGGACTGCCCGCCTGGTCTAATAACCCCCAGAGTGCCTGACACAGAGCAAGTAGTCAAGAGTTTTAAAATAAACTGTATCCGTATTTCTCATCTTTATGTTTTCCCTTTATTTGACTTGTCAGACTGCCCTATCCTAACCTCAGCTTGGTCCACCACCCTGCATGGTTACAACAATCCAGCCTTCAAAGGCTACATGAGTATACAGTCTCCAGTTTATAAACAGAATCACATCTTTTTCCTGTTGTGGCCTCTCCCATTGCGGAGCACAGGCTCCGGACACGCAGGCTCAGAGGCCATGGCTCACGGGCCCAGCCACTCCGCGGCATGTGGGATCCTCCCGGACCGGGGCACGAACTCACGTCCCCTGCATCAGCAGGCGGACCCCCAACCACTGCGCCACCAGGGAAGCCCAGAATCACATCTTTTTGAAACTATACAAGACAGCACTTTAAAATCCATTTTTTATTCCTTAAGAGAAAGAACAGAATCTCTAAAGTTTGTTGGGGCAGGCCACAGAGGGATAACCTATATTTCCAAATAAATAAAATAGAATACAGTAGCCAGTAGCCTTTTCACAGAAGATGATTCCAGGGGGAAAGGAAGGCACACTCTTCGGTAGCCTCCAAAATGTGCCACACGCCACTCTCAGATATCACCAAGCATGATGAGCCAGTTGGGGAGAGACACTGACTGACTTGCTTAGGAGGTGTGAGGTCCATGTCAGGTGTGGGAAAGAAAAATAAATCAGATGGCGCACCCACTTTCAGGGAGAGCAGTCTTCACAATACTCTTTTGGGGCAGGCAACATTACATCCTCGTGGAAAACAAACGACATCCTGAGGCCACAGTTAATAAGTGGCAAGGCCACGATGGGAACCAGGTATGTCTGTGCCAACAAACCTGTGTTTTGTAACTCATTTTCCTGCACCTGCAGAAACACACAAGCCAATGACCCTGCTCTGCTTTATCCAATAGAAATCTTCTGAAAGAAAGCAAGACAGAGTCTAATTTAATGCACGGGTTATGGGAAGTAAATACATTTTGGTCCAAATATACGAAGTGTAGGATTTTGAAAAATAGCTAACAGATTGATTAGCAATGAAATTGCTGAAGAAAGTAAGTGAGATGTATCTTAATTTAAAAAGTGCAGCCATTTTCTCTATTTTCTGTGATTTGGGGGGAAATCCATTTTGTTTTGAAAGAAGGAAATTACCAGACATGCAATAGTAGATTCTTTTAGTATTGATACTTCTAGAGAAAAAAGAGGGTAAAAGATGGTTTCCTCAAGGGAGGTTGATGAAGAAAAGGATATGCAAAATGTTTGATTTTTCTGAGTTCACAAAATGAAGAACTTCTGCAGGAAAACTGAAAAGCTGATTCTCTTGTGAACCCCCTTTCCTATAAGCAAACCATGAAGCTTTCCAGGACAACTAAAGATCCAAAGAAGAAAAATAATGCATGAACCTTCCTTTGGAAGTGTTCCCTTTTCTCCTGCAATCTTTTTTCTTCCTTCTTCTATAATACACAGGTGTTATCTGTCACCCTTAGTTTCTCCAAGTCTCTTCCCCTCAATGATGTCAGGGAGAGCCTTCTCCCCAGGATTCAGAACAATCTCTCTGAACCTCCTTCCTCTTCCATATGCACTCTACACACTCATTTAGAATCGTCTTCCTAACTCCCTTCAACACTTCAGATGATAGTCTGGGCTCCTACAACTTCTCCCACCTCAACCAGTAACTTTTCTTCAACTATATGCAAACCCAATGGTGTGTTGAAAGGCTGTTAATTCACAAACAAAAGTGGAATGGGAGAAAAAAGGAGGGTGGCAGATTTTTTCTTTACTGTTATTAACCAGTAGTTGAAGGAAGCAGAGCTCTAGGATTAAATGGACACATATGTATATTCTAGTCTTTCCTGCTATCCAGGAACTTGTTCAATCAATTAGCGTGAATTTCCTTTCCATCTTAACATTTCCAACACCATTGTTTCCTTTTCTTCTGCCTCCAAATACACTCAGATATTCAAATCCAAAAAAAAAAAATGTTTTTAATAACGTGTAGTCATTTCAAGCTTTTTTCTCCATTTTTAATCCTTTGCTACTAAACTTTCCAGAACATTACTTATCACTCATGCCTAAAAATCCTTTATTTTTAATTTTTTTAATTTTTCTTTTTTATCATTGTATCAATTATACGAAGTTCAAAAACCCAAACAGTTCTACGTGGCATCAAAAAAACGTTCAGTTCCTTACCCCACCCTCTCCACCTGAAAAGTTCACCATCCAGAGTCAACCTCTGGGCATTCTCAAGACATTTCTCCTGTTATTTAATTCTTACTGCTACATAATAACTGCTACTTCCTTTTCCAATATTAGACAGTATAGAATACCTTCCAAGATACAAAAGAGGGAAATTTAGGTCTCTTATATCATTGTCCCGTTTTCCCCAAAACACATAATCCCTCTGCTCTCCTCCCCTAATGTTAGTTTAAAATTTATGGTTAAATCCATTTTCAGGATTTGCAACATTTTATTAATAAAAGTTGTTCAATGCTGACCGATACTGTATGATTACATTTTCCTTCTTGTCCATCATGGTTTTTTGAAGTTACTAATTCCTGCATCTTTTAACTTAGTTATTTAACCTAATTACCCATCAATTATTACTATAAGAACATGAAAATCTTGCTACAGGACTCTCCTAATATGTCACATATGGGAGGTACCTGATCCATTCCTTGTTTCCTACTTAGAGCAATCTCCTGAGGAGCCCTTAACCTCCTTACTCTAATTGTATGAGCTGTTCTGTAGTTTTCTGTTTATGTCTCTGTTTTCTCCAGTAAGCTGACAATTACTTTAGATAAGGACTGTGCCTCGTTTAGCATTTTCTTCCAAGTCCTAGAGAAATGCCTGGATGTAGTAAATATTTTCTTTTAACTAAATGGATTGGTACAAATCATATCTTTTTCCAAGCCCCAACTGACACTTGTACTCTTTTCTTGAATTATGATCTTTTCTCATTTTCCTATTAAATTCTCACAACTCTTTGAGGTACATACACCACATTTTTTGCCTTGTACAAACTTACTTTTGAATACACATAATTCCCTAGTTAGCAAACATGATTTTTGTTTGCTTAGCATAAAATCTTACACCTAATGATCACACGAGTTGATTTCAAAGAAGTAACAGGAAAGGATAAGTAATATATTTCTTTCTTTTTTTTTTGCTACCAAATTTCACCATTTATTTGGGGAATGTGGTGAGGATCAATGTAAAAAGTTTTAGAGTGACTGGCAGTGGCCCTATGCAATGGCCTGCACAGATATCAGACATTAATAAGTCCAGTTTGTAAACTCAAAGAAAGTCAGTATTAGCAAATGTGTCTGTCAAATATATTTCATTTAAAATGTTCTTTCTCCAAATAAAGTTTTATCACCATACAGAGATAATCACAAGAAGCTTATTACCCATCCTGGAAAAACAGATGCTATGAAAAGCAAGACCAGAGGAGTAGAGCATTTTTGTGAAATAAGACATCTAGCAAAGAACATTCCATCTGTAATCTAATTGTCAGGAGATTATGAGATATAAGATTTCTAGAGTACTCTGGCAAAGGATTAATCACTGAGCACAGGAAAAAAGGAACTAACAAATTCTCCCAGTTTCAAAAAGCATTACTTATTTCTTAACTTAATTAACGCAAGAATGAAAAACAGATGAATTGAAACTTGATTAGGATTTTATGTCCTAAGCCTGAAATTCTCCAGTTGAAAATGTTAGGACCTCTCTCTGAGCCTTACAATATTTAAAAACTCTCTTCCTCCAAAGGCAGACAATGTATCTCTGAGAATTCTCTGAGGGGTGTCACGCCTGTAACAATAAGTGAAAACGTACAAAACTGCAGTGTATGTTCACCATCCTCTACAACAGACCTGCATTTGAGTTGAAAATAATAAGCTTCTTGGGAAGATGTATTTTTTCTCACTGACAGAGGGTTCAAACTGAGAGAAGGCCGTTAGGAGGCTCCAGGACAGAGCAGCGGAGAGGCTACAGGTGTAGACACTGGATCCCCGCCGAGATGGTCTTGTCCCAGATTCACAGCCATCAATGCGAACCACGAACCTCCCTGCACACATGCTCCGTATCCTATAAAATGAGGAGGACATCCAGTGGGGTGAGATGGGCCCACATGTAGTGAGGACCCTGTCAGGACTTGGCTGTGCTGTGGCTGAAGAGATCAGGCAGACAACTGGACCTCAGCCGGGTGGGTCAGACCCAAGGTATAGGCTGTTTATCCAGAGATAAACCTTTCAGGGGTGATCATGATCAAGATGCACCCCACTGTACTGTTTGGTTTGCTTTTTCTTTTAAAAACAAAATAGTAAATTCTGATACAACCACGTAGAGGTCTCTGAGAAATGCATAATGAATACCTGAATGTATCACATCAGGTTAAGAACTACTGAGACCAGATTCTCTCCTCATCTCAGGACCAACAAGACAACAGCAAAGACATACTTATTGTGAATGAAAAAGGTCACCTGCCATATCAGTAAACAAAGGCTGTTGCAGCCGTCAAGCCACTGCAGCTGCCCCAAACGGTGAGCCCTGAGCGGACTCAGGATGGAAACAGGATGCCTGCCATCAAGGCCTCAGCCACTGCAGCCCCCCACCATGGTGCACCTCGAGGGGACTCAGGATGGGAAAGCACAGGACACAGGCCCCAGAGAGCTGAGGTGCACATCAAAGGAATAATTTCAATCAGCCCAGACTCTTGCATCTTCCCATACATAGAAAACTGCTAAATTCCTTAACTTCAGATAGCTGGCTTTCTTTAATTATCAGTAATCTTTTGATGTTCCAACTACCTGGTCTTTTTTGCAAAAACCCCTATAGATCCTCGCTCCTCGCTTACCTCTTGGGAGCAGTCCCTCAGAGCTGTCTGAGAGGCTGCATCCCCGGCTTAAGTCCTCAGTTTTGTCTGTCAGATAAACCATAATTCTCAACTGTTAGGTTGTGCGTTTTTTTCAGTCGACACTACTTTCTTAACACTAGTGGGTCCATCATGGGGAAATGTGTTTCTTGCATGCTCTGTTGGTAGGTTAAAAAAAAAAACAACCTAGGGCTTCCCTGGTGGCGCAGTGGTTGAGAGTCCGCCTGCCAATGCAGGGGACACAGGTTCGTGCCCCGGTCTGGGAAGATCCCACATGCCGCGGAGTGGCTGGGCCCGTGAGCCATGGCTGCTGAGCCTGTGCGTCCAGAGCCTGTGCTCCGCAACGGGAGAGGCCACAACAGTGAGAGGCCTGCGTACCGCAAAAAAAACCCAAAAAAACAAACAAAAAAACTAATACATTCTCCCTAAAAACAGATTACAGAGCTCAGGGTCCCAGATGAATATTATAAAAACATATTTAATCCATAAAAAAGTGAAATATCATACATCAGCAATAGTATTATTTGGTTCTATTTTATAGCTTATTTTTCAAGTTCCTTACATTTTATATAAAATATTAAATGACCAATAAACCATAATTTAGCAATTTTATATGAAAAAGTATATGCCAAAATTCAAATAAAATACAATTGTTATTGCTTTCTTTAATGGCTAAAATTTATATACTATAATTACATTTTATTTCCATATTTACATTTTTCTCATGAAAGTGATTTTAAGAGACACACACAGATACATGAAATGCAGCAAAAGACACTAATTAGAAGACAGAAATTTTTAGTTAAAATGTCCTTTGACTTTGTGCATGTTTTTCCCTCATCCTGCTTTATTCTTTCCCCCTCTTACCTTTAACTTCTATTCACCCTTCAGCTTGCAGTCAAGGTTTGGTAGCTCACCTTGTCCTGGGCACCACACATATTTCTTTTTTTTTAATTTTTGTTTTATACTGGAGCATAGCTGTTTAACAATGTTGTGTTAGTTTCAGGTGTACAGCAAAGTGATTTAGTTATACCTGTACATGTATCCATTCTTTTTCAAATTCTTTTCCCATTTAGGTTATTACAGAATATTGAGCAGAGTTTCCTGTGGTATACAGTTGCTCCTTGTTGGTTATCTATTTTAAATATAGTAGTGTGTATAAGTAAATCCCAAGTTCCCAATCTATCCCTCCCCCCACCTTTCCCCTTTACCACACATATTTCTAAACCAGAAACCAAAACTCTCTCTACCACCTTCTCAGTAAAACACATGAAGAAAATATTAAAAGACAAAACTCACAACATAATGAAAAGCTAAAATTCTAATAAGACATCCTTTCAGAATTTGGAACGAGTTTCCAGCAATTATAAATATAAACACAGTGGGGCTGAGTTGGAAACTGAGAAATATATTGGGATCTCCCTCATGGCTGCACAGTTTTTAAGTCATACAACAAAGGCCCCCTGCTTGGTCATTCAAACAGAAAAGTGGCAGCCTCTTCTCTCTCAGGATGGGGACGCTGAAGGAGACAGATGCCTTGTTGCTTCAGCCCTCATTTTAGTCACCGCTGCACAAAGAGATACACACTGTAATAGCATATCTTTCTAATAAACACCATCCTTTTTGACAGGAATAAGAAGAACTCTGCTAGCAGAGCAGGCTAGGAATTTTAGTTCTGAAGATGGTCCATGAGTTCAAAGTGACAAACAGCCACCTCCAAACCATGAAAATCTTAGTGATAACACAGTATTTTCAAGACCTGTATATTGAGAAGAGCAAAACACTGGGAAGGGGAATTCAAGACCTAAAAAAAGAAAGAGATGTCTTTCACATATTGAAAGACAGTATTCTAAAGGTATGTACTCTTCAGATGTCTCTAGTTTCCATGCCAATTCCTATCATATTTCCAACTGAATGTTCCACAGACACTGACCAGCTGATTCTACCATTTACATGGAAGTCCAAAGGACTGAGACTGGCTAATACAATTTAGAAAATAAAGAACAAATAGAGTACTTTAACCAACTGAAAAAATTCAACATCCATTTATGTTAAAAACCTCTCCAACAAGTGGCCATAGAGGGAGCATACCTCAACATAATAAGGGCCGCACATGACAAACCCACAGCTAACATCATACACAACAGTGAAAAACTGAAAGCATTTCCAATAAGATCAGGAACAAGACAAGGATGTCCACTCTCACCATTATAATTCAACATAGTTTTGGAAGTCCCAGCCATGGCACTCAGAGAAGAGAAAGAAATAAAAGGAATCCTAATTGGAAAAGAAGAAGTAAAACTGTCACTGTTTGCAAATGACATGATGCTATAAACAGAAAATCCTAACGACAGTAGCAGAAAACTACTAGAGCTCATCAATGGATTCAGTAAAGTTGCAGGATACAAAATTAATACCCAGAAATCTGTTGCATTTCTATACATTAACAATGAAATATCAGAACAAGAAATTAAGGAAACAATCCCATTTACCATCACATCAAAAAGAATAAAATACCTAGAACAAACCTACCTAAGGGGGCAAAAGACCTGTACTCCTAAAACTATGACTCTGATGACAGATACTGAAGACGACACAATCAGATGTAAAGATATACCATGTCCTTGGATTAAAGAATCAATATTGTTAAAATGATTTCAAGACTTACTTTAAAACTACAATAATCCAGACAGCATGCTAATGACACATGGGTAGACATTTACACCAAAATAATAGAGCAGGGCCCAGAAACAGATGCACGCATATGCGTGGTCCATTTTCAACAAAATCAAGGCAATTTAATAGGAAAAAGATATTCTTTTCCGACAGTGCTGAAATACCTGGATATTCAGTCTAGGGTGGCCTGCAGTTTTTCTCACCGTTGGATTGCCCTTAGACATCCTGGCAGCAATGCCATGGAAATGGAGCTGTGCTCTCTCAGTGTGCTCTGTCAGGAGGTACCAATGCTCTTACTTCTCGCCACCTTGATCAGTCGGTGTAACTGCTCTCTGCCTGAGATTCTCCACTGTAAAGTTACATAGGTTTGCCTTTAACAAGTCCCTTGTGGAGAGATACTTGTAGACTATGCAATTATTTTATTTTTCATCACACTTTTTCCAGGTAATCTTAGCAACCATCAATCAACCTTGTCTATGACGTTTGCCTCATGGTGATTTTCTAAGTACCCTCATTACTTCTACCTTCAATTATTAGAATTATTAGAATTCTACTGTAGGGAAGAGTTGTTCTTTCTTCCCCATTTAGTTTATTAGTTCACTTATATAAACATGAACTGATATTTATCTTATTTTATAGGTAATAGGTGAGTATTATCATTATTAATGTTTTGTTCACATTATTCCAGCTTTGGTCATCGGGAACTCTTCCAGGTGCCTCTTGTGTCCCTTCAACCTGTCACCATCATTTCTAAGCACTTCTTTGCCTGCTGGCACCCTAAGTCCAGTTTCACCTCGGACTTTCTCTACCCCATCACTGCATTTAAGAATTTCCTTAAGGAGCTCTGGAATGTCTAATTGGATAATGGTGTTTAGAAATCCAACCTGGGTCCTAGATTTACCTGTTGCTGCTGGGTGCTATTGCTTTTAGTCTCAGCAGATAAAGCTAAGAAATCAATGTATGTACTAACACACACGTGTATACATGTTTTATTTCTGTATCTGTGTGATATTGTTTTTTATTAGAAACAAACTAACAAAAAACCTTACATTCATAGCAATACCTCCAATCCCAATCCAACACTAGGGTTTGTTCTAATCTTCCCTCTTTCCACTTGTTCCCTGGCAGTGAGAAAACTGGGTGCCATTATCCAGTATACATGTTTCTTATTAGTTTAACACTAGTGTGCACATAAATTGGATTCAGAGCTCACTACAGTATATATTTGTTTATGGTTCATTTCTCCTTGACTTTACAATATATAGTCAAAACATTGTTTCCCAACATCACTTAAGTTAGTTCTTTCCTTCTCCAACCTCGAGTGTAGTTACGTTATTCATTTAGAAGATAGATTTACGTGCTACTGAGTGTATTCCACTTCGAGCTTCCCGTAACTGTTTGATTTTCATTAACTATTTCCTTAGGATATATGACAAAATGCCATGGTTCTAATAGTCAGAGAAATGAAAAAAGCTAAACTCCAAGTAGTGTCTCCCCTCTCATACCAATTACCTCATTCGTATTTCCCATGATTTCTACCCCATTCCCATCAACTTTCTGTAGGCAAGGAATCTTATAAGTTTCTGATATTGTTTTATTTTGTACAATGTCTCTTAGCAATGAATTGTAGTTTTCAGTGTGCAGATCTTGTGTTTCTTGTGTCAAATTTATTTCTAAATATTTATACACTATTGTAAATGAACAATTAAAATATTCTTTTTGGATTTTTAGTATATGATAGACAGAAATACAATTGACTCTCTGTATATCAAACTGTACCTTTTAGAAATATACTACCTTGCTAAAATCAAGTCCTTTTCCCTTTTTGCCTTCTTGCACTAAGATTTCTAGTAAAATCACTGAATCAAAAGGGTCCACATGTATACCTTTGTTTTGTAGCATCTCTGGATTTTGTTTTGTTCTTCTAAATGCTGTTGGTTTTAGTAAGCAATAACCTTGCCTGAATTCCAAATGTGAAATATCTTACCCCACAATGTACAACCCCTGATATCTCTACTCTGTTTCATATTGATTTGTTTAAGCCCAGCACCCCTAGCTGCTTCCCCTGTGTCTTCACAGTTTAGCAGGCAGTGATTTGAGTGTTCGGTATGCTAAGGCATTCTATGCCAACGAGGCTTCTACCCTTTGCCTTCTCAGTAGATTGTGGATTGAGGGTCACATTGAATGGTTCAGCAAGTTTACAAATTTCTTCAGGCTTCAAATTTTCTCTAAGGGGTTTCCCTGGTGGTGCAGTGGTTGAGAGTCCGCCTGCCGATGCAGGGGACACGGGTTCGTGCCCCGGTCCGGGAAGATCCCACGTGCTGCGGAGCGGCTGGGCCCATGAGCCATGGCTGCTGAGCATGCGCGTCCGGAGCTTGTGCTCTGCAACGGGAGAGGCCACAACAGTGAGAGGCCAGTGTAGGGCCAAAAAAATAATAATAAAATTTTTCTCTAGGTTATCTGAGGTGTCCAATAGGCACTGGTTAGTAGTCAGCAGGGAGGCATAGAAGGTTTGTAAACTCAGTCTATCTATGGCCTTCTCACTCCCCAAATAACTTTTTAGTTGCTCTATCAGCCACACTGAAGTGAGTCTATCCTTCCCAGCCAGAAAGAGGGCAGGTGTCTAGCCTGAGCTGGGAGTGAGGGTGAGGTAGCAAGATGGGACAGCATCCAAGCAAGAAAGCCACAATCTTTCCACTAGAAGTTTTCATGTATATGCACTTCTCAACTTCTCATCGCCTTTGGTTGATTTCTACTGCACTGAAATTTTTAAAAATAATTCTGCCCAGTTGCATACTTGTTTTGAGGGATCTGCTTGACTTTCCCACACTCCCATTACCAGGACTTCAAAACATTTTTAATAAAATGTAGAGAAAAATATTCATGAATCCAAGATAGGTAAAGATTTATTAAATACAAAAAAAGACTGAAAAAATATATATGAAATATATATATATGCAACATAAATGAAAAATAATAAATTTGACTACTTTAAATTTAAGAATTTTTGTTCATTAATAGATATCACTCAGAATGCAAACGAGAGAATACGTGCAACATATTCAACCAAGAACTTACTCAAATGTAGCTCTGTCTTTTATGGCACCAGCGGGAAGGGAACAGTTGTAACAGCACAGCCCCATCAGCATGTCCCTGAAGGACACAGAAGAAGGAAATCCCCGCTGTGTGCAGCACTTTGAGAATCACACCTGGGTGGTATGTTTTGCCTTTAAGGTGAAATGGCTAGAGGTCCCAATCTACAGTGATTCACCATCTTGATAGTAATTGTATTAATCAGGGCTCCCCAGAGAAATAGGAGGGAGAGGGAGAGGGAGGGGGAGGGGAGGGGAGAGGAGGGGGGAGGGGGAGGGGGAGGGGAGGGGAGGGGGAGGGGAGGGGAGGGGAGGGAGGGAGGGAGGGAGGGGAGGGAGAGAAGGGGAGGGGAGGGGAGGGGAGGGGAGGGGAGGGAGGGGGAGGGGGAGGGAGGGAGGGAGGGGAGGGAGGGAGGGAGGGAGGGAGGGGAGGGAGAGGGGAGGGGAGGGGAGGGGAGGGGGAGGGGAGGGGAGGGGAGGGGAGGGGGAGGGGAGGGGAGGGAGAGGGGGAGGGGAGGGAGAGGGGGAGGGGAGGGAGAGGGGGAGGGGAGGGGAGGGAGAGGGGGAGGGGAGGGGAGGGGAGGGGAGGGGAGGGGGAGGGGGAGGGGAGGGGGAGGGGAGATATTAACTGATTTTAAGCAATTGGTTCATGCAATCATGGAGCAGACACGTCCAAAAATCTGCAGGGTGGATGTACAGGAAGAATCAATTTTGCAGTTCAGTTGGAAAGGCTGTCTGCTGTCAGAATTCCTTCTTATTTGCGAGGAGTCAGTCTTTGTTCTATTAAGGCCTTCAACTGATTGAGTGAGACCCACCCACATTATGGAGGGTAATCCACTTTACGCAAAGTCCACTGATTTTATCTCATCAAAAAAACTCCCTCCCAGACACTGGGGTGCTGTGGCCCAGCCAACCTAACACATAAAATTAACCATCAAAGTGAGAGACAAATAAGTGACAATTGAAAATGTGGTCACTGACATAAGTACACCTTAAACTTACAGAGTGCTGTTATGTCAATTATATCGCAATAAAAGTAAACGGGGGAAAAAAAACAAACAGGAAAATCTGGTAACAAGCAGGTCTGAGGCAGAGATGTTGATAGACTTTTAAGAACATGTACCAAAGAATCTGTGTCCCCACGATCACCCAAAACAGCAACTCTGCAGAGAAGACTCGTAATCTTGTGCGTAAGATGGGCCCCAATAGGGCAACATAAGCAAAGAGCAGTCACTGGTGACAAGTTTTATCAAATTTAAGCTCTTCGTAACAGAACAGGCAGCAGTTGATCCTCACTGGAATAAACACCTTCTGTAAATAGGCATTTTCCTTTCTGCCCATCCTGTGTTTAAAGAATGCTTTGTTTATCAATGTTGTTTTCTAAACAGCACCATTTCTAACCAAGGAACTTATTTCATAATGAAGGAATATGACAATGGACTCATGCTCACTAATTCCTAATCTTATTAATGTCCCCTTACCCCAGATGAGGGGCATAAGCATGGAAGAGCCCAGTGAAGTCCAGTCATGTTGCCAGCTGTGTGGCAACACTTTGAGACCAGGTAGGTCTTCGTCTGCACAAGGGTGAGCTACATGTTGAAGGCAGAAGGTTGGCACACCCTCTTAAACACTGAATCCAATGGGAAAAGTGGCAAGTTTGGGATCTGACTTTTTAAAAAATGTTATTGGAGTCTAGTTGCTTTACAATGTTGTGTTAGTTTCCGCTGTACAGCACAGTGAATCAGCCATACGTATACATCTATCCCCTTTTTTGGGTTTCCTTCCCATGTAGGTCACCACAGAGCACTGAGTAGAGTTCCCTGTGCTAAACAGCAGGTTTTCATTAGTTACCTATTTTATACATGGTAGTATGTATATGTCAGTCCCAATCTCCCAATTCATCCCACCCCCGCTTTCCCCCTAGGTATCCATACGTTTGTTCTCTACATTTGTGTCTCTATTTCTGCTTTGTAAATAAGATCGTCTATACCAATTTGTTCAGATTCCACATGTATGCGTTAATATACGATACTTCTTTTTCTCTTTCTCACTTAATTCACTCATACGACAGTCTCTAGGTCCATCCATGTCTATACAAATGACCCAATTACATTCCTTTTAATGGCTGAGTAACAGTCTGTTGTATATATGTACCACATCTTCTTTATCCATTCCTCTGTTGATGGACATTTAGGTTGTTTCCAAGAACTGGATGGGGTTCTTTGCCTGTTATTGAATCATATTCCATCTTACCCCCTTCCAGGCCCTCCACATTTCATAAGAAAAGCTGGGAATCTGGTCACCAGTGTGCTTTTCCCCAGAAGGTCTCTGGTCAGAGTCTGATACTGAGAGGCAGCCACGTAACATCTGGAAGGCAGTGACTGCAGGAGGGAAGCTACTGTCCTGGAAGCAGGTGCACACTGATGTGAGAGCAGATGCTGGAACTCTGGGGCTCTCCAGATGGCTCTAGAGCACACCTGCTTCCATGCTTCTGACTGAGACCACTGGTGTCTGTTCCATCAGTACCTGCAAGTGCCGTGCAAACCTCTCCTTTACTATGCTAAGGTCCTTATCCCTCTAACAAATAGCGTGACTGTGGCTTTTCTCTCTTAGGTGCCTCAACGATCTATACAGTTACACAACTATCCTGTACTTCTCTTTGAATGACTGAATTGGAGGCATCTCTGAGGATGAGGAAAACAGTGGAAGGAGGTGACAGATCTGCTCCTCACTGGAAACCCAAGAGTTTATCTAGAGTCCTCTAAAGGCTTCTGGTCAAAACCTCGAATGCTTTCTAAATAACACACTCTAATAATTTTCTTGAAAAGTTTAGGCTTTTATCTCAGTTACAGAGGTTTAAGAAAGAACAATTTTAAC
The DNA here is from genome assembly GCF_951394435.1 of Stenella coeruleoalba. Classification (NCBI taxonomy): domain Eukaryota; kingdom Metazoa; phylum Chordata; class Mammalia; order Artiodactyla; family Delphinidae; genus Stenella; species Stenella coeruleoalba. The sequence continues at coordinate 12,096,361 of NC_137153.1, read as the reverse complement.
GTTTTCAAAGCTTCAGCGGAGCTGACCTTAAACTATCTCAGGTGTATGACTTCAGGTGCAACCACTGCCTTTTTCATCAGATGGGGATGTCAGTGGCTCTCACTGATGGCTGCCTTTACCTCCCAGGGGGATATTTGGCATTACCTGCAGACAGCTCTGATGGTCACAAATGGGGGTGAGAGGGTAGTGCTGTTTGCATAGAGATGGTAGAGGACAGAGGGGCTGCTAAACGTCACACCATGCAAAGGACAGCCCCCAGAACAAGAATTATCCTGTCCAAAATCACAACCTAGATGCTTACAAGGGTGATGTAATTATTCCGAATTTAGGGATAATTAAACCGTGGCTCTGAGAAGTTAATTTATGATCTCCCATTACACAACTACTAAATAAAATAGTCAAACTCTTGTTCTTTTCACTACATGTATGATTTCTAAGTCTACTATTAAGCAAGGTTGTTTTTACCAACTGCTAAGTGAGAAAACTTTAGAAATGCCAGACTTCACATTGTATTTAAGTGCATAGGATATGAAACAACTTGCAACATGTGAAAACTGCAAGCATTCTCACCCGTAAAAAACATTTTCTCCCCAGCTATACAGATTAATTTTCTTTTTCAGACCTATTTTTCTGAGCAAAATTATCTGGTATACAACGTAGAAATACTCTGTATAAGTAAATAAATGTATTTTACAGCACAAGTTTATCTTCGGAAACTAAATTTTTATACCATTCCCATAGGTCCTACAAATAAATGGCAGTCGCTTTGTGATAATCATTCTAAAACACTAACAGATCACCCTGTTATGGGCTGAATTGTCTCCCCAAATTTCATATGTTGAAGTCTTAATCCCTAGTACCTCAGAATGGGATCAAGATACATTCTTTAAAGAGGTAATTAACTTCTAATGAGGCAACTAGGGTTTTCTCTTAATCTGATATGACTGGTGTCATTCTAAGAAAAGACACACAGACACAGAAGGACGACCGCGTGAAGAAGCAGAGAGAATACAGCCGTCCACAAAAGGAGAGCAGCGTCAGGAGAAAGCAACCCTGCCCACACCTCCATCTAGGACTTCCAGCCGCCAGAATGGTGAGAAACAAATTTCTGTTGTCACCTAGTCTGTAACATTTGTTACGGTAACCCCAGCAAACAAACCCACTCCCCACAATACAGCACAGCTGCACGCACACCTCAGATGCAGGATGTGACCAGTGTCCCATTCCTAAAGCTCCTACATTATCTTCCTTACATTGACTGCCACGGAACCCTTGCCTCCCCTTCACCACGCTTTCTCCTGCCATCAGATATATCTAAAATGTGAGTGAACAATGGCAAAGCCAGTCACCATAGCTTGGTTTGCTAGAGCAGATTTTCAGATATGTTTCTGTGGTAGATGATCCTTAGGCCTAAGAGTAGCAGACATTTAAGTGAAGATGGAGAGAATAATTTTTCCTAACAATTAGCAGTAATCAGTATAAAAACCTCAAAGAAAATGAACTCTGTGACTCAGGATAGGCTCTCAGATTAATACTCCACTCTGTAAAAAACGATTGGTGGTATTCGTTCTCTTACATAGATATATAGATATAGATATAGACAGATACACATAGATAGACATAAATTTTACGTATATATATATATATATATATATACATAAAATCAGTATCTTTGTCTTTTAAGTCTTATTAAAAGAGTGGAATGGACTTTTGGTTTATTGCAGAGAAAGGGTATCTTCTGGGCTATTAGAGAGAAAGGTCATCTTCTTGGTTTACATAGATATTTTCTGAAAATGATAATTGGAATATAATTTTCTCAAATTGTATTTGTAAGACAGATTTTGTGCCTAATATTTATCATATCTAATGTTTTTTAAATAAACAAATTAAAAAGGAGACTAGACAATGTAACTTCTAGTCACATCAAGTGTGTAAGATGTTACTTTAACTCTGACATTTTAAATGACTATTAAATATTGGTCACATACTTTTCCCCAATATATTTTAGATTAGAGTTTACATGCTTTCTATACAGATAAAATAGCTTCCTGGCTTTGTGTAACATACCAGCTCATGACTGTAAAATGAGGCAAATGGTTGTTGAGCCAAAATTAGAAAGCTATCAAATGTACTTCAGAATAATATGACAAACCATCACTCAACCTGGGATTCACTAAAATTTGGAATAAGAAGAAATTAATACTAGATAAAGTTCATAACATATCTAAAACTTGCCTAATTTTACATAGAAGCTTGTGTCCAAAGCCGTCTATGAAATCCACCCCCCCAAATGACCTCAGGTTTCCACAACTTCTTGTTAAATTAAACCGTCATTTAATGTGCATATTCAGTGTCCCCCAACAATTCTTCCTCCCTGTAAGAAGGTCATTCCATGGAAATTACATGACATCTAACACTTAACCACTCTCCTGCATTCTTTAAAATTTTTATTTCCTTCTCCTAAGAATGTTCAGGCCTCCCCAGGGCAAACACTTTAACCCGTCCAAGTTAGATTTAAAATGTATCCCTTCCATACGCACCTCCATTTTCCCAATTTCAGTCACTGCTTGCCTGCCATGCCATCTACTTCTGTAACTTCTCTATCTCCTCTCAAATTTCTGCTCATAATTTTCAACTGATGCCATAAGACACTTACGGCCAAGTTTCCTCTCAGAGGTCAAACACAATCTAACGCTAAGTATGATGCACCAGAAGTATCAGAAATGATTTTGAGCTCGAGTTATTCATGGTATTAAGAGAATAAGAATGGCATACATTCTCCAATAGTAACTGAAAATTATAAAAATATAATCATATAACCATTACGAATGCCAACAGCCAGTTTGTATAAATATGAGAATTTCACTAGTCTGATTTCACAATACTTGTCACCTGAAAATCGTTCAAACCTTATAAAAAATAAGAATTCCAGTTCCAGCTAACATGGTAAAAGTAGGAATAAGCATTGCTTCTAACTTTACAAGAAGGAAAAAGCTAGAGATCTCCAAATTAACAACTTTGATTTAAACTATCAGGGAACTGCCGTCACAGGGAAAATAATAAGAAATTCCAAACAACTACCGCCAGGGCCATGTGATGTTCATTAAGCCTCTAATGCATAAGGAATCCACCTGAGAGGCAGCCCTTGTTCAGAGCCACGCGGAGGAGAAGCCCGATCTGGAGTTCTTTGCCCAGAACACCTGCACAAGACCACGTGGGGGTGGGGGGGGGGTCTCAGAGCCACGTGAACGCCCCGCACCAGGGGCCACAGGCCACCTGCTTCTTCTACAGGCCTTGTCGCCACCCTCTATGAGGCTGTCACCAAGAACATCCCTGAGTCCTGTCCGAGCCAGACAGGCTGGGACCGCGTCATCTCGGAGTGGCCACGGAGGGCCCTGCGGGGCTCAGGCCGGCTGTCCAAGCTCATGTCTTCCCGGGTCCGCCAGGACCAGACGGACCACATGGGCCACCACCTGGACAGGGAGATGGGCCAGAACCATGTGTGCTGAGGTTTGCCAACAGGATCCATGGCCCATCTGGAACCTGGACATCACCTGTGTCAACCCTTACCTTCAAGGAGCCCTGAGGCCCTCGGGTGCTACTTCGACGAACTTGGGGACATTCTGGACGTGATGCAGAACCACCTCCTGCAGACACTGTGTCTGGGCCACTGAGAAGCCCGCCTCCACCGACTGGGACAGTGTCCGTGACCAGAAGGTCCAGGTGCGGAACGGTACCTCCGAGGTGCTGGGGACCTACGTGGTTCCGGGAAGTGGGCAGGACCGGGGGGCGAGGCCACCAAAGGGGGGCCTAGACGACCCCATGGTCCCCGCGGGGCCACCTCCGGCACCCTGGCGGTTTGGCTGCCGTCCTCCTGGTGTTGAACCGAGGGGGCGGGGGCCCCGGCATCCTGCGCCGCGGCCCAGCCCTGAAGGAGCGCGAGGCCGAGGCGGGCGGGCGGCTTTTTTCCATCGCCCCAGGCCGCGGCAGCGCAGCTTGACGAACGCGCACAGTTCCAAGAAGGTGACAGCGTCGCCTGCCCTTCAGCTCGCAGTCGGAGCTCCAACTGCGCTCGCGGCGTTGACTGGACTCGGCGCGCCGCTCCCCGCGCCTCAGGGAGCCCGTGCGCCGCGCGCGCAAAACGTGCGGAGGAGCCGTGTGCGGAGCGTGACCCCTCCCACGGGGGCGAGGCCCCGAGGCCGGCGAGCGGAGGGCGGAACAGGGCCTTCCGGGACCCGGGCGCCTACAGGTGAGTGCGTCTGGGACCCCCAACCCCGCCTCTTGGCCTCGTCTGTCTCCGTCCTTCCCACCCCCGGACCCCACTTAGGAGGACTCGGGACCCTAGGCCTCAGCCTCCCATTCCGGCCCGGAGTCTCGCTGGTGGCCCGGCGGCATGCGTCAAGCCGAAGCCCTGACTGTCCCCGCCGCCGCAGGCCCTGCCTGAGCCAGTTGTGTCCACGGGACAGGGACAGAGGGAGGGAAAGAGAAGAGTGACCCTTCTATCGGTCCCGGGAGGGGCAGTGGGTGGACCTCAGCGGGGTGGTGGCCAGCCTGCTCCCCTGTGTGTGGCGGGCGGGTCCTCAGAAGGCTGGCGAGGGCGCGGCCTCTGGAGGACGCAGGGCCACCCCAGCCTCAGCGCCACTCGACGTCCCTGGTCAGCAGCAGGGAGGGACCTCCGTCCTGCCCAGCAAACCCCCCCGTGTCTCGGGTCCCCTGGACGACCCTGTGCCCCACCAGCTCCCTCCCGCCTCCCCAGCTCTGCACTCCGCAGTGCAGGTCACCCCCTGGGCGCCAGGGCCTCCTTTAGAAACAAACAGCAACAATAATAACAAAAACATCAATCAGGGTATTAGGAAAACCGGAGTGAAATTCAGTCCCCAACAAACTAATTTAACTGCGGTACAATTACTATAATATACCTCACATAAAGACCGTAAGGAAAAGGGGAAGAACTAAGTAACTTTGGAAAGCAAAGTTTGATTGAATATTGTAAAGCTCAAAGCAAAGGAGGAAAAAAGTATAAAAATACTGTAATGTAGTTGGTAAATTTGTTTCTCATCGGTATGGTCACCAATTCTGAAAAGCCTTCAAACACATACTAGGGTTAAAGCGATACTTTGTCAACAATAGGAACCAGATCTCTCACTGCCAGGTAAACAAGTTACAAGTAAGCAAGAGACGAAATGGTGATTGAACCTTGTGCCGAATGAGAGAGAGATACCACTATTAACTCCTGTTTATTTTAAGAGAAGTAGAAGTAAATATAGATACGTGTGTGGGTTAGTTAGTACAAATATCCACATTGTTAGCAATATAGATACATGAGTTTCCTATTTCTGTCCTCTGAGAACTATACAGTTGCAACGAGCGGTACATACTATTCCCCAGTAAAAGAAACCATGGTTCTTTGAAGAAGTGGCTGATTCTAGTTAGCAAAAATACAAAGTAGGTCTGGAACATCTTGTAGTTGCAAAAATAAGGAATTGCTAAAAACAAAAGGGGGAGGGGCGTCCCTGGAAGATCTCCCAATAACCAAAGCAAGAAAAATATGAGCAACAAAATAAATTTGATTGTATTGAATTATAACCAAAAGAATGATTTTAAAAACCAGGCAAGGCCATCCTGATAGTAAAGTGATAGAATAAATAAATAGAGAAGAAGAGATAAATCTACCTTATCAAAGAATTCCAATTAATAAATGTAAAAGTAATGAGGAAAATAATCACCATTTGAGTAATAATTGCAGTAGGCAAAATCCACTGATGGTTGCTAAAATTAGCCGACTTTAAGAAGAAACAGAGGGACTTGCCTGGTGGTGCAGTGGTTAAGAATCCACCTGCCAATGCAAGGGACACGGGTCCGAGCCCTGGTCCAGGAAGATCCCACATGCCGCGGAGCAACTAAGCCTGTGAGCCACAACTACTGAGCCTGCATGCCACAACTACTGAGTCCGTGCACCTAGAGCCTGTGCTCCACAACAAGGGAAGCCACTGCAATGAGAAGCCCACGTACCACAACGAAGAGTAGCCCCCGCTCGCCACAACTAGAGAAAGCCAGCGCACAGCAATGAAGACTCAACGCAGCCAAAACTAAATAAATAAAATTAAAAAAAAATAAGAAATAGAATAGTTGCATAGCCTCAAATGATCTTCCCCCAAATATGTATTAATTACTGTGGTGTATTTAACATATGTCCACAAATTCTTTGATATTTCTTCCAGGGTTTGAAACTTAACTCCCTTTTCCTTGAATGTAGGCTGAACTTTAATGACTCATACCCTAGAAAATAGAGCATGGAAAGGGAAAAATAATGATTTTAGGGTGTTCTGTATTCCATTTCATAACCCTGCTCTATTCATGAGAAAACATCAGATAAACTGAAACTGTGGGACATTCTACAAAATACCTTCAAATATGTCAAGGCCATGAAAGGTAAGGAAACAGCAGGAAATGTCATAGATTGGAGAAGAATAAGGAGAGGATTGACTAAATGCAGTGTGATGTCATAGGTGGGATTCTGACTCGAAGACAGACATTAGTGAGAAAACAGTTGGCATCAAATATTATATGTGGTTTAGTTAAGTGCATTGTCCTAACGTTATTTGCTTAGTTTTCATAACTGTACCAAGGTTACATTTATCAAAACTAAGAAGATGAGATATTAACATTAGGAGACTGGGTGAGGTTTCACTGGGAATATTTTGCATTATTTTTTCCATTTCTCCTATAAATAATATAAATTATTTCAAAATATGAAATTTTTTAAAGTTTATGATACATCCAGACAATGGAATATTATTCAGCAATAAAAAGAAATAAGCTATCAAGCCTTGAAAAGAAATGGAGGAACCTTAAATGCATATTACCAAGTAAAAGAAGCCAATCTGAAAGGCTACATACTCTATGATTCCAACTACATGATACTCTGGAAGAGCCAAAACTGTAACTATGGTGACAGGATCAGAGGTTGCTAAGGCTTGGAGGGGTGATGGATGAATAGGGGGAGCACAGGATTTTTTTGAGCAGTGAAAATACTCTGTATGAGGCTATAATGATGGATTCATGTCATTATACATTGTCCTAACCAATAGAATGTATAACACCAAGAGCAGACTATGGACTCTGGGTGATTATGAGGTGTCCGTATAGGTTCACCGGCTGTAAGAACATATCACTCTGGTGAGGGATGTTGATAACGGGGGAAGTTATGCATTTGTGGGGCAGAGGGTAGATGGGAAATTTCTGTACCTTCCCCTGAATTTTGCTGTGAACCTAAAACTGCTCTAAAAAAGGAATTCTTTAAAAACTAACAAAAATAAAAGTGTAGTGAATGTAATGAACATTTTAAGTAATATAAATGTGGATTGTCCTTAAAAACATTTAAGCAAATATTGTAGAAGTTTTTCTTAAACATAAACATAGGAACAGGCCGTAAAGGTCTACTTCTAGCCCATTGTGGCTAAATCTTGCTTATGATAGAATGTAAAAAGATGATTATCATAATCCTGAAATTAATGGCAAACATTTAAAAATCTTGTTTCCAGGTAAGTAGTATAAATAAAGTGCCTACATGGTATCCAGTCATACATACAGAGTTCCATTTTCATTAATACATCATTGCCATTTTGAAGCAAATCATCAGTGAACAGCATTTATTCCTTCAGAAGGGAAAATGTAAATTCAAAAAGATTGTAGTTGAGGAGCAGAAGTAAAGGTGGTATCCAAATTGAAAACCCAGTGACATATAGAAAGTGAAACGTCAAATATTTATACTAACTTCCATTTATGGGTAGCCTGTGCATGTAGAATACAAATTACTGTGTGTTAAATTACTATCAGTAATATTGTCATGTTTTCTACAAATATTTGAAAACTTGCATGGAAACAGATTCCCTGCTGTTACCACAGTGCTTATTAAAACGGTTTCTAATCTAGGTTGTTTAAAAAAATTCCTTTCCGATATATGTGATAAAAAAGGGATTTTCCTTTTTTGATCACAAGGACATTAGAATCCCTTGAGAAAATAATTGAAGTGGTCTGGCTATCCACATAGATTATCAATTTAGTCCATTGTTATTTTGGCATATTCTTTACTGACTGCAAGCTGGTGCTCTCTTCCTATATTTTAGGCTATATTCCCAAGCAAAGGGCACGTTAATTGTTCTGGAGTGAACACAGATTTAATGCACTGTGATGTCATTTTTATGTATATTAATTGCTCAACTTTACATTAGAATCAGTCATAAACCATAGACTATTTTGTATTCCACAGTGCACCAAAAAAATGAGTTACCCACAGGTTAACTGTCTGTCTTTACTCATCCAAGGAGAGGAACTCTGTTCCTCAGATATGGAATACTTAGAATATCTGTGCCAAAATGCTCAAAATTCACTCCTTATAGATAAACATAATCTAAAGTATGTCAGTTGGGGCAAACTTTTTCTTCTAACTGCTGACAGGTATTCTTACAGAATGACCATTCTGTTGTACAGGTTTATAGATTGAGTCCTTCCAAAAGTTAAACTCAGTCATTTTTTACTCTGCTGTGCAGTAAATAACCATCTGATCATTCTAAAGTGCTGTCATTGGAATAGCCTAGAAGAAGTTAAGGTGAATTGGCATTTACCTCCAAAATGATAAGAATCATAGTGTAGAGTTACAAAGGCTATAAAGAGACAATTCACAAAAAAACCCTCAGTAAGCAGTAATTATATTAAAGATATTCAACTTCATTTGAATATTTTATACTTGAATATATAGGAAATATAAGTTACAAGTCTGGAGGGGGACGATTTGTCAATGTTGTTTCTTAAAATGAAGTGGTGATTCCTGTTCTAGATCTTCAATGACAGAAATTATGGAGGTGGGGTGTGCAATGTCAAAGTTCAAAACAGTGGGGACAGCTCCATATAAAAGGAATTGTATCATTTGATATGTTTGAGATATATAATAAAGAAAAGTGATGAAATATAATTTCTGATGAGAACTGGATTGGGGGTCAGAACATGAAAAGTTAAGATTAAGAATTTCAAGTAACTATAACAAGTCAAATTTAATTCCATGCTCCATCACTTACAAGATCAGAGAGCTTAGAAAAAATCACAACACCAACACTTCAGTTTTTCCAGCTGTTAACAATGATAATAAAAATACCTACTTAATAGGGTTAATAGGCAAACGGGGTTAACTTTGCTTGCATTTAATGATACAGGTATATACCATTATTGTCATGATGTTGAAGTCAATTTCAAGCTCAAGGACAGTGATCTGATGAAGGATTAGGTAGGAAATCGCTTCATTTCAAATAGCTTCTGGCTCAAAATTATTCTCATGATTAACACCCGATTTTCTACAACATGTATATACAAGCAGAAAGAGATACAATGGATGGATGTTAATTTAATAAATGTTATTCATAGTGATTAGTTATCAATGAAATAGCACATCCTACTCTCAGTGCATCAAATTATGGAATTATTCTTAGCGTGGCATGAGGTTCTAAATCTTATATCTAAGGGAAATAGTTCTCTTTGTTTAAATGAGCAAATGTATGAACTTAAAAAAAAACTAATCTAAAATGCTATGTGACTGATAAGGACTCAGTGTGTATTTCTTGAACAGATAAACGGACTTCTGAGGAACTGGGGAGCCTCGGTCAATTTATAGGAAGCGCAGCACACAGAGCAACGAGTCTAGGATTCAAGACCGCAAATATTCCTCTTCACCCAGCTTTTTCTCTCCTTTGCGTTCTTCCCTTCCTTTCCTGAGAAATTCAGGCGTAGGACTCTTAGATGGGACAAAGCAGGGAAGGCCGGGGGCACAGTGGCTCAGGGTGCGGGGCAGAGACCAGGTGGGCTGGGGCTAGTTTCCATGGGGACAGCGGAGGCCAGGTGTGGAGTGAGGCCAGGGAAATCACAGGAGGGAAGGGCCTGTACTCAGCAGGAATCTGATGGGGGGAGGAGTGCACCCATCTCGGCGAGGGGGAGGGCATCGCCCTTAGAGTCACGTTTAGAGTCAGAGCCACAAAAAGGTCAGCCGGGCCCCCATGCAGGAGGGCGACTTGGTCATGGAGGGTGAGCGGTGCGAGGAGGTCTTCTGAGGAGACAGACAGCCCAGTTACCATGAAGACAGCAGCCCTGAACGCGGGCCCCAGGGCCAGGTCACCGCGGGAGAGGCACGCGTGGGGGCATCCTCACCCGGGCATCCGGGCCCAGGCAGGGTAACGAGGACATTCTCCCATGTAGAGCCAAACCGAAGTGCGGTGAGGAGACTGCATGTAGGAGGAGAAACCCAGAGAGAGGAAAAACTAGACTGAACCTTGTGGTTTGGATCTAAATGGGATGTTTCACTGTGAACTCATGGCCTTTAATGCGTAGAAATGGATGTAGAAATAAATATGGAGATTAACATGGATGTGCATATGTCTATATGTGTGTGTGAATACATACATGTACAGCTTCTATAATACCCACTGAGATGGCTTGGGGTATGGAATAAAAATCAGCACATCTAGTGGCCATAACTTGGTTTCTACTTCACATTATCCCCCAGAACAAAAACAAAACAGAGCTATTTGGAGAAACTGGTGATTCATGGACTATGGGACAAAGAAAATACAAAAGAACATGGAGTATCTTCTGCCAGAAAGAAAGGCATTGCTAAATGAAAAAAAGGGAATATGACAAAGGACACAAAATGATAGGATTCCCTGCCCAAAACTGGGACAATTTGAGGATCAAAATAAATAATGATAGTAATTAAAAATAGCCCATTAAACAAAAGAGGAAATCACGATCACATATAGACATAAATAGTTGAGTAAATTGAAATTTTAATGACGTATGGAGAATTACGATGCATCTCCCAGAAAAATGCTTGTTAATTGTGATGGGAGGCATAACTTTCTAGTGGAGAAGTGTGGCAGACAGTAAGTACCTTATTTAATAAAGTGAGCAGGTGGATTTCATCAGTAAATTGAAATATTGTGCCAACCTGTACATGCAATGAGGCTACAGCAACATTTGGAATGAGAGTCCTCTGACATTCCTGCCTAAGATACATAGCTTGAATCTAGTTATGGTGAACAGGCAAATGTGATTAGAGAGACGTCACAAAATAAATACCCAGTAATCTTCAAAACCTCGAGGTCACAAAAATCAAGAGAAGCCTGAGGAACTCATCTAGACTGAATAAAACTAAGAGACAAGGCAGCAATGTGCTCCATGACCCTCAGCTGGAACCTTTTGAACTAAAAGGCATTACCGAGACATGAATTCATCCCGGGATCAGATGGTATTTATGTTAATTAGCTGATTTTGACAGTGAATTTTAGTTGTTTAGGAAAATGTCCTGTTTGTCAGAAATATATACTGAAGTAAAGAGGAAAGATGAGACATCAGGTCAGCAAATTACTCCCAAGTGGTTCAGAAGAGACTTATTTTTACTGTAGTCTCAATTTTTCTGTAAGCTTGAAATTGTTAAAATAAGAAAAATTAAAAGTGGAGAGCAAAGAAGTTTCCTTTACTTTTTAAGTAAAACTCTTATTTTTACAACTGAGTTTGTTGAAATTCAAATGGAAACATGAACACAAAAGTACAAGTTCATTTAAACATATGTTTTCAATCTCCTTCTATCCTGGTAAGGTCAGGCGAACAGCCATAATATAGTCCAGTAGCTGTTAAATTGAAGTTGACTTTTCTTTGCTCTGATTTTCTTAAACTGACTTCATATTCAAGTCATTTTTTAAAAAATTTAAGGTATTTCATTTATAACTGAGATTTTTTTGTAAAAATAACTTGTGTGCATATCTTTCCTCATTCAATTTCCCAGAGGTACCACTTTCTAAGGAACACCTACCTAAACAAACACACACACAAATACATATATATGAGTGCACTTATGCACGTGTATCTCACACATCCACCGATACACACAAATGTATGTCTAATATATATTATACAAATATATACATATATTTTCTGTATATGTATATTTGTGCATGTATGTGTATGCATGCACACATGTATATTTTCCCCCCAAAATTTGTATTGCATATATTTTTCTGAAACTTATTTTTACTTACCAGGTAACCATGTACATATTCCCACACTGTTTATTATAACATATGTACCAATACACTTGAAATCATTATTGAGTTTATTACAAATTTTCGTGCAACAAATATTCTACAATCAGCATCTTAGTGTATATATATACATACATATATATGTATATATATATCATTATAAACATGGATGGATACATCTTGTAGAATAAATTCTAGGATGTTAAATTCCTGGGGCAGGAATTCATGTATATATATAAACATTGCCAAACTGATATTCAAGAAATTGTGCTCATGAACATTCATACCAACAGCCTAAGGAAAACAGTGTTCTTGCATCCTCATCAATACTGGCTGTTGTCAATATTTTAAATATTTTCTGAATTAGTACTTAACAAACATTACCCATTATAGTAGTTTGCATTTTTTAAATTGTGATAAGGCTGGACCTCAGAAGCTTTCATTTTGTGTAGTTTTGGAATTGTTTAGGGATCATTTTAATTATTGGTTTTGAAAGTTTGAAAAAAAGTACCTCTTTAGCTATATAACATGAGCCTGGCATATATATATATATATTTTTTTTTAAGCCTGGCATATTTTTTAAGGGTGCATTTCTTTGTCAACTTTTTCCGCTGTCATGAGCATTGAGAAATGCAATTATCCACCAAATTAAAATATTAAAGGGAGCAGATCATTATATTGTCTCCTTGTAAAACAAAAACTTGACAGCTGTTGACATATGCATGGAACTCTTTCAGTCCATCAACAGTGCATGTTTGAGAGCTTAGTCTAGGCCAGGCACTGGTCTGGATACTGAGAATACAGTAGTTAACACCATAGACAAAAATCTTGCACTCGTGGAGATTATATTCTACTGAAAAGAATGTAAATTGGATGTCTCAAAAATTAGGAAAAACATATTATAAAGTCTATAAATATTATACAGTCTTTAGAAAAGGGAAACATTTGCCCAGGATTCTGAATCTGAGTCTGAAGGCAATGAGATTCTCGCTCTTGGTGGGAGCTCAGATGAACCATGTTCAGTCAAGACCCTTTCAATTTGATTCAAATTATTCCCATAGATACGTGTTTTCTTAAAATACAGTATCATCATTTACAGCCTAGTTAGAAGCCACTGACTCTTTCAGTTTTTAGTGTTATTTTATGAATTTATAACCAGATCTACTATGTGCTGATTTTGATTTTACAATTTCCAGGAAGAAAGTCAGAAAGAAGTTTCACTTCCAAGTACTAGGAAGACATGTTCCTGTTTCCTTCATGTATCAGGTTTGGAAATACATGACATAATTACTGTATTATGTTAAATACTAATATGTATTCATTTAATACTAAATGTAATTTTTGTGAACTTTTTGGAATTACATTTTTTTCCTGATGTTGATTATATAATTTCCTTGCATATCAATTATTTCCATTATGGCATATTCTCATTTTACAATTTCCAGTTATTCTCTACAAATTGATTTTTTTAAGATGGCATGAAGTCAATAAATAAAAGACCACTGAATTTGATAATTTTCCATTCCTTGCTGACTAAAATGACTGTCAGAGTTAAAACATTTCCACAATTGTAACGGTTATAATTAATGTTTATGCTTTAGTAGATTCTATTCAATAGTATGTGATCACACCAATATTTTTCCTCCTAAAATAGAATACAAAAGGTTAAATATTTTTTCACTTAGAAAATGAATTTGAGTTTAAAGATATTTCCAAATTTTTAGGAAATTTATGAACTCTCAATCTTTTTTAGAGAAGTATAATATTCACAGTAGATGAAGTTTGAGGATTTGGAGTTTGCAGATTACTTAATTACATGGAGAAGGTTACTCATACATAAAATAAATAAGGTACATAAAATCAAATAATTTTGATATTGCATGTATTTAAATCCATAGTTAATTTTATAATTTCCAAAAAAAATAAATGAGTAGAATTAAGTGTGCTAAGCTGTGGAGAAAATATATCAAAGGATAGTGGGGATACAGATAATTTCACTATTTTCCTAAAGATGTTTTTGTATTTCTAACATTTTTTTCAGTGCCCAAAATCAAATATGTAAATATATCTTGAATACTTGTCCTGGGATAGACATAGACACTTTTCTATGCATTTTAGAGACATTATATGATTGAAATTTAATCATATAACTACTTAAAGTATTAAATTACATAGCATCCTATGAATAATTTATTGTTTAAATCCAATCCTATTATTTCTCTCTAAATAGGAAATTGTACAGTGAGGATTTTTACCCATATTGTCTTTCCCTTGAATCCCCCAAACATCCACTACTCAGTATTGACCTGTTGTTTATCTACTAGTTATAAACAGAAAAATTTAGTACTAAAATTATGTTTAGCAATCAAGTAGAAATAACACGTTAGCTTGAATAAATGACACACTTAAGAAGCAGCAAAAAACAGTCAGTTCTGTCCATGGACATTGAGGTTGCTACCTTGTCTTGTCTATTGTGAATAGTGCTGCTGTGAACATAGGGGTGCATGTATATTTTTGGATTATTGTCTGGATATATGCCCAGGAGTGGGATTGCTGGATCATATGGTAATTCTGTTTTTAGTTTTCTGAGGAACCTCCATACTGTTCTCCATAGTGGGTGCACCAATTTACATTCCCACTAACAGTGTAGGAGAGTTCCCTTTTCTCCACACCCTCTCCAGCATTTGTTATTAGTAGAATTTTCATTGATGGGCATCCTGACTGGTGTGAGGTGATACCTCATTGTAGTTTTGATTTGCATTTGTCTAATAATTAGTGATGTTGAGCATCTTTTCATGTTCCTATTGGCTATTTGCATTTCTTCTTTCGAGAAATGTCTGTTTAGGTGTTCTGCCCATGTTTTGATTGGGTTGTTTGTTTTTTTGTTGTTGAGTTATATGAGCTGTTTTTATATTTTGGAAATTAAGCCCTTGTCAGTTACATCATTTGCAAATATTTTCTTCCATGACATAGGTTGTCTTTTCATTTTGTTTATGGTTTCCTTTGCTGTGCAAAGCTTGTAAGTTCGATTAGGTCCCATTTGTTTATTTTTGTTTTTATTTCTATGCCTTGGGAGACTGACCTAAGAATATTAGTATGATTTATGTCAGAGAATATTTTGCCTCTGATGAACAACAGTGTCCTACTGTATAGCACAGAGAACTATATTCAGTATCTTATGATAAACTATAATGGAAAAGAATATAAAAAAAGAATGTATATGTGTATATAACTGAATCACTTTGCTGTACAGAGCAGTAATTAGCACAACACTGTAAATCAACTATACTTCAATTTAAAAAAAAAGTGAAAAGAAACAGTGGAAAAAAGTCAATTCATAATATTGTATCAATAAAAATAACAGAAAATTCATAGTAGTTTTAATCAAAAGTTAGTTCAGTGAATACCATCTTGTCAAAATGTAAGATAAATGCAAAACATTTTATTCTACTGAGTGGTGACAGTGAGAAAAAAGCAAATAGTCAATAGTGCCTTACAAAGTAAAGAGTTTTGAGAAGTTAGTTGCTAATACATGTTAATTTTCAATTGTGTTTTTGTAAAATGATTTTTATTCAGCGTCCTACTGTGTAGCACAAAGAACTATAGTCAGTATGTTATGATAAACTATAATGGAAAAGAATATAAAAAAGTATATATGTGTATAACTGAATCACTTTGCTATACAGAGCAGAAAATAACACAACATTGTAAATCAACTATACTTCAATTTAAAAGCATAGCAGAAGTCAGCCTTAGAAACAGCAGTTGAAGGGGAACCAGAATAGTGTTGTGTTTCAAAAACCATGTGCCCAAGAATTTTGAAAGAGAAAACAGTGGTCAGCTATATCTTGTGAGGCAGTGATGACCAAATGCCTGTGGATTTAGATAAAAATACTAGAATTAGCAGTTAATAATGGGAACATTCAAGAGTCAATGTCATCATTGTAGCAAATGGCAAAGCCATATTTTGCTAAGTATATGCTTTAAATATTTTAGGAACAAAGTAGAATTATATATTTTTCATTATTCTTATGAAGAGGAGAAAGACAGTAGGGTTTTAGCAACTGAGGGTAACATAGACAGGATTCTTTACTTTTTCTTTTTCTCCCTTCCTCCTTCTCTCTCTCTGTCTCTCTCTCTCTCTCCCTCTCCTCTTTCTGCTTTATTGAGGTATACTTTTATTAATTTTCATAACACTATCTTTTGAGGAGTAGAATGTGTAACATACAGTAAAATGAATCAATTTTAAATGTACGGCTTGATGAATCTTAACAAATACATATAGTTGTGTGATGCCAGCACAATTAGGCTATAGACCATTTTCACAAGCTCAAAAATTCCTTCCTAACCATTGTGGATAATTCCCATCTCCTACCAAATTAGGAAAGCACTGGTTTGCTTTCTGTCACTATAACTTTCCTATTTCTTGAACCATAGGGAATCGTCACCAGCCTTCTCTCTCTGGAGTCCATCTCATGGTAAATTTGCAGTTCATCCATCTTGTGAATAAACTACGTTTATTTTTATTGCCTGGTCATATACAATTTTGTACAATTATTCATGCATTCACTTGAAGGTGGACATTTGGGTTGTTTCCATTCTGATGCTGTTTTAATAAAGCTGACACAAATACTCACTTGCAAGTGTTTTTGTGGACATACCCATTTCAATTCTTTGTGATGAATACCTAACAGAAATGTGTGAGTTCTTGCCCTGTATCCTCATCAACAGTTGGTAGTGAGAGTCTTCCTATTTTTAGGCATTATATTGGGTGTGTAGTATTATCTCATTGTAGCATGAATATGCATTTATCTAATGAGTTAAGATATTGTGCATCTGTTCATATGTTATGAAATTATTGGTATATTTTCCTTGAAAAAATTCAAATATTTTTACAAATTTTTGATTGAATGGTTTGTCTTGTTTTTGAATTGCAGGTGTTTAATACATTTTTGGATACAAAGTATCAGATATATATTTCACAAATGTTTAGCCCAGTCTGTGTCTTGCCCATGTTCTTAATTTTCCTTAACAACGTCTTTTAAAAAGCAAAAGTTATCATAACTTGCTTATTAGTTCTAATAGCTTCTTTGTAGATTTCTCATGATTTATTATATGGAAGGTTGTCATCTCCAAACAAGAAAAATTGCGTGATTTGTATTTATTTTGAATGCCTTAAAAATATAAGCAGTGAGAACAGGTATACTTGTCTTTGAGTTGGATCTTAGGAGAGGAATATTTATTGTTTTCATCATAAAGTATAGTATAAGCTATTAGTTTATCATAGTTGTCATTTTTCAAGTAGAGGAAGATTTCTTCTGTACATAGTTCACTGAGTAAATGCCATAATGAATATTAAATTTTGTCTATTTGTTTTTGCAGTTTTTGATTAAAATCAGAGATTCTTCTACTTTACCCGATAACATAATGGATTACATTGATTGATTTTCAAATATTAATCTAGTATTCATGAGATAAATCCCATTTAGTCATGATGCACTATTCTTTTATAAGTCACTGGATTCAGTTTGCCATTATTTTATTAAGCTTTTGTGTTTCCATGTTCATAGGAATTATTGGGAAGTAATTTACATTTCTTGTAAGTTTTTGTCTGATTTTGATGTCTAGTACTGGCCTGATAAGATGAGTTGGAATGTATTCCTTCATCTTCAATTTTTGGATGATTGTGTTTGTCATTGGTAACTTTTCTTCTTTAAATATTTGGTGGAATTCACCAGGGGCAAATAACTGGGCATGAAGTTTTCTGTGTAAGAAGGTTTTAAATTAAAAATTGTGTTTTGTCTATAGTTACAGGCTTCTTCACATCATCTTTTTCCTCTTGTGTGAACTGTGGTCGTTTGCGTCATTCAAGAAATTTGACCACTTCATCTAAGTTGTCACAATAAAGTTGTGAATAGTGAATAAAGTTGAATAAATATGAATAAAGTTGTTCATAATCATCTTTACTGTCTTTCTAATGTCTGTAGGCTCTGCCATGGTGACTTTTTCATTCTGATATTGCTAATCTTTTTCTTCTATTATTTTATCTTGATAAGTCTGGCTAGAGATTTATAAAATTTATTAATCTTTTCAAAGAAAAAGCTTTTGTCTTCATTGGTTTTTCTATTGTTTTTCATGTTTTCTGTTTCATTACTTTTGTGTCTTCATTATTTTTTCCTCTGGTTATTTATATTTCCTTTCCTCTTCTTTTGTTAGTTTTTTTTTCAGCTAAAAGCTGATATTGATTTTAGGATGCTCTTCCCTTTTAGTATGTGTTTAATTCTCTCCATTTGTCTCCAAACACTGCTTTAGCTTGCATGCCACACATTTTTATGTTTGGTGCTTTCATTTTTATTCAGTTCAAAATATTTTCCAATTTCTCTTTTGATGACTTTTTTCCTCATGGGTTATTTAGAAACTTGTCATTTAATATTCAGATATTTGGGGGGTTTCCAGATGTGTGTGTGTGTGTGTGTGTGTGTGTGTGTGTGTGTGTGTGTGTGAGAATACATAGATGTAACATAGATAGATAGATATAACATAGGGATACATAGTTGATATATAGTTTCTTTGTGATGAGACAACATATTCTATTTAATGAAAACCTTTCAAGTATTGTGGCATTTATTTCATAGCACAGAACATGTTCTATCTTGGTGACTATTTCATGTACACTTAAAAAGAATGTGTATTCCTCTGATTTGGGGAGTAGTATTCCATAAATATTAATTACAACACAGTGAAGATAGTTTTTCAAGGTCTTTTATATCCCTCTTTTTTAAAAAAAAAAAAACGTTTATTCTTTAACTGTGCGTCAATTGATATTTTTACTTTTAGTTCTGTCATTTTTTGCTTCATGTATCTTGAGCAGCATTTTTAGGTATACAAATATTTAGTGTCTTCTTTCTTCATTTTGATAAATTGGTACACTTTTAATTATAAAAATACCTTTTCATCTCTTGTAATATTTCTTACTGTGAAGTCCAATTTTCCTTTAATTAGTATAAGAACTCCACTTAATTTTGATTAATTTTTCAACAGTGTGTTTCAGTGTTTTCCTTTCTTATTTTTAAGTCACTTCCTGTGTATGTTTTATCTATGTTTATATATCTGGTGTACAATATGCAGTTGGGTCATGCTCTTTTAGTTCAGTTTGACCCCCTCTATCTTCTAATTAAATGTAGTTAAATGTAATTATTGATATGTTTGGGTGTAAAAGTACCAACTTTCTCTTTATTTTGTATTTGTCCCATTTTTAAGTTTTCTTTTTTGTTTCTTTTTTCATGCCCACTTTGGGTTCAATATTTGTATAATTTTGTTGTATCTCCACTATTAGTGCCTTAACTATAGCTCATTCTTTTACTTTTTTAGTGGCTGCATAGGGTTGACACTTTACAACTTTAGCTCATCCTAGTCTGCATTCAGTTAATAGCGCTCCATTTCGTCAATAGTGTAAGAACCTTAAGACCATATACATCCATTTCTCCATTTCTCATACCCTTTGGTATATTATTGTCATACATTCACTTCAACATATGTATTATAAATATGTGTTTTTTCCTTTGCTTTAAACAATTTAACATATTAACAAATAATGTATTTTACATTTATCTGCAATTTTTAAATTTAGACATTTTTAACTGGCATCCTTTTCCTTTAGCTGAAAAAAAAACTTCCTTTAGGGCTTCCCTGGTGGCGCAGTGGTTGAGAGACTGCTTGCCGATGCAGGGGACGCGGGTTCGTGCCCCGGTCCGGGAAGATCCCACATGCCGCGGAGCGGCTGGGCCCGTGAGCCATGGCCGCTGGGCCTGCGCGTCCGGAGCCTGTGCTCCACAACGGGAGAGGCCACAACAGTGAGAGGCCCGCGTACCGCAAAAAAAAAAAAAAAAAAAAAACTTCCTTTAACCTTCCTTATTGTGCAGTACTGCTGGTGTGAATTCTTTCAGCTTCTGATTTCCTGAACACGTTTTCATTTTATCTTGGTTTTTGGAAAGGCATTTTCTCTGGGTTTTAGAATTCTAGAATGGCCTCTTTCTTTCTCTCTCTTTCTTTTTTGGAATCTCTTTTTTTTGTGCTGCACTTTAGTATTTTTTCTTCATTTTCACCAATTTTATATAATGTCAGTTTATTTTTAATGTTACATCTATTTGGATTTCATTGAGCTTCTTGCATTATTAGTCCAGAGTTTTGATCAGATTTGGAAATCTGTGCACATTATTTACACAGTTTTTCTTCTGTCTACCTGCCCCTCAACTTCTGGGACTCTAAAGTATGATAGACTGTTCTGTATTACCCAGTGCTTCACTGAGTTTTTATCATTCTTCTTCTTTCTATGTTTCATTTTGAATTTACTTGATTGTTATGCCTTCAACTTCTCTGATGTTCTCTTCAGTTGTATACAGTCTGCTCTTACTCCCAGTGTATTTTCCACTTTCTATATTTTATGTTTAATTTCTAGAAGTTTCAGGTGGCTCTTAAGCTTATCATCTGTGGTCAACAGAATAATGGCCCCTAGAGACCCCAGGCCCTTATTCCTGCACTCTTCACGGTACCTTGTAAGGTAAAAGGGTCTCTGCAGATGTAATTGAGGGTGTTACCCTGTGAGGCTCCTCTTATTATCAGGGTTACTCTGGCAGCACGTGTCTGGGAAGAGAGAGGCACGGGCACGTGCTCCACGCTCAGAAGAGAATAGGCAGTGTGGCCACTGAGACAGAGGCTGGGGCAGTGTGTCCACGGGTCAGGAAGTGTCAGAAGTCACTACGAGTGGCAGCAACAGGCCTTCCCACAGAGCTTGCCCAGGGAGCACAGCCCACCTTGATTTTGGCGTCAGTGAAACTGATTTCAGACTTCTGTGAGAAAATGCTTTCCAGTTGTTTTAAGTCACCAGTTTGTGGTACTTGGTTACAGCAGCCTCAGGAAATCAATGCTGTACCTGTTTTTCTTCTCAGCACGCTCATGTATTCCTCCATCTTCTTGAACATGTAAAACATTTACGATAGCTGTTTTAAAATAATTGTGTTTTTATACTATGATCCCTGTTATTCCTACATCAAATTCTATTGATTGAGTTTTCTTTTGATAATAGGTTATATATTTCTATCTATTGGACTGTTTGGTAACTTTTTTCTTCAGCTTACTGGGCTATATTTTTTTCTGACCTCTGTAAAGTGAATATTTCATTAAATAATTGTAGCTTCTGGTGAGTTTTACCAACATTATTTCCTTTGGGTTTTACCACCATTCCACAATTTAAGCTCAAATAGGAAGATTTCATCATATGTAAATCAGTAATTTTTGCATTTGTTCTTTTTGAAAAAAACCATTTCTATTCATGACTCTGCCTTTGTCAGTGTTGTTTCTCAGCCCTGAAAAACCTTTTCTCTGCTGGAGCATTTGGTAAGTTCCTATTTATCTTTAAAAAGGTCTTAGAAACTGTCTTCTTTAAAGCCCCCTCTGACTTGCCTCCCACCCACAGATTAAATCATCACATCTTTTGTGCCACCATCACTCCTTGAACACATATTTTTATGGTGCTTATCACACCATATTGCAAATATTTGCCCATGTCTTCAATGCCTTGTAGTCTAATGGGGATTTCCTATGCACTTAAAGCTAATTCTAATTAGAATTCTAATTAGAATGTGGAAGAGCTAATTCTAATGTCGCTAGCACTTAGCAGGTGCGCAACAAAAATCGATTAAGTTGGTGAAAATATGCTGGGTGGTGTGAAGATAGAAAAGATGGGGAAGACAGTTTCTGCTTCAAGAAATTCAACATCTATAGCAGAAACAAACCTCAGTCCACAATCTCAGGTGACCTATGACTCAGTTTTCTTTCTACACTGAGCCCCTAACATAATCTCAGTTAATTAATTCATTGTTTCCCCTCTGCTACAAAGGTTTTCCCTGAAGTTATATCTAATTCCAACTCCTTGGTGAGGGCATGAGAGTTCCGTCCTTGAGGGTCATCTGTCCATGCTAGCAACCTCTGGGCCATTCTTGTTCTGGCCTTGTCTTCCATCTCTGTCCAAAAGACCCCTCTAGGTCTGGGGGTGTCTTGTTGGCCCTTCCACGTCAAGCTGAGCTCAGTCATGGGTGGTCCTTCTTCTGCCCCCACCTCATGCTGGGCAGTATGGAACTTGATTATTTATACCTCCTTGAGCTCTCCCTGGTTGACAGGAGCTGCAGTCCCCATTGCTCTAGGATCTCTGAAACCTTTTAGGCTTCTGTCATTCCCTCTTTCCAAGTTACAGAGGGTGATCACTGAGACCTCTTGTAGAATTCCACTGGAGTTTGAGGTCTCCTCATGTCTCCTCCTATCCTCTTCTCCATAGCCCAAACAGGAGGTTGTTTCCTTAATCTCAGGGGCGTGAAGCCCTTGCTCTTAGTCATTTTTTATCTCTGCAGTAAGTCCCCTTATAGCACAGAGTGTGAACCTGAGGCTCTAGAGCCTTTCCTCTGCTTTCCGGTGTAGGGGTCTTTCTCCAAGGCCAGGAAGAGCTTGCAGTCAAGCTGTACAAATGGAGGAAGTGTCATGGGGTCCCTAGCAGCGACAATATCCTGCCATACCTCTAGTGCCAAAGGAAAGATGTGCACAGTTAAGTGTACTTCCCCTGTGGCAGTGTGCACTGCCTGATGCCAGGGCCAGTAGGCTCTGGAAGGCCTCAAATTCATGCTACGACTGGGAGAATACCTACTGACGCTCTGTCTTAGTTCAGTTCTCTCCACTTGAGACCTCCGCTACCTAGAAACAACTTTCCACTTCCCATGCCAATCTGCCTGTTTTTGACTACACAGAGTGGTTCAGGGAGTCTCACTTACAAGAGGCTGCCTTACTGCTCTTCCAAAACTGACCTCCAGCCTGGGCTTGACTGAGCTGTTGAATATGAGTGTAAGGTCCACCTGTCACCAGGTCTTTGCTACTTCCCAGACCTACCACCTAACCCCAGGGTCTTTTCACTGCTGGCATTCACTGCTCTCATCTCCAGTCTTAGAGTTTTCAACCTGGTGTCTAAATAACTCTCGAGTATCACTGATATTCTTAAGATTAAAATTACAAAATACAAATTATATCCCTTGTTTAAAATTATTCTACCTTTATCAAAAGTGATGCTGCTAGCGCATCAGCAGACAGACATAAAGGTCAAGCCGTTTTCAGTAGCGAGCATGAGTTTGAACTGCTCTCGTGATGAGTGGCCTGTCATTGTCTAGGTTGGCAGTCACAAGGAGGTTACGCGGCCTTGGTCTTTGCTTCATTAGCCCTGTAAAGGTAACAAATTCTTGATACCTTATGAGCTGTGCCATCAGATTATGTGCTAGGGAAAAGAGACTCGCAGCAAAAACTGTTTCTGATTTTTCAAAAATGAAAACTCAACTAGAAGTGGATCCAAGGTAGATTCTTTTATAGAGTTACATTGCATATTAAATAATGACATAGTGCATTTCCAGTTTGTGTTTCACTGAAAGTAACCTTATACCCATCTTAGTCAAATTTTCCATCAGCATTTTAAAAAATCAGTAATTTCCACAGGTCTTTTCGTCAACAGAATATCCTCGGTTACTTAAAAAGTTTATTTTTCAATGTTACTGAATCATTGATATGTTGCTAGCTAGGCTTGTTATTATTATGTAATTGCTCTACAAGGAATAATTAACTCTTTTATTATTTTTCTTCTTTTTCCAGCTTTATTAAGATATAATGGATAGCGAGGTGTGATTTTTGATAGATGTCTCCCTTGTAGATTTTATATTGTTGAGTGCTGCATTGTGTTGGATTTTATAAAATCCTTTTGAATTTCAATTACAATGCTCTTAGGTAGTGTGAGGATTGGATTTTCCCATTAGATGCCTGCTTTCAGTCTTTTTCTATGGCAGACCCAGGGTAGTTAGTCGAGGGCTACTTGGTCTCTCTACGAAGGTACGTCCATTATGAGAACTCTACCCAATCACCGTGTGAAACCAGTATCCCGTTTTGCTGTTGGGAAGATAACTTCCAGCCCCATTGGAATTGTACAGTCCGCTGCTTTTAGTGCTTCTGTCCTGTCATCTCCCACCTGCACCCCCCAGCATCCAGAGACTCAGGCCGGCCGCTGCAAATCTCCAGTTCTCACCTGGGAATTCCAACAGGGCCAGCCTCTCCAAAGGATTTCTGTCTCTGTAATTCAGCAAGGCCCTCAGGCTGTCATGATTTCCCAGCTCTGAGGGATAACTCACTGGGAAGTAATCTGGTGGAGTGATAGGGCTCATTTCATTGTCTCCTTTCTGTCAGGGTTTATAGCCCGTCACTGCCTGTCATCTAATGTTTGAAAATCCTTGCTTAAGTTTTTGTTGGTTTTCTCCATTTGCTTCTGGCCAAATGGCAGGTTTTATAGCAGTTAACCCTTAATGGGCAGAAGTAGAAGTCATTCCTTCCTGCCCCGCTTCTTTCTTCCCATTGTCATTAAAGAAACAAGTGGGGATTTATTGGGAGAAGGAAAAGCATTGAGTCTTGTAGCATGAAGATGAAAAGACATAATAACATAGTCATGATATCATAGAAGAATTATCAATGGGAGAGGAAGAGATAGTAACAATAATAACTAATTTATCTAGGACTCAGTTTGTGGGAGGTCAGCTAATGTAATGCACATCCATTAGTTTTCAAAAGGGGTATTGAGGAAAAGGCAGACTTTTATTTACAAGTCATTCGAAAATTCCTATGGTACATAAAAGCATCATTATAACTATGTTGTAAATATATATGTGTTTGAGTTGAGGAGAAAAGACAGTTTGGTTAAAGCAGGGGTACCAGCAAGTGATTACAATGGATCTGTTCCATTTCCTTCCAGTAATTAATTGCTAATCCTTCTAATTTCAATGAGTTTCTCAAGCCAGTTCCACTGGCGCCAGCAGCCTCTGTCTCAACATAAAATGTGAAAAGCTATGTTGCATTGAATAGATTTACGCATTATTACATAATGCCACCTTTATTAGCAGTTTGGCTTTTATGGAGTGTGTTGTATTTGTCACAGTCCACAAGTGTTTAAGCCTGTCCGTTGTTTCCCTGTACTGCTGATAGGTAAGCCCTCAGTGCCAAGGACACTGGCTGAGGAAGCTGCAGGATGAACTCATGGGGGGTTATTATTATTAAAGCATAGCACAGAGAAGCAGCGCAAAGGGTATCAGTAGCAGAGAGTGGTGGATATTTAGAAATGTGTATATAATATAATGTTATATAAAACACGAAAACCTGTTTAGTCAAATATTGATTTATTGTAGACTTATGAAAAGAATGGTGGTAGACTTTTCTTGAGAAAAATGGGGTTTCATAACTCACAAAACTTTTAAATTTGGATTGGGACAGTTAAGGCAAATTCATGATTTAAAATTGTTTAAAATGCAAACTCAAACAAGGATGAGTCAGAGTCAGTTTGCCAGCTAGAGCATGGACTAGATTAACTAATTGTGCCTTTTAGAAGTTGGACAAAGAAAGCAGAAAGTTTTGCATAGAAGGTCAGATTTCCAAATCATTTAATTCACATACTTTACTGATCCTCCTTATGATTTAGAGCTATATATTGATAACTGCTTTACACTAATGAAAGACAAAAAATGAGACAATAGTATTGTGGTAGGCAGAATAGTGATCCTTCAAATAAGTACACGTCCTAATCCTTGAACCTGGGAATAGGTTACCTTACGTGGCAAAAGGGAATTTGTGACTTTAAATTAAATGCTTTTAGATGGGAGATTATCCTGGGTTATCCTGGAAGACACAGTGAATCACAAGGGGCCTTAAAAGTAGAAGAGGAAGGTAGAGAATCACAGAAACGGCAGCATGAAAAGTACTCAGCTCAACATTGCTGGCTTTGAAGTTGAGCAAGGAAACCATGATCCAAGGAAAACAGGCAGCCTTTAGGAGAAGGAAAATGCAAGGAAATGGATTTGTCTGAAGTATCCAGGAAGGAATGCAGTCTGCTGATATCTTAGCCCAGTGAAAGCCCTGTTGGACTTCTAATCTACAGACTGTAAGATAATTAATTTGTGCTTTTTAAAGTCACCACGTTTATGGGTATTTGTTACAATAGAAAATAGCATCACTGTAATCAAGAGAGATAAGACACGTGGCCCATCAATGCAATTGATAGATTAGAAGAACTCAGGCAAACTTTTAGTCCCCAGAAATGTGAGCTTTTGTTCTCCATATCCTTTGAAATTTATCATAGGCATGATGTATTAATCAGTACCACTACAGTAACAATGGCCACAATATCTCAGTACCTTTCAACGGAAAGTTGCATCTTTTGTTCACAGCAGTCAGCAAGAAAAATAAGTAAAAGGCATCCAAATTGGAAGGGAAGAGGTAAAAGTGTCACTATTTGCAGATGACATGATACTATATATAGAAAACCCTGAAGTCTCCACCAAAAAAACTATTAGAACTAATAAATGAATTCAGTAATATTGCAGAATATAAGATTACTATACATAAATCTGTTGCTTTTCTATACACTAATAATGAACTATCAGAAACAGAAAGCAAGAAAATGATACAGTTTAAATCACACACAAAAAATGAATAAAATATCTAGGCATAAACTTAACTGGGAATGTGAAAGATCTATACTCTGAAAACTATAAAACATTGATGAAGAAATTTGAAAGTGATAGAAAGAAATGGAAAGATATCCCATGATCATGGATTAGAAGAATTAATATTGTCAAAATGTCCACACTACTCAGAGCAATCTGCAGATTTAATGCAATCCCTATCAAAATACACATGCCATTTTACACAGAACTACAACAAATAATCCTAAAATTTATATGGAAACAAAAAAGGCACAAAATTTCAAAAGCAATCCTGAAGGAAAAGATTGGAGACATAATCCACCCAGAATTCCAACAATACTACAAAGCTACAGTCATCAGAACTGTATGGTACTGGCACAAAATCAGACATATAGATCAATGGAATAGAATAGAGAGCCCAGAAGTAAACCCATGCACACATGGTCAACTTTTCTTTTGCAGTTCTTATTGGGTAATTTCCATTATTCTATCTTCCAGGTCATTTATGTGTTCTTCTGTATCCCTTAGTCTGCTATTAATTTCTTCTAGTGTGTTTTCAATCTCAGTTACTCAATTCCTCATTTCTGTGTTGGTCTTTTTTATGTTTTCTAGTTTCTTGTTAAAATCCTCACCGTGTTCATCTATTCTTTTCCCTAACTCAGTTAACATTCTTATTACCAATGCTTTGAGTTCTTAATCTGGTAAATTATTTTTGTTTTCATTATTTATTTTTTCAGGGATTTCCTCTTGCTTTTTCAATTTTGACCAGTTCCTCTGCCTTTTCATTTTGCCTAACTTTCTCAGCCTCTATGAATTTAGGCACAATAGTCACCTATTGCAGTCTTGAAGGGGTGTTCTTATGTGGGAGCATCTCTATACAGACTCATGTGCCCAGTGCCTTTGGTGCAGGGCTGGATTTGACATGGACACAGTCACATCTTTCCTCAAGGGGCACTAGCAGCTATCTCCTGGGTTAAGGGGTGGGGCTGGAGATGGAGGGGCTAGAGCTGGAGTTGGGTGAGGGATGGGACTTCCCCTCTGCTCAGTGGCTGTCACCACCCTATCAGGGGTGGGGTCTGATCCCTAGTTGCTGGAGCAGAAGCCTTGAGGGTCAGCACATGCTGGCTGTGTAAATTGTTCTTATAATAAAGATATACTGTGCAAAATGGAAGCTAGATAAAGTATTTGGATTTTCAATTGAATTTTAAAAAATGGATATGCCATAACTACACACACGTACAATTAAATATATATGCATATATTTACATATATATACATGTGTACATATAGGTATATGATGTCTAGGAATGGATAGAACATAGTAATTTGTACCCAGTATTTCATGATTTTTAGATCAAGAGCCTTGATCTGGTAGAGGCTCAATCATTTGTCTAGAATATTTATAAATGGTGTTGTGAATACCTGGGGACACATAATGTACTATTGTGATGTTAGTAGCCATTCATAATTATTACCTATATATATTATTTTATCAGGAGTTTGCAAAGCCTAATTATTATTTTATAGATATTTAGTAGATCATATAATTTCATAAAGAGAAAATGTCTCTCATGAACTATTTCACTCTGAAATGTACAAGAATAGTAGGTGAAATGCTTTATTGTTTTTCTTTATTCACAAAATTTTATAGTAGTGAATGCTTTCCCTAAATCTTCAAAAGTTTACTATTTAAAACTGTATTTCTGATCTCCTGGCTTTATTCTATTTCATATATTTTAGCTATTGAAATATTGGTTATCAGTGCCAAAATTGTAACCTTTATGTTCAATGAGAGCCTGCTCTAATTGGCTTTTGAATCTGGTTGATATAATTTCAATAGTTTTTGATAGCTTATATACATAAAAATGCATATTTTCAGAATAACAGTACCAGCAATATTGTGAAAAATGGTTATAATATTTTTCAGATTTTCTTGTCCTTACAAAGGCATTTCCTTTTATTAAGTCTAAGTTAGTATGTCCTGGTTTACAAAACACTCTAAGTATGAACAAATTATTGTTTCAAATTCACTTGATATGTTTTATCTCTTTATAGTAATGCCCCCCAGTCAATACCAGTTTGTTTCCTTTTTTCTATATAAATTGTTTATTTTCCTTATACTATTTTTATAATTATGTTAAGCATTTACACATTTTCAAAGAAAATATACAAATTATAGAAATATTTAATATTTTCAACCATTTCAGACAATGTCAACATGTTTTTAATATGATAAAATTTAAATTCATCTATTTATTTGCAATGTATCATACTGTAGTTACCCTTAAATCTGAAATAATCTCATTGCTTTGAAATCTATTTGTATACTCACTTTTTTATTTGACTTTCTTCACTTGGAGTACTTTTAAATGTGCTCTTCCCATTTGCTACTCCATCTTCACAATGTAATAAACTTTCAGTTTAAAAACTTTTAATTCATTCTCTCATCCTTTAACTATTGTCATCATATCTTTTACTTATACATACATTATAAAACTTGTATTGCAATAGCATTATTTTTGTCTTAAGTAGTCAGTTGCCTTTTAAGGAAATAATTGTAAAATTGTGTGTATATGCACTTTATATTTTATCAACTTACTATTTCTCATTCTCGTCATTCCTTTTGTAAAAGCTAATTTCCATTTTGTGTCATTTCACTTCAGTCTAAGCAACCACCTTTAGCATTCCTTTTAGTGTAGACAGACTAGCAGCAAATTCTCTTAAGTTTCATTTGTCTGAAAATCTCATTATTTCAGCCAAATACTTAAGATTATTCTTCCAATTTTTTTTCCTGCACTTTAGAGATGTCATTTAATGATGTTTTAGCCTCCATAGTCTCTGATGAGACATCAGTGGTCATTCATATTATTATATTTATGTAGGTGATGTGTTTTCTCCCCTTTGGCACACTTCAAAATTTCCTCTCTCTCCAAGCAAGACTTCCTCTCTATCCTTGAAGTTTGATTAGTGTGTACTTAGATGTATTTAATATTTAGTGGGCTTTGGCTTTATTGAGCTTCCATTTTGTTTCTCTTATCCCCTTGTGATATTTCAATTATATATTAGATATTATCTGATTCTCCTTGGTCATAACACTTATTTACCATTGAAGAATATAACTTATGAGTGATTTTAACCAGAACACAGACATACTAATACACCCTGAGAAGAACCTGTACAGACCTGATGATTCCAATAACTGTAAATCTGTTTCAAATAAGGACTCAAATGTCTCAAAATTTTGTGTGCATGATTCTGTAATTAATGTCCAATATATTTATGTAACAAACAGACATGTGCACCAACATTTCACTCCACAGGATGCTATAAATTCATAAATATCCCCTACTGTCTTCAAAAGCTCTTCTAGAAATTAAACTCTTACTTTGTATTAGGACTCTTTCAGTTCAAATTTAAGATACTATGGGCAAGCCAATGTCTACTTATCATAATTAGCTTAGTGTATTTAATTTTGCTGGTTTTACTTTGGGGATCTTTGACAGTTTAAGAAACTGTCTTCCCCTTAAAATTTTTTAATGAATTATTATAATTTCTTAAAGGCTATACTTTTTTATTATATCTCTATTTTCAAACTCTGTCAAAAGCATTTTAAATAAGTTAAATCTATGCACTCTGTATTATTATTATTCGTATTTCACATATCAGAAAACTGACTCCAAAAAAATTATAAATAACTTTCAAAGCTAGATAACTAATAAATAGACTGGGATATGAATTAAACGTTTCTTATTCTAGGGTTTCCAATCTTACCAATTACAATATAATGCCCTTGTGGAGAAAGAAATTAAAGCAGCTGGCTTGTAATCTGGGGAAGGGGTGCTATTGGGGAAAGAATGAGGGGTTTCAGTCTAATGTCCTTATAAACATGCTGATAACTGACCTCCTGATAGAAACACTAATGATATTGGTTAGGAGAACACTTATCTGTGGAAACCTCCTAATAGAATGTCCCTGGTTTGTAATTGCTTATGACAAACAATCCTAGAATCTGTGGATTTATGGGTCATCATTCTCCAGAAAATCTCAAGTAAGGTATATAGAAACCTGGGTATAAAAGTGAGGTGTTTCATAACCTAAATTCTCTTTGTGTGGTGTCTGAGAAACCTCACTTAGAGATCGTGTCTACCACCGTGGGGTGCATCTGATGAAGGAAGAAAGGGAACCAGAAGCCACGTGCTGTAACCCAGACCCCCTTCTGCTTTTTCACTGCCTCTTGTGCCTTATGTCATTGAAGTGGTTTGTAAAGATCTACCCTAGATTAGATTTCTGATTCACATGTCTTATTTTGCAGTTTAATTCTTTGTTAATATCTCACCTTATGTGGCAGAAGGGAGTTTGCATATGTGGTTAAGTTAAGGGTGTTAGGATGGAGAGCTTATCCTGGATTTTCGGAGTGAGAGGAGGTAATATAGTCATGAGGGTCTTTGTAAGGGGGAGTCAAAGAAGGAGCCGTCGTGAGGAAAGCAGAGTCCTTGTGATGCAATGACAAGCAGTGGAGATGGGAGTTGCCAGAAACCAGGAATGAGGCAGCCTCTAGAACCTGGGAAAAGGTAAAGAAGCAAACTTTCCCCCAGAGCCTCAGAAGGGACAGAGCCTTGCCATCAAGGCTTTTGACCTCCCGGACCATAAAATAATAAGTTTGTGTTGTTTTAAGTCACTGAGTTTGTGGCTTTTTTTTAATATATCAGCAATAGGAATCTAATGCAGGTGCATGTTGCGTTTGGTAATTACATGGGTATCAACTAAGTCTGCTTTTCTTCCAGTTTTAATTGGCCATGCTAAGTGAAAATTTGGGATTGCCTGAGCCCCCCTCTGTTGTAACCATCAAACACTACAGAATTCCAGGATAACAAGAGAAAGGGCTCAGACACAAGTTTGATGTTCACTTTTCTTTATGACGTTCCTAGACGTTTTCTAGGGATTAATAGACCGTTGAAGAGTAAACGTATGGTTCTTGTTGCCTCCGACGTATTTGATGTGGTAAAGCTGAATAGGAACAGCAAAAGCTGGAGGAGCACTGATGCACCATCGAGAACTGGATAAACCTTCTCTTCCGTTGTGATTTAGATATGCAGCCAAGCACAGTTTGCAGTCTCATGGAATGGAAATGAGTTGATGATTGGCCTCCTCAGTTCAAGAGGAGTTAAGGACCGTAGGTACCCATATGACATATATAGGCTGGTTGATGAATCCAAGTAAAATGGAAGGCCCAGCCCAACCTGTGAGCTTTCTGGGAATTACATGGACTAGATTAAATGGACATAATCTTCAAATTGTGAGAAGTACTTTGTTCTCTGTCCCAGACCCTGCCCACAAGCAAGAAGCCCAGTTACTGCTCAGGTTTTGAAGAAATCATACTCTTCATACAAGAATCCTTTTAAGTTCTATCCACAAAGTCAGTAGGAAAAGAATCTGACAAAGCAACAATAACAAAACAATCCAAAATAACTCTTCAGGGGTCCGGAAGTGAAACAGCATTAAGAGGTTTATGGAGGGCTTCCCTGGTGGCGCAGTGGTTGAGAGTCCGCCTGCTGATGCAGGAAACGCGGGTTCGTGCCCTGGTCCGGGAAGATCCCACATGCCGCGGAGCGGCTGGGCCCATGAGCCATGGCCGCTGAGCCTGCGCGTCCGGAGCCTGTGCTCCTCAACGCGAGAGGCCACAACAGTGAGAGGCCCGGGTACCGAAAAAAAAAAAAAAAGGTAATAAGTGTGAAATAAAGGGAAAGAGCATACTGACAGCAAAGATAGTCACAAGGAGATTGAAATCCCCCAAAAGGATGCAATCACACTCTTTCCACATCAGCACTTCAGAGTGAGGGAATAAACCCTTATTTCTGTCTCTTATATTGAGTATTGACTAATAGCCAGTGTTGGGAGAAACCCTGGTTGGATTTCCGTCTGGTGGAAGAAGAGTGGATTTCTACCGATTTTAAGCACTTCTTAAAGGTCTACCTGGTGAGTCTGAGGAGAAGATGTGAGGCAGCACATCTGACAATGGAAAGTCAAGTGAATGGGATAAAGTAGAGGATGCAATAGAGCAGAACCTCTTTATCCTTCAGGCGGTAAGTCAAGATACGATGTTGCTAAAACAGCTGCCTTCCAGATGAAGCCATATTCAGAGGTAAGATATACCCAAATGAAGGTTTGTTGGGTACCCACTATTGGGGAGTACAGACCGTTTTCCCATATTTTACAATTTCTTAAATGTACGATGGGACAAAGTATGTGGTACTGTGATTGGCATCTGCCTCAGAGGGCCAAATGCTTGGTGGAGGTGTTAGGAGCTGGTCGTTGTATACTAAGTGATGCTGCAAAATGTTACTAAAGGCTTTTTATCATGAAGAAAAAGACATTTTAGTCTAAACAGGGCCATCAGAAGGAGCTCTCTTTAAGAATGGAGAGACTGCACAGTTCTCATTAAATGGAAGGATCAATGACGACCATATTCATACACGGCAGAAATTCTGGGAGGAGCTCCTAAACTCTCCCAGGAAGAACCGTTAAATACTGGAATCACAACAAAGTCTGATGTTTGCAAAGTTCTGCGTCTTAGAGAACCCAGTAAAGGCATGTATGTAGCTATGGGCAAATTTTGATAAGGTTAAAGAGTCATGTACCAAAATGTTCATTGCAGCTCTATTTACAATAGCCTGGAGATGGAAACAACCTAAGTGTCCATCATCGGATAAATGGATAAAGAAGATGTGGCACATATATACAATGGAATATTACTCGCCCATAAAAAGAAAGGAAATTGAGCTATTTGTAATGAGGTGGATAGACCTAGAGTCTGTCATACAGAGTGAAGTAAGTCAGAAAGGGAAAGACAAATACCGTATGCTAACACATATATATGGAATTTAAGGAAAAAAAAATGTCATGAAGAACCTAGCGGTAAGACAGGAATAAAGACACAGACCTACTAGAGAACGGACTTGAGGATATGGGGAGGGGGAAGGGTAAACTGAGACAAAATGAGAGAGCAACATGGACATTTATACAATACCAAATGTAAAATAGCTAGCTAGTGGGAAGCAGCCGCATAGCACAGGGATATCAGCTCGGTGCTTTGTGACCACCTGGAGGGGTGGAATAAGGGAGGGTGCGAGGGAGGGGGACACAAGAGGGAAGAGATATGGGAACATATGTATATGTATAACTGATTTGCTTTGTTATAAAGCAGAAACTAACACACCATTGTAAAGCAATTATACTCCAATAAAGAAAAAAAATTGATAAGGTTAAATTATAGATCATCATTGTAGAGTGTGGCTTTCGTGGTGTTCTAATGGCCCAAGTGCCACAGATAAGAATGATATTCATCTTCCCTTTCTTGTTCATTTGAGCCTTTCCATTATGTATATCCTGGACCTGGTGAGGCAACAGGTTAGGAGTGAAAGAAAAGGGCACAATACAGCATATCCTTATGGGGGATAGATGGGCCATGCTATATAATGACAGGGGGAAGCTGCTATCTGTTAAAACCCTACAGTGTTACCTGCAAAATAGTTATGACCACAAACCACAGAGAATACAGACTTGACTGGAAGGTTGCCTGTAGTCACCACCCCAGTTATTTCTAATATGGAAAAAGTTGCTTCAGTTGCGAAAGGATGGAATATATGACTGTAATCCTAATTTACATATAGTGTAAAAATACGACTTTATTTGTTATAGCAACATGTTAACAAAGAGTTTTAAATTCTCTTACTTGGAAACCTGATTTCTGCACACCGTGATCCCAGGATGAGAAAATATTTTTGGAAGCTGAGATGAAGTCTTGAATTGATACAATACCTATGGAAACCAGTTGAAATGCATGTAGCTTTAGGAAGATTATACAATCAAATGCCTCCAATAATAGAAAGATTCAGTAAATGTGGATAAGAGAGGATAAACAGTAATTCAGCTGATTAAAGAATATCAGTACACCTATGAAGAAATATAAATAACAGTTCACATGTTTTGTAGAGGAAATTCCTGCTCCCCTTTGGAAAACAAATTCTGGTGATGACCCTTATGTTATGCCCTTATAGGAAGGTTGCTTCCAGAGTGAAAAAAAGGAGGAATGTGATCCAGTTTAATCTCATTGACAACATCATAAAGGAACCTAAGGACTAGTAGTCTGAGGATGTTTGCCAGGAGAAGGGTCCTTATTTATGGAAATCTTTTTTTTTTTGGCTGTGCTGTGTGGCTTTTAGCTTGTGGGATCTTAGTTCCCTCCTAATAGGGTATATCTGATGAAGGATGGTGGCCAGTAAATAAACCCCGAATCTATAGTGTATTTGGCTTAACCCCTTGAAAAATGTCAAAAATGCTGCGGTGTAAAATGGAGATATTCATGAGATAATCATTCTCCACTAGGTGAGGTGAAGCCCTATGCCATGTACCTTAATAGAAACATTGTCTATTTGAGGTAAGCAAGCCCTTTCTGTTGTGGGAATGAAGAACCTGAAACCCAAACGTAATGTCTCGGATCACTTTCTGCTCTTGTGAGCCTGCCTGTGGCCGTGTGCACCTGGGAAATTAGTTGTAAAGCTTGAGTGACGGATGAGATCTCTGATCACATGAATCTGACTGTACAATCATATTGCTATGGATTGGGTTGTATCCCTGCCCCTCCAAATCCATATATTGAAGCCCTAACCCCCAGTGTGGGTGTTTGGGGATGAAGCTTTTGGAGGCAATAAGGGTTAGGATAAGCTCTTCGGAATCAGTGATCCTGTAGGAAAAGACACCATAGAATTTGTTCTCTCCCTTCCTGCCTTGTGAGGTCACAGCAAAAAGGCAGCTTTCTACAAGCCAGGAAGAGAACGCTCACAGGGAACTAAGTCTTCTGGTACCTTGATCTTGGGCTTCCTAGTCTCCAGAACCCTGAGAAAATAAATGTCTGTCTTTAAGCCACCCAGTCTAGGGTATTTTGTTACGGGAGTTGGAGCCGACCAAGACTTTTATCTTTAGTTATCTCAGTAACGCTGAAATCTGTGGATCCTTAATCAGTTCATGAAAATTCTTAGTCTTTGTGTGCTTCTTACACTCCTTTCTGATTTATCTTTTTTCTGCACCATTTTTCTCCCCATACCACAGTACAGCAGTATGCCCGCAGCACCTGACCTATCATTGAGTTCACTACTTTATTTTTTCAGCAATGCCTAATATGCTGTTAACCATTTCTACTGATTACTTAACTTCAGTTACTGTCATTTTCATTTTAGAATTTTAATTTGCTCCTTTTATTGTATCTGGTTTCTTGCTGAAATTTTAAATCTTATTTAATTCCTTCAACATATTAATCATACTTATATAAGATTTCACATATCATAGAACCAGTATCTACATGTCATGTTTCTATGTGTATTGTCTGTTTTTCTCTCAGTTCCCAATAAACTGTTATCTTTTTATGTGCTTAGTTACATTTAATTGAGTGCTGACATTATATTTAAAAGAAATACGGATTAATTTGAGGCTCCGGATGTGGTTTTCCTTTGCTTCTGGCAGGAACAAATCGAGGAAAGATCAATTTAATTGAATCAGGAAATGAAATTATTTGAATGTTGTTATTTGAGGTCATATTACTCTGAGGATATCTTAGTGTGCATAGGCTGCTGAAACAAAATACCATAGACTTGGTGGCTTAAACAAGAGAGATTTATTTCTCATAGTTCTAGAGGCTGAGAAGTCCACCATAAAAGCGCCAGGAGATTTGGTCCTGGGTGAGGGCCCTCTTCCTGGCTTGCAGATGGTGCCTTCTTGCCATGTGCTCACGTGACCGATTCTTTACATGCATGCAGGGAGAGGTGGTGGGGAGAAAGAGAGAGAAAGCTCTATAAGGGCACTGAACCCATCTACAGGGCCCCATCCTCATGACCTCATTTAAATGTATCTCCCCAAAGACCCATCTCCAAATACCATCATGTTGGGAGTTAGGGCTCTAGCATATGAATTTTGCGAGGACACAATTCAGCCTATGGCACAGCTCCTCAGTTTTCTCATTAAAACCCTGGGTTCCTTACTAAGCTTTCTAACTTCTTACAGTTTCTGAAAGTTAATGTTTGCCCCCTCAGCTCAGCCTCTCATTTTCCCAACTCTGTTTTTTGCTTCATAAAATATCGACTCGAGGAGAAACCTGAACCAACGTCAGGTTCGTATGTCCTAGCTTCTCTCATCTTTCTCTTTTTCCTAAGAATTCCCTGAGCACTGAATTCCTGTGCAGTCAGCAGTGTGTTGGGGCATGCTGGGGAGAGCTTCAGTTTTATAGGGTAATCAGGTTAGACGTTTGCCAGATGCTACAGTACTTCATTTTGCTCCCCATGAATCGTGTCATTATTCTGCTTTCAACAGTACTGACCCCAGCTCTATGAGGTGGGATGGGTATCATTCCCATATTGCAGGTGATGAGCCCGTGACTTAGAAATCTGAAATAATTTTCCCAAAGTTGCATGTCATGAGACCACAAATTTAGTTCTGTCAGACTTCCCTACTACAAAAAGCCTCACACTGAACTAAAACATAAAGATGCAATGAATTATACATAAAATCAGTATACTATGCTGAGCCTTAACTCAATATCATATGTTATAGAGGTTTTCCTGATTTCAGCAATAACTTTGAAAGTCTCACCAACAAGAGAAATATTTAAATTCACGTGTTATAAATATGCCCCTCAAAAATTTATTCTTTATATTAGCATTACCAATCATTAAAATTCTGAGTTTACGTGAAATAACCTTCTGATTTCCTTATCATGCACTATTTTCAGGACCAATAATGAAAACTGAGAACTTGGAAAAACCAAAGCTACTGAAATCTTAGTCTTATTAACACCTAATTTAGATTTTTCTCATCTCCATTTCCTTTGAGGTTTTTTTTTGGGGGGGAATATTCTTTTTCATTCTTCCTCCCACTTCCCTAAACCTCTTTTTAAACTAAACTTTAAAA
The DNA here is from genome assembly GCF_951394435.1 of Stenella coeruleoalba. Lineage (NCBI taxonomy): Eukaryota > Metazoa > Chordata > Mammalia > Artiodactyla > Delphinidae > Stenella > Stenella coeruleoalba. Next base: position 12,058,767 of record NC_137153.1, on the reverse strand, counting down.
AATTATCCTGTCATCAATTAAAATCCTTTTTAATCTCATACTCACTATGACAAGAAAGTAAAGTGTTTTATGAACTAATAAATGATTAATGAGCCATGCCTGAAAGAATGTTTGTCGCTCAAAAGCATAATAGAGCTAGAAGCAAAACTTAGGCATGAATGAATCAACACGGATATATGCTTAGGATAAATAGCCATTTATTTGCTTTGAAAAACAGTTTACTGCACTTAATACTTGTGAACTAGCATATTCTACTCTGCAAATGATACAAATGTTATCAATGTGCTAAAGTACTAAAACTTCTAGCATTGTAAATAGACTTGTAAATTCAAACAGAAGCAGAAGCATTTGGTTGTAGTTTTCAGTGCACATAGGAATTAAATTTTTCTCTAAGAAAATACAAATCTCTGTGTTCTACTTGTTAACCCAACCAAATGAAATTTTGTGGTAGGTGTGAAGTGCATTCACTAAGACCAGCTGGAAGACATTTTCTCACTTGGCCCAAGAAACTTACTGTTAATTGTGCCTCTGCTCTTACATGCGGAAGAGCCGATATTGACAGCTTGTACGTACCATGCAGAGTACAGGCAAAGCATATCTCAGGAATGTCAGATGGCAACGATATGATAGTACCATGAGGAATTTACCAGAAAAGAAACTTTAAAATGCACACTAATTTTTTTGTAATTTTTAATGCCTAGGAATGCTTAAATCATGCCCAGTTGCTGTTGGTCTAATATGAATATTCATTCCTTGATACCACTATTTCCACAGTCTTTCTGTGGCAAAGATACGTTCCCCTCCCCCTTGCCCAAAGACGTTATTTCCTTTCATAACCAAACATGTTACAGACCTTACCAAATATATTTTTATATTTCCTCAAACAAAAATATGTATTATTTGTCTTGAATTTCCCCACAATGCTGTTTCCCTTTTTTAAAAAACAAATAGCTTATATGTTGATGCTATAATTGCTGTTTCATGTCTGATCCTGTTGAGAAAACAAAACAGAATAAATAAAAGACTGATGCTTTCTTCCTTCTAATGAACACTTTTTTACAGCAGTAAATAGAAATAAGATTTCTGAACACTCCACTTTCCAAGCGTATTAAAATTAACAAGTTATTATATAACAGAGCTATTAAGTAAAAGAAATACATTTAATCAATAATAGGGCTCCCACTTCCATTAATCAATCAACGCTCTCTTGAGTACAGCTGTTTTTGACTCCTTAGTATCTTCTGTTTTCAATACTTTATTAACAAACTTATATTAGGAAGCAAAGGAAAGTATAATTACTTATCTCTACATTCAGTTGGGGTAATTATTAACAATTCGTTATTTTTATTCATGATGAACAGATTTTAAAACTAAAATCAAAACTTTCAAACTTACAATTTTGACTTATTCTACTTTATTCAAATACAAAATGAAAGGGAAGTAGTCTCAGGATCAACTTATTAAGACCTAAGAACACTTGGGGAAAATGACATTCACTGCAAACATATTTCAAACATTTGTAATCATTCCATTGGGCATTTTAGATAAATAGAAATTAATTAAGAGTCACAGTAATGGAGAATGAAATTCTCCAGCTGCACAATAGGCATATGATTTAATAGGAATGAAATGATTTTTGTTTGTTTTGTATTGTATCTCAGCCTGAACTGAAAGACCTAATTAAAGAATAAGGAATCATGCATGACACTGAAAGAGTTTTTTCTTTTTTTAATTTTATTTATTTATTTTGGGCTGCATTGGGTCTTTGTTGCTGCACATGGGCTTTCTCTAGTTGTGGTGAGCGGTGGCTTCTCTTGTTGCTGAGCATGGGCTCTAGGCGCGCAGGCTTCAGTAGTTGTGGCTCACAGGCTTAGCTGCTCCGCGGCAGGCATGTGAGATCTTCCCGGACCAGGGCTCGAACCCGTGTACCCTGCATTGACAGGCGGATTCTTAACCACTGCGCCACCAGGGAAGCCCCACTGAAAGAGTTTTGTTTGTGATAAGTTCACCTAACTCATAGATTCAACTGAATCTAATAGAGATCACGAAAGATTTTATAAATTAATATAATCTGTGAGGCATATAATAGTACTTTAATGATTTATAATAAATAACCATTAGGATATCTGAGCAGGAAACTTCAAAGAATGATCAAAAGTGGTACTCAGTTTATGATTAACATATAGAGAGATATGTGAAAAAATATGCAGTATAGCTATTTCTTAAAATACAAGAGATGGTTTGTGAATGGAGGTTTATACACTTTAGTTTTAAAGTTTAGAAAGTCAAAATAAGCTACGTAGAAAAAACAGTGGAATGAAATGTAACTGTCCATGTGTCCCCCAACTATTCATATCCACCTGGAACTTGTGGATGTGACTTTATTTGGAAACAGTCTTTACAGATGTAACTAGTTAAGATGAGGTCATACTGGAGCAGGGCAGGCCCTAAATCAATATGACTGGTGTCCTTCTAAGAAGATGAGGAGAGACAGACACAGAGACACACACAGGGGGAATGCAGTGTGCTGATGGATGCAGAGATGGGTGTGATGCATCTCCAAACCAAAGCGCCAAGGATTGCCAGCAGCCACCAGAAGCTAGGAGAGAGGCGAGGAATAGATTCTCCCTTAGGGCTCCTGGAAGGAACCATGCCTGCTGACACCTTGATCTCAGACTTCCAGCCTCCAGACCTGTGAGACAATAAATTGCTGTCGTCTTAAGCCACCCAGTCTGTGACCACTTGTTAGGGCAGCCAGAAGAATACTAACGCAGCCCATCTACATGGAATAACCGTATTTTAGTTGGATCAGGCTCGGGTGGAACGTGGGCCACAGAAGCAGGTTCTGCCTTTCGCTGTGTTGGCTTTAGAAAATGGTGACCAGAACCTCTCAGCTCATATTAGCCTTTAGTTAGCAACCCAAGAAAAGAATGAAAGTTCCCTTCCTAATGGCACCAGATAAAAAGACTCCAGATAAGGACCGCTTGCCTGACTCAGTTCAAATGCACCTAAAATAGTCAAGATGGCCAAAGGAGGGATTTCCCTGGTGGTCCAGTGGTTAAGACTCCACTCTTCCACTGCAGGGGTCACGGGTTTGGTTCCTGGTCTGGGAACTAAGATCCCACATGCCATGCAGCACGGCCAAAAAAAAAAAAAAGATGGCCAAAGAATAAAGAATTCTAACTGCAAAGGTCTGAGGCACATTCTAAATTCTACAGCCTGGTGCTGCATTAGAGAAAAAAGGTGATTACCCTTAAAAAACTTATGCAGAATAGAATCCTCTTACCCCTGCTAAAATATTAGTAGATATTCACACTGTAAAAATGCTGGACAGTGATATTATATTGGAAGTTTTCTAATGTGATAGGATTATTGAAACACAAATGATTTATGCTCATTTGAACTCTTGAAGAAAGTTACAGAGAATTATTATTTCCTATTAAACAAACTCAAACATGTCCTCATAATAAGAGGATTAATTTCAGTCTCTGTAGAAAACTAGGGGAATTTACAGTTAAAAATAAATCAGGTGAAGAGAGAGCTAAAATCTCATCACTTTTTCTCATCTGATACTTTTTTATAGAGATATATTCTGTGGAACACTTTACCTATCTACTCCTTGCAAAAATATTTCCACCATTGTTCAGATCACAGATCACAAATTTAAATGATCACAAAAAATAGAAGTAACTAAAATGTATGTAATATATTTAAAATGTTCTTTGGATATTAGAGACAAGAACATACATATATACACGTACATATGTAAAAATATGGTCAGCACTTTTGAGTTTTAGAGGAAATAGATACACAACAACTTTACTGAAAATTTCCCATTTTAAAGGTTTATAGATAATTCTAATAGAAAATTCTTATAGATATTTCAAAGTCCTCCTTTTCTCCATCATTTTACAAATTCTGTTCTATATGTTTATATGCTGTTTGTATTTACATATCTTATTTGTAATATATTCCTATTTGTACGTTTAAACTACAATATAGTGAAACATAGACAAATGTGTATTTGTATATACAAATTAAAATATCAAGCATATATTAATTTAGTGAAAGATAAATTTTTGTATAAATTTATATGATTACTAGGATAAATGAGTGATCAATAACTTCATTTTTTTCACCAAATAAAATACTGTGATCACTGTTCCTTAGTAGAAGAAAAAATTGTGAGCTGAATCTCAAAAGGTAGGTCAGTGATAAGTGTATCTTGACATTCGTGAGAACACCTCGGCATCAAAGTGGGCATAGGGACAGAGTAAGAATGTAAAGAATAAATCTTCCTGGAAAAAGGGACTAGTGGGTTTGAAAAACAAAACAGAATAAAACTGAGAGCTCATAGCCAGTTGTAGGGGCTTAGAAAAGTTGTGCTGATTTTAGTTCCATTCCAAAGAACACTTGGAACCCTGTGGTGTGTGTTAAGAAAGAGAAGTGTGCGAATGTTATGCTAAAAGTATATATGAAGACTAGAACATAAGGAAGCAATGCAATTCCTAGAAACAAAACTGTTTCAAAATGATGCAGAATATTTCCATGATGAACATTCCTCAATCCTGCAGATGGGGGTGCTTCAGAGGCACTGCCCTTACATCACACTGAAACCTTTGTGTATGTACTAGTATCATATCTTCAGTTTATAATTTACTTGACTGGGACAATTTAATGTATGTTAAATGAACTCAGACCATTCCGCTAGTAGTGGTATGTTAATACCACTTTAATCTTGCTGGGCTTTTAAACAACTAATTCATCAAAAGCATAAAATCCTTGCAACTAACCATAGAGTTTACTTAGTAAAAAGAAACTTTGGAAATGATTATTGAAATTCTTAGTATTATACATTGTAAAAATTCTCCTGTACTTAAAGTTTATAATGTTCTATCAAAAATTATTTTGGTATAATAATTAAAACCTATCTTTGGAAGACCCTTAAACCTAAAATGGGAAATAAATTCAACTCATTCCCACCTCATTTCTCTTTTTTAGTCTTCCCATCCTTTTGCTTACTATCTCTTCCAAATTTTGGCATTAAAACATAGGCAAATAATTTACAATATGTAGTTTTCCTCATTTGGATACCCTGCAAAATAAAGAAGCACATTCATATGCAACAATTACTAAATAAAGTGTGTTTCTGCATGAAGAGAGAAAGGCTCTGCCTATTATCATTTCTGAGTAATTTCTCACATAGTAAAACAGAGGGAGTTCCCTGGTGGTCCAGTGGTAAAGAATCCACCTTACAATGCAGGGGACGCAGCTTCGACCCCTGGTCGGGAACTAAGATCCCCCATGCCGCAGGGCAACTAAGCCCGCCTGCCTCAGCTAGAGCCCATGTGTCGCAATCTACAGAGCCCACGCTCTCTGGAGCCCGTGCACCACAACTAGAGAGAGAAAATCCGCATGCAACAACTAGAGAGAAGCCCGTGGGCTGCAGCAAAGAGCCCGCGCCACAAGGAAGATCCCACATGCCTCAGCTAAGACCTGACGCAGCCAAAAAAAGAAAGAAAGAAAAAAACAAAACAGAGAAAGGGCTCAAAGTTCCATGACGTGGCAAACAGTGTGATACTGGGATGGGGAGAAATTTATAGAAATAGCCAAGGAAATGTTTAGGGTCCAGGGCTCCATAATTTACTGTTAGAATAACTTAAAGTTACTACATTTAACAATTTTCCTACACATTCCAAACCAGAAATATTGCTAGCAAAGCTTCTGTGTCTGTCTGTATTTATCACAATACTGCTATGGAGAGATTTCTTTCTTTTTTCCCACTTCCTCTTCAATTTCAATTTCTTCTTGATTCAAATATTTACAAAATGATGAGGGCCAAGGTAGGAAACGTGAAAAGCACATTAAGTATTCTTATTTCTCTAAGGCTCTAAAGCCCCTTGGGAAGGACCATTGACTAAAAACATGGATATTAATAACATATTTATATTTGCTTTTTAAGAGCATTTTTCAACATATTTCCTTTCCTGATATACTATAAGCTGCTTATAATATGAAAATTGCTCTCCATTTCTTGAACTAAATAAAGACTACAAATGGCCATAATCTTCATGGCTAAGGAGAACAGTCTTGGCATTAAATAGGATAACAATGAATTAAGGTTCATAATGGAGAATGTTAAAATGGTATAAAGAATAAAAAATAATCAAGATTTAAAGGAACAACTGAAGTTTCCCCTAAGAAGACTATCACAATTCTTATATCAAGTTATCTGGTTTTATTCTTTACTTGCCACTTGTTTGATGTTTATAATCCTAGCAGACAGCATAAACAAGCTAATGGTTGTACTCAGGGGACAGGACATGTCCTGACCATGATTTTGAGCCCTTTTTTTGGGACAGTGAATTGTAACTTTTAAGAATTGGCTGTGTTTCAAATCTACAATTATATGCTTAATGAATTCTGAACTAAAATTGTCTACATAGTTGATCTAGTTTCTTGATAATATAAATAAATTAAATTAAGTATATTTTAAATGTATGCAAATATATTTCAAGATTTTAAATGAATCATAGAACAAAAGAAAATGGTATGAGATACTATAGCAATATTTGTGACATTTACACATTGACAAAATGCAAGGCACTAAGATGCGTGTTCTGGGGGTCCCAGAGATTGAAGAGATGTTCCTTTCTTTTAGGATCATTCCTTATTTTTCTTTTTGAAGGGTGAAACATTCTTATGAGAAAATGAAGTTTCTCCTGCTTAATATGAAGTGTAATAACCCAATTCCCGGTCTTTATGGAGAAAATCTTGTCATTAATATAATTTAAAGTTTGCCAATAATGTTACTCTATATCCATGTGTTGGTATTCGACTTGAGACTGTTAGGATAAAAATATACTGAATCAAAGCCACCTTGATGCGAAAGTGGTCGTGTGATGAATTGGGAGATTGGGATTGACATATATACACTAATATGTATAAAATGGAGAACCAATAAGGACTTGCTGTATAAAAAAATAAAATAAATTTAAAAAAATAGCCACCTTGATGTGAGCTCAGATAATAGCAACAAAATATTTTTACTGATGTCCATAAATGTTCCACATGCTTAATAAATAAGTTCCTAACTTACTAATGGCTTATATCCTATTTTTTGTCATTGTACTCATCCCAGAGTTGCACACTTTATATGTTGAAGGAGGTTATTGTCAAGCTGGGAAAATAAATTGTTCCTAGAGCCTCCTCTGAAGACTTGAAAATCTGTACCATTTTTAAAAACCAAAGATGCTTTGGAGGAATATTTAAAGGAAATAAAGCAATGTGGGAGCAACTTTTTGAAGCAGCAGTTATGTCAAAGATTCCAGGATGGGGGGTTGACTCTCAAACAATTGAAATCTAGCGACTACACAAACATATATTGAGTACTCCTGTGTGTCAGGGGCTGTTCTAACTCCTGGGGACATATATTTGAAAGTCCACAGAAGACTCTGGTATTTATTTAACTTTTACCCACAATGGCAGGGTAGCAGAGGATAAACAGTTAGATAAATAACTTTAAAAGAACATGGAAAATACGGGTAAGTGCTATCATTTAAAGAGAAATATTAGTGATGTAGTTAGTAATGTCAAACAGCAGTGATAAAAGAACAGCTTTACTTCGGTGATTAGTAAAGACCTTCCAGTATCTTTAACTAAAAAAAGGCAACTTCCAAAATTAAACAAACAAAAACAAAACAACACAAAATACAGGAAGAGCAGCCTGGTGGGTGAAGTAAAGAGCTAAACAGCCTCTAAACTGGAAATGACTTGGTAATTTTGGGAAACGCAGAAAAGTGTGGCTGAATCCCAGAGAGCAAGTAAACACATAAGGTTGGAGTCCTGGGCATGCCTCAGATCTGTGTGCTGTGAAGCCGGGATGCCGAATTTGGATTTATACGTCTTCTCTTTTGGAGAAGGAGCAAAGAGAGGATTTTAATCAGGAGAGCTGCATGCTTTCACTCATATATTTCATAAATTACTCTTGCAGGCATTTGGAGCACGGATGAATGAGGCACACAGAGAAAGAAGCAGACACGTTTTACTACTGCATCTGTCCAGGTGAGAGTAATGGTGAAAATAAGGAGAAGTTAACTTGCAATATGGTTCGAGCTGGAATCTGCAAGATATTCTGATGGATGGAGTAAGGAGCGGTACAAAGACAAGAGTGAAGGGTGCGTCCTGTGGGTTGACTTTTGTAGCTGGATGATAGGAAGGAGTGCTATTAACTGAGGTAAAAAAGATTGGGGAAATAGCAGGTTAAGGAGCTAGTTAAGAAAAATAAAATCTACTTCAGACTGATAATTTTGAGGTATCTTCGATTAAGTGGGGATTCTGAATAAGCAATTAGATATGGAAGACTGGCATATAAAAGCAAGGTCAGGACTAGAGTTAAGAATTCGGCTCAGCTGTAAAAAAGAACGAAATAGTGCCATTTGCAGCAACTGGGATGCAACCAGAGATGATCACACTAAGTGAGGTAAGCCAGACAGAGGAAGACAAATACCATATGCTATCACTTGCATGTGGAATCTCAAATATGACACAAATGAACGTATCTACGAAACACAAACAGACTCACAGCCATAGAGAACAGACTGGTGGTTGCCAAAGGGTCGGGGAGGTGGGGGAGGGATGGACTGGGAGTTTGGGATTAGCAGATGCAAACTAGTACATACAGGATGGATAAACAACTAGGTCCTACTGTATAGCACGGGGAACTGTATTCAATATCCTGTGATAAACCATAATGGAAAACAATATGAAAAGGATTGTATGTATGTGTATAACTGAGTGACTTTGCTGTACAACACTAATTAACACAATATTGTAATCCAACTATACTTCAATAAAAAAGAAAGAAAGAAAAACAATTTGGGAGTCATAAACCTTCAGATGGAATTAGAAGTCCCATGACGCTGAGCCATGGCCTCGCCAGGTAATGTGGAAGTAGCTCCCAAAGATGGCTGAAAAGCAGAAAATAGCACATTTCTTGTATGCATTGCTCCAGATTCAACTGCTCCAAGACTTCAAGTTTGGTTATGATAAGAATGGTAACAAAAGACTTGTGCTCCCATGTTCCTGAATATTAAACCAGATAAAATAAAAGTCAGAGTTTTCTAGGGTATTGTCAAAGAGCTCTGGATGAAAGAAGCCCTAATGCCCAAGATCCCGAGGAAGACAGGCCTGAATCCACACCAGCAGCAGGCCCCTGACTCTGGCTGCACACATGCAGGACGCTGGCTTACACCCTGCAGCTGACATCCACAGCCCTGTGGTCGCTCAGGGCCGGCCCCTCCCTGTGTGCCCGGATGCCACCAGTCTGACTCCCACCCCTGGCCTCCGCGGCCATGTGAGGACCTGCGACAAGACCCTGCAGCCACAAGAGTGCAGGCTGACAGCCAGGGTCCCCACAGCTGCCCGTGGGCCTAGATCTGTCCCTACCTCCGGTCGCTGGCCTGCCTCGCGGGGCTTAAGTGCAACTAGTCCCTGCAGCGGTAAAGCTGCACCCACCACCTTGACGGCTGGACTGGCCTCCGCGGCTGTGTGCACGCCTGTGGTGAGACCCTGCAGACACAGGATCGCACCCCGACAACCAAGGCCCTCGCAGCTGCAAGTGTGCCTGCCGTGGGTCCCGGCCCCTAACGCTGCCACTAAGCTTTGCCACGACGTGTGTGTACAGTGTGTACAGGTGCGCGCAGCCAACCCCTGCCGCCGAGTGAGCGCGTACCACCGGCTCTGGCTCCCGCCGCCGCCGCCTGGACCCTGCCCGTTGGACCTGGATGTGCCACTGAAGACGTCGGCGGTCCTTGCAGGCCTTGCAGAGCACTCGCAAAGGTTCGGGTAGTTGTTGATGTCGTGGACCCCCAGGGACATCCTGTCTGGAACCAGAGCCTGGACCAAGCAGAAGAAAGCACAAATGACTTGAAGACACATCATCTGAAATCATTCAGTCAGAGGAGCAGAAATAAAAAGAATGCAGAGGAATGAAGAAGGCCCACGGGACTTAAGGGACATCATTAAGAAAATAGGGCTTCCCTGGTGGCGCAGTGGTTGAGAGTCCGCCTGCCGATGCAGGGGACACGGGTTCGTGCCCCGGTCCAGGAAGATCCCACATGCCGCGGAGCGGTTGGGCCTGTGAGCCATGGCCGCTGAGCCTGCGTGTCTGGAGCCTGTGTTCCGCAACGGGAGAGGCCACAACAGTGAGAGGCCCGCGTACCGCAAAAAAAAAAAAAAAAAAAAAAGAAAAGAAAAGAAACAGCACATTGTTGGAGGCCCAGAAGGAGAAGAGAGGGAGAAAGGGGTGGAAAGCTGATTTAAAGAAACAATGTCGGAGAACTTACCAAAACTGTGGAGAGATTTGGACTCCCAAGTTCACGAAGCCCATAGGTTCCCAAACAATTCAACTGAAAGAGAACTTCTCCAAGCCCACTCCACTCACAGAAGTTAACTAGAAATGGAATAAGGACTTGCATGTCAGACCTGAAACTGTAAAACTCCTCACATCTTCAGTATGGCTGTTATCAAAAAGGCAAGAGGTAATAAATGCTAGAGAGGGTGTGGAGAAAAGGGAACCCTTGTGCACTGTTGGTGGGAATGTAAAGTGATACAGCCACTGGAAATCATTGTGGAAGTTACTCAAAAATTAAAACTACCATACGATCTACAATTCCATTTCTGAGTACACTTCAGAAGGAAGTGAAATCACTATCTTGAAGATACATCTGCACCCCCATGTTTATAGCAGCTTTATTCCCAAGAGCTGAGATATGAAAACAGCCTAAGTGTCCATCAACGGAGGAATGGATAAAGAGAATTTTGTAATTTAAAATATATATATTAAAATATTATTATGAGCATATAATACTTATATATGCTTATATAATATATTAACTAATATTTCTCTCTATATTTTTTATTATATATACATGGAGAAAGAAGAAAGAAAATATACATATATGTCTTATTATATGTATAATTTTATATATTTATATATATATATATATATATATATATATATATGTATGTTGTCACAAATGGCTGGGTTTCCTTCTTTCTCCTGGCTGAATAATATTGCACACACACAATGAAATACTATTCAGCCTCATGAATAAAGAAGGAAATCCTGCCGTTTAAGGACATACACTAAATGAACTAAGTCAGAGTAAGACAAGTGCTGTATAATCTCACATATATGTGGAATCTAAAAAAAAAAAAAGCCCTACTCCTGGACACAGTGAGGAGAACGGTGGCTGCCAGAGGCTGAGTCATGGGAAGAAACGAGGAGATGCTGGTCCAAAGATACAAACTTTCAGTCATAAGAGGAATAAGTTCTGAGCATCTAATGTACAGCATGGGGACTCTGGTTAACAGTACTGTATTATATACCTGAAAGTTGCTAAGAGAATAAATCTAAAACGTTTTTCCCGTAACAACGACAAAAAAAAAAAAAAGGTAATTATTTGAGGTGAAGGTTGTGATAACTAGCATTATTATGGTAAACAATTTGTGATAGATACACATATCAAATCATCACATCAAAACTATACCTTAGGGCTTCCCTGGTGGCACAGTGGTTGAGAGGCCGCCTGCCGATGCAGGGGACATGGGTTCGTGCCCCAGTCCGGGAGGGTCCCGCATGCCGCGGGGCGGCTGGGCCCGTGAGCCATGGCCGCTGAGCCTGCATGTCCAGAGCCTGTGCTCCGCAACGGGAGAGGCCACAACAGTGAGAAGCCCGCGAACCGCAAAAAGAAAACAAAAAAACTATACCTTAAACTAGCACGATGCTATATGTCACATATACCTCAATGAAACTGGGAGGAAAAAGAACAGAGAAGGACAAGAAAAATGAGTGCTGGGCTTGAGGAAAATCAGTTCTTAGGAAAGGTTCTTTCTGAGGAGAGTAAACCGAGGTAACTTTTCTTTGAAGGCTTTCCATCAGTGAAATACCTAGCATATTTCATCGCTTGAATGGATCATTTTTACACCCCTTCTATTATGTGCTGATTTCTGTTTCCGCAAAATTCATATGCTGAAGTCCGGACTCACAGTAGCTCAGCGTGTTAGTGTATTTGGAGACTGGGCCTTGAAAGAGGTTTTTAAGTCAGATGAGGTCATATGGGTGGGCTCTAATTGAATGTGACCCTGTCCTCATAAGAAGGGAGATTAAAATTCCTGCACTCCGGTTTTCCTGCCCTACCCGTAGCTCTCAGCAGACCCCATCTCCCTGGGTCATAGACAGCGTTTGTCTCCACACTCCTGCCCCTCTCGGGGTGGATGGCAGCTGCTGCTCCTCTAGGCATGGCCTGTGGGGAATGGGACCTCTCAGCATCCCCTGGAGCCTGCTCCAGACTCAGGCTAAGACGTCCCTGAAAGCCTGACCCTCAGGTGTGAGAGTTTCTCTGAGGTGCTGCCCTTCTTTCTTAAGCCGAAACCCTGCCCTTCCTATTCAGCGTGGGTCCCCTCGCCTCCTACAGGGCCAGCGCAGCCCTCCTTTGTTCTAGTAAAAGATCCCCATCAGGATGTGGGTTCCTGCCCATCTCCCAGCAGGTTGTGACTGTCACTAAAGCCAGTACAACAGTCTTGCCCAGGACTGAAAAGGGAGAATTCTCCACACTTCTTCTTTTTTTTTTTAACATCCTTATTGGAGTATAATTGCTTTACAATGGTGTGTTAGTTTCTGCTGTATAACAAAGTGAATCAGTTATACGTATACATATATCCTCATATACAGCTTCCCTGTCACAGCAGCGTCACTTCCCAGGAGGGAGCATATTTCCTGGCCTTCCTCCCAGGACAGGTGCCTTCAGCTGTGTATCAGATGGTCTGGAGTGTGAGTGGGTTTCAGGTCTGCCTACTAGCAGCCTCCAGTCAGCGCCTTTTATCCACCCAAAGCTGAGCGCTCAAGTGAAGATTCTCCATCCGTAAAACCTTGGCAAGCGCTACAGCGCCTGCATCTCCAAGGGAGATGCTAAGAAGTCCAGGATGCACATTTGCATCCTTAGATCAAGTACTCTAGTAAAAAATGAATATGAGCGATAGTTAGAAACCCAGTGGAGGAATTAGGATAGCATACGAGAGGGTAGAATAGAATAGAATGTATAGGACTTCCCTGGCAGCCCAGTGGTTAAGACTCTGTGCTCCCAATGCAGGGGGCATGAGTTCAGTCCCTGGTCAGGGAGCTAAGATCCCCGCATGCCACATGGCATGGCCAAAAAACCCAACAAAGTTAGGAGACTCCAAAAAAAAAAAAAGAATGTATATGTATTTACTGTGTGCATTATATATTTATAGAATTACATACATGCACGTATTTACTATATACACATATGTAAACATGTGTTTGTATATATCGTTTGCTTGTCACTTTAACCCATTCTGCCTCTGTCCACCTCCCTGGCCTTGGATGCTCGCCTTGCCTGTATCCTAAGAACATAAACCCTGGCCATGGCCACCACAGCAAACCTCACATTCCTCTATCCATGCTCAGAGGCCAGGGCTGACTGCAGCGCCGTTCCCATTGTACGCGGTAAGCTTGGGACCTGAGCAACCCTAGTGAGCTTGTGAAACGTGACCGAGCCCACAGAAGCTCTGTCTTCTCCAACGCTGCTCAGAGAAGGCTGCATGACACCCGCCGTAAGTGCAGCCGGGAGGTGAGGAGATTGCCCTTAGGGCAGACTTTCAACAGAGACAGGATTCTTGATACATTTCTAGATAAATTGCTCTCTCTTCCTACTAGATGCTCTGAAGTCAGATAAAACGCTTCTTCTGCAATGTCCTTACTGGGGGAACATAAGTAAATTAAAAAGGGTCTGTGTTTCTACACAAACTGTGTCCAGCTTAGTAATTCACCTCCTTGTATTTGCTTCCTTTCTCACAATCTCACTTTCAGTTCCCTTCACTTTTGCTTTCTTGGAATGCGTCCCCTAATACATTAGCACATAATCTTTGCTTTGGTTCTGTTTTGCATGTTTTGGGCCAAGATGTGGACTGATAAAGTCATAGGGAAAGGACAGGAGTGGGAGGTCAGAGGCCAAGGAGGAGAGTGGTTTGAGGGTGAAGTGCTGGACCAAATCCAACATGGCTACTGAGAAGCTGTGTAGCAAGGCATCACCAGGAGATTTGTCAGAGCCATTTCAATTCAGGGACAGTATCTATGGCTGTAAAATGAAACCAACCATGACTGCAGACTGCCGTGCACAGAGGACGCTCTTGATTTTCATTCAGCTCTGTTCACACACCCGAGATTGGAGAGTTAAAGTGTCCTCTTGTTAAATGATCCCTCTGGTGTTAAATGTCCTTACCTTATAAGTGAATAATGATGCCTCGTTGAATTTCGTTGTTTTGGCAAAAACCCAGTAGTGGTATTAGTGCACCTAATTTGTTAGTGTATACCCAAGAAATGTTACCTTAACTTGCTTTGAAGTTATTCCTACATCAGGAACTTTGCATGACATAGACCAAATATTTTCAGTTTGGATGGAAGCCTCTTACAAAATAAAAATTAGTTATTGACTACATCATTTACTGATCTAAATTTTTTTTTTTTTTTTTTTGCGGTACGCGGGCCTCTCACTGCTGTGGCCTCTCCTGTTGCGGAGCACAGGCTCCGGACGCGTAGGCTCAGCAGCCATGGCTCACGGGCCCAGCTGCTCCACGGCATGTGGGATCTTCCCAGACCGGGGCGCGAACCTGTGTCCCCTGCATCGGCAGGCGGACTCTCAACCACTGCACCACCAGGGAAGCCCCTGATCTAAATTTTTAAAATTAGCTATATTCCATTGTCAAAGTAATATTGAGAAACCAACTGTTAGCTGGAAATTTTAAACAAAATCTCTCAGTTGGCTATAAAACATGTTCACATTCCAGTCATATACTTTTGGCTATTTCTGTACGATCAGAAAGAAAGAAAGCAGGAGTGGCTGTAAACCCTAGAGCAAACAATTCAGCTCTGTATTGTAATTGAGGAAAGAATCACAGTGTAATTAAGGCTACATTATGACACTCATTCAAAAACTTGTGTATTTACCTATAGGACCCAGAAATACCAGCCAGGTATCAAAGCTCTGTGTAATGGGGTGAAGTATTTACCGCAGTGGGTTCCCAGTGAGTACACATGACGGATTTTCCTTTTCAGACCACCACTGCTCCTTTCAGAGTCCACACCCTCTCTTTCTGTTTTGGAAATTAGGAAGATTATGAATTCCTAAACCGGTGAAAGATGAAAGCTCCTACAGTTCACTGTTAATCAGGATCAGAAAATTTCAGAGCACAGATGACAAGCCCAGTCAGTCCTGCTCAATGACTGAGGGGTGGTGTGCCAGGTGGGGGGTTAGTAAAGTGTATCCCTTCACCAGAGAGAAGAACTAAAAACCTATGAGCGTCTTAGGTGGTGCCAGGAAGTCACTAGGCTGACCAAAACCACAGTCGACAGGCATTGGTTGGGCTTAGCTGTCTTTTGCCCTTCACACTTTTTTGCCCCACGTGGTCCACCTCGAAAAGAAATAAGCCCTTCTTTCTCCATCCTCATAACCTTTACTAGAAACACTATCTCACAGAGCTTTCTTCCCGTTTTTCAAACCAGATGACTCTCCTCTGTTATCCGCAGAAATGGGCTGAATGGAATGCTCCTCTATTCTCTATCTTATTATGGAAGGGACTAAATGGCCTCCTTTGGGGGAGGTTACTTTTTAATACTCATTACTCTTTTTTCTCTCAACAAAACTCCTTATGCAAATGAAACGTGTAAGTCAGTGTGGAGTTTTGAACCTATTTTTAAAAGTTAGAAATCGGAAAGTTTCTTACGAAGTATACACACATCTGCACTGTGACCCACCGTGCCACTCCTAAATACTTTTCCATAACAAATACAAACATATGTACACAAAAAGCACTGTATGAGAATTATCGTCGCAGTTAATTCATATTATCCCTACGCTGAAAACAGCTCAAATGCCCAGTACGAGGAAATGGATAAACACCCTGCGGCATAATGATACAATGAAACATTATTCAGTAGTAAAAGAAACAAAGTACTGATACACTCAGTAATGTGAATAAATGTCATTGAATAATGGAGCCAAGCACAAATAATAGATAGGTAGATACATAGATAGATACATAGATAGATAGAAGAGAGGGAAGGAAGGAAGCAAAGAAGGGAGGGAGGGAGGAAGGAAGGAAGGAATGGCAAGAACATGGCAACTTACCAGTGGTGATAGAAGTAAGTTGTTCCTTTGGGTGGAGGGGACATTATTTACTGCTAAGAGTGAGGGAGCTCTCCATGGTAATGGAAATATTCTGTATCTTATTTCGGATAATGGCTTCATGGGTATATACAATTGCCAAAACTCATTGAACTGATCATTTGAGACCTGTACATTTTTGTACATTTTTTGTACATTAACTAGACTTCAGTTAAAAAGGAACATTTATTTTGTGTGTGTCTTTGAACATCTGGTATATCAATGTTTTTTCTTTTTTCGGAAAGCATCAAATACACTTATTGACTATGCCTCTTCCTTCAACAATACTTAAGTGGTTATGTTTGTTACACTCTATTTATTGACTTTTAGAGCACTGTTTTTCTCACGAGGCTCTTTGCCATCCTGCCTGTTTTCTCCCTGCCCTGCTGAAGATAAAGGGGCTCTCATATTTAGACATATTTCTTCAGAGCAGTAGTGTTTACACATCATGCAGCAGCGGCTGTGTCAATAATATTTTACAAGCTTTGCAAGTGTAGTAGAAGTGAACCTGTATACTGACTATTTCTTGACTCTTCAACTATGGTTAGGCTTATTCATGAGTCTCAAATATTTTAACTCTACTGGGAACCCCATACACCTCTGGCTTATCATTAGATGTGTATCTTGCCTCCAAATATTAAGAACAGTCTAGCCCTGAGCCTTAAATTCTCTCCAATTTAACAAAACATCACCTCCGTCTTTGCCACAGTAAACCCATCGTTCCATCCTTCCCTAGCCCTGACAGATTAGGAGATAAAGCATACACTTTGTCTTTGAGAAACTAGCCCCTCTCCTGGGTACATATATCCTCTCTGCACAGGATGGAAGAGAAAACATTACTTTGTTTTTTTGTGTGTGGAGGGGTGGGGTTTAGTGATTTATTTATTTATTTATTTTAACATCTTTATTGGAGTATAATTGCTTTACAGTGGTGTGTTAGTTTCTGCTGTATAACAAAGTGAATCAGCTATACGTATACATATATCCCCATATCTCCTCCCTCTTGTGTCTCCCTCCCACCCTCCCTATCCCACCCTTCTAGGTGGTCACAGAGCACCGAGCTGATCTCCCTGTGCTATGCGGCTGCTTCCCACTAGCTATCTACCTTACGTTTGGTGGTGTATGTATGTCCATGCCACTCTCTCACGGGGAGGGGGAAGGGTAAGCTGGGATGAACTGAGAGAGAACATTACCTTTGAATTGATCTGGCAATCTACCAACAGATTCTTCTGTAGATAACCAACTAGCCTGTCTCCAACTTTATTATGTTGTCTACAAGTAATACAAGAAAGAGGGAATTCCCTGGTGGTCCAGTGGTTAGGACTTGGCACTTTCATTGCCGCGGCCCAGGTTCAGTCCCTGGTCGGGGAACTGAGATCCCATAAGCTGTGCGGCACGCCAAAAAAAGGAAAAAAAGGTAAAAAAAAAAAAAAGAGAGATTTTTTTTCCAATATTTTTGTTTCTTTTGCCTGAAAGTTTACAGTATTATAGTTGAAAGTAGCTCCTTTTGTTGGTAGTCCTGGGGGCTGTTTCAAAAATCCCATTTCTCCCCCCAAGCATGAGGCAGAAATGCACTGACGTGACACAGAGAAGCTGGTCACAGCCGTGTGACTGTCTTTGGCCCATGAAGGGATGTGAAATATTTCAGGCGTGGTCCTCTCTCTTCCTCTATCGTGGTGATGGGTAGTGTTCCCCACAGTGGCCATTTTATCAGCCTGTGTAATGGGAGGACAATGGACCAGAGTAAAGCCAATAGGCAGCATGATGAACACATGTCCTGAGTCAGAAATAAAATACTGTTGCTTTATGCTCCTGAGATTTTGAGTCTGTTGTTTGCACAGCATGCCCTAGAGACCATCCCAACTAATCAAAGTTCTTTTGGTGCTTCTCGTGTTCGTCTGACCTCCTCCCATTGCTTTTTTTATCCTAATATTGCTGTAGATAATGTCAATAGTTAAGCAGAATAATTCCTGCAAGTTTCCCCTCTGGTTAGCTCCATTCAGAGTAAAGTTTCTCAGTGCCTTACTTCTGTCAACCAGCTTGAATCAGTGGTCAATATATAGCCTGGATTCCTGCCTGAACATTAAGAAACAAGAAAGAAAATCAATGGCTGCGTTCAGAATGCATCACGGGCCTGCAGTGGGAGGTCTGCATATTGGTTCCGGGGTCTCTCCTCCCCTCTGGGAAAAAGTCTTCCCAGCACATTAAGTAAAGTCCCATTAAACTCCTGGGTCCTTTTGAGTGTCTCCCTTTGGACACTGCTGACATAATACTGAATTTCTTCCCTTCAGAAGCCAAAACCAATACTGTGGTGGAAGTTGCTGTGAATTCTGAATGCATAGTAAAATGATCACTTCCAAAGTGCCTGAGAAAAAGCTCCCATGGCATATAAACCTCTTCTTCACCAGTGAAGCTACCAGACATGACTACTACTTCCTCTGGACTGTGGCCTTCAGTTTCTAAGGGCAGAAAGATAATGTCGATTATTCCGCAAAGCTTATGGCTCTGAGTGTTTTTGCAGGAATCTGCCCGATTCTGCTCCAAGAGTAGGCACAGGTTTGGAATGAACACATCCCCATGGGTCAAATAAAGCCTAAGGCTCTGATTAATTCTCAAGTTCTTTCACTTCCCACAGGACTTATGTCACCATATGTTTTTCTCAAAAGTGTTCTTCAAAGAAAGCAGTGCAATTCTCAGCCCACATTTTTTTTTTAATAGTATGTCAGGAAGCTTTTTTTTTTAATTGAAGTATAGTTGATTTACAATGTTGTGATAGTTTCAGGTGTACAGCAAAGTGATTCAGTTATATGTATTTTTTTTCAGATTTTTTTCTTTATAGGTTATTACAAAATATTGAGTATAGTTCGCTGTGCTATAGCGTAGGTCCTTGTTGGTTATCTATTTTACACATAGTAGTGTGTATCTGCTAATCCCAAACTACTGATTTATTCCTACCCCCTTTTCCCTTTTGGTAACCATAAGTTTGTTTTCTATGTCTGTGGGTCTATTTTTGTTTTGTATATAAGTTCATTTGTATCATTTTTTTAAGATTCCACATATAAGGGATATCATATAATATTTGTCTTTCTCTGGCTGGCTTACTTCGCTTAGTATGATAATCCCTAGATTCATCCATGTTGCTTCAAATGGCATTATTTCGTTCCTTTTTTATGGCTGAGTGACATTTCATTGTGTGTGTGTGTGTGTGTGTGTGTGTGTGTGTGTGTGTGTGTGTGTATATATATATATATGCCACATCTTTTCTATCTATTCTTCTGTCGATGGACATTTAGGTTGTTTCCATGTCTTGGCTATTGTAAATATTGTTGCAGTGAACATTGGGGTGCATGTATCTTTTCAAAGTATGTTTTCTCCAGATATACGACCAGGAGTGGGATTGCAGGATCATACGATAGCTCTATTTTTGTTTTTTTTAGGAACCTCCGTACTGTTCTCCGTAGTGGCTGTACCGATGTAGAAGTGTAGGAGGGGTCTTTTTTCTCCAGCCCTCTCCAGCATTTATGGTTTGTAGATTTTTTGATGATGGCCATCCTGACCAGTGTGAGGTGATACCTCATTGTAGTTTTGAGTTGCATTTCTCTAATGATTAGTGATGTTGAGCATCCTTTCATGTGTTTTTTGGCAATCTGTATATCTTCTTTGAAGAAATGTCTATTTAGGTCTTCTGCCCATTTTTTGATTAGGTTGTTTGTTTTTCTGATGTTGAGCTGCATGAGCTGTTTATATGTTTTGGAAATTAAGCCCTTGTCGGTCACATCATTTGCAAATATTTTCTCCCATTCTGTAGGTTGTCTTTTCATTTTGTTAATGGTTTCCTTCACTGTGAAAAAGACTTTAATTAGGTACCATTTTATTAAGTTTGGTTTTTATTTCCATCACTCTAGGAGATGGATCCCAAAAGATTTTGCTGCGATTTATGTCAAAGGGTGTTCTGCCTATGTTTTCCTCTAGGAGTTTTATAGTATCTTGTCTTACATTTAGGTCTTTAATCCATTTTGAGTTTATTTTTGTGTATGGTGTTAGAGAATGTTCTAATTTCATTCTTTTATATGTAGCTGTCCAGTTTTCCCAGCACCACTTATTGAAGAGGCTGTCTTTTCTCCATTGCATATTCTTGCCTCCTTTGTCACAGATTAGGTGACTATAGGTGCTTGGGTTTATCTCTGGACTTTCTATCTTGTTCCAGTGATCTATATTTCTGTTTTTGTGCCAGTACCATACTGTTTTGATTACTGTTGCTTTGTAGTATAGTCTGAAGTCAGGGAGTCTGATTCCTCCAGCTCCATTTTGTTTTTCTCTCAACATTGCTTTGTCTATTTGGGGGTCTTTGATACTATCCAAGGCAATCTACAGATTCATTGCAATCCCTATCAAATTACCAATGGCATTTTTCAGAGAACTAGATCAGCCTGCGATTTTTAATGAATTCTAGTGAGTTCCTTGGAGAGTAACTGGATTCTGTGAACCCTGTAGTCTTCCCACTTAGCCTCCCTTTGTCAACTTCCCAAAACCTCATGGCTACATGAGGCTATTTGGCTAATGTAATATGAGTGACAAGTATTAGCAGTGACACCTTGGAGTCAGCTGGAATAAACTAATTAAAATATCCTCCTACAAGTTTTACCTGCCTATGGAGTCCCAAATTTTCTTCATCTTTTGCACCAAAAGAGTTTTATTTTTCTACCCATGGGAACAGTGGGAAAAGTCATTTTCATCTTTGTTCTTGAGCTATAAATCATTCTAAGTTATATCTAACAGTGGAACCATACTCTGCTGACCCATAGTATCTAGACACTTATAAGTTGTCATTGTCAACTTCCAAATGTAGTAAGTATGCTTAGTCCTTGTTAAAATGGCCAGTTTTAGAACAATAAATTATTTTTTTTCACAGTGAAATGAATATCCTTGATGTTCTAATTGTAGGTATTAGATTAAGTTTCTATTGTGCTTGAGGGATGAGCTGTTTTGTACCTCTTAGAGTTGAAGATGGATGTCAGGGTTAGCAAAAGCAGCAGATTCTAAGTCATGACTGACAACCTAGGTCTAGTTTTGTATGGAGGAAGGAGTAAAAGCAAAGGCTCAAGTGACCATCAGAATACTTTAAGCTTAGTAACAGCAGTGAATGGCTACGAGGAACAAGGAGGTCAGCTCTAGGAAGGGGAGATGTGGATGTTGATATATGAAAGACGGAGCTGGAAATCACTAAAAGTCTTTGCAGCAAGCCCTAATGGCACTGAAAAATGTCAGGCATACACCATTCAGAAATAGCAGGTGAAATTAAAAAACAAAGAAACAAAAGATTTCTCAGTTAACACATCAAATGCAGCCTAAATATTATTGTACTAATATGCATTCACTAATTGTAAGTGTTACCTATTTCTGATCATTTAGCACTACAGATAAATATACTGAAGAAAGGTGAAATTCTACCATTTAAGGATAAAATCCATTAACATCTTGATTCATCTTCTATCATGTATTTATTTAAAAATACGGGCTTCCCTGGTGGCGCAGTTGTTGAGAGTCCGCCTGCCGATGCAGGGGCCACAGGTTTCGTGCCCCGGTCCGGGAAGATCCCATATGCCGCGGAGTGGCTGGGCCCATGAGCCATGGCCGCTGGGCCTGCACGTCCAGAGCCTGTGCTCCACAATAGGAGAGGCCACAACAGTAAGAGGCCTGCGTATCTCAAAAAAAAAAAAAATATGTATACTCTTACACACATATGTATATATGTATATTTTTACATACACACAAATAGATGCATAGTTATAGGTATCAATACATATTTTTGTTTATTTTATTAAAAGGTAATTCTTTTGATACATATACACGAGTAGATGGATAGATATAGACAAATATTTTTGTTTGTTTTATAAGAAGATAATTCTTTTTGGTAATGATTGTGACAGTCCCTGGTCATGGCTTTGAATACTTCCTAACAGAAAAATCCAAAATTAGTGTTGACAGTATGTGCCAGAAATGGCATCTTTAGCAAATTCTTCTTCCCATGTGACCTTGACTATCCACTGGAAAGCCTCTTTTGATTCCTGGCTGTTTTCTGAAACTAACTTGTTGGTCTCATATAAGATGCTATACACTTTAAATGTCTTTCCAATAATGGAGTACTTTTCTGCTCAAATAAACCAAAGAAAGTTTTTCTTGTAACCAATAAAACTGACTTATAACCAGTTACTTCAGTATGCTTGTACTTTCTCAGTTTGTTTCTGTTCTTTTCTGGCTTCTCAGTTCAGTGTTTGTTTAGAGTGGGAGAAAATGGAAAGGACAAGAGAATACTTCAGACCACTTCTTCCTCCCATGCATTCCATTCCTCTGTTGTTACTGTGGTTTCCTGTCACTAACACAGCACATATGAGCAACATTCCAAACTCTGTTTCATGTTCAACACCTATTAAAAAGCCCTGTCCTTCTTAGTACTCGAAACATCCAAACCACAAAACATTTCCTGTGATAAAAAGACACAAAGAAAAGGGAGATGAAGAAAGTCAGACATTTACTACATATGAGGCACTGTTCAAGATTGTTTATATACTATGTCTTCTAATAATTTTATGTGATATATGTTATGTTCCTCAATTTACAAATAAGGATATAGAACAGAAGGACGTGATTTGCTAAGACTCACAGATAAATGACAATGCCAGAATGTAAACTAGAGTTTTCTCACCGTAATTCAACATAATTTAAACTATATCATCTTTTTCCCCCTAAATTTTGCAAGCATATTTAATTTTGTCTCTCCTTTTGGAGCACAAGTCCAAATTAAAGGCAGTGTGTGTGAAGATGTGACAAGTTGAAATCTTGGAACTCATTTCCAAATTCCATGTTATCATTAGTAATAAACTCATCAGTTTATCTTAAAGGACTAAATCGTACTTTGAGATCACTTGTAGGCTCTAAAATGGCCGAGGAATCTCAGATCAGAGTTAATGGGAACCAGGACTGGCTGCTTTATTTTAGGGTTCATCCCTCAAAAACTATTACAAATTTCCATCTTGTGATAGCAAAGCATTAAGCCAAGCATGGACCCTTCAAGCATGAGAACTTGTATGATGACACAGGTTATACACTTGTGAAGCCGGTCCTGATTCGTGAATTTACTTCCAAATGATCCAATTTGGGTTGGTAATTGCATAAATAGAACATATAGGCCACAAGTTGGTAATTATTACAGCTCAGTGACAAGCTGGGGGTCATGATATTATAATTTCTACTTTGTATATGGTTGGAATTCTCTGTAGCAAACATTTAAAAAGAAAAATTTTGAAAATATGAACTAAGAAACATTAGATAATAAAAAATAAATAATATGATAGAATATAATAAATATGAAAGGTGAAAAAGGTCTGATATACACACAAATTATGTTCAGAGGAATAGAACAAAAAGTGTATTCAAAAATCTTATAGGAATTATTCTTCTACAAGAACATAGAAGAAAGTGTGCCTCAGCTTTTCCAAAACAGGAATATTTGAAACTGTGGATCAAAAGAATAACCTCTGTCTTAGGAAAAAACAGTACAGAATGATCAGTATATACAGGTAAATTTGCTGAAATATAATAAGAAAGAAACTCTAAAGAAATCCAAGGGAAACTACTAACCTATAAATGAGAAAAATTCAGGCTGACCTCGATTTTCCCCTTAACAAGATTTTATGAAAGATTATGTAAAAACATCTACAAAGTTCTGGATGAAAGAGAAAATGATCCAAGAATTTCTTTCAAGTAAGAGATAACAAACAGGTATTTAGGCTTCTACTAATCCAAGAAATATAGCACATTTAAGCCCTTCTTGAAAATAAACAAACCCTTTCTTGATAATGAAATCTAGCCAAACAAGAGATGAATCAACTCTGGAATAGGAAAATATGGTAAAAGCAGTGACTAGGGTCATTGAGTTTTAAAATCTACAATAAAGATGAAAAAAAATCTATGTAGTTACAAAAATGGAGACAAAATCTTGGTGACTGTGAAAATATTTTCTAATAAGCAGTCAGTATTTATAGTTTAGGTGAGTTGGGTAGAGTACACATGTCCTCATATTTCATTGCAGTAAGTTTATAGCCAATGTCTAGAACTGAAATTTATTGCAGAAAAAAAAATGTTTTCTTCATGTTTTTTATGTTGAAGATGTCTTTTGTAAAGTAATAGTTTTGTTTTTTAGGAAACATTCATTTAAAATTCAGTCATTCCTTCAGTTTTACTTCTATTTTTGTTGTCTCTGACAAATTCAAATAGATTTGTGTTTCATATTTTGGTTGCCATGACATATTGAGAAATGTTCATTTGAGGACAAAATTCCTGCCAAATTCTCTCTCTCCACTCATCTGTCATTGTAATGACCCTTCTGTCTGCATACATATGAAGATCAGGATGATGTTCAGCAAATATTACCTAAGGCTAGTTCTAGCAGGTGGGGTGTCGAGTGTTTCTTCCAGTTAGTTTTCAGTGTCTTTGACTCTTAAAAAAATGCATCTATTATTTATGTTTTTTTCCTTAAAAATTAAAATACAGGAATTTAAAATATTGTTACTAGTAACACATATATTTTATTCAGCTGTAGTTATTAATTTGAGATGCCATTTTTATAAGATAAATATCGGTACAATAACATTTAAGCTGCACTTGATGTGTTAACTGAGAAATCTTTTTGTTTCTTTTTTTTTTTTAAAAATGGAGTTTTTTTTTTAAATTAATTATTTATTCTTGCTGTGTTGAGTCTTCGTTTCTGTGGGAGGGCTTTCTCTAATTGTGGCAAGTGGGGGGCCACTCTTCATCGCGATGCGCGGGCCTTTCACTATCGCGGCCTCTCTTGTTGCGGAGCACAGGCTCCAGACGCTCAGGCTCAGTAGTTGTGGCTCACGGGCCCAGTTGCTCCACGGCATGTGGGATCTTCCCAGACCAGGGCTCAAACCCGTGTCCCCTGCATTAGCAGGAAGATTCTCAACCACTGTGCCACCAGGGAAGCCCCTGTTTCTTTGTTTTTTAATTTCACCTACTATTTCTGAATGATGTATGCCTGACATTTTTCAGTGCCATTAGGGCTTGCTGCAAAGACTTTTAGTGACTTCCAGCTCCGTCTTTCATATATCAACTTCCACATCTCTCCTTCCTAGAGCTGACCTCCTTGTCCCTCGTAGCCATTCACTGCTGTTACTAAGCTTAAAGTATTCTGATGGTCACTTGAGCCTTTGCTTTTACTCCTTCCTCCATACAAAACTAGACCTAGGTTGTCAGTCATGACTTAGAATCTGCTGCTTTTGCTAACCCTGACATCTATCTTTAACTCCAAAAGGTACGAAATAGCCCATCCCTCAATCGCAATAAAAATTTAATTAGATATAATGTGTTTGTATTGATATTGCAGTCATATACTCACATCTATTCTTAACAGAAACATTAAAATCTTCAAATTTTCACAAGCGTTATTATTCTTAAGGGCATATCCTCAAGAAACATTATCATAAAACATATTAGACATACACATAAAAGCCTGTCAAAATCTGCCATGATTCCCCACCCTGGAATCACATTTTATCATGTATCTTCCATCCGTAAGCTACCTAGGAAGTGCATCCTGTCTGGTCAGCCTCAGAAAAAAAAATATTTTAAAATATGGTCAGAGTGTGACAATTGTAGCAAAGTAAAAATATCAAAACCTAAAAACTAGGAGAGCAGACATTAAGTGCAGGCTTTGTGACTTTCTAGTTTTGTGGACTTCCCAGGTTATTTAACTGGAATTGAAATAATTGTTCTGTTAATGGTAAGTGTAATTCGTTGGGGGAAGGGATGCTGTCATATTTAAATCAGGCTTAAAGTGGGTCACCTGATCACCAGATGTGCAGCAGCTGATACCCAGGTCCCTGACACATTCCTCAGCTGTGCGATTCTGGTGACTTATCATTCCTTGTTCTTGTTCTGTTCTAACTTAAAACATCCACACATGACTTTCCTTCTGCTCCCAGGTCACAGGCACTCATTCCTGAGGCACTCGCCAATTTGGGGGCACTCCTTGGTCACTTCCTAATTTTTACTTTTGACCGTGGTTCATGTTCTCAGTTTCTCCATTACCTCTATCAATTATGGTCGCTATAGACGTCTGTCAAGAGAAAACGAACTTGCAAATTTTTAATATTATATATTGTTGTATTGGAGAAAAAGTTTTTTCTCCCCTGTGTATCCTGTTATACCTCTTTGCTGATGTTGATATTTAATATCAATTCTGTATATTAGATATATTGAAAGTGAATTAAACATACATTTAATCAAAAAAGGCCAGTAGCCCATGGACAGGAAGCACTGGAAATACTTTTGTGTCCATTAATGTTTGGGAGAGTGAAATGAGAACAGAGTCAACCTGAGGCCAGGCTGCTGACCAGGCACCACCTGAGTCCCTCAGAGACAGAGGTGTGAAGGTGTTGGGTGAAATCTCTTCGCAGTGATTCTCCCAGAGCCCTGAGCTGAGAGAAGGGAAAGGATGCCGGTCCAAGGACTCTACCAGGAATGAATCTCCATTGTGCACAATGATTAATTTATGGTTATTATAAATCCTGAGTTCATCTGCTCATAGTAATGTTTGAATGGGGTGATGACCGTCAAGTTGGAGCTCCTCTAGTTCATGTGTTTAATTACTGCCCTTGACTAAGGGAAGATTAATTTTTATGAGGTAAGGGAAGTAAGTATGATTAGAAGCAAACTCCCAAAACACTAGGCAGGTTTTATTTTGAAAGAGAAAAATGAAGGTATTTGGAGCCGAAAATAAACCCGACCAGATATGTTCATTCAGACATTGTTAGTGAATGTAAATGAGATTGTCTAAATTTGTAAAAGTTGCGACAGAAGCATGTAGCACTGGTTTTATGAATACTTGTAATGGGAAGGTTAACAAATCAATAATCTGTCCAGTTGTTCCCATTAAACTTAATGAAATGTAAGGCTCCCCTGGAATATCGAATGGGAGAGTATATGCAAAAGTCTATGCAATATGGATGGCTAGAGCAAAACTGTCGAGAAAAGGGGAGGCAGACACTTTTGAGGCTATGGATAAATTTTCACTGCTAAATATTGACAAAACAGTCTAAATCTCTTGATTCCTGGTCCACGGTAGAACTTTCCTGCTTCATTTTGCTAGGGCTGTCATAACAAAGTACTACACACTGGGTGGCTTAAACAACAGAAATTTATTGTTTTCACAATTCTGGAGACTCAGGGTCTGAAATCAAGGTCTCAGCAAGATCTGAGGACTCTTCTCTTGGCTGGTAGGTGATCACCTTCTCCCTGTGTCCTCATATGGTCTTTCCTCTCTATGTGTTAATCCCTCTTCTTCCAAGGACACCAGTCATATTAGATTAGTGTCCACCCTAAGACCTCATTTTAACTTAATTACCTCTTTAAAGAACCTGTGTTCAAATACAGTCATATTCTGATGTACTAGGGATTAGAACTTCAACATATAAATTTTAAGGGAACCAATGTAAATCATAACTCTCTCTTTATAAAAGAAAAAAACTTTATTTCCTTTTAATAATATCTTGTTTGATTTGAAAAGATCTGGGTTTACTTGCATGAAGAGAACTATAATAAATACTGAGAATGGAAAAATGAGAAAACAAGTGGATTCTGCCTTCAATGAAATTACTGTGAATTAAGAAAAATAGATGTGTGAATTACTGTCACATTAATTTTAAAATAGGAGTTCATAAGAGGCAGAGACACTTAGAGAAGGGAGGTCTTACTTTAAGAACAAGCATAGGGAGGCATCACATGTAAGTAATATTTACTAGGTTTCTAAGAATTTTAGTATTTTTCTGGAGAGCTAAAGAAGAACTTTCAAGACCAGGTAAAACAGACTGTGCAAAATAGGAAATAGAAAATACAAATAAAGTTCTCCACAAATTGCAGTATGCTTGGTGTACCTGTATTATGCAGTTGGAGAATTATTAATAAAAGAGTCATGGAACATGGGTAGCCTTACATGAAAAAAATCTCAAAATAATTGTGCTGAGTGACAAAAAAAGCCAAACAACAAAACATAATTTATTCAATTATTTGATTTTATAAAGTTCTAGAAAATGTGAATTGAAAATTGACCTTTAATGAATGAAGAAATTAGCGGGTGGGTCACATACATAATCAGTTTCTTGGCTGTGATGAGACTTCACAGATGTATTATATGTATGTCAACACTCATCAAACTGTCCACTCTAAATAAGTGCAGTTTTGCATATGTCCATTACACACCAATAACACTTTTAAATGAAAAACAATTATACTGGGGAAGGAGTTAGATTGCTACCTTTATATCATTTGTATGCTGGTCATAGATGCTCCATTATGATGGGAAGTTCTCTACTGTTCCTAATTTGTTGAGCTTTTTTATCAGGAATTCATGTTAGATTTTGCCAAATTATTTTCCTGGATGGCAGTATAGCTTTTAATAATTAGTTAATGATTAATTGATGTTTAATTTAGACTTTATTTTTTAGAGCAGTTTTAGGTTCACAGTAAAATTGAGGGGAAGTTATTCCCATATACTCAACAACCCCACATATGCACGGCCTCCCCCCTTATCAACATCCCCCACCAGATGGTCCATGTGTTACAAGTGATGAACCTGCATGGACACAACATGATCACGCAAAGTCAGTAGTTTACGTTAGGGCTCACTCTTGGTGATATATATTCTGTGGGTTTGGAGAAATGTAAAATGACATGTATCTGTCATTATGGTCACCATATAGAGTATTTTCACTGCCCTAAAATTCTTCTGTGCTCCACCTAACCTATTCATTCCTCTCCTCTCACCCCCAGCCCTTATCAACCACTGATCCTTTTACTGTCTCCATGGTTTTGATTTTTGTAGAATGTCATATAGTTGAAATCATAGGGTATGTAGCCTTTTCAGATTGGCTTCTTTCACTTATACTATCCATTCATCTACTGAAGGACATCTTGGTTGCTTCCAAGTTAGACAATTATGAATAGAGCTGCCGTAAAGATCCATGTATGTTTAGTTTTGTAAGAAACCACAAAGCTGCCTTCCAAATTTGCTATACCATTTTGTATTCCTATCGGAAATAAATGAGAGTTCCTTTTGCTCCGTAACATTGCCAGCGTTCGGTGGTGTCCACGTTTCAGATTTTGTCATTCTAATATGTGTGTACTGATATCTCATTGTTTCAATTTGCACTTTCCTGATCTGATGACATATAATGTGCATCATCTTTTCTTTTAATTTGTTTTATTTTATTTTTTAACATCTTTATTGGAGTATAATTGCTTTACAATGGTGTGTTCGTTTCTGCTTTATAACAAAGTGACTCAGCTATACATACACATATATCCCCATATCTCCTGCCTCTTGCCTCTCCCTCCCACCCTCCCTATCCCACCCCTCTAGGTGGTCACAAAACACCGAGCTGATCTCCCTGTGCTATGTGGCTGCCTTCCACTAGCTATCTATTTTACATTTGGTAGTGAATATATGTCCATGCCACTCTCTCACTTCATCCCAGCTTACACTTCCCTCTCCCCGTGTCCTCAAGTCCATTCTCTACATATGCATCTTTATTCCTGTCCTGCCCCTAGGTTCTTCAGAACCTTTTTTTTTTAGATTCCATATATATGTGTTAGCATACAGTATTTATTTTTCTCCTTCTGACTTACTTCACCCTGTATGACAGACTGTAGCTCCATCCACCTCACTACAAATAACTCAGTTTCGTTTCTTTCTATGGCTAATGTTCCATTGTATATATGTGCCACACCTTCTTTATCCATTCCTCTGTCGATGGACACTTAGGTTGCTTCCATGTCCTGGCTATTGTAAATAGTGCTGCAGTGAACATTGTGGTACATAACACTTTCTGAATTATGGTTTTCTCAGGGTATATGCCCAGTAGTGGGATTGCTGGGTCGTATGGTAGTTCTCTTTTTAGTTTTTTAAAGAACTTCTATACTGCTCTCAATAGTGACTGTATCAGTTTACATTCCCACCAACAGTGCAATGGTTTCTGCACACCCTCTCCAGCATTTATTGTTTGTAGACTTTATGACGATGTCCATTCTGACTCGTGTGAGGTGATACCTCATTGTAGTTTTGATTTGCATTTTTCTAATGATTAGTGATGTTGAGCATCCTTTCGGGTGTTTGTTGGCAATCTGTATGTCTTCTTTGGAGAAATGTCTATTTAGGTCTTCCGCCCATTTTTGGATTGGGCTGTTTCTTTTTTTGATATTGAGCTGCATGAGCTGCTTATAAATTTTGGAGATTAATCCTTTGTCAGTTGCTTCATTTGCAAATATTTTGTCCCATTCTGAGGATTGTCTTTTCATCTTGTTTATGGTTTCCTTTGCTGTGCAAAAGATTTTAAGTTTCATTAGGTCCCATTTGTTTATTTTTGTTTTTCCTTCCATTTCTGTAGGAGGTGGGTCAAAAAGGATCTTGCTGTGATTTATGTCATAGAGTGTTCTGCCTGTGTTTTCCTCTAAGAATTTTACAGTGTCTGGCTTTACATTTAGGTCTTTAATCCATTTTGAGTTTATTTTTGTGTATGGTGTTAGGGAGTGTTCCAGTTTCATTCTTTTACATGTAGCTGTCCAGTTTTTCCAGCACCACTTATTGAAGAGGCTGTCTTTTCTCCATTGTATATTCTTGCTTCCTTTATCAAAGATACGGTGACCATATGTGCGTGAGTTTATCTCTGGGCTTTCTATACTGTTCCACTGAACTATATTTCTGTTTTTCTGCCAATACCATATTGTCTTGATTCCTGTAGCTTTGTAGTATACACTGAAGTCCAGGAGCCTGATTCCTCCAGCTCTAATTTTCTTTCTCAAGATTGCTTTGCCTATTCGGGGTCTTTTGTGTTTCCATTCAAATTGTGGAAATTTTTGTTCTAGTTCTGTGAAAAATGCCAGTAGTAGTTTGATAGGGATTGCATTGAATCTGTAGATTGCTTTGGGTAGTAGAGTCATTTTCACAATGTTGATTCTTCCAATCCAAGAACATGGTATATCTCTCCATCTGTTTGTATCATCTTTAATTTCTTTCATCAGTGTCTTATAGTTTTCTGCATAGAGGTCTTTTGTTTCCTTAGGTAGGAGGTAATTATTCCTAGGTATTTTATTCTTTTTGTTGCAGTGATAAATGGGAGCTTTCCCTTCATTTCTGTTTCAGATTTTTCATCATTAATGTATAGGAATGCAAGAGATTTCTGTGCACTGATTTTGTATCCTGCTACTTTACCAAATTCATTAATTAGTTCTACTAGTTTTCTGTTATCATCTTTAGGATTCTCTACGTATCGTATCATGTCATCTACAAACAGTGAGAGCTTTACTTCTTCTTTTCCGATTTGGATTCCCTTTATTTCCTTTTCTTCTCTGATTGCTGTGGCTAAAACTGCCAAAACTATGTTGCATAATAGTGGTGAGAGTAGACAGCCTTGTTTTGTTCCTGATCTTAGAGGTAATGGTTTCAGTTCTTCACCATTGAGAATGATGTTGGCTGTGGATTTGTCACACATGGCCTTTATTATGTTGAGGTAACTTCCCACTATGCCTACTTTCTGGAGGGTTTTTATCATAAATGGGTGTTGAATTTTGGCAAAAGCTTTTTCTCCATCTCTTGAGATGATCATATGGTTTTTCTCCTTTAATTTGTCAATATGGTTTATCACACTGATTGATTTGCGTATATTGAAGAATCCTTGCATTCCTGGGATAAACCCCACTTGATCATGGTGTATGATCCTTTTAATGTGCTGTTGGATTCTGTTTGCTAGTATTTTGTTGAGGATTTTTGCATCTATGTTCATCAGTGACACTGGCCTGTAGTTTTCTTTCTTTGTGACATCTTTGTCTGGTTTTGGTATCAGGGTGATGGTGGCCTTGTAGAATGAGTTTGGGAGTGTTCCTCCCTCTGCTATATTTTGGAAGAGTTTGAAAAGGATAGGTGTTAGCTCTTCTCTAAATGTTTGATAGAATTCACCTGTGAAGCCATCTGGTCCTGGGCTTTTGTAGGAAAATTTTTAATCACAGTCTCAATTTCAGTGCTTATGATTGGTCTGTTTATATTTTCTGTTTCTTCCTGGTTCAGTCTCAGAAGGTTTTGCTTTTCTAAGAATTCATCCATTTATTCCAGGTTGTCCATTTTATTGTCATAGAGTTGCTTGTAGTAATCTCTCATGATCCTTTGTATTTCTGCAGTGCCAGATTTACTTCTCCTTTTTCATTTCTAATTCTATTGATTTGAGTCTTCTCCCTTTTTTGCTTGATGAGTCTGCCTAATGGTTTATCAATTTTGTTTATCTTCTCAAAGAACTGAGTTAATTTTATTGATCTTTGCTATCGTTTTCTTCATTTCTTTTTCATTTATTTCTGATCTCATCTTTAAAATGATTTCTTTCCTTCTGCTAACTTTGGGTTCTTTTTGTTCTTCTTTCTCTAATTGCTTTAGATGTAACTTTAAGTTATTTATATGAGATGTTTCTTGTTTCTTAGGGTAAGATTGTATTGCTATAAACTTCCCTCTTAGAACTGCTTTTGCTGCATCCCATAGGTTTTGGGTCGTCATGTTCTCATCGTCATTTGTTTCTAGGTATTTTTTTATTTCCTGTTTGATTTCTTCAGTGATCTCTTGGTTATTAAGTAGTGTATTGTTTAGCCTCCATGTGTTTGTATCTTTTACAATTTTTTTCCTGTCATTGATATCTAGTCTCATAGCGTTGTGGTCAGAAAAGATGCTTGTTATGATTTCAATTTTCTTAAAATTACCAAGGCTTGATTTGTGACCCAAGATATGATCTATCCTGGAGAATGTTCCATGAGCACTTGAGAAGAAAGTGTATTCTGTTGTTTTTGGATGGAATTTCCTATAAATATCGATTAAGTCCATCTGGTTTAATGTATCATTTTGAGCTTGTGTTTCCTTATTTATTTTCATTTTGGATGATCTGTCCATTGGTGGAAGTGAGGTGTTAAAGTCCCCCACTATGTTTGTGTTACTGTCGATTTCCCATTTTATGGCTGTTAGCATTTGCTTTATGTATTGAGGTGCTCCTATGTTGGGTGTGTAAATATTTACAATTGTTATTCTTCTTTTTGGATTGATCCCTTGATCATTATGTACAGTCCTTCCTTGTCTCTTGTAATATTCTTTATTTTAAAGTCTATTTTCTGTGATATGACATTTTCTACTCTAGCTTTCTTTTGATTTCCATTTTCATGGAATATCTTATTCCATCCCCTCACTCTCAGTCTGTATGTGTCCCTAGGTCTGAAGTGGGTCTCTTGTAGACAGCATATATACAGATCTTGTTTTTGTATCCATATAGCTAGTCCATGTCTTTTGGTGGGAGCATTTAATCCATCTACATTTAAGGTAATTATCAATATATATGTTCCTATTACCATTATCTTAATTGTTTTGTGTTTATTATTGTAGGCCTTTTCCTTCTCTTGTGTTTCCCGGCTAGAGAAGATCCTTTAGCATTTGTTGTAAAGCTGGTTTGGTGGTGCTGAATTCTCTTAGCTTTTGCTTGTCTATAAAGGTTTTAATTTCTCCATCGAATCTGAATGAGATCATTGCTAGGTAGAGTAATCTTGGTTGTAGGTTTTTCCCTTTCATCACTTTAAATATGTCCTGCCACTCCCTTCTGGCTTGCAGAGTTTCTGCTGAAAGATCAGCTGTTAACCTTATGGAGATTCCCTTGTATGGTATTTGTTGTTTTTCCCTTGCTACTTTAATTTTTTTCATTGTATTTAATTTTTTTTCTTTTGATGGTACGCGGGCCTCCCACCACTGCGGCCTCCCCCGCCATGGAGCACAGGCTCCGGACGTGCAGGCCCAGTGGCCACAGCCCACGGGCCCAGCCGCTCCGCAGCATGTGGGATCCTCCCGGACCAGGGTACGAACCCTTGTCCCCTGCATTGGCAGGCGGACTCCCAACCACTGCACCACCAGGGAAGCCTTCTTTGTATTTAATTTTGGATAGTTTGAGTAATATGTGTTTTGGCGTGTTTCTCCTTGGATTTATCCTGCATGGGACCCTCTGCGCTTCCTGGACTTGATTGACTATTGCCTTTCCCATATTAGGGAAGTTTTCAGCTATAATGTCTTCAAATATTTTCTCACTCCCTTTCTTTTTCTCTTCTTCTTCTGGTACCCCTATAATTCAAATGTTGGTCCATTTGTTGTTGTCCCAGAAGTCTGGGACTGTCCTCAATTCTTTTCATTCTTTTTTCTTTATTCTGCTCTGCAGTAGTTATTTCCACTATTTTATCTTCCAGGTCACTTCTCCGTTCTTCTGCCTCAGTTATTCTGCTATTGATTCCTTCTAGAGAATTCTTAATTTCATTTATTGTGTTGTTCATCATTGTTTGTTAGCTCTTTAGTTCTTCCAGGTCCTTGTTAAACATTTCTTGTATTTTCTCCATTCTATTTCCAAGATTTTGGATCATCTTTACTATCATTACTCTGAATTCTTTTTCCAGTAGACTGCCTATTTCCTCTTCATTTGTTTGGTCTGGTGGGTTTTTACCTTCCTCCTTCATCTGCTGTGTGTTTCTCTGTCTTCTCATTTTGTTTAACTTACTGTGTTCTGGTCTCCTTTTCACAGGCTGCAGGTTGGTAGTTTCCATTGTTTTCGGTGTCTGCTTCCAGTGGCTAAGGTTGGTTCAGTGGGTTGTGTATGCTTTCTGGTGGAGGGGACTAGTGCCTGTGTTCTGGTGGATGAGGCTGGATCTTGTCTTTCTGATGGGCAGGACCACATCTGGTTGTGTGTTTTGGGGTGTCTGTGACCTTATTATGATTTTAGGCAGCCTCTCTGCTAATGGGTTGGGTTGGGTTCCTGCCTTTCTAGTTGTTTGGCATAGGGTGTCCAGCACTGTAGCTTGCTGGTTGTTGAGTGGATCTGGGTCTTAGCGTTGAGATGGATCTCTGCAAGAGCTTTAGCTGTTCGATATTACGTGGAGCCAGGAGGTCTCTCGTGGACCAATGTCCTCTACTCGGCTCTCCCACCTCAGAGGCACAGGCCTAACACCCAGCAGGAGCACCAAGACCCTTTCAGCCACACAGCTCAGAAGAAAAGGGAGGAAAAAACAAAGAAAGAAAAAAATAAAAAGAAATAAAGTTATTAAAATAAATTTTTTTAATTATTGAAAATTAAAAAATTAAAAAGTAATAAAGAAAAGAAAGAAGAGAGCAACCATACCAATAGACAAATCCACCAATGATAACAAGTGCTAAAAACTATACTAAAAAAAAAAATGGACAGTTAGAACCCTAGGACAAATGGTAAAAGCAAAGCTATACAGACAAAATCACACAAAGAAACATAGACATACACACTCACAAAAGGAGAAAAAGGAAAAAAAAAAAAACTATATCGATATCTATCTATATCTATATCTATCTCCCTCTCTCTCTATATATATAAAGGAAGAGAGCAACCAAATCAAGAAACAAATCTACCAATGATAATAAACTCTAAATACTAAACCAAGATAAACATAAAACCAGAAACCAGTCAGTCACATACAGCAACCCCAAGTCTACAGTTGCTCCCAAAGTCCACCCCCTCAGTTTTGGGATGATTCGTTGTCTATTCAGGTATTCCACAGATGCAGGGCGCATCAAGTTTATTGTGGAGATTTAATCCGCTGCTCCTGAGGCTGCTGGGAGAGATTTCCCTTTCTCTTCTTCGTCCGCACAGCTCCCGGGATCCAGCTTTGGATTTGGCTCCGCCTCTGTGTGTAGGTCGCCTGAGGGCGTCTGTTCTTTGCTCAGACAGGATGGGGTTAAAGGAGCTGCTGATTCGGGGGCTCTGGCTCACTCAGGCCGGGGGGAGGGAGGGGTACAGATGCGGGGTGAGCCTGCGGGGGCAGAGGCCGGCGTGAGGTTGCACCAGCCTGAGGTGCACTGTGTGTTCTCCCAGGGAAGTTGTCCCTGGATCACGGGACCCTGGCACTGGCGGGCTGCACAGGCTCCCAGTAGGGGCGGTGTGGACAGTGACCTGGGCTTCTTGGTGGCTGCAGCAGCAGCCTTAGCGTTTCATGTCCGTCTCTGGTGTCTGCGCTGATAGCCGCGGCTCACGTCCATCTCTGGAGCTCGTTTAGGCGGTGCTCTGAATTCCCTCTCCTCACGCACCCTGAAACAATGGTCTCTTGCCTCTTAGGCAGGTCCAGACTTTTTCCAGACTCCCTCCTGGCTAGCTGTGGCACACTAGCCCCCTTTAGGCTGTGTTCACGCAGCCAACCCCAGTCCTCTCCCTGGGATCTAACCAAAGCCATAGCCTCAGCTCCCAGCCCCCACCCATCCCGGCAGGTGAGCAGACAAGCCTCTCGGGCTGGTGAGTGCTGGTTGCCACCGATCCTCTATGCAGGAATCTCTCCACCTTGCCCTCTGCACCCCTTTGCTCTCTCCTCTGTGGCTCCTAAGCTCCCCACCCCACCCCTGCCACCCCTGTCTCAACCAGTGAAGGGGCTTCCTAGTATATGGAAACTTTTCCTCCCTCACAGCTCCCTCCCCGAAGTGCAAGTCCCATCCCTATTCTTTTTTCTCTGTTTTTTTCTTTTTTCTTTTGCCCTACCTAGGTACATGGGGAGTTTCTTGCCTTTTGGGAAATCTGAGGTCTTCTCCCAGCGTTCAGTAGGTGTTCTGTAGGAGTTGTTCCACATGTAGATGTATTTCTGATGTATTTGTGGGGAGGAAGGTGATCTCCACGTCTTACTCCTCTGCCATCTTGAATCTCCCCCCTGCATCATCTTTTCATATGCTTCTTTACTGTTCGTGTATCTTCTTTGATAACATGTCTTAAGATCCTTGACCAATTTTTAAATTGGGTTGTTTTCTCATTGTTGAGATTCAAGAGTTGTATGTAAGAGTTGTGTATTTTGGATAACAGTTCTTTATAAAATGTGTCTTTTGCAAATATCTTTTCCTAGTCTATGACTTGTCTTATTCTCTTGACATTATCTTTTGTATAGCAGTTCTTAATTTTAATTAAGTTCAGTTTATCAGTTGTGTCTTTCATAGATTGTGCTCTTGGTGTTATATCTAAAATGTCATCACCATACCCATGGTCATCTATGTTTTCTCTTATGTTATCTTCTAGCTTTACGGTTTCTCATTTTTATTTAGGTCTATGATGCGTTTTGAGTTAGCTTTTGTAAAGGGGGTAAGATCTGTGTCTAGATTCATTTTTTTACATGTGGATGTCCAATTGTTCCTGCATCATTATTTTTAAAGGACTATTGTTGCATCGTTCTATGACATTTACTTCTTTGTAAAAGTTCAGTTGGCTTTGTTTATGTGCATCTGTTTCTGAGCTCTCCAGTCTGTCCTGTTTATCTGTTTGTTCTTTGATCAATACCATACTATCTCAATTATTGTATCTTTATACTGAATCTTAAAGTTGAACAGTGCCTTCCACCTTTGTTCTTTTCCTTCAATATTTTGTTGCCTATTCTAGCTCTTTTTCACTCCATATAAACTTTAGAATCAGTTTGTCAATATCCGCAAAATCACTTGCTGGGATTTTGATTGGGATTGCATTGAATCCATATATCAAGTTGGGAAGAACTGACATCTTGACAGTAGTGAGTCTTCTTTTCCATGAACACAGAATATCTCTTTACTGTTTAGTTTTTCTTGGCATTGGTTAATTTTTGAATGTTAAAACAGCATGGACCTCCATAGATGAGACTATTCGTGGTCAGGTTATATTATTCTCTTATGTTTTGTCAAAATTAATTTTCTAAAAGTTTATTAATTGTGCTAGTTCCATGTGTTATTGAACTTTAGCTTTCATGCCTAGTAGTATTTTATTACAATTTTGCAGTCAAGTCGATGCTGGCTTCACAGAATTGTTTTGTGTAGAAGTTTTGATTATTGTGTATGTAGTGAGATTACGTTATGGTTTTAATTGATTTTTTTTTCTTTTCTGATAAATAATGAGCTTGACTACTGTTTCTGAAATTTATTAGTCATTTGAATATTTTCTTTGAACTGCATGGTCATATTACTAGATCTTTTTAATTGTACTTATATATTCTAGAGGAGTGGTTTGTTAATATTACGGATTTCATATATTTTCCTTCATACTTTTTTCCTCTTGCCTTGTTATCTCTCATGGTGTCTCAATGATAAACAAAATTCTTAATTTTAATGTAGTCTAATTTATCAATATTGGTACTCATTATATATTTATTTATATGTAATGTTTTTCTTCTACAAGATTTATTTTATCTTAAATGTTTACATTTATCATCTACCTAAAATTGATTTTTATGTATAGCATAATCTTTGAAACAAGAGATTTTTTCATTATGAATTTTTATCGACTGGCACCATTTATTTACAAGATAAAGTTAAGGTGAAATCATTTTGATATTCTTATTATTGTTGAAATTAATGACTTGATTTTAAACTTTATATGGCAATACACAGCAAAAACCATAACCAAGACACTCTTGAAAATGAAGAACTTTTTTGTGGTACTTATATGATCAAATATAAAAACTTATTACAAAGCTATGTCACTTAAGTCAGTACTCTCCTGCCGTAAAGATGAACAATAGACAGTGGGAA
The DNA here is from genome assembly GCF_951394435.1 of Stenella coeruleoalba. Lineage (NCBI taxonomy): Eukaryota > Metazoa > Chordata > Mammalia > Artiodactyla > Delphinidae > Stenella > Stenella coeruleoalba. The sequence continues at coordinate 12,019,890 of NC_137153.1, read as the reverse complement.
CAGAAGAGAGAATTCACCTACAGACACATATACGTGAACAGTTGATTTATGACAAAGAGGCACTGCAGAACTACACTTGGTGACAGCCTTCATAAGATTGGAAGGAGGTCCTGATAGCTCTGGTTTTTGTGGATCTCTCTAGAATAGAGCACAATTAATACATCTTTACCAAAACATTTTGACCATAGTGGCCAATTTCAGGGCAGCGCTGAAGATTTAGCATTTTGATTAGATTAAGGTGTCTGTACTATGAGAGAGCTGAACATGTTTATGGGCTATTTTTCAAGTAGGTTTTAAAAAACAGTACATAGATTAGGGAACCCAGAGACAAGGAAAGGATTTTATGATTTATGCGATTGCAACATGCTTCAAAGAGAAAGACTAAGAGAGAGAGAAAGAGAGAATAGAAATGCACAGCAAGCACTTTTCAAACAAAATAGGTATTTGAGAATATAGGTGAAAAATTGGCTCTGAAGAAAAGACATGTGACATTTCAGATTCCAGCTAATAAAACAGAAGCAGAGTCTTTTGGACCAGATGGAACACAGTAGTGTATACATACTAACTTACATGTTTTCATATAGTAGTTCAGATACCTTAAAGTTAATTTAACAGGAAAAAAATGGTGCACTTGGAATATTCCCTACAAAATGCAATGCTGTGGTCTCTTAAGTGAAACCACAAATGGTCACAAATGAAACTACAAGTGAAAAAATATTAGCAGAAATACTGTAAAATATAAAATTATTTGGAAATTAAAGACCTGTGAGACTAATTTCTTCATGAAAACATTGGTCATATTAGAGACAGCATCACTGTTTCATGTATTGAGAAATTTTCAAAAATTTTAATTATAAACTTCTATTAAAACACGCAATTACAGAAAATAATATCATAGACATTAATATACTATGACCCAGATATAGTACAAGAATCTTCTTTAAATATTTTAATTGTAGTATCATTTTAATTAATCATTTGCTATCTTTGTCATGTTTCTAGTCTATGTGGTCATTTGTGTATCTTTGAAATATTGCATATCACACATAGGTTAAAGAAGCTCTAACTTTTCCTGATGATCAGCGTTAATTATTCCTGCTGAGATTCTGACTCTTCATGTTTGCTGATCTTCTAGCATCAGGAATCTGAAATGATCAGATGTGGCTTACTTAATGGTTTAATGGGACTGTTGCTCTGCCCCTCGCTAGAAGCAGCCACACGCTAGGAAACAATACCTCTGAACCCAAAGGGCTCAGAGTGATGGTGACGAAGACACATTCCCTAAGAGGGTGACTGGAATTGATGGTGGGGGGGGCCACTCCTGCTTTCTTCCTTCTACCTATTGGCCAAGAAGCCATTCCACTGCTCCAGGAGGCCAGCAGCTTCTGGTTAAGAGACCAGAAGATCACATACCATGTGCCCCCTGCTGTAGCTCCTTTTCTGGAAAGTAGCTTCCATAGTTTCATGTAATTTAAAGGTTGGGATCCTGTGCTGGTAGAAAAACAAACAGATTGAAACTCTTAAGCCCTCGGAAAGCACCATGATCAAGCGCCAGGACAGAGAAATGCAAACTAATGTCTAAAATAAATGTAGGTTCCAGCCAATTTTAATTGCTTCCTCTTCCAGGTGTAATAGGATTAAAAAAATAGCTTGCCATCAAGTAATTAGTCTCTGAGAGGAAAGGTGCTGTATTGGGGGAGTACCATTGGTCTCAGCTGCTGGCAAGTTGGACTCAGCACTGGCAGTAACTAGGTTTCAGCTTTCATGAGCGGGAGCCTGTGTCATCAACCCCAAGCTTAGATTCAGGATCTGCCGTCATGGCTGAATCATTCTGTGTACTGGGTATTTAGTGCCTCTTCTGTGCTAAGTGCTGTCTGGTGAGCACTGATAGGATACACAAAGACTTTCCAGCTCTATGTTCACTCCCATAGGTTATTTCACCTAATCTCCTTGTCCCTTATATTCCCGTATTTCCCTTTTCAGGTTGCTGATCAAATAGTCAAGATACTTACCACTGCCCACTAGTACTGTATTTTCTAATCTGTGGCCATTATTTTTCCCAGACATGGGGGTAGTCAGTCCTGCATGCCCATTTGGAGAATTTCCCTCTGTACTGTTTTTCAGGCCCCTCTAGGTGGGGCTAATGTCCACACCCATATCCAGAGCTGAGTTGAGGGAGAGGTGCCAGTGTAATAGTGGTTGATAACATGAGTCTGGACCACCACCTTATGCAAAGTCTACCCCTTGGTTGTGTTCATGCTTGACATAAAATATGTCACTCACATCTTATGATGGATTGCTACTGGTCCAATCTGGATTTGTTTGATATGACAGGACCTAGTTCACAGAGGGTAGTTCTGACCATGAGTTCTCTTGTTATCTCAGGGCTCAGTAATAGGACAGGATCTGTTTTGCAAAAAGTTTATAGATGTCTACTGCAGCTGGCATGACCTTGACCCATCACCTTAGAGGTCTACTTGTGATTCTATAGATTGATTCTATTGGGGCTTGCTGTAAGCTCCACACGGCATCCTTCCCCTTTACAGATATGTATAATACCATTTATTCAGCTAGGTCACGTTGTCCATGTGGTAGAGCCACTTCAGTGTCAGCCTAGACCTAACTGGCTTTTGATGGGCAACACTAGTGGATTTAATGCTGTTTTTTATGTCTTTAAGGTTGGTACTAATCTCTGCTACTGCCTCAGAATATGGCATTCTTTTGATTTATTTTCTTTGTGAAGGAGAGGGAGATGGTGTCAGAGACTTCTAACTGACCTTCGCCTATGATAGCTCATATACCAGAGAACAAAAAACTGATGTGAAATTTTGAACTTTTGTGGAATATATCCATTTCAGTTATACATTTGGCCATCACAGAATTACCACTAGGGGCTCTATAGACTTATTGAATGTTCTGTGGGCCAGGCTTGATCACAGACTGAATTTATTACAACCTCCCCATACACACCCACTCGACAGAAATCCGTAAAATGCTTTGGGTCTTCTGGTATCAGTGTTAATTTAGACCCCACGTCCAATAGTCTTCAAATGTTTTGGCATTCCTCCTTCCCAGGATGTTAATACCAAAGTAAAAGTCCATATATCCATTTGGAAAGGATTCAGAGCTCATTATCAAATGCCGTTGCCATGGTATTGAATGATCCTTGCATCTTGGAACCAGGCCTCCCTTACACTCCATAGTTTCCAGGTCTGAAAACTGGCTCAGACCCAGGAAATTGGCAAAGGATAACAACTTTTATTTGGAGAGGCTGGCCATGGTTTCCCGACTATCCATCCTTGAGTTCTTTTGAAACGCACTCTAGCCAGATACTCATTAATTATGCCACAAGATTGTTGTTTTATTAACCATCTCCTTTGCTCTCTATAACGATATGGATTGAAACTAGAAACCTCCCCTCTGCATTATAACAGTCCTGCCCACCTTTCATTTCTGATGGTGAAGAACATCCAATTAGCCTTTATTTTTTCCAGATTGGTCCATCCCATTGTTACCAGAAAGCTCAGTTCTATGATGGCTTATTACACTGTCACTTATACCCTAAAGAGAGCAGTCACCACTGATCTTTTCAGAGTCACCAGGACATCCCTTATTGCTTTGATAAATGAAGCGTCTTCTGGGACCACTCCACTCATGCATAGTATTCATCTGGTGGGTTTTCTGACTTTATGTAGTATATGTTCTCTAGCGTGGCCACTTCTTTGAGTCTTTCTCTTCCTTCCTTCAAACTCTCTCATGGTAGATTTGGCATTTCTACTCCATATACCATGGGCAGTAACTTTCTTCAGGCTTTTGCGGTTTCCTGGAATCCCTTGCTAGGATGTTACATTCTGTATCACGGGAAAAGACTTGCATATTGACAGAATCTCCTTTCCCAAAATTTATATTTACCTCCCCAGTCCCTTGTTCATTCTCCTGTTCCTCCCAGGACATTTTGTCAAGCTCTCACAGATCTGTCAGAGGTTAGCCCTTTTTTCCTCTTAGCAAACCCAGCACTTACCTGCTTATATTATATTGTGACTTATTCCTTGTCATTGGTCTAGTAGACCAGAGAAAGGGTGTGAGAAGATTGGAGAGAAACATTGCTGGCTTGATAGACAGAGGCATCTGTATCATCTTCAAAGAAGCTGGAATCACTAGTGTTTCACAAAGAGGAAGCCTAGACTTTTGTTATTGTTGTTGTTCATTTACCCAGATTTCCCAATCCCCTGTCTAGTAATTCCACCCTTTCCCAATCAGGGTCCTGACTTTTGTATAGTATAATTATCAGTGATGAGAGTTCAACTTTCTCTGGAGCAACACTCCCCTTGCAAGCAAGTGCTGGGCTTGGAGCTTTTTTCTGACCTCTATAGCAGGTGATGAGATTCCCTTCCTATGATATCAAGAAGACCCTCTGGTTTTCCCATTTTGCAATAAATTAATGATTCATCATTCTCATCCTTTCATTATCTTTCTTTTTCTAATTCCTCATTAGTACCCAACAAGACCACTTCATTCTCTAGTCTTTGTAATTATTGTTTCTCTAGTATTTCTCAAATGCCTGATAAATGGCCTGCATCAGGGCACTTCTGAAGCTGAATCCAGCCTCTGTACCCCAGCACTGAATTAAATCTTGGAGACAGTTTTGGGTGAAGTAGAAAAGAATAGCTTTATTGCTTTTTCCAGGCAAAGAGGGCCACAGTGGGCTAATGCCCTCAAAACTCTGTGTCCCAACCCGGGGGGAGGGGGGAGGGTTGTAAGCGGTTTTATAGTCAAGGGGCTGGGTTGCTGATAAGGATCAGAGTTCACGCACGGCCCACATTCCTTCAATCCAGAGATATCTGGCAGCAGGTGATGATAGGCAGCTGTGACCTTCTATGGAAATGAAGAATGCTTCATCAGGTAGTTAACATTTTCCATTTGGTGGGGGTTTTAGTTCTGCAGAAGAGATCAAAGATATTGTTATGTGTGTCCCTTGAGGCAGAACCAGGACCTGCCCCAAGGCTACACTACTGTTTCTTGACTGCTCCTCCCTTGTCTCTGCATCCCCTCCCTTCCCTGATTAGCAGCTGTTTGAACCTGCCCTTTGGAACTCAGGGAAGGAGACACAGAAAGGCTTTTGTGCCCAGGAGCCCCACAGGGTTCTGCTGGGTTTCACTTTCTTCTACCAAAATAGTTCACTTCCAGTAAATTTTAACACTTGCACCAATTGCATGTGCTGGAGCCTATGTGTTCTCAAACTATCACAGATGATGGGGTTTTATTAACAGGCAGCTGATGGATGATCCAGTTCCAAAACCCTATGTCAGGGTCTACAGTCTTAAACCACTTCTGGTGCCAACCAATGCTGTTGAGGTCCCTTGAGAAGCACTGTGAGAGGGAGATTTGTGTGCACCTTTTACTGAGCAGAATTTCAGGGTCAATACCAGTGCACTGTCAACCTCAAAAAATAAAATATCTCATTACTCCATCAGCAAAATGGGTTTATTCGGGAAGAACAGAGAATTGCAATTCAGGACAGGCAAGCTATGGTGAATCATAGGCAAGTCCGAGGAGACAAAGGGAAGGCCAGCTTTCATTAGGTTTCAGGGGGAAACTGGGGAGGGTTGTTCTGAATAAAAGTTCTTTGGAGAAGAACAAGAGTTGGAGGTTTGGTGGCTTCTCATTGGGCTGCAAGAGGTCGTGAGAGGGTTGTTGTTGAGGCAGGAGGGATCTTCCTTTTCTTAAAAGCAGGAGAGGAAACCCCCACGTGAAAAATGTTCTCTCTTGCACCAGAAGAAATGGTTAAGATGTTGAGACAGAGGGCATCTCATATTGGGTTGGCCAAAAAGTTTGTGAGGGTTTTCTGTAAGACCTCAATGGAAAAACCCAAGGAAACTTTTTGGCCAACCCATGAAAAGACTTCTATACAAACAAGCCCTGTTAAAGTAATTCTTATCTTCCTTCTTCCTGCCAGTTATGCAGGCTGCAAAGAAGGTCCATGCCTGAGAACTCTCCCTCAGGGCTTCCTGACTGCATTTTAAATGAGGTTTTCTTCTGCAGAAGGACAAAGTGAATGATGACCTTTCGTTGAAGTAGCTCTTGAATGTCCTTTGTAATTGGGGCACCCCTCCCAGCCCCGTTGACCAGTCATAGAGTGGGAGATGTTCCTCAATGAGAAAGCTCTCTTCTCCTGATGGCAGATCTCAGAGAGGGACTTGGGTGAAGGCTGGCGAGCACCAGCACGCCTGGAAGGTCAGCGGATGAGTGCCTCAGTCCTAAGAAATGAAAACCTGATGAAACATTGTAAATCTGAAAGGTGGAAACAACATAAATCCACATCAATGGGGGATATAAATACGATAGAGAGGAAGAGACAATAATGTTGAACAGTAAAATCAGTAGAAGTAGGTCTTCAGATATCAATGTGAACAATTCTCAAACAATGTGAAATTGAATACTAAAAGCAATATGCAGAGTAACAGATATGTTTATCATTTACATAAATTACATTTATATAAATAAATAATGCACAGAATAATTCCCTGTGTTCTTCATTAATATAATCAAGAGGTAGTGAAAATAATAAGTTAACTGAAAGGATAAATATAAAATTATTGACAGCATTTGTCACTGGGGAAAGGAACCCACACAGAATACAAGTTTCTCTGAATATTATCACTGTATCATTTGCATGAAAATATGGAAAAAGTGTTTGCCAGTGCAAATATTTAAACCCTGATCTCTCCAATTGCAAGGTGAGTGCTTAATAACATTGAAACTCTTTCCTAAGCATTATCTACTCTGTCCCATAACAGCCCACTCCAATTTTCTCTTCATTTCCACTGCTACCAACTGCATTCATATCTTACCATGTGTGCTTGAATGATTTAATGTTATCATGTGCCTATTGGCCTCCTCCAATTCATCCTACTTATTATTATTATGAAATAATAATATTCCCTAAACACATCACTAATAGTATCACTACCCTGTTCAAATCCATCATTTGCCCCTCGCTGTCCAGTAAATTATGTAGAAAAAACCAAAAAGATAGAAAATATAAGGAAATAGATGATAAGAAAGATTCCAGGATATCAGCACCAACAAAAGGACTCCAGAAGTATAGTGAAGAGAAAAGGGAGGAATTTTTTCAAACAAAAAGTACCTGTAATCTTAAATTATGGCTTAAATTATTCCTTCTTTTTTACAAGAAATCTTCAAATATAGGGGATAGCATTCATGTGTCTTATAATTAGGACAAACATATATTCTGCTTTGCTTAGCACTGTCCTGGTTGACCTGGTTATCCTAGCATAATTAGTAAGAGTGCTTCTTTTTATTCTCTCAACTGTCGCAGTTTGTCCTAAAATTTATATAGTCACCCTTCATCAAACCTTGTATTTTTGAAACCAAAATCCTTGTAACCTTTAATTATGTGAAACTATTATATTTAAGTCTTAACAAATCCAACCCTAGTAAAAATTAAGGGGAAAGGTTATACTAAATTAAAGAACATCCTCAAGGTATTCAGAGGAAAAAAAATGGACACACTGAAAAATAATGAGAGTAAGACAGGCATCAGAATCTCATTAGTAAAATTGAACACTGGAAAACAGAGCTAGGTGTTCACAATTTCTATGGAAATTTGTGTTGAGCTTAGAATTGTATTTCATTAACCAGCGTGAGAACAGAATAAAAGCATTTTCAGAAGTGTCAGAAGACAAAGTTTTCTGCTATGTACTACTTTTTAAGGGGTTACTTAAGGATTTTTTCCAAAACATTGAGTGTATCAAGGATTACATATGCGATCCCAGAACTGTGGATCCACAGGAGAGAGAGAGAGGCCTTCAGGCGTCATCTGGGTGACAGGAGAGAGAGCAAGCATCACAGTTTAGAACGCAGGGGACAAAACTTTGAAAGACTTCAGGATTAGACAGGGGAGTCAGTAGAATGAACAATAAGGTTGATGGTTCAGAAAACCGTGGGAATAGGCTGTATCTTAGCCAAGAAAAGATGGCACAGAAAGCAGAAATAAAAATGTGTAGTTTGAAGTTTTAGTGATGATCACCGGAAGAACCGAGAATAATATTGGGAAAAAGGAGGGTGAGGAGAGATGCAGTGTTGTGTGAACGAGGTAAATCTCACCTATCAAAGCAGAACATAATAGATTGGGTCAAAAGTGTAAAACTCGACATATTTAAAAATCAACAAGAAGTGTAAGCAAATTATTCACAGGTATAAGGGTAAAGACTACAGTAACTAAATCAGGTTAATGATAAAGTAGTTAGTCCTGGAAAGTTATAATTAAAAATTAAAGGTCGGAAGATCTCGGGCAGAAACCGTTGCTCATTCTAGACTTTTCTAAGTTATGTAAATATTTCCTTGATCAATAAATAAACAAGCAAACAAAACTACGGATGATAAGAGAGACTATTAAACACTGCCTTTGCTAATGTGTGATGTAGCTTTGTTTTCTGTTTCTTTCATCAAAATGCAACCACATGGCCCAGAAACAATATCTACTTTCAGCAGAGGAAAAATTAGCTACATTAATATTTGTTCATACATGCTTCCATTCATCTGACAAATGTATGTGGGGCATCTGCCACTCTACTCTATGAGATTTAAAATGTAAAACAAACAAAAAAACAAAAGCAAATCCACTTTTTTCTAATTTCAAATATTTTACACTAATGATATTAGGCAATGAAATAGATAACAGAGAGCATGATTGATGAATGTTACTAGTGTATTAGTCAGAGGATACTAAGGGAACAGAAAAAACATGAAACTAAATTCAGGATGGTGTACTACTTTTATGGAAGTGAGAATTGCATTGACTCAAATATCGCAGTGATATTAAAAAACTAAATATCAGTTTCCCTGAGTGTGCTGCAATAATGAAAATCCAACATTATGCACATATATACATGTCTGTTGAATGTGATCCAGTGAGTAAACACAACTTTTTCCTTATATTGTAAAATAAACAAGTCTACTGTTTAATTCACTTAGTGTTCAGGTTAAGAATGCTCTAGGGCTTCCCTGGTGGCGCAGTGGTTGAGGGTCCGCCTGCCGATGCAGGGGACACGGGTTCGTGCCCCAGTCCGGGAGGATCCCACATGCCGCGGAGTGGCTGGGCCGGTGAGCCATGGCCGGTGAGCCTGCGCGTCCGGAGCCTGTGCTCCGCAACGGGAGAGGCCACAACAGTGAGAGGTCCGCGTACAGCAAAAAAAAAAAAAAAAAAGAATGCTGTAAGTCTTCAGAAACTAAAATTGACTGAATATATTTTAGTTTTCTAACATGGTACTTTAAAGAAGTGAATTATACTAGAAAGAGGATAAAGAAGACTTAGATCTATGGAAACAGTCATTGGTAGCAGAGAAGAAATAAAAAAGGACATGCCCAGTAAAAGGAGAGGTGAGAGTGAATTTGAGCCAAGGTAATAACAGAACCTTTGAGGAGGAATGTAAAAACAAAACAAAAAACTTCCCCTGTTTAGGTGACAGAAACACTATTCAGCCGCTGCTGCTACACGGACTCTGAGTAATATTCTGGGCCAGGTAGGTGGAGCTGTGTGGACGTTGGATCCTGGACAGAAGAGGGGGCAGGCGTGGGCACTGAGAATGTTTCTCATGACGACAAGCAGGCAGGATGGTAGGCGAGGATGCAATATCAACGGGATTAGTGGAAACTTTAACAGTGCAGAGTTGAGTGACAGTCAGTGCCAGCTCCTCTCTTGTGAGGGGGTGAACAAGACTACTAGGCACGGAGGTTAAAAGCAGAGGAAGATTCAAGAAACATGTTGAAGGACGAAGGAGCAAAGATTGTGGCTGGCGAAGGCTGACTGGGAGTGAAGGAAGCTGGAGGGATTAAGACGATACAGAGCTTTCCACCTGAGTGGCACTAAAATGATGTTGCCGTTTTGTAAATAAGTTCATTTGTATCTTTTTTTTTAGATTCCACATATAAGTGATATCATATGATATTTGACATTCTCTGTCTGACTTACTTCACTTAGTATGATAAGCTCTAGGTCCATCTATGTTGCTGCAAATGGCATGATTTCATTCTTTTTTATAGCTGAGTAATATTCCATAGTATATATATACCACATCTTCTTTATCCGTTCATCTATAATGGAAAAGGATATGAAAAAGAATATATACACATATATGGATAACTGAATCACTGTGCTGTACACCTGAAACTAACACAACATTGTAAATCAACTATACTTCAATTAAAAAAATGATGTTATCATAACAGAAATAGGGAAGCAAGAACAGGGAACTCATTTAAAAGAAACAAAAGAGGAATAGAAAGTGGAGTAAATGTTAAAACCAATCAACATACCATTAAATCATTTTAGGCTTAAGAAATTGCTCAACTAAAACAAGTGCTCCAAATACAAGAAAACTTTCTCAGTCCTCTATTTTATTTTTCTTAACTTAAAGACAAAAATTAAATTTTAAAGATACTCTATTAACGTAAGACATTATATGAGAATATATTCATATGTGAGAATATTTACCTCATAATTCTCTGCTACCTGTCCTAATATTTTTAAAAGTTTAATTGTAAGTACTTTCTAAACAAGAAATTAGGTAATTTTCCCTAGTATTACATCTCCGGCTGATGAAACTTGCTTCACTTTGATGTTTTTCCAGGATGAGTTTTCCTTTTCTCTGGTGACATCTGAATCATTGAAAGACTGCATCTTGACTATAAAATTAACAGTATGTTGGTAGGCATCTAAATCTTTTCAGATGTGATAGATAATTCATTTTTATTTCCCTTCTCTGTTGTGGAAGTGAGCCTGGTTATTTACAGCTTATTCAAGGAAGAAGTATGACAAATGTGTTGTTGCTAAAATTTTGTTGCTAAGAAAAGCAAGAGATCGTTAATCTCGTCTCACTCCCCACTCCCCCATGGTAACTCACTTGAGCATAGGACAGAAAGAACTACCACTGTGGTACTTTTTAAATTTCAAAAGGCTTGATGTAATCTTTTCTTTTCTCTTTATTAAGTTGTGAATTTCTTCAAAATGCAGAACATGCACACACAATATGTCAAAGACAGTGTTAGAAAAATCCAAAAAAACTACCAAATCTCTTTATTTCTAGATAAAAATAGGCATTTCTGCTAAATAGTCAATCTAAATTTTGAGAGCAAAGCAAAAGCTTCAGGATAAGACTTGCATATAAACTGAAGTAAACATAATTTTGCCTTGCACTTATAAAATCTTACCGTTGAGCAGGGTAAATATGAAAAAAGATAAATATGAGAAAATATATAAATGTTACCGTTATTAATGAACAAAAAGGATATTGAGCAGGCAGCAAGGTCATTTTTAGTAATGAACAATTGAAATGTAAGAGTTAATGTGAAACGTGCTTATTAATATGCTAGTCCATGAAAACCCAAGTTCAAGGGAAATAACTGAACTGACCTTTTCTTTAACTTGAGTGAGAGAATAGGAAAACATTGCAATTCAACACAAACATCTAATTGTTCCAGCATAAAAAAGGAGACCTTTTTATTATATAATTCATTTCTCTCCTCCTGCGTTCATTTGTTTTCTTCTCCTTAACATATATAAAAACAACCATACGGGCCTTGGTGTTTTTATAATCCTTATATAATAAATATCTTTTTACTGAATTGTAAATCAAATAGGCTTTTGTAAAATCACCTGTCCACTCAGGGTTTTTTAATGATTGTTTTGTGTTCTCATACTAAACTACTATAAATTGTGTATGAGTGATTGTATTACAGAAATGTTCACACACACACACACACACACACACACACACACACACACACACACACACACACACTCGCATGACTAGAGAGAGAATAGCCAGTGTTCCCCTTTGTTACCATCTCTGAACTGTAGCAATTGCTACAGTCAAACCAATACTGTGTTGATCCATTATTGTTTGAAAATTTTAAAGCAAATTCAAGAAAACAACTCATTTTACACTTAAGTAGCCCAATATGTACTTCTCATGAGATATTATTCTTTTTTAATATAACCGTAATGGTATTCTTACCCATTAAAAAAATTCTTCAATATAAACTATTATCCAGTCCATGTTCAAATTCTCCCATGTATCAAAAATATTATTTTTGCACTTGGTTTATTTGAATCCTTAAACGTTTTCTGATATCTACCTCTGTTACTATAGGGTATGTGAATTATACATATGACTATTAATGTACATAAATCTATATATTTCTAGTGCAAATATTTGTACAAGCTTTTGCAAACGACATGATTTCAGCATCGTATACATTGGAGTTTTAAATTTTATTGAAAGATATGGGTGAATATGTGTTTGTAGTTTAAGTATATAATTTTTACTCTAATCATAACTATTAGGCTAGATTTTATGCTATAACCTAAGACGTACATAGCATGAGATTGATAGCTCAAACTGTAGTTTTCAAAATTAATTAAAACATTCCACAAATATTTACTGAACACATGCACTAAGAACCTATTACTATGCTCCATTTGTATACAAGAGAAAAATCAAAAAGAGAGAATTTCGTTGATTTTTTTTTATGCTAGGACCATGTGAAGAATCTATTAAATATTGTATGGAAGGGAAAGCTGTATTTGATAACTAGAGACAACTGATGAGCTGAAGATGCTGGAATCTTGAGGAAACATCATTGGCTGGAAACAGCTTTGCCAAAGTAGGTGGCAGTTTTATTTGGTTTTCATGGCAGCAGCTTTCAAAGACTAACATGAAAGTAAGTCAACGTAAGATCTGTTTAGGGGAGAGTAAATGAAAAAGGCTAGTAAATATTAAGCATTTATTTGGAGAGCTGATTTAAAGTGAGAAAATTGTGGGATGATAGAAGTTCTTTAATTCAAAATTAAGGTATATCGATTATGTGACAGTGAAGGGAACAATTCACTTTAGGTGTTTTAGGCAGAAAGGTGATGTAGGGCATTTCACGATTCATGATTGTACCCATGATCTCTTTAGCTGACACTCGCATGGTTTCAAAAAATGGCTGATGTAAATCCACAGCATGTTACCTATTCTATTTTATTTTGAGATTTTTTTTTTAAAGGAGGAGTCCTTTTGAGCCCCCACATGGCTTAGAAATACTGCTCAAGTCTGGGTATACTCTGAGAGGACTTCTTTCTTACCTCCACATAAGGGCTCCTCATGTCCAAACTTCCAATCTTGTTTCTCTCAAGCTTCTCACCATCTTGCGACCTGACTTGTCATTGATCATTAAAAGCCTATAAATATACCTCTGTCCATATAACTTTTCAAGCAAAGTAAAAACCTTGATTGGAAGTTCTACCTGCCAGGGTGATATTCCTCCCTACTGTTGTTTGGGGCTTCTCCTGGGTGGTAATTTTACCGTCCAATTCTGAAAAATAGCAGATTCTATTGCATAACTATCTATAAACCAGACATGAATATTATTTTTTTGGACAACCATCATATGAAACAGCACTAGAGGTTATAAGTGGAAATAGGTCTATCGCAAGTATGAGCAGCCAGTGCATCTCTCCTGTGCTGTTACACTGCTGTCAGGACCTGCTGTCTACCACTTTTGAAATATACCACCTTCATTTCATGATGGAATTGTGCTGCATTCACAGAGCTGTAGGACTTGACAGATAAGATAATATCCACATTCTTTTGGGCTGGTCAGTTCACTCATCAGTTGGTGTCCTACGGTCAAGTCATTCTTGTTGGACTCAGCAAGGAGCTGTGTCTCAAAACTTGAATAATTATCGCTAGAGAGAACATTGCTTTTGACAAAACACTGCATGGTATTTCTTCTCCTGAGCATATCACAGGCACTGTTATTCTTACAAACCTACCACGGATAGTCTGAACTCTATTATATCTGCTGAGAAGTGAAACTGAAGTTCAAGTGGCAGTGCAGCCTCTCCTGCAGTAGGAAAAAGGCAGCATTCTTTTGTCCCGGGAACCACGTGAAGCAGGCAGCCTGACAGGTTCTTCAGTAGATAAAGAGGGAGCAACACAACCAATATGGTGAATGTCTCACCAAAAGCCTCTAAAAAGGACCAGCAAATGACGTGCTATTTCCTATTGGTAGTCAGCACAGGAGACAAAACCTCATCTTTAACTTCTGAGAGAATAGCCTGATGTAGGACCTCCAGAAAATTCACTGAGATGACAAGCCCCTCAATGCTTCTGAGGTTAATTCCCTATTTTCTGGCATTCGTATTTCTTACTAAGATAGGTGGATAACCTGCTACTTCCTGCATCACTGAAGCTTCTGAACAAACTGCAGTCAACACTGTGAAACATTGTGATGATTGTGGGATGGTCAACATTTTTCAGAAACAATGTAGTAATAAATTTAGAATTTTCACTTACCCTAAGAAACAACAGTGAAGGTTTATATCCATAACCTGTTAAAGTAACCATGATGACCTTTCCTCTTTTACAGGGCTGCATTGGCATATGCCATTTCTGAATGTTATCTGTAGTACATCGTCATGGTAATAGCCCCCGGTGGGTCACACCTCCTATATCCACACCCTTCTTTTATACCCTTCCAGATTGACCCTGGGCTTGATTATGAGCCCCCCTTGTCTGGCCATTGGTATATTAGCATATATGACAAGCAGAGACTTGAAAATCCCCTGAGCTTTAGGTCTCGCCCTCTTATTTCTAGAAACTTTTCCAGGACCATGTTAAAAAATGAGGTTAGGGCTTCCCTGGTGGCACAGTGGTTGGGAGTCCGCCTGCCAATGCGGGGGACGCGGGTTCGTGCCCCGGTCCAGGAAGATCCCACATGCTGCGGAGCGGCTAGGCCCGTGGGCCATGGCCGCTGAGCCTGCGCGTCCGGAGCCTGTGCTCCGCAACGGCAGAGGCCACAACAGTGAGAGGCCCGCGTACCGCAAAAAAAAAAAAAAAAAAAAAAAGAAATGAGGTTAGGCTCTTATGAGATGAGAGCATATGGAAAAACGTGCCAGTACTTCTAGCCAGCCCACCATTCCAGTGAAAGCCCAAAGCCATGAAGAGCCCAGCCAGTACCATGTGAAAGAGAGGAAGCAACTCAACTGAACACCGTCCAAAGTGTTAACCTTCAGAGCTATAATTAAGTGAATGATTATTTAAGGTTCCTGAATTTGGGGGTGGTTTATTAGGGAGAATTCGATAATCAGTAGGGAAGTTGGTGGCTGGAATTGCGACTATAACAAAAATATAAAGCATATGGTAGATTCTGTGAGACTGGGTGGGAGGTGCATTCTGGGGAGGCACAAGGAAATGGTTGGTGAAGGTGGCAAATAAAGAGCCTATACTGAAAAAGCAATGAGGGAACAGCTACTGGAGACTGGAAGATGATGACTCATGTACTTTAAAAACAATTGTCCACCCACCGAAGTACAGGCAACTGATCTTTGACAAAGGAACAAAAGCAACGCAGTGGAGCCAATGAAGCAAAGAAAGTTTTTTCAATAAATGATGCTGAGATAACTGGACATCCCCATGCAAAAAAAGAAACTAGACACAGATCTTATAGTCTTCACAAAAGTTAACTGAAAATGGATCATAGACATAAATAAAAATGCAAAACTCTAAAACTTACAGAAGATAACATAGGAGAAAACTTTGACGTATAACGATGACCTTTTAGTTTTAACACCAAAGGCACTATCCATGAAAGAAATAATGGATAAGCTAGACTTCATTAAAATTAAAAGCTTCTGCTCCGTAAAAGGTAATGTCAAGAGAATGAGAAGACAAGTAACAGACTGGGAGAAGATACTTGCAAAAGACACATCTGATGAAGGACTGAAATCCCAAATATACAAAGAACTCTTGTGTCGATAATTCAACTATAAGAAAACAACCGATTAAAATATGGTCCAAAGACATCTCACTAAAGAATATATACAGATACTGAATAAGCATATGAAAAAATCCACATCATATGTCATAAAGATTAGGAAAATGCAAAATAAGTCAACAGTGAGATACCATGGCACACCTATTAGAATAGCCAAAATCTGGAGCACAGGCAACACCAAATGTTGGCAAGGATGTTGAACAATAGGAACTTTCATTCACAATTGTGGGAACTTAAAATGGTACAGCCAGTTTGGTGGTTTATTATAAAACTAAACATGCTTTTATCATATAATCCAGAAATTGTACTTGGTATTTATCCAAAGGAATTCAAAACTTATATCCACATGAAAACAAATGCACAAGGATGTTTATAGCAGCTTTATTCAAAATTGCCAAAACTTAGAAGATGTACTTCAGAAAGTGAATGGATAAGTAAACTGTGGTCCATCCAGACAATGGAATATTATTCAGCACTAAAAAGAAATGAGCTCTCAAGCCATGAAAAGACACAGAGGAACCTTAAATACCTATTACTAAGTGAAAGGAGCTGCAAAGGCTACATACTATATGATTCCAACTATATGACCTTCTGGAAAAGGCAAAACTATGGAAACAGTAAAACGGTCAGTAGTTGCCAAGGGTTGAGGGGAAGGATGAATAGGCAGAGCACAGAGGATTTTTTGTGCAGTGAGAATACACTGTGTGATGCTATAATGAGGGATGCATGTCATTATAAATTGTCTAAACCCACAGAATGTACAACACCAAGAGTGAGCCATAAGGCAAACTATGGAATCTGGGTGGTTATGACATGTCAGTGAAAGTTCACTGATTGGTAACCAGGGTACCATCTGTTGGGGGAATGTTGATAATGCGGGGGAGGTCTATGCCCTTAGGGGGTCAGGGAGTATATGGGAAATCTCTGTACCTTTGCTTCAACTTTGCTGTGAACCTAAAGCTGCTCTAAAAAAATAAAATTTTAAAAAACATTGTCAAAAGTTGCCTGTGATAACTAGGATGATATAAATCACACCTAGTCAATATATAGAGCTTGCTTTCCAGGGAGAACTTCTCTGAATTGCTTGGAGTCATACAGTAAAGTTCAGGGAGTCCAAAGTTTCCCATCGTCTTCCTAAGACACATATTATTTTTAGTTACCAATTCTGGCAAGGTTGAGCTATGTTGAATCATATTTCTGAGGTTCAGGAATGATTCTTCTCTTATCCACGGAATTTCTCTCAAAGAGTTACGTTACTTTGCAAGTTGAAAAATATTTTGTCCTTGTTATTTTGCAGCTCATGGATTCCAATGGTTTCCCTCATTACTGCTGCCATTTTGGTAATTGGTCAATATGCACATGAAATTCTTCCTCTTATTCTCCCACTGCTTCCTTTCTAGGTTATGTTGAGTTGTTTAAGTAATTTCAGAGATGCAGAAAATCCTTCAGAGATATTTTCTGATAAAATTTCAACCTTGGAATATTGCTTCTGAAATTCCATTATTCATCTTAGTGTTTTTCCTAAACATTGAAAATCTGAACTTCACTCTCCCTGTTTGCTCATGATAAGTTCTAAGGCACACATGTGTGTGTAATTGTCAAAGCTCAGTGAATACAGTTAATATTTGTTTATTTTATTGTATGTAAATGTTATATCAAAACTATCATTAAACTGTTGTAATGGCACGCATGCTGAAGTATTCAGAGGAAATCTATTGATGTCTGAGATTTGAAATGTAACAGAAAATACGATAGAGGAGTGGATGTATAGAGGTATGGATAAAGGATAGGTATGTGAGAAGCAAACGTTAAAATGTGATCGTAGAATCTGGTTGGTGGGAATAGGAAGTCTTCACTGTAACAATTTTCCCAATTTTTCTCTGTTTGAAAAGTTTCATAGTAAAATGTTAGGGGAAGAAGTTCCAAGACAGATGTATTATCCTCCAGAATGTATGGAAATTATTATTCTCTTACAGAAATTCTCTAAGTCTCTTTTCTTACTGAAAACTCTGAGTAGTGTTTTGAGACTTCATAAACTACTTAAATTGTTTCCTGAAAATGCTTCCTTGCTTTCACTGTTCGTGTTTGTTTTGTTTGGGTTGCTGTTTGAGCTGTGATTGGCTCAATAAAAGATTCTGATTCATTGTCATGTTCTCTAAAAATTCAATCAGAACCTTGTCATCATCAAAAGCATTACAAGTACATGCATCATTTTTGTTCTCCTGTGGCAGTTGCAACTTAGGTGATTCTTTTATCTCCAGGGACTGGCAGCCTCAGTAAACAGAAAGCAACGTGGCAAATCATCTATTCAGAGTCAGAGGACCCTAAACAGAGGGGCACCTTGGTGGTTGCTAGCACAAAGCCCTGGAACCCACTGCCTAGATGGAGAACAGCCCTCAGAATCTTCCTTCCTGGGCAAGCAGCAGAAAAAAAAGCCCTTATTTCAGCCTGCTTGCTTACCCAGGAAGAATACCTAGGCTTTATGATAAGGTTCACAGTTCACATGGTTAATTACGACTGGACACAACTAGAATGCAGTTCTTCAGTTTCCGATACAATGACCATTATATGGATCCCATTGGGTATTTAGAGGTCCATATTTAGTTAGCCAGTATTCCTGTTCATTTGCTTGATTTCACATTCATTAAAAATAATAAAATTTCAGTACAAAGGGAAGAAAGTTTATTTTGCTATAAAAGCTAGAAGTATAATTGAAAATTTAAAAAGAAGAAACTAACAAATGAAAAGGTCAGCCAACAAAGAAAATGCTAATGTATCTGTACTAACAACAAACACTTTTAAAACTACAAGGCAAATACACAGCCGGCCACCCACCCGCCGCTCCACAAAGTGACAGACGTAGAGAATGGACTTGAGGACACGGGGAGGGGGAAGGGTAAGCTGGGACAAAGTGAGAGAGTGGCATGGACATATATACACTACCAAACGTAAAATAGATAGCTAGTGGGAAGCAGCCGCATAGCACAGGGAGATCAGCTCCATGCTTTGTGACCGCCTGGAGGGGTGGGATAGGGAGGGGGGGAGGGAGGGAGATGCGAGAGGGAGGAGATATGGGATATGTATAGCTGATCCACTTTGTTATACAGCAGAAACTAACACAACATTGTAAAGCAATTATAATCCAATAAAGATGTTAAAAAAAAAAAAGACAAACACATAGAAGACAAAATCAGGCAATTTTTTTAGCCACTTGGAAAATGGAAATTTTCCATTTTTTAATCGATATCAATGCATTCCTTCACAAAATTTGTAATAATTGCTATAACTGCTGTCACTTGAATTCTCGTTAATCTTAGTACCATTGCATAGTTTGGGACCAATCTTGGTTCTAGTCAAGGATTGTTTAACAAAACCTAGTTTGGTAGTTTATGGTTAAGGAGGGAACCTGAGAGCATCTGAATTGAAACTGCAAGGGCTGTTATCAGTACCCTAATCTCTTTGCAAGTTAGAAGTCAACTCATGCTGTCTCTCTATTGCTTTTTCATAGATCCTGTGGATTTCAGTATCCCTGCAGATGCAAATGGTGGCACATAATTTTCAAAGGTGGCGAACCACTGACAAATCTAAAGATAGTCACAAACACTTGTTGAGCACTAGTGCAAGGAACTCTTAAAAAGTGCTTTGTGTGCCTTAACTCAAGTGTAGTGTCATCATTTCCCTCTTGCAGATAAGAGATTTGGGGCTCACTACATTAGAAATTTTCCAAAAGTTTAAAATGCTACTGAGAATTAGAGCTGGGATTTAAACTCAACCAGGTTGGTTCCAAACTTATGTTTGTAATCATTTTACTGAAGGGTAAATTAGAGGTTCAGGAGTCTGGTCTGAGTGATTAATAAGTTAATTACCTCTCTATTCCTTGTGTTTAAATCTCCAGACCTAAGTTCCAGCGACAAGGTCACTATCTCAATACCATTCAGAGTGTGCCAGTTCCTTTCAAACTGCACAATCCAGTAACAGGAGCACTATAACACTTGCCCAAACAATTTATTGATGGTAATAATAATAATATTTACTGTTCATTGTGGGCCTCATATACATATTACATTTGCATTCCTGATCTCTTTTTTTTTAAATTGGAGCTGCTTTACACTGCTGTGTCAGTTTCTGCTGTACAGTAAAGTGAATCAGCCATAAGTATACATATATCCACTCTTTTTGGATTTCCTTCTCATTTAGGTGACCACAGAGCACCGAGTAGCATTCCCTGTAATATACAACAGGTTCTCATTAGTTATCTATTTTATACATAGTAGTGTATATATGTCAATCCCAATCTCCCAGTTCATCCCAGCGCCCCCTTTCCCCCTTGGTATCCATACGTTTGTTCTCTATGTCTGTGTCTGTATTTCTGCTCTGCAAATAAGATCATCTGTACCATTTTTCTAGATTCCACATATATGCGTTAATATACAATATTTGTTTTTCTCTTTCTGACTTCCTTCACTCTGTATCACAGTCTCTAGGTCCATCCATGTCTCTGCAAATGACACAACTTCATTCCTTTTTATGGCTGAGTAATATTCCATTGTATATATGTACCACATCTTCTTTATTGCGTTCATGATCTCTTGATTCTTACAGCAATGTTAAGAGCTACTTACTATTATTAACATATTTACAGATGAGGTAACTGAAGCTTATGAAAGTTTACTTACATGATCAAGATATACAGAAATTAAGTGTTTACAAATGTACCTGTAACATCCACAGAGATGTCTGGCAATTGCAAATGCCCAGTGAACAGGCAAAGGAAGTGAGGTCACATAGATTATAACTGGTTTAGTCAGTACACTGTGAATAAAAAGTCCCCTCTCTACATTATGTCATAATTGCACTTTGGGGACCCTTTTTATTACCTTCTGCTTGAACCTCGATTGTTTGGCCTGCCCTCTGTGGTCTGCTTATTCCCTAGATCCCAGATGCCTCTCTTCTGACCCGTTATAGTCCCAGGGAGGGTTCATTCTCATTATGTGTTGATGAAATCGAAAATGAGGACTTGTTCTTTTCAAATAAGGGATTAAATATACATGTCAAGATATGAAAATAGAGAAGCGTGAATCAGGTTTTTCTTGGGTTTCCCAACCTTATTTCCCACTCAAATAATAGTTTTTTCACCACGCTTTAATAATGTAGAGGAAGTAAAACAACACCAACAACAATGAAACCTTTCCTGTATATCCTCTTAAGTTCAGTAACTGGAGCCTGCAAATCAAACTGATAAAAGACAGATTAATAGGAGAAAGGTTCATTTTGCATGCATACGGGGAGCCTCGCAGAAAAGAAGTGGAAACCACAAAAAAGTGGTTAGATCTAGAGGCTTATATATCATTTTAACAAAGGGCAATAAACTGTGAAGTAACTCAACAAAGGAAGGGAAGGTTGTGTTTCTAGGGCAGTAAATTGGGATAGATAAAATATATGGGGGAAACTAGTGCAAGATAAGGGTTATTTAGTAAGGTGTGTTATGCAGACTCAAGTTGATTCCTTTTTCAGTGATGAGAGTTGTCGTCAGTTGAGTCACCCTCCTCTTCCTGGTTCTGGGAAAAGTGACACCTTTGCAAAGGGGAATTTATGTCCTGCTTTTAGACTGAAAGGGTGAGGGCAGAAAGCTAATTTCTTTCAGCTTGAAACAATCCTTATGCCAAAGTGGAATATTTGGGGGCAGCAAATTCTGATTCCCTTCAATATCTAATTAATATTATGAAGCTTTTGACCTAAAACATGGCTACCGAGATTTCAGGCATATAAAATTAATATGCTAAGGGAATTATTTAAATTGCTAAGGCAATATTTTAAAAACATCTAATACCAACATATATTTATTTCTTTATTATATTGTCATGGTGAGTCACTCAGAAAATTACTATAAGAGGGCAGACTATGCTTTGAAAAAAAGTAACAGTGTGGGATTTAAGTAAAACTTCCCTAGCCAATAATTTCCTATACTGTCTTTTAAACAACTCAAATATTTTTAAGATAAAGATATTTAATTTAAATTAATGTCCAATTTAAATGTTAAAATTCGTGCGTTTGACAGACTCTAGCATACCTTGTAATTTTAGACAGAATTCTTAGAGGGCATTTCCTTTTTATAATTGATACTTTCCTCATTTAGTGTATTATGTAGTCACATAATGAGTTTGAAAACTCATGAACAAATTACAGATGAAAGCAATGCATCTCTTGGGATTACAGTTTTAATACCAAGCCTAGTTATATATCTACCAGGTAATAAAAATTATTTAAAAGGGAGTATTATTTACATTATATAAAGAGTACCTAGTCCCCAAAAAGAAAATTTTACTTTATAATATTATAAAACAATAATATTAGATATGTTTAAGGATTCCTGCAGAAAGATTGCAAACCTTCAAACTTAAAAATACAGATATTGACTACTTTTTGCCCACTATTTCTCTTTTACAGCCTTACCATGTTTGTTACAGTGATATTTCTCAACAGCTATCTGCTAGAAAGATTTTCTCTTGGGTTATAGAGAAAATAACCTGTTTTCCTGTTGTATTCTAATTAGAGACCTTTAAGCTTTAAGATGAATATTTGCAACTAAGAACAAATCAGAGTAAAACTATTCAGTGCCCCTGGGAATCCCACAGCATCTGTTCTATAGTACTTATTCCACTTCTTTGGTTTTCCCACATCCCCCCATAAAGTATGTTGAGATATCAACATTCATAGTCATCATTTATAATAACCATATGAGAATATTCTGAGTACTTTCTCAGATTTATATGTTTTCTTCACATTATGATTATGCTTTAATTTTCAGTTAAAATGATAAAATTCTTATCTTTTGAAATAGTTTTTGTTTTATTTTATTATGTACTTCATACAAGATATATGCATATATCTTATAAATGTACACACATATGTGTGTTATATATGTAGTATATCTATCCGTTTGAATGTTGGCATCACCAGTTAGGCAACTTCACATTTATTCTTTTCAGTCTCAGATACAATATATCCTTTGCATGCTTAAAACTTTTAATTATAGATGGCATCCATAAAGGGCATTTTTGTTATTTTTGCCTGAATTATATAGTACACAGTAACAATAATTATCAGGCATAAGTGTGCTTATATCACCTAGTCATTCTCCTTTTTTGGAATCTAGAGTGACTCCTAATCACCTCTGAAAACCTTAATTCATGACTTCACTATTCCTTCTTAGTCACCTTCCTTTTACCTTAGTTGCCCTAAGAGTTCAACGTACTTCAGCATTGCGTTTCAAGCTAAGAAACTCTGTGTCCTTTACTACAATCCGAACATGACCAGTATTATTTTTCCTAAGTGGACAACTTTGTTTTAAATAATCTCCCTGTCCCTCTTTGAAAAGTCCATGTGTCATCTCCTGTGTATTCCAATTTTTGTTTCCTAAATTGCATCACACTTAAATCTACGTGCTAATCCAGTGGTTTACGTGTGTGTTCACGTGTCTGCATTTTGTGTTTTCTTTTAGGCTTACTTCTAGATGGCAAGGTCCTGAGTAGAGAGATGCATCATCTCAGTCTGCAGAAATTCCTGGAAGAATGAACACTCAGAAGGAGGTTTATACTGATCATACTACTTGATGAGTTTTCTTACTCAACTAAAGGCTCCCATGAAAGCACATGAAGATACCTTCACGTCTTCAGGTAACTATTATACAGTATAGTCTAAAAATAAAATAAAGAGCTTAAATTTAAAGTAAAGTAAATTTACTTTAAATTTAAAGTAAAAAGTAAAGCAAATTTAAAGTAAACACACTTTGTGTGACATGCTGGAATTTATAAAGAGATCTTGCTGCAAATCCTAATGTAAGGAATTTATGATTTAGTTGTAAAGCCACAGCTAACACGTGTGTAAGACGGCTCCCAGTACTGGACTGTATTCTATCTGCCCAAAGTGAAATAAGTATTATGAGAATGACTGAAGAAAAGAAAGGGGAGCTGGGTCTTCTGCTAGGTCATGGCATTTTCCATTTAAATCCCTCTTCAAATATTGTCTCATAAAAATATATGTAAATTAAAACTTCTATCTTCTCCAGGAAATATGAACTAGTCATATTGCTTTCAAATCCTTTTTCCTGATAAAGTAAATATCTTCTACTGTTAAGATTAGCTTGACAGTTTCTGAGAGATAAAACTATTACCATGAATTATATGGCAGCCTCGAAACATGCTAAATTAACCTGTGCTAATTCATATTTAGACATGGAAGAATCTGAGGATTTCAGAACTTTCTCGAGGGTATAGCTAAGTAGATTTAAAAGAAATAAAAACTGGCATGAATTAGGAATATACCAAAAAGCAGTTCAGTCTAGTGATGAAATATAGTAATTCAGGATTACCTTAATGCCTCAGTGACAATAGTGAATGCCTAACTGCTGTGAAATTATTAACCTTTTGTACAATAAGTTTTGATGTTTGAATCATAGCTAAGATTAATATGTAGTCTGGTCCAAAGCACACAATTTTTTATATGTCTGCAACCTCAATACGCCTGGTGTAAGAAGAACATCTATAAAGGAATAATCAAAGATATGCTGGCAATCTAAACACTAAATTATGTCAGATTTTTTTCCTTTTCTAAAGTAAATGTTTAAATAATATACTCTTAATGCCTTTCACTGCAAGTAAACTTGCCTAGAATTTGTAGATTTAGAGATATCAAATTAATGAAAACTTGAATTTATCCTCGAATCCAATTCCTTTCCTTCATTTTGTAAGTATAAATAACCGCAGGTAGATGTTGAGGTGTGAAAGTGGGGTACCCTTGGACTTGCACACCCCACCCTTCTTATTTCCCTTCTCTGTTCCAAACCCTCTGAACTGAGGGATTCAGATATTTGAAAAACCGAGTCTCCCCGTATCAGTGTTCTGTCTCCTGTAACTGTCCTGTGGTTGTATTTGTGGCTGCCAGGGGCATTTCCAGATTGCCCTACCTTTTTCTTCTTATTTTCCCGCCACTTTCTCATCCTTCTCTTATTCAAGGTCAGTAAAAGCCAGGTAGATCAGCAGTGAAAGAAGACAGCTTTTTAATGTACATTTAAATGTCTAACCTGAGTGGTTGGCATAGACGGGATTGTTCCAGACCTGTCCTGGAAAGCTTTTCTCTCTCCACTCTTGTGTCCGTAATATCGTCCTGTAACCTCCCTCTCAGTTGCCCTTCAGGAATTACTGAGACATCACCCCCTGTCTTAGTATCTGCAGGGACATCTGAAAATTTCACATGCAGACCACCTCCAATTATGAAACTCAAATTCCTTTTGTTAGAGGCTCTCCTTGGGAGGCCCTAATCCTGTCACCTTGCTCTTTGGGGCTCTCTTCTTTGTTTTTTCTCTGTAACAGCACTTTTACAAGGGTCAGGAAGGCGATGATCTATAAAATGTCTTTCATCTTTCCCTGCTCTGTTGTGCTAATTTGGCACTTTCTCCTCTTTTATAATAGAGTACTGAGGTCCTGTTTTTCAATTAGAATTTTCTGATTAATTCTTCGTGATTTAGAGCATCTTTATCTCTTCAAGGAATCAGATTCAGTTAACCTAGAGTAACCTCAATTTTGTACATGACATAAGAAATCTTTCTTTACTTCTACCTTTTTCATACAGTCATGCTTAGACGATTTTTTCTGGTAACCTTAGAGGAACTTAAAAGGAAGATTTAGGTAAAATATTGTAAGAGCAGAAAGCTAATTGGAATCTCAGTTAAAAAATTTATTGCCATATCCTACAACAATAAAGAGGTCAAACAAATCTCCACTATTTTGCCAGCAATACATTTGCGTTAGAAAAATCAATGGAAGGTAATATAAGAAATCAATTTAGAAAGGTTAAATTGATTTGTTAACCCTTGTATTACCATTAGGGCCGGTGCTACTGATGGAAATAAAACTGGTTTTGACATAATAGGTCTTATTCCTGCTTTGTACTGAATGGTCTCTGAGAGTCCTCTATAATAATTACGGGTATGCATGCAGTAAGCGATGAAAACAGTTTTTCTGAACCTTTTATGGAACTAGAGGCATGGGGTTTAGAGATTGCCCATTGAAGGTATGTGTATGTGTGTGTATGTATTTCTTATTTTCAACATTTTGTAAACATACCTGATGTATTTTCAGCCAGAGACCAGTGAAACACCTGCCACACATTTCTCTTTCCTCTGTTCATCCATTTTTGGGCACCAGTATTTGGAAGAACACAGGCTCCACTTGAAATAATCCAGGTTGGTTGGTTTGCCAGGACAATTCCACAGTAAAAGGGGAAAATCGTTTGTAGGCACGCTGCTTAAGAACTCACTTGACAGTCCTTTTTCCACTTTGCTCAATATCTCCTTGCAAAATATTTCTCATTATTAGTTTTCAACATTTCCTCTAGTACTTTATTAAAAAATATGCCTGCTAACACCCCAGTGATCACCATAATTTGAGCAATTCTGTCATGAGTAGGATTTCCCTCTAAGAAGTTTGTTAATCTTGACCATATCCCCTCACAGGTCTTTTGATGTTCTTTTACCAGCAGAAATCCTTTTTTTTTTCCTATTATCTGTAATGATTTAGAAATTTATACATGTGATAATGGAGGCATTTAATTGAGTGTGTATTTTTCCTGGAGCCAAATTTAAATGTTTTTCTGGGACATCTGTTTCCATAGGCATTCTATTACTTGAGGGTTTACATCAGACTCCCCCAGAATATTTTCTTATCCTGGGCACATTCATCTACCACAGGGGCTAGCAAGCTACTTCTGAAAAGGGCTTCTGTGTTTGCTTTCTCGCTGCTGCAGTAACAAATTACTGCTAACTTAGTGGTTTAAAACAACACACATTTCTTTTTCTGCTACAGTCCTGGTAGACAAAAGTCTAAATTGAGTCTAACAGAGCTGACCTCAGGGAGTCATCAGGGCTGGTCCTCTGGAGACCCTGAGGGGAGAGTTCATCCACTTGCCTTTTTCAGCTGCTAGAGGCCACATGGACACTATGGTCTCCTGCTTTCATCTTCAGATATCCTGTAGTCTCTCATCTCCTGCTTCCCTCTCATCAGAACCCTTGTGATTACTTGGGACCCACCTGGATACCCCCAGATACTCTCTCCATTTTAACATCCTTAATCACATCTGCAATGTCCCTTATGTCACATAAGGAAACATTCTCAGGTTCTGGGGATTAGGATATGGACATTTTGGGGAATGGGGGGGTGGGGTATTAATCAGCCTAACACAGCCAGATCGTAAATGCTTAAGGCTTTGCAGGCCACAGTCTTTATCACATATTCTTCTTTGTTTTATTTGTTTACTTGTTTGTAACCCTTTAAAAATCTTAAAACCATACTTAACTCATGGGCCATATAAAAATACATTACAGGCCAAATCTGGCCTAAGGGCATTAGTTTACTGGCCACTGGTCTACACAAGTCTGGTTTTTATTTAATTCTGTTTATGGATGTACAAATCCTTTGTTACACCACATAACCGTACTGGAGATATTAACATCTTATCTGCCACACCATACAGCGTGTATTTAAGGAGTCTTTTTCTTTCCAACATACCACACAGTCTCAGTGATGACAATGATGACTAGAATTAATATTATTTTGTCAGTTCTGGATTCCATCTGCTTTGCAAATATAACTACATTGTAAAACAAGTTTTTACAATTGACAGCTTTCAGTCGTCATTATGTTATAACACCATCTGCATCCCCTAATATTTCTAAGAGGTGTTTTTCCTTTATTTGTCCATTCCCAGCCAATTGTACCATTGGTGAGATAAATTTTACTTTCATCCGGAAAACAATGCAAACCACACTGTCCAGTGACAACCTGCCCTAAGTTGGGTTTACCTTAGATTTCCCATTGTTGGTCTTCCTTAGCCTGACTCTCCAGGACTCCAGTCACTTCAGATACACTCCATCCTGCTCTCAGCATTGTTGACAGAGGGGAGGTTCCCATAGAGTCATCATCCTGTTAATTCATCCAATTAGATATCCATTGTCCCTCCAGACCAACTTTCTAAATGTGACCTGCTTCCTGGAAGAGAACTTCCTCTGTGTCATTATGAGAATTTCCAAGTCCATTACATCATGATGAAAAACATAAAATAACTGATCATACCCTAAGAGCGGTTCCTAACACCCCTGGGTCACAGTGGGTCCAGTGCTAATCAAGCTATCCCATATGCCACTGCTTTACACACTAACGAATCTCGTACCGTTTGAAAAAGTGCCCTGCACCAAACAAACATTGTGTGTCCCATGAGACTGTCATCTGGGGCTCTTCTAACCCCGTAACAGCTCTAGCTGGGAAGGCCATTAGTCTTCCCATTCCAGTGGAATGGAGGTGACCTAACCATAATTTTAGCCACCAAATCACACCCACATCCGTCTTTTTGGTGACTGTCTACAGTCC
Organism: Stenella coeruleoalba; assembly: GCF_951394435.1. Lineage (NCBI taxonomy): Eukaryota > Metazoa > Chordata > Mammalia > Artiodactyla > Delphinidae > Stenella > Stenella coeruleoalba. Next base: position 11,991,625 of record NC_137153.1, on the reverse strand, counting down.
ATTTCCACTGTCTTTAAGTAAATTCTATGTTTCCTTCACAGACCACTGGTGACACAGTGGCCAGGCAGCTACATTCTGCTTTTCATCACATTAAGGCTGCTGTCTTAGCAGTTCCATGTTCAACCTTTATTTATGGTCACCCGGAGTGCAGAATCTCTGTTGTTCAGCCTTCTGCTCTGTCCAGTGTGTTGGTACTATTTCCTCCATCTAATCTGACAGTCAACCAGACAGATTCATGTGGCTGATGAACTGGGAACCAGCTGTATTTGACTCCTGTAAGTTGCATCACCCGAGGGCACCTTCTCACTCCTTTGCTCAAGATTATTTAGTTGAAACCTTTAGGTGGAAGTTGTAATTCAGCAATAGTCTATTTTTTCTTCTCCAGAGAGGACAGCTCCCAGAAGTTTTTCCTAACATTGGTCATTAGCACCAGATCTGAGACAGGTAGGAGTGTTGTTCTAGTACTTCATACACTTGGGGGAAGTGGGATGGTTTGCCCATCCTCAATTGTAATAGAATTCTAAGAGCCTCTTCCCTATGCTATGATCTCCTGCTTTTTCCATTTACTACCTCTCTTAACCTCCCCTTCTCTGTGGTTGAGCTTTCCAGATCAGCAGAAATACTACTTACCCACAAAGATGATAATAACACCAGACTAGCTCGCACTTCTCCCGAGCCCCACTTCAAGGCAGATATTATAAGTTCAGACAGGAGAGGAATCAAGATTTTCCTTCCCACTGAGGAGTGGAGATGCATTCAGAGCTTGTTAAATTTACCTACAGAGGAAGAAGTTAGACCTACCCCTAAAGAATCTCAAACCCAACAAGTCACCACTGGGTGGCATGTGTCAGTTTGGGACAAAGGCTCCTGTCTGCACACGTGGTCTGCTATTACCTGAGCAGATAGGTCATAAGTACCTCCTAGGAGTGCCTGTGCCGTTTACCCCCGTAAAACGTTCAGTTGTTTCTGCTCAGACCACATGCAAATTCAGGCCTCTTCATCTTGATTTTGGGAAGCGGGCACAATAAAATCCCTAGATGAGAATGATAATTTTACCAAAAACAAACAGACTTGCTAGTCTCTGAAGTTCTTTATTAGCATGCCCTTGAGAAATAATGATTAACTTCTCATGATTAGATTGTTATATTTGGTTACTCTGGCCCTTTTAACTTCTGGGAATATTACAGAATCACTTGGTCCATGAATTTTATCAGGGTTTATGCACGAGACACCATTCGTCACTAAGGTGTCACACCAGTGGTCCTTACCCCCTCCCCGCAAAACACTTCTTCTGAGAAGCAGTTACCATGATATCGTTAATGTCCTATACTGACTTGTCCTCAAGGGTTTTCAGTTCTAACTCAAAGATTATGCCAACATACCATGACATTTAGATATACTTTTGTCACCCAGTAAACGTATACTGGGACTTCCATTCCATAAGAATACAACTTTTGCCTGCCTGACCTTCAAAACTGGAATCACACAGAAGAGGAGCCCAGGTCTGTAATGTAATACGAGCTCACCTTCAGCCTCCTAAGTCGTCTTCATCGCCATGGTTACAGTGGAGAATTCAGAGGAAACACCTTGGTGTCTCAGCCATTATGCCTTCAAAGTCTGAAAGGCAGTCTTGCTTCCAGTATCAGCCTGATATAACTCCAAGGATCAGAACATCAAATCAGAGTTACACAAATTATAAGATCTTTTCCAATATCAAGCTCTCTTAAGAATTTCTAGGGTACTAGTAATGGAGATGCCCATATGAAGCAGCTTAGCTCCCAAGTTTTTCTTTCATATCATGCATTTTCTAAGCAAATACACAGAAGATGCTGTATCAGTCATAAAGCACCCCAGTATTTTTGGAGACAATAACATAGGTCACATGGCATGTTCCAGGGACAGCCATAATTCATAGATTTCTATTATTTAAATTATACATATAAATATGTATATATATATATTTACCATAAGACAGACAGATTCTGCTATAAGCGTTTCAGAGATAATGACTCTCCTGCCAACAGAAACCATTTACTGTTGACCCTTGAGCGACAGGAGTTTGAACTGGGTGGGTCCATTTACATACAGATTTTTTCCATAGTAAATGTTACAGTACCGCAAGATGCAAGGCCGGTTGAATCTGTGGATGAGGAACTGCTGATATGCAGGAACCACAGATACACAGGACCAACTCTAAGTTAAATCAGCACCCTTAAATATCGTGACCCCCGTTAAATCAGTCATCCTTCTTAAATCTATTGACGTTCATTAAGCCAACCAAACACCCTAGGTCTCCTGAGCCCGATTCAATCAACCCCCTTAGGTTTCCTGACCCCCATTAAATGAATAGGCTGTCTGAAGTCTCCTGACACCCATTAAGAAGGATGATTGATTGAATTAGGGTCACCATATGTAAGAAGGCAGATTGAATCAAAGGGAGTGCTCCCAAGCACCCCCTAGGGTACAGCTGGGGAGGGGGGCGCTTGGTGTGTGGTGGTGGTGTGGTGCCGTCCCTTGTAGGGGGGAGTTCGGGTGCCCCGTGGGGGGCCTGTGCACCGCCTCGTGTACAGCAAGTGCAGGCACGGTCCATGTCCCTAATCCCCAATGTGGTGTTCAAGGGTCAGCTGTAGTCTGTTCCCAAAGAAGCCTGCCACTAGTATGTTTACAAGAAGGGTAAATCGGGTCACCTGCCTCTTTCGCCCCTAGAGCTTTCCCCGCCATTTCCTAATCCTCCTGCCAGACAAAGTAAAGGGAGGGTTTAAGGACTGTAGGTATGCAAACTTTTCTAATGCTTCTTTTTCCTATGCTAGCAGTAATTTCTGTTTTTACAGTGTTTCTGAGAGGTAGGAAAATGAAAAAAATCTTTGCTAACTTCCTAGAATGCTGATCAGCTTTTAATAGAGTTTTGGCTTTTATGTAGTTGATTATCATGTTAATATTGCTGGCAAAATCTGATAGCCAAGTCCATCTATGCTTTTAAAAGTAGGTTTAATAAAAATCAGTATGTGTAAGGATGACAGCAATGACAACATATTTTTACACTTTTAACCCTCACTTTTTGGAAAATCTTATTTTTAAAAATATCAATGTTGGCAAACTTGACTTTGAAGTTTAACTTTATTTTTCAAAACAACCAAATAAATTTAGATCATGCCCGATGAATATAGTTTTGGTTAATTAAAATAAGTTTTAGAATATTAAGTCTAAATCCAGAGGTTAATAGTGGGAATTTTGTCATAGTCCTTATTAATTTGCTGTGAAGTTCAATTCATAAAATGGAAGCAATATGCTTTTATTTTAAATTTTTCTAACACATACAACTGATTACATTTTTGTGGTACCCATTGAAGAAATCACAGTTTAAGGAGATAGTGATTTATCAATCTTCTAATATATGATATGATATAAATAATATAATACACATCTATACATAAATACAAACTTTATGGCCTAGGTGAGGTAAGGTTATAGTATATGGTTTTGAGTGACTATTTTTTCTCATAAAAATTTGCTGAAGAGCTCAGAATAATGAAATATAATTTTATATATTTGTTATAATTAAATAAATAAAAATTATTGTATTTCCGTGGAAAAGAAGGGCCAAATGAATGTTAGGATGAATTCAGGTAAGACTATCTTCAGAAACTTCTGTATAATAATCAGTAACTCTTACTTAATCTTTTGGCATATTACAAAATACAGTACTATCTTATGTATTAGATTTTGAGTTCTATGTTATTCTGCGATAGTAACCTAAAGATAACAATTCTTAAAAATTAAGATTCATTTAAGAATACTACTGATACTTGTTTTAAAATGAAATCGGACATTTCAGTGAAAAATATTTGTATAGGGTTGAATAGCTCATAAGGAAAATCTTCATGTTATGTTAAAAATAAACTACCCATACATCTTTCTTTGGGTAAATATGGCAAAAGGACATTTCAGAAACAGATGAAATGACAGTGGGATTGTAAATTCCCCTCTGCTCACATTCTCACTCCCAAATGAAAAGATGAAAATAACAAGGAAGCCTTGCCTTCCTTTACTTATTTGCTCTCTAAAAAGTCTGCCTGCTCTCCACACATCTGCCGGCACTGGGTAGAGTAATGAAGTTTTCCACCTTAATTTAGGAAATGCAGAGTCTGGATTTCGTCTGTGAGCCCTGGGAGCTGAAGTTTCAGGAGGATCACTTGCTGGCTTGATGTAATGCAGCTGTAATTCAGTAAATGGTATCTCATTGCTCAAAAAACATTCATTTAATTTTAAGTAAAATAGTACTAAACTAACTAAGCACGAACAGGATTTCTAAAAGGAATAAACAAGTCTCTAAATGGCCACGGGCATACTCCTCAGCCGAATGTTGTAAAAAACAAAGCAGAATAGCCCTTAGGAAATCATTCTTTTACATGAAAAAGTAATGTTAATAAAACACCAAATTGAATTCTGTCTACAGTAATCTCTTAGCAACTTGCTAAATACGTATGTAAAATGCTGTTAACTTTTATTAAGATCTTATTTTCTGACGAAAAGTATAGTCTTTTCCTTATGTGAAAAGTGAGTGGGGTTGGATAGATGATCTTTTGGTTCGTTTCCAGTTTAGAACAAAAAAAATGTAAGGATGAAATGGATAAGATGCTTAATGACACACTTGTAATGTGTTACATATGTTTGACAATATACAGGAATGTATGAGCATTTTTACTGTAATTAACCAGTTCTCCAGGGCTAAGGGGTAAGAAGATCACTTTACTAAGTGACACCTGGCATGTGATTAGGAAACACGGTTAGCACAAGACTTCTTCC